>NC_091821.1:518886459-519489171 GCF_038994185.2 Dermacentor albipictus | reverse complement strand
TTAGGCCGCCGTTGTCATTCCATGGTCGTCAGTGCGTCGTTGTCAGACAGTCGCTATGAAGCACCTGCTGTCATGCCATCGTGTCATCATCGTCACTACAACTTTGTCATCCGACTCTCATCGTGCCGTCGTTGTTACGCCGTCTTCGCAATACAGGTTCTGCAACAGTCGTTTTTACGCCATTCTCGTCGTACACTCGTTATCTCATTGTCATCATACCTTGATATAGTCGTCACTGCATTTTCTTCGTGCATTTCTTGCCATACAGTCGCCATGATGGCGTCGTGCTCGTTCCATCACGGCCATGCTAACCGAGACATTCCGTCGTCATCATGGAATCTTCGTTTCAGAGCCGTTCGCGTACCTTTGTCGTCATGCCATCGTTGTCGCGCTATCTACCGCCATAACATTAGCAATGTCATCCCATGGTATACATGCTGTCATCTCCGAACTCAGTGTATTCATGTCAACACCACTTCGTCATGTCATCGTAATAATGCTGTTGTCATTCAATCGTTTACTTAAGACGAAGCTTTAGCTCGGGCCCAACTCCGACGCAGCCCATTCAAATATATGTAAAACGCAAAAAACGTTCATCTGACATAACCCCTGGGCTGATTTCAATGAAATTTGTTGCATTTGAGAGAAAAAGTGAAATTCTAATGATTCATGGAAGCACAATTTCGATTGAGGGCTCGAATTTTGTTAAAAAAATGTGCAAATATTCGACCATTCGAAAAAAAAATAGAAGCAAGAAGTTCACAAACTCATAGCTCTTCATCAAGAGCAGATATCCCGGTTCTGTAAACGGCATCAATTAGATCATTGAATGCGTAAAAAATCGATACGTCATTTTACATATTACGTGGATTTATGACGTTGGTTCCAAGCGTTCTGCAAAAGCTGTATTTCAATATAACTAATTTTTTTATTTTCATGTGTAATATATCAATTTCGTTGGCTTTAGATGTGGTATAAGATTCAATTCACAGAATTGCATTATCGTTTTAGTTGATGAGTTACTGAGTTGTAAACTTGATAGTTCTCTTTTTGAATATTTTCAATTATTTCCATTTTTTAGAAAAAATTAAGCATCCAATTACAAAAATTCAAAACCAACAGTCACTAGACTTTACCTTTTTCTTTCAAATGGAACAAACCTAGCGAATTTGGTGCCGTGGTTGCCGAGAAAAACGAATTCTCGTTTTACATGTATTTAATAGGAGCAGCCGAGCTAAAGCTTCCTCTTAGCTGCATAACGTATTTAAGCAAACCACACTCCAAAAGTACGTGTGTCGCTAAATTGCTGGAGTACTTATCGCGTCACCATCGACAGTCATCGTGAGACGCGCTCTGCTGTAATTGTTTTTAATAACTGGAGGCGATACGAGAATACACCTACCAATGGCAAGTGCCAAGAATGAGACGAAGATTTTAACAGCTCCTGATAGCCTCGCTGGTCAGCACAAGCTCTCAGTGATTCTGCTGGCTTGCCTGGCAGCACTAATAGTTCGCACGTGTGACGCGACTGTAAACGCAAGAGCGAAAAATTCGGGAGACTCTTAGGAGGAAGCTTTAGCTCGGGTGCCTATATTTAAATACATGTAAAAAGAGAATTCGTTTTTATCGGCAACAACTGCACCAAATCTGACGAGGTTTGTGGCATTTCAAAGAAAAACTTACAATCTAGTGACTACTGATTTCGAATTTTCGATTTATGTCACCAAATGTTTATTAAAAATTGGCAAAAGTAGAAAATTTTCGAAAAACGAAACTATCACCTTTACAACTCTGTAACTCATTAATAAATAACAAAATCACAAACATGTGAACTGCACCTACTAATGCATCTAAAGCGGACAAAATTGATCTGTTAGACATGAAACCTCAACAAATTTAGTAATATGGAAACACAGCCTTTGAAGAAGCATTGTACACAACGTAAATCATTCACATAGGATGTAGAATTGCATATAAAATTTGTCCGCTCTCAATGATCTATCTAATGGGTGCCGTTAATAGAACCGCGATGTCTGTTCTTTCTCTAGAGCTATGAATTTGTAATGTTCGTGCTTCTATTTTTTCCAAATATTCAAATTTTTGAAATTTATTGTAACAACATTCATGCCGTAGGTCGAAATTTCGCTTGCAACAGTCACTATAATATAACTTTCTCTCTGAAATGCAGCAAATTTCATTAAAATTGGTCTAGGGGTCATCTCAGAAAAGCATTTTCGCGTTTTACATGTATTTGATTAGGCCGCGTCGGAGTTGTGCCCGAGCTAAATCTTTCTCTTAAGCCTCGCCTATAAGAGTAGGATGCCATAGCATCAAAAGGGCCCACAATTACCGGGAAACGCTCCCTGCGAACGCTATGCACTAAGGCGAGCTTGCTGGTTGTTTTTCATACCCTGCCCCCGGGTTACCCATTACGCGGATGCTAGTAACGCAGCGCACCGCTCTGTGATTCGCAGACACGTTTCTCTAACGGCCAACTCAGGTTCGATTCCGCGGATGGCATGCTCAATGCGGAACGGGGCCTTTAACGCCATTTTTTTTACTAAATTGGCTCCCAAATATATTTCCATTCGGAATTCCTGCGAGGAACTGTCCGTCGCGGAGTTTCTACAACTCAGCACCGGTAATGGTGGTTTTGGGCAATTGAGACATTCGTAATATGTGACAGTAACGTGCAACTGCGGCCACGCGGTTCTGTTGTTTTGCAGAAATAGTGTGGATAAGAGCATGGCCCACTTGGACTCGGCCATGATGGGCATCCGCGGCCACGACTGCCACAACATGTACCGCGGCTGCATGGACTTCCAGTGAACTGGCACTGAAAGCCAGCCTGAAACGGAACCACTTGACGCAGAGCAAAATAAATCCAAAAAACGTCGTTGTTTTCTTTCTGTACCTATCTGGTGATACGTGCAACGTCCCATTTCAGACGCGGTAGCGTTGCATTGTAGTCAGCTTGCATGCAGCCAGTGTATGCCCAGACTGCCACAGATATTCGGAGGTTAAGATGGGTTGCTCTCTGCTTCTACGACTCAGCCGACTACGGTGGATATGCCATGAATCTGGTGGTAGTAGGAAGAAAAAGAAGAAACACGTAGCAGGAATTTGAAAAATAAACAGAAGGTCGTTAGAAGCCATAATAAATGCACTAATTAGTGAATAATCGTAGTAAAGGATCATGACCATGAGAAGAAAATTGCCAGAATAAAAATGAGTTTGAGTGCATAAGGCAGGCATTATCAAATCATGACGGGTAGCTTACCGCTATCCTTGGAAAAGATGTGTACAATAATCGTATTCTACTTGTACTAACCCATCGGTGTGAAATGTGGAGGTTGAGAAGCTTGGGAATAAATTAGGGACATGGAACGAGCGATACAACGAAAAATGTAACGCGTAACAACGTGAACGAGGATGACAGTGGTGGTGATTGAAGAGTGAACGGGCATAGCCGATTTTCGAGAAGGCTATAAAAGGATGAAATTCAGCTGGACAGGCCATGTAATGCTTAGGGAAAGTAATCAGGGGCCTTTTAGACTTACATAACCATAAAGTACGGAAGCAAGTACGTCTAAAAGATGTCTTGGGCGGATGATTCACCAGTCGATTATAGAATACACTCTAAAAAAACTACGCTTATCCAAGCGTGTGTTTGCAGTTTTTTTACATTCATCTAAGAGTGATGTTCCCTCCCGCTTTCCGATAACGCCTGCTAGGAGTGATCAGCAACACCTCTTCACGCTTAGCAGACGTGATAAGGAGCCCTGTTCCTACGCTTATAATGGCGTTACTAATCTCCGCGCTTAGAGAGGGTTTCCGAGGTGGCAAGGAGGGTAGAGTGAGCAGCATGCCCCACCGTCCCCTCGCCCATTCTCTGCATGCGTAGAAAGCAACGAAGAAGCGCGGACCCCGAATGGCTTGGGTCGTTTCTCTGAAGCGAGCTTCGCTCACCAAGCTCTTCGCAGTCCTTGCCTTTAACTTTTGCTTCGGCGGCGCAGAATGTGACGAACCAAGACGCCATGACACTGGCAGGATGCCGGCGAAGTAGAAGCTGAGTATGCTGCAGAGAGATTGCGCAAGACGCTGCCACCGATGATACTGAACGTACAATGCTAAAAAGGGGCTTGGCAAAGCCTGGGCACATTTTGACGACGCCAAGGAATGCAAAACGCAAACAAGGTCCAACCGTATCTCCTTGCACAAAAGGACGAATCAAGCGCACTGTGCAGCGCCATGCGTTCGAAGATAGCAAGCTTTTTGTAGTATAAAGGCGTCAGGACAGAATTTCCCGCATTACAATCATTATGCTATTGCACTCTTTCTCCGATTGCTGACCCAAAATATCTCATCAAATTCGTTTTCGCTGGCGTCTTTCTCTAAGAAAGACGAATATTCTAGGCAGCGAAGAAAGTATTACACACGTATTTCTCACTGGGGTACATCTTTTATTCATAATAATAATTCTCAGATAATATGATACAATGAAACGTTGATGTTTAAAAAGAAAACTTACAGAGATAAATCGTTTTCAGATCACTCAGTAAGCGTAAGTCTTTATATGAGTTTGATTGAAATGCGCAACTGAGTGAACAAATCCTTCAATCTTGTTTGAGTCCATGACATTTCTTTGCTTGTTGGCTTTATGTCGGTTGCACAAAAGTTGCCCCTATGCAGCCGGATATGTTACATATTACATACCATAAAGGCATAGGCACATCACTATTGCCTTTTGTAGAGATGTATTATCACTGATCTCCATGCTTTCCTTCCTTCTCACAGCCGCAGATGAGAAGCCTTGTTTCCATCCAGACAATACATGGTATTATAGGTCCAGAGAAAAGACGGGGAATGCGGGAGATGGAAATTGAAGACGATGAGCAACACGTGAACAAGGTGAATGCAGGAGCCAACGTTTCGACAAGTGGGCTTGTCTTCTTCAAGGCGACATATGCTTTCTTCGCCACAGTATATATAGGTGCGGTTCTTCTAAAGGGGAAAGGGTGTGAGGCGGGAGGACGCGGAAACGAGAGAAAACTTGTTAGCGTGTTGAATCGAGAGTAAAGAAACGCTGTGTACAAGGTCAAAGCCTGCCCCCCCCCCCCGCTCCCCCCACCCCGGTCTGTCAACACACGCGCGTTAGCCGGCGGGTCAAGGGCGTCTAACAGGCCGGCTGACAAAAAAAGAAAGAAAGAAAGGAATGGAAAGCCGAGCAGAAGAAAAAAAAACGGAGGGGGGGATACGCCAAGAAATCGAACCAAGCGTTGTTGCCTATAGCTTGAAGTTTAGCATAGCGAATAGATTCTAAAGCTCCCTTTGAAACGTTTATGCCTATTGGTTGCAATGTCTTGAACTTATGGATAAGGTATGATTCTCTGTATTTTCTTTCTTGTTCAGAACGGAAATTTGACTGTAGGTTGTAGAGTTTAAGTTCATTAAAGTTATGACCTGGTTGGTTATGCTCGGCGACGGCTTTGGGAAGCTTTTTAGCTGTGTCCGCGCGATGTCCGTTTAATCTGACGTTCATTGATTGTCCTGTTTCGCCGATATATTGTTTCTTACAGAAGGAACATTCAAGCATATAAATCACATCCGAACTTCGGCAAGTGAAGCTAGATTTGACTTCATGTGTATAACTATTTGCGGTGTTTTTAATTTTAATGTCACTTTGAAGGTGCCTGCAGGTTTTGCACCAAGGGCGACAACATGCTTTTATTACGGGGGAATGCTGCTGGCTGATTTTTGCGTGCACTAACATGTCCTTAAAGTTCTTGTTTCGGCGATAGGTAACCCTGGGTGCATTCGGGAACGCTTTTCGCATACGCTCGTTACTTCATAATATTGGGTGGTATTTTCTTAGGATGTTGTTTATGTTTGGGAGTGCATTAGAATATTTTGTTATAAAGGCCGGCGGTCTGTCAGATTCTAATGTGGGTTGTCTCTTCGCCAATTCCGACTGTCTCTCCAATCTTGACGCGGCATCATAAGCTCTATCGAGAGCAACTTGGGGATAGTTCCTTTCTGCTAGCGTTGATTTAAGGTCCTTTAGGTGATGGACATAATTGTGGTCTTCGCTGCAGATTCTTCCTATACGTTTCGCTTGTCTGACGAAAAATTCTTGCTTGTAATGTCGCGGGTGATGAATGCTGTAGTCTAAATATTGCTGGCTATCTGTAGGCTTCAGGTAAAGTGTCGTTCTCAGTTTTCCGTTTTCTATGTAGACCGTCGTGTCCAGGAAGTTGATCTGACTAGGAGAGGGGTGAGCAGTATATTTAATACTCGGGTGAAAGCGATCTAAATGGCTAATTAAGTCAGTTAAGTTAATGTAACGAAGATAGATGTGGGGTTTTAAAGGGTAGGATTTCAGCAGGTCTGCTTGAAGCTGTCCCTTGAAAATGTTCGCATACGTGGGAGCGAATGGCGTACCCACGCTAGTGCCGAAAATTTGCAGGTAGTGTATAGAATCGAATTCAAAATAGTTGAGCGTGAGAACTAACCTAAGGAGCGATAAGTAAACTTCAGGAGCGTGCACTTGGACATTGATTGCGAGGGATCTAGAAACGGCTCAAATTTCAACGGCTTGAATCCTGGCTTTGACGTTGTACACAGCGTTTGTTTACTCTCAAATCGACACACTAACAAGTTTTCCCTCGTTTCCGCGTCCTCCCGCCTCACGCCCTTTCCCCTTTAGAAGAACCCCACCTTTATATACTGTGGCGAGGAAAGCATATGTCGCCTTGAAGAAGACAAGTCCACTTGTCGAAACGTTGGCTCCTGCATTCACATTGTTCACGTTTTGCTGATGGTAATATAAGGTCACTTAGCGCGATCTAAAAAAAAAAAAAGAAAATGTCTTATTACGAAAAGTATACCACTTTAGAGGAGAAAACATGCTTCTTTTCGAATAAACGTGGTAACGAAGACAGCTTGCTTTTCCACTGCTTTAACAGTAATTGTACCTATTCTGACATTTCTCTTGCTAACCGCTCTTAAAATCCACAATGTATGCATGTATGCATAAAGTCCACATTGTATGCATACACCACCGACCTTGTACACACGTCATGAATGTATGGAGAAGTCAACATGGCGTTACACACCAACTCTGACAATTAGACCGGAAGCTCTGCGCTGCAATGAACCAATGACGCTCCTGCCAGTCCGCAGGTAAATCCACACCAAAAATGGCCGAGCGCAGTTTCGCATTCCGCGCAAGGCTGTGACAAGGCGCAAAGCGTTGTTCTCCCTCGTCCACGCTTCGCGCAGACCACGTGATATATTACGTATCTCTTATTTGGATTTTTATAAGCGTGATTAAGAGTTGCAGCGCCAGCGCTCCGCGGCACCTTAAGCTTGTGATTTGCGTTTCTCACGCATACGCAGCTCGCTCACGCTCGCACAAGACAAAACCATGGCAGGCAGTCTTGCCCTCGCGCTTACGTTAAGGAATGTCACGCTCATTTTCGGTCACCTAGTGCTGGAAACGTCATCTGCGCCTTAGTTGCATGTGCGTCACGCTTCAGCTTACATTTTAGCGTGGGATTAAACATAGAATTTTTCGAGAGTCCAGAGCTATTTTGATTTAGGAAGTCTGTAGGCCTGGACGCTTTTAAGTACTTAAATAAGCCCTGCTAACATTACGCTAAAGATCGGCTTACTAACATTTTGGCAAGAACAACTTAAGTGTTTTAATAAACGTTCCCTGAATTTCTGAGGCAGTACTTATAGTGATACGAGGTGAGTATACAGTTACAATTTGTTTTCAAGGACGCATGGACATCAGAGAGAAATTACACTGTCGGATAAGGTTACGCTCAGATAGATTGTGGAATTGTGAACCATAGAAATTTAGCACAGCCTGATTAGTCAACTAGCGCATTTGCTTAGGCTTATCAAATAAATGGGCCCTGTCATAATCATTTTGTATATAAAAAGGCGCAGTTTCACCTGAAAGGTCAAGCATCGTTCATGATAGCAAATTAGAAAACAGTCATACGAAGTAAGGATAGTACTTTTACCGGCCGACCAACTTGTAAACATTCGCTTTTCAGCGGAATTAATAGGCACGCCGTGAACAAACATGAGCATGCATCACAATCGATGACAGCGGACACTCACTGTCTAAACGTTGGCGTGAGGAAACGCGGCAGCAGCAGCGAGCGAAGTGACATTCATGCTGTCTGTCGGGTCAAAGCAAAGTGAGCGCCCAGGACACACAGCACGGCCAAAGCTACGAGTCATCGGCGTTCCTAGACTCTGCCCCTAACGAAGATGGCTTTTAAGATACAGTCAGGGCTATGCCAGCTAGTATACCCCCAGGTAAAGGGTAATTGCGTCACGAGCACCAATTCCTGCCCTGGTACTCGGTGCGCGAAACTCGGAGAGGAGAAAAACGAAGAAAAAGATGAAGCATGCTTCCATGGCAGCGGTTTTGTTGATGCGCGAGGGGGAAACGCCATCCCGCTTGTCGTCTCCTATGCGCTCGACGAGCGCACAACTTCCTCTGCAGGCGCCAGCGCTAAGCAACACAACTTCCATTTATTTTTTTGATTGTTTTCATTTTAAATATCTTGTTTTCAACACCTTTCGGCTGCTAATTTCCTTGTAGCACTCACAACATGTGTGCAACGCATTTATGTGAAAACTTGCCTTCTTCTATTCAAGAGGCAAGGTGTGCTGCAGGGACCAGAGGATGGTAAAAACTCGAATTAGCCTAGACGTGAGGAGGGAACGGAAGAAACTGGTACATAAGAAGTCGATCAACGAATTAGCGGTAAGAGGGAAAATAGGGGAATTACGGATAGAGCTACAGAATAGGTATGCGGCTTTAACAGAGGAAGAACACCTTAGCGTTGAAGCAATGAGGGAGAATCTTATGGACATCATTAAAGAGTGTGCAATAGAAGTCGGTGGTAACTCCATTAGACAGGATGGCTGTAAGCTGTCGCGGAAGACGAAAGATCTGATTAAGAATCGCCAATCTATGAAACCCTCTAACCCTATAGCTAGAATAGAACTGGCATAACATTCCAAGTTAATCAACAAGCGTAGGACAGCTGACATAAGGAAGCATAGTGTGGATAAAATTGAAAGTGCTCTCAGGAACGGAGGAAGCCTAAAAACAGTGAAAAAGAAACTAGGAATTGGCAAGAATCAGATGTATGTGTTCGGCGACAAAGCCGGCAATATCATTACTAATATGGATGAGATAGTTCAAGTGGCTGAGGAGTTATATTGAGATTTATACAGTACCAGTGGCACCCACGACGATAATGGAAGAATGAATAGTCTAGACGAATTTGAAATCCCACAAGTACCACCGGAAGAAGTAAAGAAAGCCTTGGGAGCTATGCAAAATGGGAACGCAGCTGGGGAGGATCAGGTAACAAAGATTTATTGAAGGATGGTGGGCAGATTATAATAGAAAAACTGGCCACCCTGTATACGCAATGCCTCATGACCTTGAGAGTACCGAAATCTTGGAAGAACGCTAACAGAACCATAATTCATAAGAGACGTGACGCCAAAAAGTTGAAAAATTATAGACCGAGCAACTTACTGTCCGTTGCCTACAAAGTATTTACTAATGTCATCGCAAATAGAATCAGGAACACCTTAGACTTCTGTCAACCAAATGACCATGCAGGATTCCGTAAAGGCTACTCAACAATAGACCATATTTCTACTATCAATCAGGTGATAAAAAAAATGTGCGGAGTGTAGCCAACCCTTGTAGCGTTCAATGATTGCGAGAAAGCATTTTATTCAGTCGAAGCCACAGCAGTCATGGCGGCCTTACGGAATTGGGGTGCAGATGAGCCGTATGTGAAAACACTGAAAGATACCTATAGCAGCTCCACAACCACCGTATTCCTCCATAAAGAGAGCAACAAAAACCCACTAGAGAAAGGCGTCAGTCAGGGATATATAATCTCTCCAAGGATATACACGGTATGTTTACAGGAGGTATTCAGAGACCTGGATTGGGGAAGAATTGATGATAAGAGTTAATGGAGAATACCTTAGTAACTTGCGATTCACTGATGATATTGCTTTGCTTAGTAACTCAGGGGACAAATTGTAATGCATGCTCACTGATCTGGAGAGGCAGAACAGAAGGGTGGGTCTAAAAATTATTCTGCAGAAAACTAAAGTAATGTTTAACAGGCTGGGAAGACAACAGCAGTTTGCGATAGGTATCGAGGCACTGGAAGTGGTAAGGGAATGCATCTACTTGGGGTAGGTAGTGACCGCGGTTCCTGATCATGCGACGGAAATAATGAGAAGAGAAAGAATGGGCTGGGGTGCGTTTGACAGGCATCCTCTGATCATGAACAGCAGGTTGTCATTATCCCCCAAGAGGAAAGTGTATAACAGCTGAGACTTACCAGTACTCACGTACAGGGCAGAAACCTGGGCCTCCAGGTTTCCTCAGGAAAAGGGTTCTACTTAAATTGAGGACGACGCAACGAGCTATGGAAAGAAGAATGATAGGTGTAACGTTAAGGGATAAAAAAGGAGCAGATTGGGTGAGAGAACAAACGCGAGTTAGTGACATCTTAGTAATATTTTTTACAATTTATTGATACTGCAATCCCACATCGGCGATTTCGGCAGGAGCGTAGAAGTGTTGAAAAGGTCGCAAAAAAGGCAACCAACAAATACATAGATACATATGAGTAAATAAACTGATATAAACTGATATAGAAGGCATACGGTAAGTACTAAGTTAGACACAATGTAATTACGGTTAGTGAAGTTGTTGAACTTGGGTGTTATTAAGCTTGTTCCATGCAGGTATTGTACGCCGAAAAAAAGAGTTCTTAAAGGAGTTGTTACGTGTGCCAAAAGGAGGAATTGTTAGTTGTTGTCTTTGTCCAGTGGCATACCCGGATCAAAAGGTTATTACGTCTGAAGTGTCTAATTTATAGTGCCCGATTACAATTTGGCACATAAATTTTAGCCTAGATGACCGGTTTCTTTGGGTTATTTGTGGCAAATGGGCTCTGGTTAAAAGGGCAGAAACAGAAGAATGTCCAAAGCTGTTATGTATGAATCGCACACCCTTTTTCTGTACGCTTTCAATCTTGTTAATATTGATGCGAGTGAAAAGGTCCCAGAATCTGGCTGCATAATCTAATGATGGGAGAATAAGTGCTTTATATGCGGTCTTGCGGACATCAAAAGAAGTATATTTTAAAGCTCTTCGTAGAAAGAACAACTTACAGTTTGCATTTCTTACGACATAATCAATGTGTTTAGACCAGTCTAAGTTGCTTGTTATCCAGAGGCCCAGGTATTTGTAATGAGGTACTTCGTGAAGAACACTGCTGTTTATGGAATCGACAAAGGTTAATGGTGTTTTTTGTTAGTAACTCTCATGAACACTGTTTTTTCATAGCTAATACACATTTGCCACATGTCACACATCTGAACAATTTTGTTGAGTGCATCATTTAAAAGAATTTGGTCAGCTGTAATGTTCACTTCCATGTGACTCACGGAGTCATCGGCATACAATGGTATTTTGACGGGAATGTTGCAGACAATATCATTATTAAACAAAGGAAAGGAAGGGGTCAGAGCACAGACCCCTGGGGAACGCCTGAGTCCACCCCAACAACTTCCGAAGTTTCTCCATTAAAGACAACAAACTGTTTTCGATTGTTAATGTATGCGGCAATCCAGTTTAAAAGTTGCTGGCTGTTATATATTTTCCCTAATTTGTGCAATAACTTCTTATGAGAGACTTTATCAATAGCTTTTTAATGTCCATAAAATTACATCACTTTGTTTCCGGTTATTAATTAAAAGTGCAAAGTCGTGTATAGTTTCTGCTAGCGGGGTACACGTAGAACACCCTTGTCGAAATCCATGTTGATACTTTGTTAAAGCATTATGTTTGTCAATAAACTGCATTATGTGGTTATGTATAATATGTTCTAAAAGTTTACAGGCAGTAAAGTTTAAGGAAGTCGGATGATAGTGTTTTATACAGTCTTTCCTCCCATTATTATGGACAGGTTTTACTCTGGCGATGCCCCAGTCGTCCAGAACTTGCCCCTCAGATTGTGATCTAGAGAACAGAACACACAAGTATTTTGAGACCCAATCTGCGTATCTCTTAAAAAATTCGTTTGGTATGTCATCTGGCCCTGGCGACTTCTTTACATCGAGCTTTAAGAGCATACTCAAAATTCCAGCTTCACTAATTAGAACGTTTGGTATGGGTGGTAAATTCGCGTCGAAGTGTGGTAATACATAATTATCAACAGTGAAAATGCTCTTAAATTGCTCATTGAAGCCATTCGAGATTTTTTTTGCGTCATCTACTTGTACACCTTCGATATCAAAGACATCACAATCTCTATAAGTCGGGCGTATGTGCCGCCAGAATTGCACGGGGGACGTGCGTGTAAAATTCGGTACGGACTCGCCGAAATGCCGTTGTTTTCGGTTCGTACTTGTGTTTTTAGCTATCATCTAATATCCGCTATTTTCTGCGTGATATAGGAAGAGCTTGTTGAGTTTTGTTTTTTCTTTAGCCTCTTGAGTTGCCTTTGTAACCGCAATGATTCCCGAGAGATCCAGGCGTTCTTGCGCTTCGGCTTCTTGACAATACGGGGAACATATTTATCGATGGATTATTTTACAATTGTTTTCGATTGATGCCGGAGACTGTCTATATCTCCAGATTAGGATGAGAAAATATCTTAATAAAAGGAAAGCATGTCAATGATAGATACATGATCTGCTTGTGAAAAGTTAGGGAAACTAGATGTTGTGTTATTACGTTTGATTGCTGCACCAGTCAACTCTACCACTTGTCCTCTTTCTGCCTACGTGGCGAGATCCTATACAAGCGGAACTTTCACCCTACGGCAACCGTTTTCCTGTTCGTTTTTCCCGCTACTTTCCGCGACGACGTTCTACGTGCATGCCACGACGAACCAACGTCCAGGCATCTTGGTTTCACGCATACTCTCGCGAGGATCAAGCAGAAGTACTATAGGCGAAAACTCACAAAAATTGTGAAGCAGTACGTCAGAAGTTGTCGAGATTGCCAGCGTCGCAAAGTTCCACCACTAAAACCAGCCTGTCTCCTTCAGCCTGTCCGACCTCCTTGTTCACCTTTTGAACAAGTCGGAATGGATTTACTCAGCCCATTTCCCAAGTCTTCGGCTGATAACCGCTGGATCGTTGTCGCCACCGATTACCCCACTCGATACTGCGGAACACAAGCCGTTCAGTGAGCTACTGCTTCAGATGTTGCTCACTTCTTTATCAAAAATATCGTCCTTCGACATGGTGCTCCTGCTCTCGTCATCACAGACCGTGGTACGGCCTTCACTGCCCAGTTGGTCTGAGATATTCTGCAGCTGAGCGCAACAACGCACCGTACGGCAACTGCGTATCTCCCGCAGACTAACGGTTTAACTGAGCGTCTCAAGAAAACGATTGCGGATATGTTTTCCATGTATGTTGCCACGTATTATAAAAATTGGGACGAACTGCTCCCGTATGCGACATTCGCGTACAACACTGCCCTACAAGAAACCACCGGGCTTCCTCCTTTTCGTCTGGTCTACGGAAGCGACGTCACCACTATGCTCAACGTGATGCTCCCACCAACTTCGTCGCAACCTACCGCATCAGATACAGACGCCTTTGTTCAGCGTGCCGAAGCAGCGTGGCACCTTGCGCGGCAACGAATTCTATCCCGTCAAAGTCAAGATGCTCGTCGATAAAACTTATGCCATAAAGACGTCACATACGACCCGGGAGATCTTGTATGGGTTTGGACCCCAATACGTCAACGAGGCCGGTCAGAAAAATTATTCCGCCGATACTTTGGACCCTACATAGTTGTGCGTCGTCTAAGTCCTGTCAACTACGAAGTTATTCCAGCTGACACTTCGCACCACTCCCGTAGACCACGTTCCTCTGAGATTGTTCACGTTACCAGGATAAAGCCCTGCCATTCGCGCTGACTCTCACCCACAAACTTTGTGATGCGGCCTCTGTCGACACGTCCGTTGTCTTTCTCACTTCTTTTATTTTTTCCTTGTGGCATTTAACATCTCCCCAACTTTATTTATTTTTTATTGTTTGGGGGGTGGGGTACAGGCATGCACTAGTTACGCTAGAAGTCGAGGAAGAAGTGCGCATGGTAGCTGCTGCAAAAACGAACTGTAAACAGCCGTTCGCTTAGAAGTGACTGACTGGCTTTTTCTCTCGTGACAATATTCTTCATTGAACTCATGTGGCCACTAATTAAAATGAACATTTGTAAACCCCAGCCCTTATGTAATACCCCAATTGAGGGGTCTTCAAGGGAATAAAAGTGAAGTGAGGTCATTCCGCCTCGATCATCCGACCCTCATCATTCCGTGGTTGTCATGCCATCCCACAGCCGTCACGTACTCGCCATCCCACCACCATTATGATGCCCAGGTGGTCTCTTCATCGTCGTCGCTGTAGCTTCCTCATTTTATTCTCCTCGTGTCATCGTCGTCACTTGTCATCGTAACAGGCTTCGTAGAGTCACGCCATTGTCATCATACATTCGCTGTATCCTACAGTTGTCATGACATCGTCATCAGTGCATCCTCCTCACATAATGGTTAGTGATGTATTCGTTCCCATACCGCCGTATTGATGCCGTTGCGGTTGCTCCATGGCCACCGTCTAACCTTGTCATCGGACTCCCATCATGCCATCGTTGTCGCACCATTGTTTTGACGCAGTCGTCGTCTAGGCATTGCCACACCATCGTCGTCGCGTTGTCCTGTTACCATCATCACCACTTCAGCAACGTCCCTCGACATACCGTCTTCATCGTTCTATCGACGCCAGTCTCTCTTCGTCATTGTACCATAACTACGCTGTTTTTATTCGTGTTTAGGCCGCCGTTGTCATTCCATGGTCGTCAGTGCGTCGTTGTCAGACAGTCGCTATGAAGCACCTGCTGTCATGCCATCGTGTCATCATCGTCACTACAACTTTGTCATCCGACTCTCATCGTGCCGTCGTTGTTACGCCGTCTTCGCAATACAGGTTCTGCAACAGTCGTTTTTACGCCATTCTCGTCGTACACTCGTTATCTCATTGTCATCATACCTTGATATAGTCGTCACTGCATTTTCTTCGTGCATTTCTTGCCATACAGTCGCCATGATGGCGTCGTGCTCGTTCCATCACGGCCATGCTAACCGAGACATTCCGTCGTCATCATGGAATCTTCGTTTCAGAGCCGTTCGCGTACCTTTGTCGTCATGCCATCGTTGTCGCGCTATCTACCGCCATAACATTAGCAATGTCATCCCATGGTATACATGCTGTCATCTCCGAACTCAGTGTATTCATGTCATCACCACTTCGTCATGTCATCGTAATAATGCTGTTGTCATTCAATCGTTTACTTAAGACGAAGCTTTAGCTCGGGCCCAACTCCGACGCAGCCCATTCAAATATATGTAAAACGCAAAAAACGTTCATCTGACATAACCCCTGGGCTGATTTCAATGAAATTTGTTGCATTTGAGAGAAAAAGTGAAATTCTAATGATTCATGGAAGCACAATTTCGATTGAGGGCTCGAATTTTGTTAAAAAAATTTGCAAATATTCGACCATTCGAAAAAAATAATAGAAGCAAGAAGTTCACAAACTCATAGCTCTTCATCAAGAGCAGATATCCCGGTTCTGTAAACGGCATCAATTAGATCATTGAAAGCGTAAAAAATCGATACGTCATTTTACATATTACGTGGATTTATGACGTTGGTTCCAAGCGTTCTGCAAAAGCTGTATTTCAATATAACTAATTTTTTTATTTTCATGTGTAATATATCAATTTCGTTGGCTTTAGATGTGGTATAAGATTCAATTCACAGAATTGCATTATCGTTTTAGTTGATGAGTTACTGAGTTGTAAACTTGATAGTTCTCTTTTTGAAAATTTTCAATTATTTCCATTTTTTAGAAAAAATTAAGCATCCAATTACAAAAATTCAAAACCAACAGTCACTAGACTTTACCTTTTTCTTTCAAATGGAACAAACCTAGCGAATTTGGTGCCGTGGTTGCCGAGAAAAACGAATTCTCGTTTTACATGTATTTAATAGGAGCAGCCGAGCTAAAGCTTCCTCTTACCTGCATAACGTATTTAAGCAAACCACACTCCAAAAGTACGTGTGTCGCTAAATTGCTGGAGTACTTATCGCGTCACCATCGACAGTCATCGTGAGACGCGCTCTGCTGTAATTGTTTTTAATAACTGGAGGCGATACGAGAATACACCTACCAATGGCAAGTGCCAAGAATGAGACGAAGATTTTAACAGCTCCTGATAGCCTCGCTGGTCAGCACAAGCTCTCAGTGATTCTGCTGGCTTGCCTGGCAGCACTAATAGTTCGCACGTGTGACGCGACTGTAAACGCAAGAGCGAAAAATTCGGGAGACTCTTAGGAGGAAGCTTTAGCTCGGGTGCCTATATCTAAATACATGTAAAAAGAGAATTCGTTTTTATCGGCAACAACTGCACCAAATCTGACGAGGTTTGTGGCATTTCAAAGAAAAACTTACAATCTAGTGACTACTGATTTCGAATTTTCGATTTATGTCACCAAATGTTTATTAAAAATTGGCAAAAGTAGAAAATTTTCGAAAAACGAAACTATCACCTTTACAACTCTGTAACTCATTAATAAATAACAATATCACAAACATGTGAACTGCACCTACTAATGCATCTAAAGCGGACAAAATTGATCTGTTAGACATGAAACCTCAACAAATTTAGTAATATGGAAACACAGCCTTTGAAGAAGCATTGTACACAACGTAAATCATTCACATAGGATGTAGAATTGCATATAAAATTTGTCCGCTCTCAATGATCTATCTAATGGGTGCCGTTAATAGAACCGCGATGTCTGTTCTTTCTCTAGAGCTATGAATTTGTAAAGTTCGTGCTTCTATTTTTTCCAAATATTCAAATTTTTGAAATTTATTGTAACAACATTCATGCCGTAGGTCGAAATTTCGCTTGCAACAGTCACTATAATATAACTTTCTCTCTGAAATGCAGCAAATTTCATTAAAATTGGTCTAGGGGTTATCTCAGAAAAGCATTTTCGCGTTTTACATGTATTTGATTAGGCCGCGTCGGAGTTGTGCCCGAGCTAAATCTTTCTCTTAAGCCTCGCCTATAAGAGTAGGATGCCATAGCATCAAAAGGGCCCACAATTACCGGGAAACGCTCCCTGCGAACGCTATGCACTAAGGCGAGCTTGCTGGTTGTTTTTCATACCCTGCCCCCGGGTTACCCATTACGCGGATGCTAGTAACGCAGCGCACCGCTCTGTGATTCGCAGACACGTTTCTCTAACGGCCAACTCAGGTTCGATTCCGCGGATGGCATGCTCAATGCGGAACGGGGCCTTTAACGCCATTTTTTTTACTAAATTGGCTCCCAAATATATTTCCATTCGGAATTCCTGCGAGGAACTGTCCGTCGCGGAGTTTCTACAACTCAGCACCGGTAATGGTGGTTTTGGGCAATTGAGACATTCGTAATATGTGACAGTAACGTGCAACTGCGGCCACGCGGTTCTTTTGTTTTGCAGAAATAGTGTGGATAAGAGCATGGCCCACTTGGACTCGGCCATGATGGGCATCCGCGGCCACGACTGCCACAACATGTACCGCGGCTGCATGGACTTCCAGTGAACTGGCACTGAAAGCCAGCCTGAAACGGAACCACTTGACGCAGAGCAAAATAAATCCAAAAAACGTCGTTGTTTTCTTTCTGTACCTATCTGGTGATACGTGCAACGTCCCATTTCAGACGCGGTAGCGTTGCATTGTAGTCAGCTTGCATGCAGCCAGTGTATGCCCAGACTGCCACAGATATTCGGAGGTTAAGATGGGTTGCTCTCTGCTTCTACGACTCAGCCGACTACGGTGGATATGCCATGAATCTGGTGGTAGTAGGAAGAAAAAGAAGAAACACGTAGCAGGAATTTGAAAAATAAACAGAAGGTCGTTAGAAGCCATAATAAATGCACTAATTAGTGAATAATCGTAGTAAAGGATCATGACCATGAGAAGAAAATTGCCAGAATAAAAATGAGTTTGAGTGCATAAGGCAGGCATTATCAAATCATGACGGGCAGCTTACCGCTATCCTTGGAAAAGATGTGTACAATAATCGTATTCTACTTGTACTAACCCATCGGTGTGAAATTTGGAGGTTGAGAAGCTTGGGAATAAATTAGGGACATGGAACGAGCGATACAACGAAAAATGTAACGCGTAACAACGTGAACGAGGATGACAGTGGTGGTGATTGAAGAGTGAACGGGCATAGCCGATTTTCGAGAAGGCTATAAAAGGATGAAATTCAGCTGGACAGGCCATGTAATGCTTAGGGAAAGTAATCAGGGGCCTTTTAGACTTACATAACCATAAAGTACGGAAGCAAGTACGTCTAAGAGATGTCTTGGGCGGATGATTCACCAGTCGATTATAGAATACACTCTAAAAAAACTACGCTTATCCAAGCGTGTGTTTGCAGTTTTTTTACATTCATCTAAGAGTGATGTTCCCTCCCGCTTTCCGATAACGCCTGCTAGGAGTGATCAGCAACACCTCTTCACGCTTAGCAGACGTGATAAGGAGCCCTGTTCCTACGCTTATAATGGCGTTACTAATCTCCGCGCTTAGAGAGGGTTTCCGAGGTGGCAAGGAGGGTAGAGTGAGCAGCATGCCCCACCGTCCCCTCGCCCATTCTCTGCATGCGTAGAAAGCAACGAAGAAGCGCGGACCCCGAATGGCTTGGGTCGTTTCTCTGAAGCGAGCTTCGCTCACCAAGCTCTTCGCAGTCCTTGCCTTTAACTTTTGCTTCGGCGGCGCAGAATGTGACGAACCAAGACGCCATGACACTGGCAGGATGCCGGCGAAGTAGAAGCTGAGTATGCTGCAGAGAGATTGCGCAAGACGCTGCCACCGATGATACTGAACGTACAATGCTAAAAAGGGGCTTGGCAAAGCCCGGGCACATTTTGACGACGCCAAGGAATGCAAAACGCAAACAAGGTCCAACCGTATCTCCTTGCACAAAAGGACGAATCAAGCGCACTGTGCAGCGCCATGCGTTCGAAGATAGCAAGCTTTTTGTAGTATAAAGGCGTCAGGACAGAATTTCCCGCATTACAATCATTATGCTATTGCACTCTTTCTCCGATTGCTGACCCAAAATATCTCATCAAATTCGTTTTCGCTGGCGTCTTTCTCTAAGAAAGACGAATATTCTAGGCAGCGAAGAAAGTATTACACACGTATTTCTCACTGGGGTACATCTTTTATTCATAATAATAATTCTCAGATAATATGATACAATGAAACGTTGATGTTTAAAAAGAAACCTTACAGAGATAAATCGTTTTCAGATCACTCAGTAAGCGTAAGTCTTTATATGAGTTTGATTGAAATGCGCAACTGAGTGAACAAATCCTTCAATCTTGTTTGAGTCCATGACATTTCTTTGCTTGTTGGCTTTATGTCGGTTGCACAAAAGTTGCCCCTATGCAGCCGGATATGTTACATATTACATACCATAAAGGCATAGGCACATCACTATTGCCTTTTGTAGAGATGTATAATCACTGATCTCCATGCTTTCCTTCCTTCTCACAGCCGCAGATGAGAAGCCTTGTTTCCATCCAGACAATACATGGTATTATAGGTCCAGAGAAAAGACGGGGAATGCGGGAGATGGAAATTGAAGACGATGAGCAACACGTGAACAAGGTGAATGCAGGAGCCAACGTTTCGACAAGTGGGCTTGTCTTCTTCAAGGCGACATATGCTTTCTTCGCCACAGTATATATAGGTGCGGTTCTTCTAAAGGGGAAAGGGTGTGAGGCGGGAGGACGCGGAAACGAGAGAAAACTTGTTAGCGTGTTGAATCGAGAGTAAAGAAACGCTGTGTACAAGGTCAAAGCCTGCCCCCCCCCCGCTCCCCCCACCCCGGTCTGTCAACACACGCGCGTTAGCCGGCGGGTCAAGGGCGTCTAACAGGCCGGCTGACAAAAAAAGAAAGAAAGAAAGGAATGGAAAGCCGAGAAGAAGAAAAAAAAACGGAGGGGGGGATACGCCAAGAAATCGAACCAAGCGTTGTTGCCTATAGCTTGAAGTTTAGCATAGCGAATAGATTCTAAAGCTCCCTTTGAAACGTTTATGCCTATTGGTTGCAATGTCTTGAACTTATGGATAAGGTATGATTCTCTGTATTTTCTTTCTTGTTCAGAACGGAAATTTGACTGTAGGTTGTAGAGTTTAAGTTCATTAAAGTTATGACCTGGTTGGTTATGCTCGGCGACGGCTTTGGGAAGCTTTTTAGCTGTGTCCGCGCGGTGTCCGTTTAATCTGACGTTCATTGATTGTCCTGTTTCGCCGATATATTGTTTCTTACAGAAGGAACATTCAAGCATATAAATCACATCCGAACTACGGCAAGTGAAGCTAGATTTGACTTCATGTGTATAACTATTTGCGGTGCTTTTAATTTTAATGTCACTTTGAAGGTGCCTGCAGGTTTTGCACCTAGGGCGACAACATGCTTTTATTACGGGGGAATGCTGCTGGCTGAGTTTTGCGTGCACTAACATGTCCTTAAAGTTCTTGTTTCGGCGATAGGTAACCCTGGGTGCATCCGGGAACGCTTTTCGCATACGCTCGTTACTTCATAATATTGGGTGGTATTTTCTTAGGATGTTGTTTATGTTTGGGAGTGCATTAGAATATTTTGTTATAAAGGCCGGCGGTCTGTCAGATTCTAATGTGGGTTGTCTCTTCGCCAATTCCGACTGTCTCTCCAATCTTGACGCGGCATCATAAGCTCTATCGAGAGCAACTTGGGGATAGTTCCTTTCTGCTAGCGTTGATTTAAGGTCCTTTAGGTGATGGACATAATTGTGGTCTTCGCTGCAGATTCTTCCTATACGTTTCGCTTGTCTGACGAAAAATTCTTGCTTGTAATGTCGCGGGTGATGAATGCTGTAGTCTAAATATTGCTGGCTATCTGTAGGCTTCAGGTAAAGTGTCGTTCTCAGTTTTCCGTTTTCTATGTAGACCGTCGTGTCCAGGAAGTTGATCTGACTAGGAGAGTGGTGAGCAGTATATTTAATACTCGGGTGAAAGCGATCTAAATGGCTAATTAAGTCAGTTAAGTTAATGTAACGAAGATAGATGTGGGGTTTTAAAGGGTAGGATTTCAGCAGGTCTGCTTGAAGCTGTCCCTTGAAAATGTTCGCATACGTGGGAGCGAATGGCGTACCCACGCTAGTGCCGAAAATTTGCAGGTAGTGTATAGAATCGAATTCAAAATAGTTGAGCGTGAGAACTAACCTAAGGAGCGATAAGTAAACTTCAGGAGCGTGCACTTGGACATTGATTGCGAGGGATCTAGAAACGGCTCAAATTTCAACGGCTTGAATCCTGGCTTTGACGTTGTACACAGCGTTTCTTTACTCTCAAATCGACACACTAACAAGTTTTCCCTCGTTTCCGCGTCCTCCCGCCTCACGCCCTTTCCCCTTTAGAAGAACCCCACCTATATATACTGTGGCGAGGAAAGCATATGTCGCCTTGAAGAAGACAAGTCCACTTGTCGAAACGTTGGCTCCTGCATTCACCTTGTTCACGTTTTGCTGATGGTAATATAAGGTCACTTAGCGCGATCTAAAAAAAAAAAAAAGAAAATGTCTTATTACGAAAAGTATACCACTTTAGAGGAGAAAACATGCTTCTTTTCGAATAAACGTGGTAACGAAGACAGCTTGCTTTTCCACTGCTTTAACAGTAATTGTACCTATTCTGACATTTCTCTTGCTAACCGCTCTTAAAATCCACAATGTATGCATGTATGCATAAAGTCCACATTGTATGCATACACCACCGACCTTGTACACACGTCATGAATGTATGGAGAAGTCAACATGGCGTTACACACCAACTCTGACAATTAGACCGGAAGCTCTGCGCTGCAATGAACCAATGACGCTCCTGCCAGTCCGCAGGTAAATCCACACCAAAAATGGCCGAGCGCAGTTTCGCATTCCGCGCAAGGCTGTGACAAGGCGCAAAGCGTTGTTCTCCCTCGTCCACGCTTCGCGCAGACCACGTGATATATTACGTATCTCTTATTTGGATTTTTATAAGCGTGATTAAGAGTTGCAGCGCCAGCGCTCCGCGGCACCTTAAGCTTGTGATTTGCGTTTCTCACGCATACGCAGCTCGCTCACGCTCGCACAAGACAAAACCATGGCAGGCAGTCTTGCCCTCGCGCTTACGTTAAGGAATGTCACGCTCATTTTCGGTCACCTAGTGCTGGAAACGTCATCTGCGCCTTAGTTGCATGTGCGTCACGCTTCAGCTTACATTTTAGCGTGAGATTAAACATAGAATTTTTCGAGAGTCCAGAGCTATTTTGATTTAGGAAGTCTGTAGGCCTGGACGCTTTTAAGTACTTAAATAAGCCCTGCTAACATTACGCTAAAGATCGGCTTACTAACATTTTGGCAAGAACAACTTAAGTGTTTTAATAAACGTTCCCTGAATTTCTGAGGCAGTACTTATAGTGATACGAGGTGAGTATACAGTTACAATTTGTTTTCAAGGACGCATGGACATCAGAGAGAAATTACACTGTCGGATAAGGTTACGCTCAGATAGTTTGTGGAATTGTGAACCATAGATATTTAGCACAGCCTGATTAGTCAACTAGCGCATTTGCTTAGGCTTATCAAATAAATGGGCCCTGTCATAATCATTTTGTATATAAAAAGGCGCAGTTTCACCTGAAAGGTCAAGCATCGTTCATGATAGCAAATTAGAAAACAGTCATACGAAGTAAGGGTAGTACTTTTACCGGCCGACCAACTTGTAAACATTCGCTTTTCAGCGGAATTAATAAGCACGCCGTGAACAAACATGAGCATGCATCACAATCGATGACAGCGGACACTCACTGTCTACACGTTGGCGTGAGGAAACGCGGCAGCAGCAGCGAGCGAAGTGACATTCATGCTGTCTGTCGGGTCAAAGCAAAGTGAGCGCCCAGGACACACAGCACGGCCAAAGCTACGAGTCATCGGCGTTCCTAGACTCTGCCCCTAACGAAGATGGCTTTTAGGATACAGTCAGGGCTATGCCAGCTAGTATACCCCCAGGTAAAGGGGAATTGCGTCACGAGCACCAATTCCTGCCCTGGTACTCGGTGCGCGAAACTCGGAGAGGAGAAAAACGAAGAAAAAGATGAAGCATGCTTCCATGGCAGCGGTTTTGTTGATGCGCGAGGGGGAAACGCCATCCCGCTTGTCATCTCCTATGCGCTCGACGAGCGCACAACTTCCTCTGCAGGCGCCAGCGCTAAGCAACACAACTTCCTTTTATTTTTTTGATTGTTTTCATTTTAAATATCTTGTTTTCAACACCTTTCGGCTGCTTATTTCCTTGTAGCACTCACAACATGTGTGCAACGCATTTATGTGAAAACTTGCCTTCTTCTATTCAAGAGGCAAGGTGTGCTGCAGGGACCAGAGGATGGTAAAAACTCGAATTAGCCTAGACGTGAGGAGGGAACGGAAGAAACTGGTACATAAGAAGTCGATCAACGAATTAGCGGTAAGAGGGAAAATAGGGGAATTACGGATAGAGCTACAGAATAGGTATGCGGCTTTAACAGAGGAAGAACACCTTAGCGTTGAAGCAATGAGGGAGAATCTTATGGACATCATTAAAGAGTGTGCAATAGAAGTCGGTGGTAACTCCATTAGACAGGATGGCTGTAAGCTGTCGCGGAAGACGAAAGATCTGATTAAGAATCGCCAATCTATGAAACGCTCTAACCCTATAGCTAGAATAGAACTGGCATAACATTCCAAGTTAATCAACAAGCGTAGGACAGCTGACATAAGGTAGCATAGTGTGGATAAAATTGAAAGTGCTCTCAGGAACGGAGGAAGCCTAAAAACAGTGAAAAAGAAACTAGGAATTGGCAAGAATCAGATGTATGTGTTCGGAGACAAAGCCGGCAATATCATTACTAATATGGATGAGATAGTTCAAGTGGCTGAGGAGTTATATTGAGATTTATACAGTACCAGTGGCACCCACGACGATAATGGAAGAATGAATAGTCTAGACGAATTTGAAATCCCACAAGTACCGCCGGAAGAAGTAAAAAAAGCCTTGGGAGCTATGCAAAATGGGAACGCAGCTGGGGAGGATCAGGTAACAAAGATTTATTGAAGGATGGTGGGCAGATTATAATAGAAAAACTGGCCACCCTGCATACGCAATGCCTCATGACCTTGAGAGTACCGAAATCTTGGAAGAACGCTAACATAACCATAATTCATAAGAGGGGTGACGCCAAAAAGTTGAAAAATTATAGACCGAGCAACTTACTGTCCGTTGCCTACAAAGTATTTACTAATGTCATCGCAAATAGAATCAGGAACACCTTAGACTTCTGTCAACCAAATGACCATGCAGGATTCCGTAAAGGCTACTCAACAATAGACCATATTTCTACTATCAATCTGGTGATAAAAAAAATGTGCGGAGTGTAGCCAACCCTTGTAGCATTCAATGATTGCGAGAAAGCATTTTATTCAGTTGAAGCCACAGCAGTCATGGCGGCCTTACGGAATTGGGGTGCAGATGAGCCGTATGTGAAAACACTGAAAGATACCTATAGCAGCTCCACAACCACCGTAGTCCTCCATAAAGAGAGCAACAAAAACCCACTAGAGAAAGGCGTCAGTCAGGGATATAGAATCTCTCCATGGATATACACGGTATGTTTACAGGAGGTATTCAGAGACCTGGATTGGGGAAGAATGGATGATAAGAGTTAATGGAGAATACCTTAGTAACTTGCGATTCACTGATGATATTGCTTTGCTTAGTAACTCAGGGGACAAATTGTAATGCATGCTCACTGATCTGGAGAGGCAGAACAGAAGGGTGGGTCTAAAAATTATTCTGCAGAAAACTAAAGTAATGTTTAACAGGCTGGGAAGACAACAGCAGTTTGCGATAGGTATCGAGGCACTGGAAGTGGTAAGGGAATGCATCTACTTGGGGTAGGTAGTGACCGCGGTTCCTGATCATGCGACGGAAATAATGAGAAGAGAAAGAATGGGCTGGGGTGCGTTTGACAGGCATCCTCTGATCATGAACAGCAGGTTGTCATTATCCCCCAAGAGGAAAGTGTATAACAGCTGTGACTTACCAGTACTCACGTACAGGGCAGAAACCTGGGCCTCCAGGTTTCCTCAGGAAAAGGGTTCTACTTAAATTGAGGACGACGCAACGAGCTATGGAAAGAAGAATGATAGGTGTAACGTTAAGGGATAAAAAAGGAGCAGATTGGGTGAGAGAACAAACGCGAGTTAGTGACATCTTAGTAATATTTCTTACAATTTATTGATACTGCAATCCCACATCGGCGATTTCGGCAGGAGCGTAGAAGTGTTGAAAAGGTCGCAAAAAAGGCAACCAACAAATACATAGATACATATGAGTAAATAAACTGATATAAACTGATATAGAAGGCATACGGTAAGTACTAAGTTAGACACAATGTAATTACGGTTAGTGAAGTTGTTGAACTTGGGTGTTATTAAGCTTGTTCCATGCAGGTATTGTACGCCGAAAAAAAGAGTTCTTAAAGGAGTTGTTACGTGTGCCAAAAGGAGGAATTGTTAGTTGTTGTCTTTGTCCAGTGGCATACCCGGATCAAAAGGTTATTACGTCTGAAGTGTCTAATTTATAGTGCCCGATTACAATTTGGCACATAAATTTTAGCCTAGATGACCGGTTTCTTTGGGTTATTTGTGGCAAATGGGCTCTGGTTAAAAGGGCAGAAACATAAGAATGTCCAAAGCTGTTATATATGAATCGCACACCCTTTTTCTGTACGCTTTCAATCTTGTTAATATTGATGCGAGTGAAAAGGTCCCAGAATCTGGCTGCATAATCTAATGATGGGAGAATAAGTGCTTTATATGCGGTCTTGCGGACATCAAAAGAAGTATATTTTAAAGCTCTTCGTAGAAAGAACAACTTACAGTTTGCATTTCTTACGACATAATCAATGTGTTTAGACCAGTCTAAGTTGCTTGTTATCCAGAGGCCCAGGTATTTGTAATGAGGTACTTCGTGAAGAACACTGCTGTTTATGGAATCGACAAAGGTTAATGGTGTTTTTTGTTAGTAACTCTCATGAACACTGTTTTTTTCATAGCTAATACACATTTGCCACATGTCATACATCTGAACAATTTTGTTGAGTGCATCATTTAAAAGAATTTGGTCAGCTGTAATGTTCACTTCCATGTGACTCACGGAGTCATCGGCATACAATGGTATTTTGACGGGAATGTTGCAGACAATATCATTATTAAACAAAGGAAAGGAAGGGGTCAGAGCACAGACCCCTGGGGAACGCCTGAGTCCACCCCAACAACTTCCGAAGTTTCTCCATTAAAGACAACAAACTGTTTTCGATTGTTAATGTATGCGGCAATCCAGTTTAAAAGTTGCTGGCTGTTATATATTTTCCCTGATTTGTGCAATAACTTCTTATGAGAGACTTTATCAATAGCTTTTTAATGTCCATAAAATTACATCACTTTGTTTCCGGTTATTAATTAAAAGTGCAAAGTCGTGTATAGTTTCTGCTAGCGGGGTACACGTAGAACACCCTTGTCGAAATGCATGTTGATACTTTGTTAAAGCAATATGTTTGTCAATAAACTGCATTATGTGGTTATGTATAATATGTTCTAAAAGTTTACAGGCAGTAAAGTTTAAGGAAGTCGGATGATAGTGTTTTATACAGTCTTTCCTCCCATTATTATGGACAGGTTTTACTCTGGCGATGCCCCAGTCGTCCAGAACTTGCCCCTCAGATTGTGATCTAGAGAACAGAACACACAAGTATTTTGAGACCCATTCTGCGTATCTCTTAAAAAATTCGTTTGGTATGTCATCTGGCCCTGGCGACTTCTTTACATCGAGCTTTAAGAGCATACTCAAAATTCCAGCTTCACTAATTAGAACGTTTGGTATGGGTGGTAAATTCGCGTCGAAGTGTGGTAATACATAATTATCAACAGTGAAAATGCTCTTAAATTGCTCATTGAAGCCATTCGAGATTTTTTTTGCGTCATCTACTTGTACACCTTCGATATCAAAGACATCGCAATCTCTATAAGTCGGGCGTATGTGCCGCCAGAATTGCACGGGGGACGTGCGTGTAAAATTCGGTACGGACTCGCCGAAATGCCGTTGTTTTCGGTTCGTACTTGTGTTTTTAGCTATCATCTAATATCCGCTATTTTCTGCGTGATATAGGAAGAGCTTGTTGAGTTTTGTTTTTTCTTTAGCCTCTTGAGTTGCCTTTGTAACCGCAATGATTCCCGAGAGATCCAGGCGTTCTTGCGCTTCGGCTTCTTGACAATACGGGGAACATATTTATCGATGGATTATTTTACAATTGTTTTCGATTGATGCCGGAGACTGTCTATATCTCCAGATTAGGATGAGAAAATATCTTAATAAAAGGAAAGCATGTCAATGATAGATACATGATCTGCTTGTGAAAAGTCAGGGAAACTAGATGTTGTGTTATTACGTTTGATTGCTGCACCAGTCAACTCTACCAATACTGGGGAATGGTCCGAGCCTCCCGGTATTACCTCACAGGAAGGTTCGGCTGTAATTGAACCACCTACGAAAAACGAGTCGAGTAAGGACTTTCAGTTACCCTGAATCCTGGAGTAATTTTAACTACTTGCCGTAGGTCGACCGCGAAGGCCATATCTATCAGTATTTCACAGTGATTATCATTTCCGTTTCGGCCTGTGAATGTTGACCAATCTACCTTGGGCGGGTCGAAATCGCCTGATAGGATTATTTTGTTGCGAAGCCTGACTTGTGTGTCTAGATACTTTCTTAAGTTTTAGAGGATGCCAACATTAGAACCAGGAGGCCTGTAAATAGCGCCTATAACACACTTGATGCTAGCACAGTACACTTTGCAAAAGACAGCCTTGACACCAGGCACATCAGGCATTTTTTTTTTCATGCCTAAGGATTTGTTAAAAAAATAGCCACCCCACCACCCTTACTCTGCATCCAGCAGGAACAAATTCATTGTCATAAATGGACTCATTTAACCACTTTTCAGTGAGGATGGCTTTATCAATGCTATGGTTCAACAACAATGCGTCTAGCGCAGTAACTTTGTTAACGTCACTCCTGCAGTTTAGATTACGTACTTTCAGTTACAGTGCGTAATGCTTTTGACGTCAGTTAGCCTTTTTGCTTAACTTATAGCGTGAGCCAGTAGTTTAGTTCCACCCGAACATGACATCATCTACGCTTAATTTCGCAAAAGAGAGTTTCACTTTGGAACCTTTGTTCCTTTCATCAGCTGATGTGTCCCACAATTTTTCCTTATTTTTCTTATCCTGCAGGAAGAGTCTTCCAAAATCGACACCATACTTCCTTTGAGTTTGTTACAGTTCTTTAATACAGCTACCTTTTCTGGGTAGTGCAGAAATTTTAGAATAACAGGACGGCATTTATTTTTGGCTTTCTGCCGGATTCGATAACATCTTTCGATTCCCGTGACTATAACGTGTAGTGTGTCTTCGAAATTTTCATCTTTTACTATTTTTTTAATAGGCCATCTGCAGTTTCACCACGTGGCTCTTCTATGCCATATACAACCAGGTTGTTTCGGCGGATTCTATTTTCTAGCCCATCTACCTTGCTGATCAGGGATAATATCTCTTTATTTAATCCTGTCACTGTTGCTTCTACTTCTTGACCTTTGGCAGTTAGTGCCGTGAGGTTTTCTAGTTGTTTATCAACTTTGTCTATGCACTCCGTTAGAGCAGATATCTTCTTTTTTTCGCATCTTGAGTTGTCTGCATTTTTTCAATGCAGGAGTGTGTTTTGGTTTGGCCCTCTAAGATTTTAGCCAACATTTCGCTATCACCGGGACCACGGTTCGCCTCAACATATCCGCAAACAAGCAAATCAACCGGCAGTGAATAAATACATCTTAGGAATTATTTTACACCATGTGGGCAGTGCAGGGCAGCAACGGCAAATAACGATTATCGCTTCTGTAACAATACCCAGGTAGGTAACTACTAACCTGCATCACGAAGCAGAAAGAATTTCTAGGCATGCTGCCCTTGCTGTTGCCGCAGTGCCCACTGATAATTCAGGTTTTGGGGATGCTTTTGTAGCCTTCGGAAGGGTCACGTGATGAGTCGTCAGTCCTGTGAATCGCCACGCTGTCTCAGTGTGTGACTCGATGAATGGTGCACTTTCGGAGACCCGGCAGCTGCATGCCAGTGCCAAGAAAAAAAAAGCCAATGGACATGGGCAGGACATGTAATGAGGAGTGAAGATAACCAATGGTCATTAAGGGTTACGGAGTGGATTCCAAGGGAAAAGAGCCGTAGCAGGGAGTGGCAGAAAGGTAGGTGGGTGGATGATATTAAGAAGTTTGCACGGAACACATGGCCACAATTAGTACATCACCGGGGTAGTTGGAGAAGTATAGGAGATGACTTTGCCCTGCAGTGGGTGTAACTAGGCTGCTGCTGCTGCTGATGGTGATGATGATGACGATTCAAGATGCGCGAGCCGGCACTCCAAGGCGCGTGGCGACTTTGTTGCGCCGAAAGATATGTAGAGCTGTAGACAATAATGTAGACTATAATGCAGAGCTGATTATTTCACCGTTCAGTCTAAATGAGCGCATTCTTTACTACGATCCTACATACATACGGCAGGTTCCTACAATTTCCCATAGACATAAAATTGTTACAGACACCGCATTTGTTTGCAGTGCATAACACAACTCCACCAAAGCAATTTGAGTCGCAACAGTTACTTGTGAATAATAAAAAAAAACTTATCAAAAGCAGCAGAAGAACACTTTTTGCATACCAGTAAAAGAAACTGCGTTTCTTGTTCCATACGACGGGCGTACTTGCTAGTCTAAACGAACATGCTATAGCTAGTCGATTTTCCACACAGCTTTCCTTTTGCAAATGTGCGGATAAATATTTTGCTAAATATATTGAAAATGTCTATACCTTTTTTCTCTTGGTTTGATGTCGCAATACAACACGTAAAACCACTAGACCTCCATTCAGATCTGTAAAATTGCGAACGAGGTATCATTACAAAACTCCTAATGAGCACATTGCAGATGTTACTTGAAATAATTATTGCACATTTAGAAGGTAATAACAATAAATATTATCATTTTTTCTGTTCATTTTGTTGAAGAACAGTAAGCGCCGGAGAAGCCTGTGCCAATGGGCCGTCGATCGTCAGTAGAGCCTTGGCAAGGACAGATTGATGCATAATGCTATTACTGCTATTAGCTATTAGCTAATAGCTATTAGCTTTGTGACATGGAGCAATGTTTTTAAAACGTAAAACCTACTAAAATCGGCCACATTCAATGCATCAGGGCAACTTGCTCAGAACAATGATCTTTTCCATTCTTTTCAAGACCTTCTTCTAATATGCTGACCGTACATTTGGACTGTCTTTAACGGAGCCCACAGGCTCAGGTTTGTGCGACCGCCTTGAATTTTTAAATTTGTGTCAGAGCTTTGTTACGAAGGTAATCACTCACTGGAAGTTATCCGTCATTAGAATTTCGACGTCGTCACACTAAGGAGGCAACAGCATTTCAACTCCTCTAGAACACTCCTTTCTGGCACAGCACGCTTTCTTCACTTATCAAGATTATTCGAGGCTTTGCCAAAAGAAGCCTCCACTTTCGCCCTAATAATGAAAACACTGAAGTGTTTTCAACATTAGCGCTAAGCGCATCTTTACGGAAGCAGGCTGAAGAATACCCCATGAAGTGGTACTACATAGCTGGTAGCTAGCTGTGTAGTATTTATAGACAGGAGGGTGCAAGTGTGGTAGCAATGATTGTCTGCGCAAAGAATACGCTCCACGACGTTTATGGAAACATTGAAACATGCCAAAATATTTTGTAAAGATCGGCTAATCAGGCGACCATCCTGAGAACTATCGGAAGCACAAAAAGAATAAAATATCAGTAAGAAAATGTTTCCTCATTTTCAAGCCTCTGGAGTGTTCTTTTTGCAGCGCCCCTTCTGTCCCGCTATATTTCTTGATATCCAGATTGATGTCATTGATGTACGTGCATAACAGAACTGCTGTAGCAAGAGCTCCATACGACACTTATCAGAGTAAAACTTTTTTTGCTGCTGTTTAACTAAAATATCACTACAGTGGCCGCACCGCACAAGTGCGTGTTTCAGAAGATATTGTTCCATGCCTGTCCCTTACTATTGCGATAATGAAATGCTTCTTGGCTCCACGAAATTCGGTAGAACTCTAGGCTGACATGATACGTCAACATCTCTAGTGCTTCCCCTGTGGTAATCTTTAACTTCGCTGACATCCGATAACTCTCTGTATCATTCCTCAGTCGGATCATGACGCCTGCGGTTTATGTTCTGTATATGTTGCACCTTTGTCCTCGCTGCGGCTGTGTGGAACATATTATTACGATATTATCGGTAGATACCCAAGAGATGAGCCGCCGTGAGAACGACGACGAAGTGGGTCTGTACCCTTGGCGCGAGAAAATGTCGGCCTGGCGCTCTAGCTCCAGTCCAGTGTAAATAGCTTGTATATAGCCTCTTCCATCTGTGTCTTTCTACACGTAACACTCTGGTGAAGGTGAACAATCCCCGTCCTCGCCACGGAACTCCGGAGTGGTCGGTACATCGTGCTTGTCACCATGCCTTCCGGTGACGATCCCGCCTCTGCAGCGGCTTCGGCTTGTCCGACTGCTCCCGTCGTCACGGTTGCCCAACATCGCGACCCTGGTGGGTCCTCTGAGCTGGAGGGACAAGACATTGGCGAATGGATCAAGCTATATGAACATGCCAGCGCTAATAAAAGGTGGGATCCAACCATTATGCTCGCCAATGTCATCTTTTATCTTGGCGGCACCCAACGCGTGTGGCACCGGCCGCATGGCGATGACATAAACAGTTGGGACAATTTCAAGGAAAAGCTCAGGGAACTGTTCGGCGACCCAATTGGCCGCAAGGTTGCCGCGAGAAAGGCTCTTGCATTTCTTGTTCAGACATCTACAGAGCCGTACGTTTCATACATCCTCGACGTCTTGGCTCTATGCCTAAAAGCTGACGACGCTATGTCTGAAGCAGATAAAGTGTCACATGTTCTAAAAGGCATCGCCGACGACGCTTTCAATTTGCTTGTTTTCGGCCACGTCTCGACTATGGACGCCATCATCAAAGAATGTCGTCACCTTGAACAAGCTAAGAGCCGCCGTATCGCACATCACATCACGCGGCTACCAAACACTGCTGCTACGTAGACATGTTAGGGTAGACCGCGTCGGACCACCCCCTGTGATGACGTAACCCGTATTGTTCGCCGTGAGCTCGAGGCGGCCTGTTTGCCAGCTTTCTCCGCGACGCCTTCCGATCCACCAGCAACCACGATAGCGATGATTCAGGCCGTAGTCAGACAGGAATTGAAGAAAATGGGTCTGAACTCCATGTGCACAGCGTCTCAACCCAACGTTCCCCAGTTCTCTACCAGCCCTCCTCTTCCATGGCAGTCCTTTTCTGCCATATCTCGCCGCAACCCGTCCTAATGGCGTACCCCTGATGACAGGCCGATCTGCTTCCACCGCTGTGGCATCGGCAACGTCACTCGTCACTGCCGCAATCGGTGGCCACCACCTCCTCGGACATACACCGCCACTTATTCCCGCACTTTTGGACCTTCTGTTGCCTATGCCACCCACCATGTACCCACTGTTGCTGATGCCCCTGCTCCGAACCTTCGCTACAGCCACTCGCACTCACCTCGACGCCATCAGTCTCGTTCGCCCCAACCCCGCCGCGTCTATTCGCCGCCTATCGCCTCCCGGACCCAGCCGGAAAACCAGGCACTGCAGCTTCTGGAGGTGAAGCTTCGTTGTCGACCCTGCTCTCAAATCCTGTGCTCACGTTACCAACGAACCAAAACCTTCTTGACGCTGACGGCTATCCTGTCATTGCACTTATAGATACAGGCGCACATCTCTCTATTATGAGTGCTGCCTTCCGACGACGACTCAAAAAGCTCCACACCCCAGCGTCGGCACGCTTCGTCCGCGTTGTGGATGGCGGTACTATGCCTATCATCGACATGTGTACGGCACGAGTCAGCATTGCCGGCCGCCACACCCCTGTCCTCTTCACCGTGATTGCCCATTTCCCCCACGACCTAATTCTCGGCCTCGACTTTCTCTGCACGCATTCTGCCCTTATTGACTGCTCTGCCAGTATCCTTCGCCTTGAGTTGCCGATTCTCGCAGAGCCTTCTGACGCACACAAGTGCCGCTTACACCCCACCGGCTTTCTTCGCCTGCCACCGGGAGAAGACGAAGAAGTTCCGGCAGAGCACGCTCATTCACATGGGCTACGCCGACTATCGACGTTTTAGCCGAAAAATCGTCAACTACACCAGACTCGACTATCCCATCGGGTTCCACTCGACAAACGCTCCGTTTCAAGACCAAGTTCAAGTCCGTGAGTGAAGTTTTCGTCATTCCACGCGACTTTGAAAATTCCAAGCGGCGGAAGCCCCGTTAGGCCTCGATAGGCTTAGCGCGTGAGCGACCGCCTCACCACCTAATAACCAGATCGCTTCTGCCGAGCGTACGAGATGGCTACATCAGGGGACATGGACCTCTAAATAACACCCCCGCATCCGGTTAACAACGCGTACGAAAACGGAGACACAAGAGTAATTTCCGAAGCGAGGACTACCAAAAGCCAAGAGATCGCCGCCCACAACCAGGCGATGGACGGCTGGCAGTTAGTTCTATCGCGGCGACAGCGAGAGGCTGTCAAGAGCAACGACAGGGAAACGGCTCCCAACAAGAACAACATAAACGGACAACCATCAGCAGGCGGCGCGAAATGAGACGGGCAAATCGGTCGTCGCAACATGCGCCCGAGGAAAGGGAAGCCTCTGCCACCATTACCGAAGAATGACATCAAGATAATACTGAAGCCACACAAAGGACTAATGCTCAAGGAATATCTGAGAACAGAAATACCGCAAGCGATTATTCGGGCTACCGGGACGATAATCACAGGAAACGGACCGAAGCAGCGAAATATCACTGGAGAAGATTTCATACTGCGAATCCGAGAGGGAACAAATATCATCATCGTCTCCACACCTTCACTGGAAGTGGCGGACGTCATTCGTCGAGTCACGTGCATGGAGCTGCGAGGCAAGCAACACCCCTTCAACATGTACGTAGCGGATCCAGATGATAGCTACAAAGGGGTGGTGCACGGATTCCCAGCACACACCGAGTGAGCAGATCTCCAGCAACACCTGCGCGTCAGGACCCAAGGAGTCACCATCGAAAGGGCCCGAATGCTTGGAAGCTCTAATACCGCTCTCCTCACCTTCTCGGGAGGCACGCGCCCCAAATGCGTGTACTACATGGGAGTAGAGATGCGGTGCATGGAGTACAGGCCAACAATCCAAATGTGCCTGGAGTGCATGCAAGAGGGACACCGCTCGGACGTTTGTCCGAACCCCAAGAACATATGCCGTGGCTGCGGACTCGAAGATCCACCCCCGCAAGCACACGAATGTGAAGTGAAGTGCGCCATGTGCAGGGCGGCGGGGCACGAGACGCGTCGGTGCCCGAACAAACTGATTGCCGCCAAGCGCGTGAAGACGACTCGCCAGTCTCGATCGCGAGAGCGGTCGGGACAGAACACCAAAAAGGCACCGGGGCGCTGGTTCGAGTCCATGGAAGAGGAGGACTTCTACCGGCACCGATCGCGATCCAGATCTCCACACGGAAGCAGAGCGAAGAGCAATACTCCGTCGAGGGACCCCTCCAGCTCCAGGGCTTCACAGCGGTCAAATTCGCCACTGCCTAAAAAACAGCAGGTGAGCTGGGCGAGGGTTGTTTCTCCCACTGCTCCAAAACAGAATACTGGTGAAAACGATAAACGCATTCAAAAATTGGAAAAGGAAAATGAGCGACTAAGAGAACAGCTCTCAGGAGAAGAACGCAAACGACAATCACTTGAGAAACAAGTGTCAGAGTTAGAGGCGCGCTTCAATAGCACAATACCACAGCAGGAAATGCCGCGTCAATCTGAAGAAATAGCCAAAGCGAAAGCGGCGGCAGATATAAACTCCGTCTCCGCGCAGTCTCCGACAACCCAAATCTCAAAAAACGCGCAGATAACGGCAGCGCATATCCAGACAATGATCGCGGAAAACTTGAAAATATTTATGCATGAAAAGATGGCATTAATTACCCAAAGGTTAACGGAATTTCAACAACAGTGCACGAAGGACTTCGAGAAACACAAGGGGTTCGTGGCGGAACAGCTTAGGGCAGTCTCGAAGGCTGTTCCCACCAAAAAATGCGCAATTGCGATAGGAGCGGGTTCGGCAAAAACTAAAATAAGCCACTGCGTAACAGAATCCGACGGCTCGGACACGGAAAAGTGACGGGCTTAAAATAAGAGTGGGCAACATGGCTGATCACGCTAAGAAATCGCAACGAATACAAAATTCAGACCAATTAGAGATATGGCAATGGAACTGCCGCTCCTTCTCCAGGAAAGCGGCAGTGTTCCACCAGTTTATCAAAAACTCCGGAATCGCTCCGGACGTGATATGTCTGCAGGAGGTCGGGGCCAAGCCGGCCAAATTGCAGGGATACTACACTCTGAGCGATCCTCAAAATTCGAATGTCGCCACGCTGGTGAGTAAGTCGATAAACGCTCAATTATTAACACTTCCGCCAACTGAGGGAGAGACTAATTCCATAGTTATCAGTGTGATGCCAAAGGAACGAAGTAAGGCACACACACTAATCACAAATCTGTACAGTCCTCCCAAAAGCAAAGGGAACGACCTCCCCCACATTCTCTTAGCAACAAAAGATTTAGCGGGCACCAGGGATAAGGCGGTGATAGTGGGTGACTTTAATGCACCCCACATACTATGGGGATACGCGAAAACGTCGCCTTACGGGCAATCAATCAGATCGGCAAACCGACGCGCTCGGGTAACAGCGTCAGTAGAGACACGGCGCCCGACCGTGCCTTTACAATAAACATCAGAGACTCACAATGGGTTTCCTTTGATGAAAATTTGGGAAGCGATCACGTCATAATCCGAGTAGCGCTCTCCACGCCCAACATACGGAGAACAATAGGAAAAACTAAATTAACTGACTGACCTCGTTATAGAAAACTCCAGAGAGCTCTGGAGGAGTCGGATACAGCCCCGACCAACATGCGAGAATGGAGCGAATTCCTTCGACGAGCACACGGGGACACCACTAAAGCCATTGAGCGTACAGCGGAGGTGCCGGTGATAGACTCTCACCTGGTCAGCCTATGGGAAGAGAGGCGGAAACTGGCCAAGAGGTGGAAAAGACAACGTCTAAACAAACACCTGAGACAACGCATCGCTGTCTTGGCAGAGCAAGCCCAAGGCCATGCCAACGAGCTCGCTAAAAACGAGTGGGCGACGTTCTGTGGAACCCTGTCAGAAACTCTGGGAACGAGCAGTACATGGCGAATACTACGAAGCATGCTAGTCCCGATGAGCACGCGTACTGAGAACAACAAGAAGCTCCAAATTATTGCAGACAACTTCGAGGGTACAGACCAAGATCTCGTTCACGCGCTTCAGAAAAAGCACATAGGACCCTCACCTGCCACGGAATCGTCGTACGCGAGGAGACAATACGCGGGGGAGGCGAACCCTAAATTAGACGAAGATATAACGTACGCGGAAGTGTATGAGGCGGCACAATCCGCAGTTAAAAACTCGGCACCGGGCCCAAAGTCGATCACAAATGCAATGATTCGAAACATGGATTCGGTAGCCCTAGCGAAAATCACAAAGATATTTAATAGCGAGTGCTGGGCCAAGGGAGACTTGCCCAAGGAGTGGAAATTGGCTAAAATAATCATGATCCCCAAACCAAAAAAGAATCCCTCGATTGATACACTACAGCCGGTGTCGCTCACGTCCTGCCTAGGTAAGCTCTATGAAAGGGTTATCCATAGCAGATTGCAGCGATACCTGGAAGAGCGGAGCTGGTTCCCGGACTCCATGACAGGATTTCGCACGGGTTTATCTTGCCAGGACGCGTTCCTCCTACTTAGAGATGAAATTCTAACTAACATACCGTACGGCGACGAGAGACTAGTCCTAGCACTAGACCTTAAAGCAGCATTCGACAACGTCTCTCACGCCGCAATATTGGAAGAACTCGAACTCGCGGGTTGTGGTGAGCGCACATATAATTACTTAAGAGCGTTTCTTTCCAACCGCGAGGCGAGCATCAGTATTGGCCAAATCACTTCGGATTTATTTAAAAGGCCTGACAAAGGAACACCTCAAGGAGCTATATTATCTCCTCTTCTCTTCAACATTGCGATGTGTCGACTCGCGCGCGATCTGGATCGGATACCCGACCTAGGTTACACGCTCTACGCAGACGACATCGCGCTGTGGACGAGCAGAGGTTCACTAGGGGATAAGGAATATACGCTCCAAAGTGCAGTATTAGCGGTGGAGAAATTTTCTAGATGGAGTGGCCAGAAGTGCGCACCCGAAAAATCTGAGGTTATCCGGATAAACACGAAAGGCTACAAATCCAGAGGATCGATTAACATCGTGGTTGAGGGCCAATCAGTCCGAGAGGTGCCCACGATGCGAGTCCTGGTTTTGTGGCTTCAGAGCGACGGGAGAGCACTACACACACTCAAGACCCTCAAATCCATAGCCAACAACATAGCCAAAATGATACGTGGCGTGACGTATCGAAAAGCGGGAATGCGAGAAGACGATACCCTAAGGCTCGTACAGGCCTTAGTGGTTAGTCGAATAACCTATGGCTTACCGTACCAAATCCTGAACAGGGAGGAGGAAAAGCAGGCTGACACAATAATCCGAACCACTTTCATAGCTGCTCTGGGCCTGCCTAAATGTACTTCAACGGAGCGCATGTTAGTTTTGGGAGTGCACAATACTTTCGACGAACTGAGGCAAGCCACCCTGATGCGACAGAGGGAGCGCCTCAGCTTCACAAAAACTGGTAGGGCAATATTGGCTAGACTCAATATCCCAGCATACCCCATTTATCTCACAGAGCAGGCCATACCTCTCCCTCCTTCGATGAGATCCAAAATTACAGTAGCCCCAATTCCAAAGAATATGCATCCAGAGTACAACAAAGAAAGGCGCAAAGCACGTGCACAACACATTCAATCACCCTACTCTAACAACCATAGGTACAACACGTACTACACGGACGCAGCTCTGTATGCAGAGACGACCGGGCAGCGCTACCAAAGGAGGTACGCCCTGGCAGTCGTGAACGCTGTCAGCCAACAGCAAATTACCGCGTCGGCCACGGCGGGATCCCCAACCTCGGCTGAAATATTAGCAGTGGCGATCGCACTCGCTCACGCGGAGCGTTCGCAAAGGGACTCGGTCGTGGTCACGGACTCCCAGGAGACATGTGGCATGCTTCTCAAGGGGCACGTGACTGCGGCTAGCCTCGCGATAATCCCGAAATCCTTCAACCACCATCATCGCCTACTCTGATGCCCGGGCCACGCGGGGGTACAGGGGAACGAAAAGGCTAACGCGTTAGCTCGAGGGTTCACTAACCGAGCGACGGCGTCCTCTTCTAACCCCAACCACCCGCACTACCCATCACAAAATTCCACCAATTTAAATGCCAAAGACATCCTTGCTCATCAGCGTGGAGTCCGAAGAAAATACCCGCCGGCTCACCCACAACTTTACGGGGAAGAGGCCACCGATTGGCGTAAAATACAGACCAGGGTGTTCCCCCATTTAAAATTGCTAAACGCCATGTATCCCACTCGTTATAGGGCCAACTGTCCTTGGTGTGGTGGCATACCTACCCTAATGCACATAACCTGGGAGTGCACTAAGCACTCTCATAGACCAAACACCAGTAGGACAATGGAGCAGTGGGAGGCACAGCTCGCCCGCTCCGATCTGGCAGGACAAAAGTCCTTAATTAGCCAGGTCAGGAAGGCGGCAGAGGCCAGTGGGGCCCTGGACTGAGAGGCTCCGACCACCCCTCCTTCAAATCTTTACAATCACAATAAAGTTTCTCTCTCTCTTTCTCTCTCTCGCCTGCCACCAAAATCAATAGACTTTATTGAACTGTCGTCTTCCCCACCAGTCCCTGATGGCGAGTACCTCGTCAATCCTCTGCCCGACATTCCACTACATTAAGACGTTACCGTGCCTCACACTATACTTACTATTACTGCGAACCGCACTCACATACCTATCTTTAACATTGGATTGGCAAAGCGAATTCTACCGCAAGGTCTTTGTCTTGCCAAGGTTGATTGTCTCAGTGACCATCATGTGGCAGCGTTATCAACCGATGGTCTTGCGAGCTTCGCAGGCCCCTCGCACCAGCCTCGGGCTCCGATCCCAACATAAAGAAAATGGTTGCGACGGACCTGTCCTCTGCGCAGGCTAGATACCTTTGCCAAGTATTATCGTCCTACCGAGACATTTTCGACTTAGACGATCGCCCTTTTAGGCCGGACGCTCGCGGTGAAGCATCGGATTCTTACTGGCGATGCTAAGCGTATTCACCGACGACCATATTGAGTTTCTGTGTCGGAACGCCGAGTAATTCAAAGTGAAGTGAACAAAATGCTAGAGAAAACCATCATTGAGCCTTTTTTCAAGTCCCTAGGCGTCACCTGTGGTGTTGGCTAAGAAGAAAGATGGCACATGGCACTTCTGTGTAGACTACCGTCATCTGAACAACATTACTAAGAAGGATGTCTACCGGCTCCCACGTATAGACGATGCGCTTGACTGCCTCCACAGTTAAAGCTAGTTCTCTTCTATTGATCTGCGTTCTGGGGTGCTATGCAGGATGCGCCGAGTTTCTCGTTCACCCGAGTTTTACCCGAGTTTGCTCGACGGCAGTCAGTGAACGGAGATAGCGCGGAACGCGCCGAAGGTGCAGGCAAAAAAATATGTAGACAAAAAGCCGCGTATCACAACATGAGCGCACGCTGCGTGGCACGCTGCTTCCACGTTTCAAGCGCAGAAGGCTGCACAACGACACGCGTCAGCGCCGCGTATTGTTTTCAACGGATTATCACAACTTAGCGATACCGTGACTGTCCCGCTGTCTGTCTGCACACTTGCCGTGAGCCGCTTGCCACGCCTTTCCTGGGCGCTCAAGAGCGTGCCTCCTCTTTCGAGCACTATCTGTCTTTCCTCCATCGAATGCGAACAGGGTACATGCGGCGCATCATTGCACCTACACTTTCACTCACACGAATACGTTAAAATACAACAAATAAAATAACAAAAATTTTTATTTCTTTAAGTATCTGTTTCTCGTTTTCAACGCTAGAAATTTGTGATGACAAACGGAGATCGAGCAAATTATTAAATTTTGCACTTCTTGCCGCGAGTGGCGACAGTGAGGCGAAAGCGTAGAAGCGGTACATGGAATCGGGTCGCACGCACAATTTTGTAGGAAACTCTATGGCACGCAGGAGGGCATTCATACGGTGATAAGTCGCCTAGGGGCGCTGCAGTGCTTTCTCTATTAGGGGAATAGAAACGCAGCGCCGCGGAACGGCTGTTCATCGCAGGCGCTTCACTAGGCTATTAAGGCCCCCGCTTTACCGACTAAAAACGACACAACGGCTGTCGCTGCAACATGGCGGTATGTTATTTTAGAGTGCGTAGTGACGCAGTTCAGGAAAAACGTACCAGTTTATCTTTGTGCGCGAAGCCTCTGCGATACATTGCGAAACGTGCGTGCTTCCCCAGCGACACAATTCATCGCTTGTCATCGCTTGCCCAGTGAAGGTGCCTCTGAGCGCATTTACGCAGTATACGAGTGTGTTGTGTGGTCGAAGGTGCTTGCGGATTACGTCTGCTGGAGCCAGCAGCGATCGCAGATGGATATCGTAACGACACCTCAGCACTCGCATTTTGGCAGGTGAGGGTTCTTGTGTGCAGTTATGAAATCAGATTTCGAACGGAGAGAGGTGTTGAAACTGCTGAGTGCGCAGTGCTTGTAATGAAGAAATGCCATTGCACTGGATCTAGAAGAGCGAGCGGTTCTCGGACGCTGATCGTGTTTACGACGCTGTGGCTGCGTTTCATCACCGATGACAGAGCAGGCATCTCAAACGACTGCTGCAATACGCACTCCTCAGCATCGTCGTCCCCCTCGGCGCATCGACGCCTTGCAAGCAGCTACAGTGACGTGCCGATAATGATTTACTGTGCGCTACGCGCCATAATGCAGGCAATGAAACCGTGTTGTGCGGCCATCTCAGCCCGAGAAGATGTGTGCATAAGCCAGCGACAGTCAACGCTGTGTTTTTGATAGTGGTGCTCAGTACATCACTGATGACAGTGTGTTGCGCGTGTTTTATGTCGGCGGTCAAGATTGTTGATGCCTCTCAGCTCGACACCGCGTCGCTGTTGCCGGAAGATAAGTTGGGCGTGGCTTAACTGTAGTGGGGGCGCGCACAAGAGTTACATGCCTCGCGCGGGGCGTGACCTCTGGCTTTGATTGACAAGCGAAGTCGTGCTAAACTCGTACATCGCGAAACCCCCTCCGAGTTCAACTCGGGAACATGGCGGCGGCAGCAGCAGCCTGTTTCGTTGCATCCAGCGGCAGCAAGCGTCAGTATGACCGTCCGGACCCATTCACCTACATGACCGACGGGGAGTTTCAGCGTCATTTTCGCCTGTCGAAGACATCAGTGCGCTGGCTGTGTGACGAGCTAGGCGAAGACTCTCGTCTACGGAGACAGCGTGGCGGGCTTCATTCGCTCACCGTAGTAGAGCAAGTCATCTGTGCCCTCCGTTTCTACGGGACTGGGAGTTTTCAGGGAAGCGTCGGCGCCGAGCGTTACATTGGACGCCATCAAACTACTGTTAGCAACTGTGTCAGAGATGTGTCTGACGCGCTTATCGATGCGGCAGTGCGTAAACGGTGGCTAGCTTTCCAGGATACTGCGGCTGAGCGGGCATATATAAAATAATGCTTCCTACTTCGTGGGAACATTACGAACGTAGTCGGGTGTGTCGACGGAGCGTACGTAGGAATTAAGGCGCCTTGAATGTCAGCGTTACTGTGATTAACATTGAAGCAATGGTTAGACACTCCATATTGCCAAATTTGTGACTTCTGATTAGCCGACTTAAATTTTGTGTTAGTGACATCTCACATGCGGCTGCTTATAATACTGACTTTTTCGCTGGTTGATGACTTTTTGCCGATTGTTCTACTTGTCTGTTAGGGTGCCTTCCAAATGGCTCACTTTCCTGGGAAAGCAATCAAGTATAAATGGATAAATGGATATCAGAATTTGTGTGAAGTAACCTATGAATCCCATTACCATAAAAAACTTGGGGTTCTTCATTGGTGAAGTTACTTAGTATGCACAATGCTGAATTTTGGTCATGTGTAATCTATCGGCCGCACTGTGAAACAGTGAGGCATTGCACAATTTCTTGCAGCGCGAGATGTGGATGTTGCGCCAACCCGGTTGTGCTTATGCATTTGTGGCGAAATGAAAATGCTTTGAGAATCTTAGTGTGTTGGCTTGCATGAAGAAAATACTTCAGATTGTTTGCTCTGTTCACTGTCGATACATGTGCCAGAGTTTCAGTGTATCTTCCTTTTTTTGGGGGGCGGCGTTATTCTGGATGGATAAATTGTATATTTTCGTCTCAAAATGGGGCTCTAATTTTTAAGCAGTAGAACAATGCACATCCAATGCTCTGCAGAACTCTCTGTACGTGGAGATGTCATGAACCACCAAGGCAAAATTACGTATCGGAAGAAATGTGGTGCAGATGCCTATGAAAAGTGGGTCTTTAACCCACCATGATAAAAATAAAAATTGCAGAGCAAATAGACCCTTTGTACAGCTTTAGAGCAATGATTACGCAAAACGTGACATGCTCAAACGAGTAAACGGTTGCCGCAATGCCAGAGTAGGCTGAGCGACATGCAGCATATATTGGCATTGAACATGTCTCGTAACCGTTATTTTTGTTGTAACCCCTCGCTGTCACACCTTTCCCTCCGGCACTCTCTTTACCGAAACGTGGCACTGTCTTTCCATTGGTGTCATGATGATAATGGTAACGGCAGCAGCAAGGCTGGTTAATGCTTGCCCCTTTGATTCCTGTGAGTTTAGTGGTAAAGAATATGGCACGTGCATACATACACCTGTGCTGCAAAATTTAACATTTGTAGATTTTTGGAGAGCTAATTTGTGTTGGGAAATTTCAAAGATGTGCACCATTGTGGCCTAATAACTAGAGCATTGTTGATGTTGAAGACGGTGTATTGGTATAGAAGCGTGAAGTTTAATTGCACAACAATTCGACGGGACACAAAGAAGAGAAATACACACAGCAGAATGCTTTGCTGTGTGTGTTACTCTACTTTGTGCGCCGTTGAATTGTTGTGCGATCCAACTTCAAATAGAGCATTGGGCTTCTTTAGTGCAGGACCGAGGAAGTGTGAGCTATTCGAAAACATGCCAGTGCCTAGCCACACCATTATCGAAGTCGGAAGGTTTGCAAACAAAGCTTTGCTTTCAAATCCACCTGCTCATGTGATACATGTACTGATTGAAAGAACCATCATACAAAAATAATGGTGAAATCAATGGCCTGTGAAAAGTGTAATTTGTATATAGACACCGTTGACATAATAGGTGCCATACTGGCTTCAAAATTGTACTGGACAGAGCAGTTTGTTTCCTATGCGAAGCACAACCTCCCATTGCATGCTGTGCAGATAACCAAGCTCAGTTTGTGTTGATATGCTACACAACATTCACTGTAATCTGTTTTTGATTCTAAAAAAGTGCCGAACACTACCTCTTTTTCAAGGACGTCATGGGAATATTTTGCGAGACCTTTTTACAGCCCCTCATAATGGAAGTCTGGCCAGCCAGCTTTGCTTGGATGCCTTTATAGATTTCTGCTCCTAATCATTGTGTGCTATCAAGTTGCAGAAGTCTATGCAACTGGTGCAAGGTATTACATGTTTCTATAGTCGGATACAACTTTAGGAGGCTGCGGAATCTGCACTTTAAGGCAAGTGAACACAAGCCTGCACCAATGGTCACGCACTCTAGACTGACATCGTGCCGCCGGACAGATAGTCCCTCTCCAACCTGCTCGTTGAAGAGGGACTATTTCTTTAGACGTGAAGGCAATCGGCTGCTGCGCTTTGGTCATCTGGGCGGGGCCTCTCCTGTCTTCTGAAGTTTTAGCCGACTGTAAAGGATGCTGCTTTTCATAAGACACAAAAGGACAAATTGTACAATTATTTGGCCTATGAAATGGATACATGAGAAGTGTGCTGTGCAAGCGCTTAAGATGTGTGAAATATAGTACATGCAATTATAAGACAATGTTAAAGAATATGTAGTATCGAACATGCATGTAATGGCACATTTGAATCGGGGAGTGTTGCAGTCATATGCACAGTCTGTAGGTGATAGCATTATTAAGCTCCTGCTGTTTCCTGTCTTCATAGTGAATTACACACACCGTTCACCTTGTGGCTAATCAACACGCACTGTGTTCTTGCACATAAAAAGAACAAACACCATAATGACGTGTACGCTGCATTAGTGTATTTTTTATTTACATGGTCAAAGAGTGGCACAGGTTGGCTTACGTTTCTGCCTATTTTGAAGTGACACGAAGTGCATGTTGCAAGTCTCCTAATGTGCACAGCACAATGTTTACTGCAATAATTTTATTCATGTTCTTGAATAATAAGCAAATTATTAAACTGAGAGCTCCTTTATAAGGTGCCTTTTGTGGGCTCGACAGGAGAGAAGTGAGGGCACCGATACTACTGTTGCAGAGCAGCCCTCTGGACCTCTGCCACACTCTGAAGAGCACGTTCCTGGTGCTCGCCTACTGCCACAAGGCGGTTGAGTGCCTCCAGCAGCAGAATATTTTGCTGCAAAAAAGTGTATTGGAATGAGTCAACCGCATACAAACCATTATTTACAAAGAAAAATGCTCGTTGCACTATTAGTACTAAGTGCCCTTAACTGTGGAAGCCTCTAGTGTAGTATGCATAGTAAAACTGCGTTGGGACAACGTTGCTTTATTTTTCATAACTGGGGTTTTCTTTTTCAGAGCCAATTGTCATGTTGATTAGTGTGCCAGCAGCTGACGTGGCCCCACACCTTCACGAGTCTCTACTGTCAGCACCACACACCTATTTTTGTTCGCTGCAAAACAAATGCGTCACCCTACAATACTGTATTATACGAGCTGATTGCATCCTACGCCTACAAACATCATATTTTTGTCCCATTATGCAATTTTCTACCATCTTCGGCTGTAGTTTTCTCTCCTTGACATCCATTCTGTCACGCTTATGTAATCACCTGTTATGAATGGGCAACAAGTGCTCGAATACGTGCATGGCCTGCCTGCCAATTCTTTTTTTTCTTAATCTCAACTAGCATATCGGTTGCCACGGTTTACTACGCCACTGTCTTCCTGCCTTAATGCTATCTCCAACAATTTTTGTTACTTCGCTTTCTGCACAGTCCTTGACATATCAAGTTTCTTTGTTAACCTCCAGGTTTATGTCCCGTATTGCATTACCGGTAGAATTCAATGATTCTAGACTTTTATTAAAGGATATTGGTAACGCGGCGATCACGATTCGGTAATGCCTTCCATATGCTGTTCAACCCATGAATTTTTTGTATAAGTTTCCTGCTTTATATGAGTACCTGCTATTGATGTTTCACCTGGATAAAGATACTCTTCCATACATTTTGCGGGCTTAATGTCACTCATCAATTTCTGTTATCTCACCAAGTTAGTGAAGGTCACCTTCATCTTTTCCACATTTTCGCGGGCCCACTTGCATGTAAGAGCACGAACACTCCTTGGTTCTCACTGCGTTCTTTAAACTGCTGGGCATTCAGTTCGTTACTACGAAAGTGACTTAATCCGTGCACTGTTTTTATGCTAAATAGGAAACAGTAGAAACATACTGATGTGCAGCTTGTCGATGTCTCCTTCACTGTGTTGGTAGCGAGATCTATCGTCGGTACCACCTCCATGTCGCAACGTAGCTATATAGGCCATCTTCCTTTTGCACACACTATATAATATTCGTGACGCTCGCAGGCACGCTGAGTGGAGGAACTCAGCGCACTCTCAGAAGCAGCACCGGACTAGGTGTTTCTTCAGCACTGCGCCATGAAGAGTAGGTGCGCGTTGCGATCTGTAAAATCGCCGAAGCTATTGGCAGTCTTTTGGGGTGCACGGAAAGATTGCTCACGGACCAACAGAAATATCCAAGAAATAGTGGTCATCGTCGAGCCTGATCACTACGTCGCGCACTGCAAGCTCGTTGAACGAGTTTGTTTACACTTGGCGCCTCCGATGCTTAACCTCCATGCTCGCCCGGTGAATCGATGTGATGACGCCACCACAGCGTTCCCTCGTGGTATAATGCTAAGCGTACTAAATTACAAATTAGTCTAATGCACATTCAGTGTACATGTTGTAAGCTTTAAGATGCTTCTAAACCACGTCAAACTAACTAATAATATCGTACTAAATGCGTTTGTTTTATAACTCGCTTGTGTATGTAATGCACTCGGTGGAACTACAAACAAGTGAAAGAAGGCACGACCATGCACCGACGGTATGATCACGTGAGCCCCAGTTTGTCGACCGCCCAGAAGGCAACGCCCAAGGAATGATAGCCAGCCAGAGTGAATCTAGATGAACCAATGAATCTGGAGGCTTGTCGAAAGACAAACTGTGTCTCGGTACCATTCGTGCTTTCATCTTGGGGTGTCGCCAGAGCTCGGGAAGATCCCGAGTTTCGCCAAACTCGGCGCATCCTGCATAGCACCCCTGGATACTGGCAGATTGCTGTTGACGATATGGACAGAGAAAAAACCGCGATTATCACACCTCATTGCCTATATCAATTTAAAGTAATGCCGTTTGGATTATGCAACGCCCCTGCCACCTTCGAGCGTATGATGGACTCCTTGCTCCAAGGTTTCAAATGGTCCACATGCCTCTGCTACCTCGACGACGTCATCGTGCTCGCGCCAACGTGCGACACTCACCTTGAGCGTCTAACAACTACACTTGATGTATTTCGCAAGGCGAAGCTGCAACTTCACTCATCCAAATGTGGTTTTGGCCACCGTGAACTTACTCTTCTGGGCCATCTCGTTGACGCTTTCGGAGTACAGCCTGATCCCGACAAAGCTCGCGCTGTCCGAGATTTTCCGGTTCCGAAGACAGCCGCAGACGTCCGAAGTATTGTAAGCCTATGCTCGTACTTTCGTCGTTTTGTTTCAGATTTTGCGACAATTGCTAGACCCCTCACTAATCTTTTGAAGAAAGGCGTACAATTTTCGTGGGGCACTTCAGAAGACGCCGTCTTTTCTCGTCTCGTCACTATTCTAACCACGCCACCCATTCTCGCCCACTTTGACCCTGATGCCCCTACAGAATTGCGTACAGATGCCAGCGGTCATGGCGTAGGTGCCGTCTTAACCCAGCGTCAGCGTCGCCAGGATCGCGTTATTGCTTATGCGAGCCGCCTCCTAGCACCATCGGAGTGCCACTATTCCATTACGGAACGAGAGTGCCTTGCTCTTGTCTGGGTGGTTGTGAAGCTCCGTCGTTACCTTTACGGTCGCCCTTTTTCCGTAGTCACTGACCATCACGCTCTGTGCTGGCTCTCATCGCTAAAAGATCCTACAGGCCGGCTTGGTCGATTGGCTTTGAGGCTACAAGAATTTTCATATTCCGTGGTCTACAAGTCTGGCCGCCTGCACTAAGACGCTGACAGCTTGCCGCGTTACCCTGTTGACGATCCTGATTCCTCCGATACAACCAGTGCTGCTTGCGTATTCTCTGTATCACAGCTGCTTCATTTCGCCGACGAGCAACGTCGTGACGCCTACATCAGAGCACTCACCGACCGTTTTGAACACTCTCCGGCCGACGCCACTCAACGCCTCTTCGCCCTCCGCGACGGTACTCTGTACCGTCGTAACCTTCATCCGGACGGCTCTGAGTTCCTACTTGTCATACCTAAACACCTCCGCTCAACCGCTCTCGAAGAGCTTCACGGCGCACCAACGGCAGGACACCTCGGCGTATCTGGAACCTATGACCGTGTGATTTTTCTTGCCGGGCCTTGCCAGTTCCGTACGACTTTACGTCGCCGCTTGTGAACTTTTCCAATGACGCAAGAAGCCTTCCCAGCTCCACTCTGTTTACCCGCAGCCGCTAGACATCCCTGCCGAGCCCTTCCATCGTGTTGGCTTAGACCTTCTCGGCCCATTTCCGCAATCTACATCAGGAAGCAAGTGGGTCGCAGTCGCGGCTGACTACGCGACCCGCTATGCCGTAACCCGCGCTCTTCCGACCAGTCGCGCAAGTGACGTTGCGGATTTCCTACTACATGATATCTATTTGATGCATGGTGCTCCGCGTCAATTGCTAACAAACTGTGGCCGTACGTTTTTGGCGAAAGTCATTGACGACATCATGCGGGCCTGCTCCATACAGCATAAATTTACTACCTTCTACCACCCTCAAATAAACAGCCTCACTGAGCGTTTGAACCGCACCCTTACAGACATGCTATCCCAATATGTTTCAGACGACCACCATGACTGGGACCTGGCTCTACGCTACATTACTTTTGCATACAACTCTTCCCGTCTCGAATCTGCGGGCTTTTCCCCGTTTTACCTCTTGTATGTCCGCTAACCGACGCTACTACTAGACACCGTACTTCCGTCCACCGCAGCTTCAACTAGCGCTTATTTCCGTGATGCAATCGCCCGTGCTGACCATGCTCGTCAACTTGCGCGCGTTCGTCTACAAGTCTCTCAAGACAAACAGAAGCAACGCTACGACCTCCGTCACCGTGATGTCCATTTTGCGCCCGGCACCCCCGTGTTGTTTTGGTCACCATCGCGTAAAGTTGGCCTTTGTGAGAAAGTGCTTTTCTGTTATACCGGCCCATATTGCGCGCTCCGCCAAGTGACCGATGTCACCTATGAAATTGTTTTAACCACGCCCACTACGTCCTCCGGTGTGACAACCAGTGACATTGTCCGCGTCACCCGACTCAAGCCCTACAACTCTCCACGTGCCTTGGATATTTTACAGCACCGTGATGGCGCTTTTGCCGCCGGGCGGTAGCATAACGACATTATTGGTAGATATCCGAGAGACGAGCCGCCGCGAGAACGACGACGACATTTTCTCGCCCTTGGCGCGAGAAAATCTCTGCCTGGCGCTCTGGCTCCAGTCCAGTGTAAATAGCTTGTAAATAGCCCCTTCCACCTGTGTATTTCAACACGTAACAATATGAACACATCATAAGATACATCATTACAACATCTTGTTGGGCTAGTTGGCAAATTTTCGCCAAAGTTGGACCTTGTGTGAAGTGGCACTGCACACAGGATAAGCGCAGCGTCCTGTCAATACTTGAGTGTCGTGTTCTACTGTAATGCGAATTTCATCGGCGCCAAACAAGTGCCATATGAGATAGCTTCACGTTTATGGAAATACAATAAAAGCCCCTTTATTATCGAATTTCTAACGCGCATGACAAAAACAAAACTGTTTTCGTGAAATAGTACTTTCCATTCATGCAAGTAACTTCTGATTATATTTGATTTCAAGATTTCCACTAGAAACACGCCTCCAAATTTTGATACTGAAATGGCAAAGTTTTATAGCTGCTGTATCGCGCTGCGATAAGACATGCGCTGGCATAAGCCGCGTTACGCTTGGCATTTGGCACAGGACGTGCCCTTTCTTTTCTTTGCCTCGCCAGTCTGGCTGGCGTGGGTTATATAATCGAGCACGCAATAAAGGCTGCTGCATTTATTGCCTTCCTGATGTCGGCCTGTCATTTCGTGTCCACGGAACGATGATACATGGTGTCAGAAGTGGGGTCCCAACTCGACAACGCCTTGAACAGAGGAACGGCTTGGAAGCGAGGCTGCTGCAATGGATATCCTGAAGCCGCCAGACCAAGTTTGCATCACAGATGACGGTTATAAATACTGGCAGCTATTTAAGCAGAAACTACAGGTCTATTTCACCATTGTTAAGCCACATCACAAGCCGGGGAGCAATGCCGGAAAGTCTGCAATACTGTTGACTTTGCCGGTGGAGACGTTATCTAGGTCTTTATTAATTTTACTTTCGACCAAGACGAAAGCAAAGAAGACTACATGACTGTCTTGAAGAAGTCTGATAGCTACTGGACCGTCCAGAGGAACAAGGTGTATGAGCGATATTTGTTTCGCACGAGAATGCAGGGGTCAGGAGAAGCCGTCGAGCAATATTCACGTGACGTGAGGAAGCAGGCAAGACACTGTAATTTCGTAGGCTTAACAGACTCTATGGTCCCCGACCAGATAGTAAGTGGTATCAATAACGGCAACCTCAGGAAGAAACTTCTCCAGGATAACCAGCTTACTTTGGCCAAAGCGGAACAAATGTGCAAAGCATCCGAGGCAGCAGCTCTTCAGAATGAAGCTTGGGGGTGGAAGGAGAAACAAATCGATGCTGTAAAGATGACTGAAGGAGTGATATGACAGCAAAGCAAAATTAAGTGCTCCAAGTGTAGCAGAGAACGCAAACCCCGCAACAGTCCTGACTATGGGAAGACTTGTAGAGCCTGACAGGAGAAGAATCACTTCGCAGCACGCTGAAGGAAAACGGTGCAAGTCAGTGAACTGAGGGCTGACGATGATGACTTCGATATCTTTGATGTCTGCGTGGACATCGTAGGATGCCAACGGGACTGGGTGGTCAAAGCAAATGTTGGCAATATGACTGTTTTGTTGAAAGTTAATTGACACGGGATCCCAAGCGAACCTGCTGCCATACTCTGTCTACAAGTGCGTCGAGCCTACGCCGCCACTCAAAAACAGCAGTTCCACCCTACGATCCTACAGCGGATGCACAATCAAGAACTTGGGCCTTTTCAACCAACGAGTAGCCATCGGCAGCCGATGTTGCCACCTGAAGTTTCCCGTGGTCAAGAAAGGACGCCAGGCGTTACTTGGTCTTCAGGCGGCTGAAATTCTCGGGTTGGTTTCCCGGAAGGTAGATTCAGTGATAAAGATTTCTGAAAAACTACTTCAAGAATAAAGCGACATTTTTCAATGTACCGGCTGCATTCAACGCCAGTGCAAGATGGTCTCCCGCGAATGCTCTGTTCTAGTTGTTCAAGCCGTTCGATGTGTACAATTGGCACTGCGGAAGCCACTGCGCGACGAGCTGAAACGAATGAAAGACACTTGCATCATAGCCAAGGTCAACGAACCAACAGACTAGGCGAGTCGTTTGGTGATGGTTACAAAGAAAGACGCCAAACTAAGAATCTGTATGGATCTGAGAAGGATTAATGCATGTATAAAGAAAGAGTATTACGAAATGCCGCGGATGGAGGACATACAAGCAAAATTGTCAGGAGCGAAAGTATTTAGCCGTCTTGATGCAAAAGCTGGTTTTCACCAAATCCTACTTGACGATAAGACTTCACGGATTTGTACTTTGGCTACCCCCTTTGGAAGGTACCGGTTCTCGAGGCTGCCGTTTTGCACCTCGGCCACGTCTGAAGTCTTTCAAAAGAGCCTCGGTGAAATCTTCGAGTCTCTGTCTGGCCTTCATGTATATGTCGGCGACATTTTGGTATGGGGAATGTCGAAGGTGCAGCACAATCAGCGCCTAAAATTCGTATTTGAAGCCGCAGTCAATGCGCACAAGTTTAAGCTTGGAGTCGAACACATTGGATTTTTGAGTGATATAATCTTGGCAAAGGGTTTAACGCCTAGCCAAGCACTTGTAAAATCCATAACGCATTTACCTGTGCCATCCGACAAGCGCAGATTGCAACGTGTGCTCGGCGTAGTGAAATATTTTTCGGGATATATTTCTTCGCTGGCAGTAAAAACACCGCAACTGCGCAGTTTGATCAAGCATAGCACGGTCTTTGAATGGACTCCCAACCACACAAAAGAGTGGCTAGAAATCTGCAAACGCTTGAGCGAAGAGCCACTACTCGCAGTCTTCGATCCACTGAAACAAACAAAGGTAACATCAGACGCATCACTGAATGGCTCGGGTTCGGCCCTACTACAGCTTCAGGGCGATAACTGGCGTCCTGTGGCATACGCATCGCGGATGTTCATTTCAGTGGAGCAACGTTATTGACAAATGGAAAAAGAAGCCTTGGCAGTGACGTTCGGCTATCAGGAATTTCACTACTTCCTTTGTGGACCAAAAATAACTTCGGAGCCCGACCACCAACCGCTGATTGCAATCGCTCCAGAAGCCATAGGGGACATGCAACCCAGACTTCAAAGGTCCTCTCTGCGGTTGCTAAAATCTAATTTCACGATACATGATGTTCCAGGCAAACGGGGCTCCTCCTGGCTGACGTGCTTTCATGAGCCGCAAGCGCCACTCCAGAAGATGACGCGGCAGGTGAAGACGACGTCGAAATCCAGGCTGTTAGTGCGGTTGCCGCTTGTGTAAGCGACGTAACGTTAAAATGGCTTACGGACGCAAGTGATAAAGACCCAGACCTTTGTACAGAAGAGGAAAATATCTATGCCGGAACAAGCATACAGGGAGAGCTGAAACCTTTCGCCAGCTAACTTCATGTAGTGCAAGGTGTCATCCTAAAAGGCAGCAAAGTAATAGCACCTGCGGTCATACGCAGAAAGACGCTAGAACGCATTCATGAAGACCACATAAGTGTAAATAAATGTAAAACGAGGGCACCAAAGTTTGTGTTTTGGTGGGGCATGAATCCAGAAATAGCTGCTATGACCCGAAAATGCGGGGTATGCAGACACCACGCTTACAGCCAACCTGTAGAACCACTACTTATGAGACCGGCACCAGACTACTCGTGGTACAGAGTCGGCGTCGACTTATTTCAGTACGAGGGAAAATCGTATCTGTCTGTATATGACGCTCTCCCAAATTTTCCAGAATTCGAGGAACTGAACGGCATGCCATCAGCACCAGTCAGCGAAACGCTGGGAGCGATATCTGCACGATATACTATCCCGGTAGAAGTGTGCACCGATAATGGACCGTACTTCACAAGTCGATACTTTTGCCTTTTCGCAAACAAGTACGACTTCCGACATGCGAAATCGAGTCCCGAGTTCCCTCGTTCCAGCGGCTTAGCAGAGAAGGGAGTGCAAATATCGAAGCGGATCATGAAGAAAACAAAGGAAGCAGGTGAAGATTTCTTGCTGGGTCTCCTTAGTTACATGTCAACTCCTCTTGAAGACGGACGGCCAGCGGGAGAATTGTTACAAGGAAGACAGCTGAGGTCAACCTTGCCAGATTTCATCGATAGAGCAAAGACGCAAGTAAACAAGCGTATTGAGACGGATCATTCAATAGGTCCATTTTCACCCCTTGAAGAAAGCCAAATTGTCAGTGTGAAGAAGAAAGCATGATCACAGAAAGTGAAAGTTATTGCCAGGACACTCCCAAGGTCCTACAAGATCCAAACTGAAGGAAACACGGTTCTTCGACGCAACCGGAAACATTTAATGCCCACAGAGGAACCTTTCAACCCGCAGGTATTTTGAAACAATGTAGCCGAGGAGGCTAATCACCAGACCATTCCGTCTACTTAGTTCCTGACACTCCGAGTGCCTCTGTTCCTGCTACAACGCAAGATTCCACACCGCCTTCGAGACGATCGAGCAGGCAGAGCCGACCTCCCCAGCGCCTGCAATAGGACAGCAACTTTAATCAAATCAAATGAAGCAATTTGTTTTTTTTTTCTTTTTTCTTTCATGAAGAAAAAGATGTATTGCGCTGCCATAAGACATGCGCTATCATGAAGAAGTCCCCCCCCACATCTCATTAAGGTGCCTGGTGGTGGTCTCGTGCTAACGATGCTCTCTCGGTGAGCGCATATTTCCCCCTCATCTTTTAAGAGGTTCAATACTTACAAGCATTTGTCTCGCAAACCGTATTTATTTCAAGGGAATTTTCCATGTCTCAATAATTTCTCTCGTCGTATTCGAGTGCTGATTGCCGTGTCATAGTTGGTTACCGAAGCTTTCCCTTCAAGTCTAAATATTTTAAGGCAGTTTGTCGTGTGCGTATCATGGCCACGCACGCTTATATCGCCTTAAACTGGCTCTTTTAACTAGTACACGCAGAGACAAAGCAACAGCGCGCGCATTAGATCCCATAGATGAGATGAATATTTACAATTATTATTAGGGTTATAATTATATTCGAATGCTGATTGCTGTGCTATCGTTTGTTAACGAAGATTTCCCTCAAGTCTAACTATTTTGAGGCAGTTTTTTCGTGTGCGTATCATAGTCACGCACGCTTATATCGCCTTCTGTTTCTCTACCACGGGCGCACTTTAAAACCACGGCGCTGCAATTTTGCTTTCCTTTCCTTGATTCTTCTCCGCCCTTAAACTGGCCCTCTTCACTAATACACGCAGAGACAAAGCAACAACGCGCGCATGCAATCCCATAGATGAGATGAATACACATATATATAGAAAATTATCAGCCATAGCTCTCGTAGTATAACCTTCTGGGCAGTCTCCTTTCTTTTTTTTTGTTCTTTCGAAAAGTAGTCCTATTAGGGTTATTATAATTACACGAAGGTATTTCGCCCTCGTCAGCAGCAGTCCTTGAGATAGCTATTCTGGCGGCTAGCTCCCCACGCTACGCGTGCCGCCCTCACACCTTTTTAAGCTATTCGTAGACGCTAGAGCTATACTATTGTGTCCGCGCAACCTTGAGCGATCGGAAAGCGCGTTTCCCCCTCTTGGCCAGCGGAGAAGGGAGGCTTCGTTCCGGCCGCGAAGTCCCCCCCACATCTCAGTAAGGTGCCTGGTGGTGGTCTCGTGCTGACGATGCTCTCTCGGTGAGCGCATATTTCCCTCTCATCTTTTAAGAGGTTCAATACTTACAAGCATTGTCTCGCAAACCATATATTTTATTGCAAGGGAATTTTCCATGTCTCAATAATTTCTCTCGTCATATTCGAGTGCTAATTGCCGTGTTATAGTTTGTTACCGAAGCTTTCCCTTCAAGTCTAAATATTTTAAGGCAGTTTGTCGTGTGCGTATCATGGCCACGCACGCTTATATCGCCTTAAACTGGCTCTTTTAACTACTACACGCAGAGACAAAGCAACAGCGCGCGCATTAGATCCCATAGATGAGATGAATATTTACAAATATTATTAGAGCTATAATAATATTCGAATGCTGATTGCTGTGCTATCGTTTGTTAACGAAGATTTCCCTCAAGTCTAACTATTTTGAGGCAGTATTTTTTTGAGGCAGTGAGCGCATATTTCCCCCCTCATCATCCCCCCCCCCCCTATACATCAGTCCCTTTCCACGTAAGTATGAGGCTCGGAGCAGGAGTTACGGCGCTTGAAAGTATTCTGGGGTCTGACGAACCAACCGACTGAGCTATCTTTCCGGGCAACATCCAAGGGTCATGAGTTCAAATAACCTGTCATGTTCCTTTTTTTTCCTTTTTTCTTTTTTTTTCTTTCTTTTTAATGTCTTTTCCTTTAATTTATGACTGTACGGGAACCCTCTTAAAAAATATATATATACATCCTCAATTAGGTATGACGACACATATGCAAGTCATAAATACCAGGTTCTCTAGTCGAGTGCCATCCGTGCGGTATAACCAATCTCAGATTGGTCAACCTTGACTGATCAAATAGGCCACCACTGTAGGTTAAATGAGGCGTACCACTCCTGCGGGACTCGCCGTGGTTGCTCAGTGGCTATGGTGTTAGACTACTGAGCACGAGGGCGCGGGACCGGATCCCGGCCACGGCGGCCGCATTTCGATGGGGGCGAAATGCGAAAACACCCGTGTACTTACAATTAGGTGCACGTTAAAGAACCCCAGGTGGTCGAAATTTCCGGAGTCCCCCACAACGGCGTGCCGTATAATCACAAAGTGGTTTTGTCACGTAAAACCCCATATTTATATTTTTAATTTAACTACTGCGGGGACGGTAGAGTATCTGTCTCCCGTGCAAGAGGACCGTGGTTCAAATCCCGGTGCCGCGCTATTCTCCACCGGAAAATACAAAAAACTCCGTGTGTTGAGAAAATTGCACAAACAGGCCGGGAGTGCGGCCTGATCCCGGCGACGAGAACCGGTAACGCACTCTCTCGCCAGAGCAGGATTGGGCACCCTGGTGCAGTACTTGGCCACAACCTCCCATATGAATACAGCAATCAAAGCCCGGCCCTCAGTCCCCAGCAGCCGCGAAGCAACTGACCATGGCGGCGGTCAGATCTGTGACGCTGCAGAGGGTGCTAAGAATACCTAGCTCCGGACAGGCCGCCATTGGAATCTGAACCTGGCAACGTTTAACGTTAGAACGTTATCTAGTGAGGCGAGTCTAGCAGTGTTATTGGAGGAATTAGAGGGTAGTAAATGGGATATAATAGGGCTCAATGAGGTTAGGAGGACAAAAGAAGCATATAGAGTGCTAAAAAGCGGGCACGTACTGTGCTACCGGGGCTTAGCTGAGAGACGAGAACTAGGAGTCGGATTCCTGATTAATAAGGAAATAGCTGGTAACATACAGGAATTCTATAGCATTTACGAGAGAGTGCCAGGTCTGGTTGAGAAACTTAATAAGAGGTACAAATTGAAGGTGGTACAAGTCTATGCCCCTACATGCAGTCATGATGACCAGGAAGTCGAAAGCTTTTATGAAGACGTGGAATTGGCGATGGGTAAAGTCAAAAGAAAATACACTATACTGATGGGCGACTTCAATGCCAGGGTAGGCAAGAAGCAGGCTGGAGACAAGTCAGTGGGGGAATATGGCATAGGCTCTAGGAATAGCATAGGAGAGTTATTAGTAGAGTTTGCAGAACCGAATATTATGCGGATAATGAATACCTTTCTTCCACAAGCGGGTTAGTCGAAAGTGGACGTGGAGGAGCCCGAATGATGAGACTAGAAATGAAATCGACTTCATACTCTGCGCGAACCATGGCATCATACAAGATGTAGACGTGCTCATCAAGGTACGCTGCAGTGACAATAGGATGGTAAGAACTCGAATTAGCCTAGACTTGAGGAGGCAACGGAAGAAACTGGTACACAAGAAGCCAATCAATCAGTTAGCGGTAAGAGGGCAACTAGAGGAATTCCGCATCAAGCTACAGAACAGGTATTCGGCTTTAACTCAGGAAGAGGACATTCGTGTTGAAGAAATGAACGACAATCTCATGGGCATCATTAAGGAGTGCGCAATAGAAGTCGGGGGTAACGCCGTTAGACAGGAAACCAGTAAGCTATCACAGGAGACAAAAGATCTGATCAAGAAACGCATATGTGTGAAAGCCTCTAACCCTACAGCTAGAATGGAACTGGCAGAACTTTCTAAGTTAATCAACAAGCGTAAGACAGCGGACATCAGGAACTATAATATGGATAGAATTGAACAGGCTCTCAGGAACGGAGGAAGCCTAAAAACAATGAAGAAGAAACTAGGAATAGGCAAAAATCAGATGTGTGCGTTGAGAGACAAAGCCGGCAATATCGTTACTAATATGGATGAGATAGTTCAAGTGGCTGAGGAGTTCTACAGAGATTTATATAGTACCAGTGGCACCCACGACGATCGTGGAAGAGAAAATAGCCTAGAGGAATTCGAAATCCCGCAGGTAACGCCAGAAGAAGTAAAGAAAGCCTTAGGAGCTATGCAAAGGGGGAAGGCAGCTGGGGAGGATCAGGTAACAGTAGATTTGTTGAAGGATGGTGGTCAGATTGTTCTAGAGAAACTGGCCACCCTGTATATGCAATGCCTCATAACCTCAAGCCTACCGGAATCTTGGAAGAACGCTGAGATAATCCTCATCCATAAGAAAGGGGACGCCAAAGACTTGAAAAATTATAGACCGATCAGCTTACTGTCCGTCGCCTACAAAGTATTTACTAAGGTAATCGCAAATAGAATCAGGAACACCTTAGACTTCTGTCAACCAAAGGACCAGACAGGATTCCGTAAAGGCTACTCAACAATAGACCATATTCACACTATCAATCAGGTGATAGAAAAATGTGCAGAATATAACCAACCCTTATATACAGCTTTCATTGATTACGAGAAAGCGTTTGATTAAGTCGAAACCTCAGCAGTCATGGAGGCATTACGAAATCAGTGTGTAGATGAGACATATGTAAAAATACTGCAAGATATCTATAGCGGCTCGACAGCCACCGTAGTCCTTCACAAAGAAAGCAACAAAATCCCAATAAAGAAAGGCGTCAGACAGGGAGATACGATCTCTCCAATGCTATTCACCGCATGTTTACAGGAGGTATTCAGAGACCTGGAGTGGGAAGAATGGGGGATAAAAGTTGATGGAGAATACCTTAGCAACTTGCGATTCGCTGATGATATTGCCTTGCTTAGTAACTCAGGAGACCAATTGCAATGCATGCTCACTGACCTGAAGAGGCAAAGCAGAAGGGTGGGTCTGAAAATTAATCTGCAGAAAACTAAAGTAATGCTTAACAGCCTCGGAAGAGAACGGCAGTTTACGATAGGTAGCGAGGCACTGGAAGTGGTAAGGGAATACATCTACTTAGGGCAGGTAGTGACCACGGATCCGGATCATGAGACTGAAATAACCAGAAGAATAAGAATGGGCTGGGGTGCGTTTGGCAGACATTCTCAAATCATGAACAGCAGGTTGGCACTATCCCTCAAAAGGAAAGTGTATAACAGCTGTGTGTTACCAGTACTCACATATGGGTCAGAAACCTGGAGGCTTACGAAAAGGGTTCTGCTGAAATTGAGGACGACGCAACCAGCTATGGAAATAAGAATGATCGGTGTAACGTTAAGGGATAAGAACAGAGCAGATTGGGTGAGGCAACAGCAACAAACGCGGGTAAATGACATCTTAGTTGAAATAAAGAAAAAGAAATGGACATGGGCCGGACATGTAATGAGGAGGGGAGATAACCGATGGTCATTAAGGGTTACGGACTGGATTCCAAGGGAAGGGAAGCGTAGCAGGGGGCGGCAGAAAGTTAGGTGGGCGGATGATATTAAGACGTTTGCAGGGACAACATGGCCACAATTAGTACATGACCGGGGTAGTTGGAGAAGTATGGGAGAGGCCTTTGCCCTGCAGTGGGCGTAACTAGGCTGATGATGATGATGATGATGATGATGATCATAAGCCGCGTTACACTTGGCACTCGGCCCAAGGCGTTCCCTTTCCTTTCTTTCCCTTGGCAGTCTGGCTGGCCTGGGCTATATAGTCGAGCACGGCCTGCTGCATTTATCGCCTTCCTGATGTCACCCTGTCATTTCATCGTCCACGGAACGATGATACAGCTGCTATATATTCATGTAACATGTTCAGCACTGCTGGTTTCTGAATAGCTGGCTGAGAATACTAGGCATCAGTTATTAGAGCAGGTTTTCTTGATCAAGGAATGCTTTTGATTCATCTTTTAAGGATAATGCAATTGAGTGATTTATTTACATAGACCATATTTTTCTACAAAAGACCCATTAGATAAATACTAGCTTCCAATAGTTCTGTGGCGACGAGTGACCACGTAGACCGGTAAAGTCTCGGGATCTCGCAGGAGAGGAAAAACCGACACTCGATCTCTTAGCGTAGCATTCTTTTTAATGATCTCCTTCGGAACGCTAGCCCGTTCCCTAGCGTGCCAGCCGCTCGTGCCTCGTGTAGACGCGAGCGTCTACGTCATCTCTCGTGCGACGCCGATGCTGCTGCCGCTACAGAGGGCTCCCCCCCTAGAGAGGAGGAAAGTTCGACGAATGATGGAAAGTCCACGTGACGCGGCGTGTCTTGGCGTTGGTCTTGGGTGTCATGTGCGCAGGCGGCGACTAAGGATGCAGCATGGTCGCGTCGCATACTGGTGGAGCTGATGGCGCGGATGCTTTGATGTAGGCGGGTTTTAGACGTTCCAGGGCAATTGTGTCTGATCGGCTGTTGACATTCACAACAAACATCGTCGGACGACGCTCTACAACACAATAGGGCCCGGAGCAGTGTGGTTGCAAAGGCTTCCGCACTGCACAGTTACGCACGAAAATGTGGGTAGCAGAGGTGAGTGCGGGAGAAACGTACGGATACCTTGCTTCTTGTGAACGTGTAGGCACGGGGCGTATCTGGCTGAAAAAGCTTGCAGTTCGGCAACGTAGTCGTCAGGTGGTGGCATAGGGGTTTTGGTGGTGGCGAGAAAGAAATCGCACGGAAGGCGTACGTGAGTGCCGTAAACTAGCTCAGCACAGGAGCAACCTAGGTCACTCTTGAGTGCGGCTCTGATGCCAAGTAAGACGAGGGGCAAATGCAGGACCCACTCCTCCGGTGATTCCTGTGCCATAAGGGAGGCCTTGAGATGCCGGTGAAAATGTTCAAATAGTCCATTGGACTGCGGGTGGTAAGCAGTTGTGCGAAAACGTGTCGTTCCGAGTAGTTTGAGTAGCTCGTTGAAGTGTGCTGAGTCAAACTGTCGACCGCGATCTGTGATTATTGTGGATAGGCAGCCGAACCTTGCGATCAACGTAGACACGAAAGCTGCTGCAACATTGGGCGCTGAGGTGTCAGATATAGGTGTAGATTCTGGCCACCGTGTATAACGGTCGATGAATGTCAGTATGTAGAGTAACCTTTCGAAGGTGCGAGAGGGCCGACGAGGTCGAGGTGTACAGTGTCAAAATGAGCATCCAGGGGAAGAAAAGACTCGGCAGGCGGAATGGGGTGACGCTGGATCTTCGAACAGCAGCAAACCTAATCGCGAACTTGCGCGTTTAGCCGAGGCCAAACGAAACGACTGGAAAGAAGTCCGTATGCCAGGGTGCGGCAGGTTGTGCACGGTTTCGAATAGACGTCTGCGAAGGGATGCCGGAATGTGTGGTCTAGGTGTGTCGTTAGAAGTGTCGCAGACGACGGACGTACCATCTGGGGTCACAACAACGTCTTCCAATTTCAGGGACGCTGACGAATTCCGGACTGTACGAAGTTCAGTGTCGTCACGCGGTTGACTGGCGAGTAAGTCGGCCTCGATGATGAAAGCTTCCGATGTCAACGTGGAAACGACATTGACACGACTCAGAACGTCGGCTGGAACGTTGTCGGTGCCCTCGATGTGGCAGAACGTTGTTGTAAACTCGGAGATGTAGGAAAGGTGTCAAATCTCGCGAGGTGAGTAACAGGACGCCGAGCGATTCGTTGCAAGACAGTGAATGCACGGCCTTAGAGGAAATGGCGAAAGTTCTTGATAGCCAGGTAAACAGCGAGTAATTCACGGCCGAACACGCTGTACCGGGACTGCGCAGGCTTCAGGTTCTTGGAGAAAAAAGCAAGTGGATGCCATGCATTATCGATTAATTGTTGCAGAACGGCACCAACGGCGGTGTTTGAAGCGTCGGTCATAATGGCAGTGGGTGTGCCTGGCTTTGGGTGTCTAAGCAGCGTGACGTCGGCGACGGAGGCTTGATCTTGTGAAAGCGTCGGTGGCCTCTTCAGTCCACTGAAGCTCTTGTTTGCGTTTGTTTACCAGGAGGGCGTCTAGCGGAGCCATAAATCGTGCACACTCGGGAATGAATCGGTGGTGGAAATTGACGAATCCGAGAAATTGGCGAAGCTTGGTGAGTGCGGCCGGTCGTGGAAGATTTTCGATGACGCGACAGTGGTCGATTGCCGTTAGCGTCGACGATATGACCGAGGAACTCCAGTTCGCGTTGACCGAATTCACTCTTGGCGGCGTTGATGACAATTTCTTTACTGACAAGGCGTGAAAACAACAACCGCAAGTGGTGAAGATGTTCTTCTGCCGAAGAGCTTGCGACGGGAAGGTCGTCAATGTATGCAAAAACGAAAGGCAAACCTCGGGTGACGGAATCCATGAAACGCTGAAAAGATTGGACCATGTTCCGTAAACCGAAAGGCATGCGGAGAAATTCGAAAAGACCGAAGGGTGTGGTGATGGAGCTCTTGGGAATGTCTTCTTCAGTGACCGGTAGTTGATCGTAGGTGCGTACGAAATCGACCTTAGAAAAAAAAGTCGCACCGTGCAACGCTACCGTGAAGTCCCGAATGTTTGGTAGAGAGTAGCGATCATGAACTGTGACGTTGTTTAGTGCCCGGTAATCACCGTATGGGAGCCAGTCTCCCGTCTTCTTAGGCACCATGGGAAGTGGTGATGCCCAGTTACTGGGGCAAGGGCGGATGATGCCAAGTTGCAGCATGTGTTCGAGCTCCGCCGAGCGATCTTGAGTTTCTCCGGGGACAATCGCCGAGGTCGGAAATAGACCGGTGGCCGGAGGTGACAATGTGATGGCACGCGTCATGTTGTACCGGTTGCGTCCGATCCGGCAGGCACAATTGGGAAACTAGCGCAGGAGCGCGGCGAAAGGTTCGTCCAACATGGAAGAAATAGGCGCTATGGGCGATGTGCCTGATGATGGGACGCCAGGAACGGATAGCTGGATCACGGAGTCGATGAGACGGCATCGTTGACTGTCCACAAGGAGTCCGTAGTTATGCAAGGAGTCTGCTCCAATGACTGCATGATGGACATCTGCAACGAGGACAATCCAGAGGAACGCTCGTGACGGGAAAACTGGAATCCTGGTGCCGTTGACGGCTAGCAAAAACGACACAGATGTCGCTTTTCGGTCAGAGTGTTGGGCGGGGAGAATGCTGATGCCAGAACTTGTGTCGACTAAGAATCGTTGTCCCGTCTCTCTGTCCGTCATGTAGAAAAGGCGACTTGTGTGTTGGGCCGGAGTAGCAATAGCCGGAGTAGCCGGAGTAGCAAATGCAAGGCATTGTAGTTGAGGTTTCATTGCGGGTTGCCGTGCGTCTTGATCTGCTGGAACTACGGCTGCGTGGGTGACGAGATGTGCGACGATGTTCCGCTCCACAGATGATGCGTTCCAGGCGCTCACACAAGGAGTCGAGTGGAGACTGCACTGCGGAAGGGCAGGGAAGAGTTTGCAGAGCGGTTGTATTGTCACCCGGAGACGGTGACGTGGCTGCGATGGTTGGGGTGGCTACTTCCATGACTTTGTCGGCCAAAGCGGCAAGTCCGGTAAGGTCCATAGTAGAGGATGTCACCAGGACCATCTGCACGTTAGCCGGGAGTCGTTGCAAAAACAGTTCACGGAACAGCGTGTCGTCCATGGATCTCGCGTTGTTTCCGAATAGCTGGCTCATTCGTCGAAGAAGTTGACTAGGGCGTCGGTCGCCGAGCTCTTCAGCGGACAGAAGCTGCTGGATGCGAGAACATTGTGAAGCGGCTGTGCGCTGTAGAAGTGCTGCCTTGAGATCGTCATAGGCGGCGGCAGGCAATGGGCAGTACAACAAATCTGCTACCTCGTCAATGGCGGCGGGCGAGAGCGCTGCGGCGGCGTAATGGAACTTCAAGGCTTGAGAGCGGATACCAGCGACTTGAAATTGCGCTTCGGCCTGAAGGAACCACGCCGAAGGATGCTGGTCCCAGTACTGTGGGAGGCGCACAGCGATGGCGGAACAGAAGGGCTCACCGCGTTCCTCGGAAGGGTTCTGGCCTTGAGCTCTTGTAGCTTCGATCTGGTCCATGGTCGTCTCTACCACAGGAGCGTATGGCAGTATCACGTCCGGAGTCACCAAACTGTGGCGACGAGCGACCACGTAGATCGGTAAAGTCTCGGGCTCTCGCAGGAGAGGAAAAACCGACGCTCGATCTCTTAGCGTAGCATTCTTTTTAATGATATCCTTCGGAACGCTAGCCCGTGCCCTAGCGTGCCAGCCGCTCGCGCTCGTGCTCGCGTGTAGACGCTCGCGTTACACGCGCGAGCGTCTACGTCATCTCTAGTGCGACGCCGCTGCTGCTGCCGCTACAGTTCAAAGCTGCTCCTGCTCGGCCACTGAACATTGGAATTGTTTCTCCGGAAGAATGTCTGCTGTAAAGCGGCAAACAAAGCAAAGAGGACAGCACCGCTCGGTGAGAAGTGGCTTCACCGTATCATATTCTGTCGCGCCAAGTGCGGTGCGACTTTTTACGAACGTCAATTCGCTCATTATCAGCGAAAGCTGTTCGGCTTTTAGTTTATCCTATATTCGGGAACATGGCGCACCGCAGACGAGCAGACGATAAAGAGAAACTGACAAGGACGCGGTTTCTTGGCGCAGCCGGAGGAAATTTTGCTTTGTAATGTAACGTGGCAACCGGCGTGGTATCAAACAACGCCAAAAAGACGGCGCTCGCCGCAGTTATGACACTTGCACTGCGCCCTGTGAAGTGATTCTTGCACAAAAATAATGAAATAGGAAAGCACAGATTCCCGAGCACTTGTCCAAAAATAAATAATCAAAGAAGCACAAATTCCCAACTTCTAATCACATGTTTTCATTCCGCTGATCCGTGCGGGGCCACGCTTTCACTTCAACAGTCGACACAGCCGACCACAACAGACAGGGTCTGCGTACTCCTTTTCTGCGAACTGGTCCAGGGAGACCAGCACATCAAAATTAGATTTAGGAGCGCTTTCTGCGCATGCGTGAGGAGCAAAGGTTGCGAAAGAGAAATGTGGTAACTTTCGCTCCTTCAGATTTGTTTTCGCCTATGTACTACGGAATCTTGAAAGAACGCCAACATAGTCTTAATGCATAAGAAAGCGGACGCCAAAGACTTGAAAAATTACAGACCAATCAGCTTATTTTCCTTTGGCAACAACGTACTTACAGGTAACCGCAAATAGGATCAGCAATACCTTAGACTTCTCTCAACCAAAGGAACTGGCAGCATTTCGTATAGGCTACTCACAAATAGACCATATTCACACTATCAGTGAGGGGATAGAGAAATGTGGGGAATATAGCCAACTCTTATATATAGCTGTCATTGATTACCAGGAAGGGTTTGATTCAGTCGAAATCTCAGCAGTCATGCAGGCATTAAGGAATCAGGGTGTAGACGAGCCGCATGTAAAAATACTGAGAGAGATATATATGGCTCCACAGCCACCGTAGTCCTCCATAATGAAAGCGAGAAATTCCGAATAACGAAAGGCCTCAGGGAGGGAGATAGGATCTCTCCAATGCAATTCACAGCATGATCACAGGATGTATTCAGAGACCTGTATTGGGAAGAGTTGGCGATAATGGTTAATGGAGAATACCTTAGTATCTTGCGATTCGCTGATAATATTGCCGTGCTTAGCGACTCAAGCGACCAATTGCAATGCATGCTAACTGACCTGGACAGGCAAAGCACAAGGGTGGGGCTAAAATTTAATCTGGAGAAAACTAAAGTAATGTTTACCAGTCTCGGAAGAGAACAGTAGTTTACGATAGGCAGCGAGACAATGGAAGTGGTAAGGGAACACATCTACTTAGGGCACATAGTAACCGCTGATCCGGATCATGAGACTGAAATAATCAGAAGAATAAGAAAGGGCTGGGGTGCGCTGGACAGGCATTCTCATATGAACAGCAGGTTGTCATTATCCCTCAAGAGATAGGTGTATAACAGCTGTGACATACCACTTCTCACCTACGGGGCAGAAACCTGAAGGTTTACGAAATGGTTCTACTTAAATTGAGGACGACGCAACGAGCTATGGAAAGACGAATGATGGGTGTAAGTTAAGGGATAAGAAACAAGAAGAGTGGGTGAGGGAACAAACACGAGTTAATGACATCTTAGTTCAAATAAAGAAAAGAAATGGGCGGGAAGATAAAAAGAAGATAGAAATGAGGAGGGAAGTTAACCAATGGTCGTTAAGGGTTACGGACTCGACTCCAAGAGAAGGGAAGCGTAGCAGGGGGCGGCAGGAAGCTAGGTGGGCGGAAGAGATTAAGAAATAACAACATGGCCACAATTAGCACATGCGCGGGGTAGTTAGAGAAGTATAGCAGAGGCATTTGCCCAGCAGTGGGCGTAGCCAGGCTGGTAATGATGATGATGATGATGATGTACTACGGGAGAGAAGGTTGTTTGCGCCCTTCGTCTTTAGCCGAGATTTCAGGACAAAATTGACAGAATGTATGGCTGGTGTGGCAAGGAAGCCATGTCCATGGTGACTGTGTTGCGTTTTCGTGCGACGGTAACATACTAAATTCTGATTGCCGCCGGGGGATACGGTTGGAAGTGAGGTGCCTTCATGCATAACCTTAATGGCAAAGCATTACAAAGTGCTGATTTATTGTTCATTAGTGTCGCTGAACATACGCAGGAGATTTGCGCAGGAACGGACGCAGCGTTTGATTCTTTCGTCGTTCCGTCATCGTTACTTTTATGAACTCTCGTTGTCGGTGTCGGTTTTTAACCGTTGTCATGTGTATTCCCGACCAGACGCGTTTCCGTCCAATTCTGGATTTCATTATCTATTTCTATGCAAAAGTAAGAAAGGTAAACGTCGCTGAACACCTTATAAAGCGTAGATAATTGTGACAGCTGCAGAGCTACACTGGAAAAGCGTTATGCTGCGCCGAAGTTTACTGAAACGTTTGAAATAATTAAAACACATCTCGTATCCTGTATGATAAAGTACGAAACATGAACGTCGCCATGCAATATTTCATAGCCTAATCTTGTCACGTGGTAGTGACGTTAAAAACACAGTAGCAATACTGTAAAAGACAAAACTGACATTTATTGGGCGAACCTGCGCACAAAAAAAAAGCAGAGAACAGTTAAAGCACAGCGATAGCGGCGAAAAAAGTCGGCGATCGTCGGAAATCCGATCAGCGTGTAGAGCGCGTCGGCTTTTGTACATCAGTTGTCGATTGTTCCCGAGTAATCGCGGAGACCTGCTTGTCTTCCACAATGTTCCACACTATTCGCGTCGCGCATACATACGTCATACGTCGCGCATACACAAGGTTCGTTAACAGACGGCGCATGGAACCACCGATAACATTCCAGAAACTTCCAATACATGAGGGCGCGCCCTGCGCTCTGCGATAACATTTGTTGGGTGGTGAATTTTGGTCACCCAGTAAATATAAAGAAGTACAAGTGTCAATACCCCCTCCAAAAAAGCATCAACCCGATGCTGCGAACAAACGAAAGTGATAAACAAAAACACGCGTAGCTAGGAAACAACAAAACAAGGGAGTTTTTCAGCGTGCGCAAATGAGCTTAAGACTCGCCACGTGGACCACTTCAGATCGTGCGCCACGCCGGTGTGAATACGAAATACCGTCTGGCACGACCTCGTAGTCCAGTTCGCCAACACGTCGGATGATCATCTTGGGTCCGAAATAGCGTCGCCACAGTTTCTGACTCATCATCATCATCATCATCAGCAGCAGCAGCAGCAGCAGCCAGGTCACGCCCACTGCAGGGCAAAGGCCTCTCCCATACTTCTCCAACAACCCCGGTGATGTATTAATTGTGGCGATGTCGTCCCTGAAAACTTCTTAATCTCATCCGCCCACCTAACTTTCTGCCGCCCCCTTCCTGTGCTTCCTTTCCCTTGGAATCCAGGCCGTAACCCTTAATGACCATCGGTTATCTTCCCTCCGCATTACATGTCCTGCCCATGCCCGTTTCTTTTTCTTGATTTCAACTAAAATATCATTAACTCGCGTTTGTACCCTCACCCAATCTGCTCTTTCCTTATCCCTTAATGTTACACCCATCATTATTCCTTCTATATCTCGTTGCGTCGTCCTCAATTTAAGTAGAACTCTTTTCGCCAGCCTCCAGGTTTCTGCCCCATACGTGAGTACTGGTAAGACACAGCTGTTGTACACTTTTCTCGCGAGGGATAGTGGCAACCTGCTGTTCATGATTTCGGAATGCCTGCCAAACGCACCCCAGCCCATCGTTACTCTTCTGATTATTTCCGTCTCATGAACTGGATCCGCCGTCACTAAATGCCCTAAGTAGATGTATTCCCTTACCACTTCCAGTTCCTCGCTACCTATTTTAAATTGCTGTTCTCTTCCGAGACTGTTAGACATTAGTGTTCTGCCGATAAATTTTTAGACCCACTCATCTGCATTGCCTCTCCAGGTCAGTGAGCATGCATTGCAATTGGCACCCTGAGTTACTAAGCAAGGCACTATCATCAGCGAATCGCAAGTTACTAAGGTACTCTCCATTATTATTTATCCCCAATTCTCCCCAATCCAAGTCTCTGAATACTTCCTGCAAACACGCTGTGAATAACATAGGAGAAATCATATCTTCCTGCCTGACTCCTTTCTTTATTGGGATTTTGTTGCTTTCTTAATGCAGGACTACGGTGGCTATGGAGCCGCTATAGTTATATTTCAGTGTTTTTACATACAGCTCGTCTACACCCTGATTCCGTAATGCCTCCATGACTGCTGAGGTTTCGACAGAATCAAACGCTTTCTCGGAATCGACGAAAACTATATGTAAGTGTTGGTTATATTCCGCACATTTCTCTATCACCTGATTGATAGTGCAAATATGGTCTTTTGCTGAGTAGCCTTTACGGAATCCTGCCTGGTTCTTTGCTTGCCAGATGTCTAAGGTGTTCCTCATTCTATTTACGAATCCTTTAGTAAATAGTTTGTAGGGAACTGACAGTAAGTTCATCGGTCTATATTTTTCAAGTCCTTGGCGTCCCTTTTCTTAAGGATTAGGATTATGTTAGCGTTCTTCTAAGATTCCGGTATGTTCGAGGTCATGAGGCATTGCGCATACAGGGTGGCCACTTTCTCTAGAACAATGTGCCCACCATCCTTCAGCAATTCTGCTGTTACCTGATTCTCCCCAGCTGCCTTCCACTTTCCATAGCTCCCAAGGCTTTCTTTACTTCTTCCGGCGTTACCTGTAGGATTTCGAATTCCTGTAGACTATTCACTCTTCCATTATCCTTGTGGGTGCCACTGGTACAGTATAAATCTCTATAAACTCCTGAGCCACTTGCACTATCTCATCTATAATAGTAATATTATTGCCGGCTATGTCTCTTAACAAATACATCAGATTCTTGTCAATTACTAGTTTCTTCGTCACTGCTTTTAGGTTTCCTCCGTTTCTGAGAGCATGTTCAATTCTATCCATATTTTACTTCCTTATGTCAGCTGTCTTACGCTTGTTGATTACCTTCGAAAGTTCTGCCAGTTCTATTCTTGCTGTACGGTTACAGGTTTTCATATATGGCGTTTCTTGATCAGATCTTTCGTCTCCTGCGATAGCTTACTGGTATCCTGTCTAACGGAGTTCCCACCGACTTCTATTGCACACTCATAATTGATGCCCACAAGATTATCATTCATTGATTCAACACTAAGGTCCTCTTCCTGTGTTACAGCCGAATGCCTGTTGTGTAGCTTGATCGGGAATTCCTGTATTTTCCCTCTTACCGCTAACGCGTTGATCGGCTTGTTATGTACAAGTTTCTTCCGTTCCCTCCTCAGGTGTAGGCTAATTCGAGATCTTACTATCCTATGGTCACTGCAGCGCACCTTGCTGAGCACGTCCACATCTTGTATGATGGCAGGGTTAGCGCAGAGTGTGAGGTCTATTCCAATTCTAGTCTGGCGGTTCAGGCTCCTCGACTTGGCTATCAGGCTATTCCGCTTGCGGAAGAAAGTATTCATTACCCGCATGTTATTCTTTTCCCCAAACTCTACTTATAACTCTCCCCTGCCATTACTAGTGCCTATGCCATATTCTCTCACTGCCTTGTCTCCAGCCTGCTTCTTGCCTACCTTGGCATTCAAGTCGCCCACTTGTATAGTGTATTTAGTTTTCACTCTACCCATCGCCGATTCCACGTCTTCATAGAAGTTTCCGACTTCCTGGTCATCATGACTGGATGTAGGTGTGTGGGCCTGTACAACCTTCATTTTGTACCTCTTATTAAATTTCACGACAAGACCTGCCACCCTCTCGTTAATGCTATAGAATTCCTGTGTGTTACCAGCTATATTCTTATTAATCACGAATCGGACTCCTATTTCTCGTATCTCCGCTAAGCCCCGGTAGCACAGGACGTGCCGGCTTTTTAGCACTGCATATGCTTCTTTTGGCCTGCTAACCCCACTGAGCACTATTATATGCCATTTACGGCCCTCTAATTCATCCAATAGCACTGTTAGACGCACCTCACTAGATAACGTTCTAGCGTTAAACGTTGCCAGGTTCATATTCCAATGGCGGCCTGTCCGGAGCCAGTGATTCTTAGCACCCTCTGCTGCGTCATAGGTGTGACCTGCGACGCAGCAGGTCACACCTGCTGCGTCGCACCAGCAGGTGTGACCTGCTGGGGTTTGATAGTTCTGTTCATACAGGAGGTTGTGGCCAAGTACTGCACCAGGGTGGCCAATCCTGCTCTGGTGAGGAAGTGCGTTACCGGTTCTGGTCACCGGAGTCAGGCCACACTCCAGGCCTGTTTATGCAATTTTATCAACACGTGGAATTTTTTTTAATCTTGTGGAAAATTTCGCGGCACCGGGATTCGAGCCACGGATCTCTTGCACGCGAGGCGGGTGTGCTACCTCTACGCCACCGCTGCACCCCCTCCTCAGCGTATCGGGGTCAAAACCCACACACGCTCAACTGGTTGGTACGCGACGTAGAGTCGTCGGAGGATGTAGTATCGGCTGTCCGTACGCTGCTCGTTCTCGATACGGAGGCCGGAGAGCTGTCGAGCTTTTTCGGCGCGCTTGAAATAGTAGCGACGTCAAGATTCTCTTCGTCGGCGACGTGCGGCAGCATGGTGTCGAGAGTCGTCGTCGGGTTCCTGCCGTAAACCAGCATGCACGGCGTGATCTGTGTTGTTTCTTGCACCACCGTGCTGTAAACTGACGTTACGTACGGCAGTATGGCATCCCAGGCCTTGTGTTAGACGTCGATGTACATTGCTAACATGTCGGTGAGGGTCTTATTGAGGCGCTCCGTACGACAATTCCTCTGTGGGTGGTGGGCAGTTGTCCTGCTGTGCTTCGTCTGACTGTACTGCAGAATGGCCTGGGCGAGCTACGCAGTAAAGGTCGTTCCTCTCTCGATAATGAGGACTTCTGGGGCACCATGTCGCAGCAAGATGTTCTCGACGAAGTATTTCGCCACTTCGGCTACGCTACCTTTCGGCACAGCTTTCGTTTCAGCGAAGTGGGCGACATAGTCCATCGCCACGACGATCCAGTTATTCCGGTTGTTGAAGTCGAAAAATTCCCAACAAGTCCATCCCAATCTGCTGAAATGGTTGGCAAGGAGGCTCGATCGGCTGTTGTAATCCCGGTGGCCTTGTGGGTGTTTTATTCCGTCACTGACAGTCCCAGCATGTCTTGACGTAACGGGCAACGTCGGCGATGAGACGCGGAGAGTAATACTGTCACGTGGTGGTGACGTTGAAGAACACAGTAGCAATACTGTGAAAGACAAAACTAACTTTTATTGGGCGAACCTGTGCCAACGTAACCAGGCTACACTTATAGCACAACGATAGTGGCGAACACGGTCGGCGTTTGTCGAAAATTTGGTCGACGGGTCAAGTGCGTCGGCTTCTATACATCAATTGTCGAATGTTCCCGACTAGTCTTTGGGACCCGTGTGCCTTCCACAGATTTCTACACCACTGCGTCACGCGATGAAATCAGATAACACAAGGTTCGGCGACAACAGACAGCGTATAGAAGCCTCGATAAGTTTCCAGAAAATTCAGATACATGCAGGTGCGTCCCGCGCTGTGCGATAACATTTGTTAGGCGGCTAAACGTAGTCGCCCGATAAAGGCCGATCCACACGACGGACCAAACTGCTCTTTTGGACCGCGGTCCGCGCATGACGTGATAGGACGTCACCAGTTCGTGCATACCGCCGTTGGCCCGCGCAAGACTGCGGCCCTCGCGGTCCAACAAATCGCCGAGGCTTTTCCCGCTTCCGTTTTGGCGGCGGACCGCATGCGAACCGCAGCGATTTTGGCTTAGCCAACGAATGTTGTCCGGCAACCGAGTGTCTTCAGCCAAATCCAATCTAGTTTTCGGCTCAGCCAAAGCCAGTCAAGCCATTAGTTTGATGTTCGCCGTTCCGCCTACACGTGCGTGCAGCAGATATATTTGTTAAACACCGTGTCCTCTTGGAGTGACGAGGAGGTTTTTTCATTTTGTATACCTCGTTGAGCAGTTCCCGGCTTTGTGGGACTCGAGCCGGAATGATAACAATGATAACACTCTGGCCGAGAGTGTAGCTGGTTGGTCTGCTCTGTCATCTGCTGTGGCGGTCCGCCGTGTGGATGTGCTCTGCGCCGGACCGAACGACGGCGGGCCGTGACGTCGCATCGCGTGACCGAACGGCCCGCGGACTTGGTCCGTCGTGTGGATCGGCCTTAAAGGTAAGTACACGTGTCACTACTTCCCTCTTAAAAAATCGACTCAATGCTGCAAAAGAAAGTAATAAAGAAAAGCACTCGTAACAATGAAAACAACAAAATATGAAAGTTCGTCAGCGTCTGTAAAATGGTTTAAGGCGCACCACGTGGGCCACTTCAGATCGTGCGCGGCGCCGCTGTGAATGCGAAATGCCGTCTGGCACGACCTCATAGTCCAGCGCACCCATACGTCGGATGACCTTGTAGGGTCCGAAATTGCGTCGCAGTAGCTTTTCACTGAGTCCTCGTCGGCATTTCGGGATCCACACCCAGACATGGTCGCCGAGCTGGTACTCGACGAAGCGTCGTCGTAGGTTGTAGTGTCGGCTGTCGGTCCACTTTCGGTCCATGATCCACAGGCGGGCGAGCTGTCGGGCTTCTTCGGCGCGCTGGAGATAGGTAGCGACGTCAAGATTCTCATCGTCAGTGACGTGCGGCAGCACGGCGTCGAACATCGTCGTCGGGTTCCTGCCGTAAACCAACTTGAACGGCGTGATCTGTGTTGTTTCTTGCACCGCCGCGTTGTAGGCGAATGTTACCTACGGCAGGACGGCGTCCTAGGTCTTGTGTTCGACGTCGACGTACATTACTAGCATGTCGGCGAGGGTCTTGTTCAGGCGCTCCGTGAGGCCATTCGTCTGCGGATGGTAGGCAGTTGTCCTGTGGTTTGTCTGGCTGTATTGCAGAATGGCTTGCGCGAGCTCTGCTGTGAAAGCCATTGCTCTGTCGGTGATGAGGGCTTCTGGAGCACTACGTCGCAGCAGGATGTTTTGGACGAAAAATTTCGCCACATCGGCTGCGCTGCCTTTCGGTAGAGCTTTAGATTCAGCGAAGCGGGTGAGATAGTCCGTCGCCACGATAATCCACTCATTTCCGGAAGTTGATGTTAGAAACGGTCCCAAAAAGCCCATCCCGATCTCCTGCAAAGGTTGGTAAGGAGGCTTGATCGGCTGTAGTAACCCCGCTGGCCTTGTCGGTGGTGTCTTGTGCCGCTGACAGTCTCGGCATGTCTCTACATAGCGGGCGACACCGGCGGTTAGGTGCGGCCAGTAACACCTTTCTGGTATCCTCGATAGCGTCCGAGAGAATCCGGGGTGCCAAGCGGTCGGATCGTCATGGAGGGCGTGCAGCACTTCTGGACGCAGCGCCCTGCATGAAGTAGTTGGTGCGGACTGTTGAGAAGTTCTTCTTTACTAGTAGGTTGTTTTGAAGCATGAACGAAGACAATCGTTGCCTAAATGCCCTACGGACAACGTCAGTGTGCCCTTCCAAATGTCCGACGAGGCTTTTTGCGTCGGATTCTGCTCCTTGCTGCTCAGCAAAGCCTTCCGCGCTCATTATTCCAAGGAAGGCGTCATCATTCTAGTCATCGTGCAGCGGCGGGTCAATGGTGACACGTGATAACCAATTGGCATCAGAGTGTTTGCGTCCGAACTTGTAGGTTACAGTGATGTCGTGTTCTTGCAGTGTGAGGCTTCACCGCACCAGCCATTCTGAAGGATACATTAAATCTGATAGCCAAGAGAACGCGTGATGTTCGCTGACTACTCTGCACGGCCTGTCATAGAGTTAAGCGCGAAATTTTGCTATAGTCCAAGCGATGACGAGACATTCGGTCATAGAATAATTGTTTTCCGGTCTGGACAGGGACCGGCTAGCGCAAGCTATCACCCGTTGAAGTACATTCTTCCTCTGGACTAGAACGGAACCGAAGCCTAGGCAACTGGCGTCAGTATGAATTTCTCTATCGGCGCACTCGTCGAAGTGCTCATGTACCGGTGGGGGCTGCATGCGTCGTTTGAGTTCTTCAAATGCCTCGGCCTGCGGTGTTTCGCACTTGAACTTCACATCACATATAGTTATATGTGTCAGCGGCTCAACGATGCGTGAAAAATCTCTGACAAAGCGCCTGTAGTAGGCACACATGCCAAGGAATCGACGCACTGCCGTCTTGTCGATGGGCTGTGGGAACTTTGCGATGGCGGCCGTCTTCTGTGGGGGAGGGCGGACTCCAGATTTTATGATGACGGGGCCCAGGAATAGAAGGTCATCGTAAGCGAAGCGTCCCTTTGCCGGTTTCAGGGGAGCCCTGATGACTTGGTGGCCTCTATTATTGTCGCAAGCCACCCAAGCGGATCGTCGAAATTTTCGGCGAAGATGACGACGCCATGCAAATCAACAAGACAGGTCTGACATTTCAACCATGCTAACATGGTGCCCATGACAGGCTGGAACGTTGCAGGCGCCGCGTGCAGTCCGAATCGCATGACCTCTTGAACTCGTAGAGGCCGTCTGGTATTTTGGTAGAGGCGCTCTTTTCGCGATCTCTCTCGTCGACTTCTATTTGCCAGTAGGCTGAGTTGAGACTCACGAAAAATACTTAGCGTTGCAGAATCAATCCAATGCGTCGTCTATCCGTGAGATAAGGTATACATCCTTGTGAGTGATCTTGTTCAGTCGACGATAATTGACGCGAAAACGTAGGCTTCCGTCCTTTTCCGTCAATAAGACAACAGGAGATGCCCATGGGCTGTTAGATGGCGGGTTGATGTCGTCGCGCAGCATTTCGTTGACTTGTCTATAGCTTCACGTTCTCGCGTCGAAACTCGGTTCTCGCGTGAAACTCGAGCGCAGTCTTCGGTTATTATGCGATGCATTGCGACTGGTGTTTGTCGAATCCTCGGTCACGGCGAAAAGCAATATTTGTATCGTCGAAGCAGACTCCTGAGGTGTTGCTGCTTATTGATGGGGAGACTTGAATTTATGTCGATGTCTGGTTTGCGAAGTGCGGTCACTCGGGTAGATGCAGCAGAATCCGAGAGGACAAACGTACTGCTAGCTTCCAGAGTTTCCTCGATGTATGTTATCATCGTGCCCTTGTTGATGTGCTTGAACTCCTGGCTGAAGTTTGTTAGCAACCCTTTCCTTTTTCCGCGGTGCAGTGGTGTAGTCCCTCTTTCGACCCAAATTTCATGGTCGAGTAGTAGATGTTGATCACTCTCGATGACGATTTCTAGGTCTGCACGTGTTTTAGTGCCGCCAGAGCTGACAATGTTGGAGCGGGGCAGGGTACTGATTTTATCTTCGAGCACACTGAAGGCGTAGTGACTACGACTGGTCTCTGGCGGTATCGCTTGATCTTCCGACGGCGTTATCGACTTCGACTTCATGTCGACGATTGCGCCGTGTTTATTCAGGAAGTCCATGCCGAGAATGACGTCTCGTTAACACTGTTGGATGAAAACGAAGGTGGTAGAGTAGATCTTGTCTTGAAATGCAATTCTCGCGGTGCAAATTCCAGTCGGCGTAATTACATGTCCTCCAGTGGTCCGAATATCAGGGCCTTCCCATGCAATCTCAACCTTCGTCAACTGGGTGGCGATGGGTCCACTTATGGCGGAATAGTCGGCTCGTGTGTCCACTAAGGCGGTGGCTGCGTTGCTGTCGAAAAGCACGTCAAGGTCGGTGGTTCTTTGTCTTGCGTTGCAATTAGGTGTTGGCGTTCGGATCATGGCAGCGTCGTGTTGAATTGAAGCTCGAACGTCGCTTCGTCAGGTGGTCTGCCGTTGGTGTATTCTTGACTTTATTGCTTCGTCGGGATGGCGGCGTCTCGTCGATATATCGTCAAAATCGTCTTATAGGCGTCTTCGTCGTCGGCGGAGCATCTTCGTCAGTTCAACGTAGAGCAGCCGCACGTCCATTGGTTGCTGCCTTGAGTTTTCTGGATATGGCTGACCCAGCGTATGGACAGCGCTACGGCGACAGGTAGCGTCCTGGTGACGGCGAACGGGACAGCCGTCGAGGGTTCCACTTTGTGGGAGCGAGATAGTCGGCGATGTCACGTGGGCGTTCGCTTTGCTGTCATTGCGGTGGGTTGATGGCGAACCCTCGCGGTCGCGTCATTTTTTGCTTTCATTCCTTTTTTGGTATGACACTTCTGACGACAGTTGCCTGGACCAAAAAAATATTTTTGCGTGCTCTCGCGCACTAGCAGACCCCCCCCCCCCCTCCCGTGTGCGTAAAACCCTGTTTTCCATGAATAAAATTCAGTTGAAGTCCGACGTTCGTGTTGTCTATCTCTTCTCGTCCGTGTTCAATTGTGCGCTGGAACGATGTTTCATAATGCTAATCACAACGAACTAGCCCAGCTGTCCATACTTAGCAGTCCCATCTGCCGGTATGGACAGGGGCGGTAGATGTGTCCGGCTTCTCTGCAGTGATAGCAAAGCGGACGGTGGTTGGGGACGCGCGAAACGCCAGCCTTCTTTCGAACGCTGCGTGCGCTGCGTGATGCTTTAGCGTGCTGGCGGCGCAGGTGGGGGTGAACGACGGAACTGTCTTCACTAGGCCCTGCCGTGGTCGCGGAGAGGGAACGTGACTGCGGGCTACAGCGGGTATGGCATCGCTTGCGGCTGAGACTGCGGTTATTCAGGGGCTACTACGAGTTGTTTCCACTGTCTGCTGGATGCTGGTGGCCTCGTGAAGGAACTCGTCGACGGTCTTCGGGGGCCTTCATACCATTCCGGAGAAAAGTTCCCCCTTCGCACCACTCATGAGTAGGCGGACATACTTCTCCACGGACATCTCCGGGTCGGCGTGGCGGAATAGACGGCTCATTTCCTTCATGAAGATCGCGGTTGTTTCATTAGGCAGCTGCACTCGGGTTTCTAGTAGTCCTTGGGCTCGTTTTCGGCGTACGACGCTTATGAATGTCTGCAGGAAGCCGCTTTGGAACACGTCCCATGTCGTTAAGGTGGCTTCTCGGTTCAGGAACCACGTCCTGGCGGCGCCTTCCAAAGCAAAAAAGACATGTCGATGTTTGTCATTGGTGTTCCAGCTGTTAAATGCAGCGACCTTCTCATACGTCTCAAGCCAGGTTTCCGGGTCCTCAAACATTTTATCGCGGAACGTCGAAGGCTCTCTGGGCTGCTTTAGCACGATGTGGGACGCTGGGGCTGCCATTAGGGCTGATTGGGTGAGCATAATGGCACGTGCACTTATCATTATCGGGCGACCACGTTTCGCCGCTAACAAGTGTTATTGCACAGCGCGGGACGTGCCTGTATGTATCCGAAGTTTCTGGAAAGTTATCGATGCTTCCATCTGCTTTCTGCTGTCGCCGAACCTTATGTTATCTGATTTCATCGCCTGACGCGAATGGTGTAGAACTTTGTGGAAGGCACACGTGTCCCAACGATTAGTCTGGAACACTCGACGATTGATTTATGAAAGCCGACGCACTTGACCCGCTGTTCAGATTTTCAACGATCGCTGACTGTGTTTGCCGCTCTCGTTGTGCTTTAAGTGTAGCCTGTTTTGTGGGCACAGGTTCGCCCAATAAAAGCTAGTTTTGCCTTTCACAGTGTTGCTACTGTGTTCTTTGACGTCACGACCAAGTGACATCTGGTGGAGGTGCTGGGTAAGTGCGGTCATGAACGGTAATTTTTGCCGTGCAGATCCCAGTCGGCGTAATCAGGTGTCCTCCAGCGGTCAAAATTTGGGGGCCCTCCCATGCAGTCTTAACCTTCTTCAACTGGGCGGTAATGTGTCCACTCATTACGGAGTAATCGGTCCCTGTGTCGACTAAGGCAGTGACTGCGTGGCCGTCGAGAAGTACGTTGAGGTCGGTAGTTCTTTGTCTGGCGTTGCAGTTGCGTCTTTTCGTCGGATCACGGCTGCGTCGCATTGAACTGTAGCTGGAGCGCCGTGTCGTCAAGTCGTCTTTCACCGTAGTAGTCTGCGCTTCCTGATTTCGTCGGGATGGCGGCGTGTCAATATGTCGCCGAGGTAGTTTCTTCGGTGTCTTCGTCGGCGGCGGAGGATCTTCGTCAGTTCGACGAACAGCAGCCGCACCTCCATCGGTTGCTGCTTTTAGTTTTCCGGATATGGGCTCGCTGACCGGCCCCGATCTGGGCCAGTGTATGGTCGGCGCAGCGGCGACAGGTAGCGGCCTGGTGATGGCGAACGCGACGGTCGTCGAGAGCTCCACTGAGTAGCGGCGAGGTAATCGGAGATATCGCGGGCGCGTTCACTTTGCTGCGGGCGCGGAGCGTTCACGGCGAAACCTCGCAGTCCCATCTCCCGGTATGGACATCGTCGGTAGACGTGACGCGCTTCTCCGCAGTGGTAGCAGAGGGGGCGGCGGTCAGGAGCGCACCAAATGTCCGTCTTCCTCGCGTAGGTGCGCTGGGCGACGAGTAGTCGTTATGGCGGCGGACGACGGAGCTGCGGCGTGACAGCGCCGTGGCGCGGTCGCGAAGGGGGACCTTGACGTCGTGCGATGGAGGCGTAGGTCATCGCTTGCGGCTCAGGCTGCGGCTATTCACGGGCTACTCCAAGTTGTTGTTGGAGCTCCTCACGCACGGAGTCGGCAATCGAAGCCACTTGAGGCTGTAATGATGGGAACACCTTTCGTAGCTCCTCCTGCACGACAGCTCGGATTGTCTCGCGTAGGTCGTCGGTGGCCAGTGACTGAACTGCGGCGTAGTTTATCGAGTTAGTGCGGCGGTCGAATTGCCGGTTTCGCATCTTGAGTGTCTTCTCGATGCTGGTGGCCTCGCAAAGAAAGTCGTCGACGGTCTTCGTTGGGCTTCGTACCATTCCGGCTAAACGTTCCTCCTTCACACCACGCATCAGCAGGCGGAATTTCTTCTCCTCGGACATTTCTAGGTCGGCGTGGTGGAACAGACCGCTCATTTCCTCAGTGAAGATCGCAATCGTCTCATTCGGCAGCTGCACTCGGGTCTCCAGTAGAGCTTGGGCTCGCTCTTTTGGCACGACGCTTGTAAATGTTTGCAGCAAGCCGCTACGGAGAGTTACCAGGGCGTTAAGGTGGCTTCTCGGTTCTCGAACCACGCCTTGGCCGCGTCTTCCAATGCGAAGAGGATATATCGCAGTTTATCGTCGCTGTTCCAGTTGTTAAACGTAGCGACTCTCTCGTGAGTCTGAAGCCAGCTTTCCGGGTCCTCGAAAGTTGAACCGGGGAACGTCGGATGCTACCTGGGCTGCTGCAGCTAGACGGGGGACGCTGGGGCTACCATAGGGGTGGACTCTGTGGCCACCTTCCTAGTCGTCTCAGGCAAAAGTCCGTGCTCAGGGGGCAGTCCTTGCAGCCTGCGGCTACCTCGCTAGTTCTTGGCGACGTTGGTGTCTTCTGCGTGAGGCCTTCGGTCACGGCTTTGTGGGGGCGTCCGGAACATGAACGGAAAGCACCTCCACCAGATGTCACGTGGTCATGACCTCAAAGAACACAGTAGCAATACTGTGAAAGGCAAAACTAGCCTTTATTGGGCGAACCTGTGCCCACAAGACAGGCTACATTTAAATCACAACGAGAGCGGTGAACACCGTCGGCGATCGTCGAAAATCTGATTCTGCCGCATCTACCCCGATGAGCATAGTCCCCGATCCAGACTTCGACATGAATGCAAGTCTTCCTATGAGTAAGCAGCAACAGATCAGAAGTATTTTCCGACGATACAAAGGCTGCTTTTCGACGTCATCGAGGATTACACAAACACCAGTTGCAAAGCATCGCATAATAACCGAACAGTGCGCTCCACCAATCCTCCAGAGCCCTTACCGAGTTTCGACGCGAGAACGTGAAGCTACTAGGCAACAAGTTGACAAAATGCTGCGCGACGACATCATTCAGCCGTCGAAATGCCCGTGGGCCTCTCCTGTAGCCATGGTGAAGAAAAAGGGTAGAACCCTACGATTCTGCGTCGATTATCGTCTATGGAACAAGATCACGAAGAAAGATGTGCACCCCCTTCCACGGATAGGCGACGCATTGGATCGGCTGTGCAACGCTAAATACTTCTCGTCGATGGACCTCACGTCTGGCTACTGGCAAATAGAAGTCGACGAGAGAGATCGCGAAAAGACTGCCTTCATCACAGGTTGTGTTGGCTAGCTAACTTAAAGGACCATTCAGGACGGCTGGGGTGGTGGAGCCTCAGAATGCATGAATATGACGTCACGTATAAAACACTCTGACGCCGACTGCTTATCGCACGCCCCCATCAATCCCCCGTCGTAAGACGACGAGGATCACGACGCCTTTCTTAGGATAATAAGCGTGGAAGACTTCACTAAACAGCAACCAGCAGACCCGGAGCTAAAAGGCCTCGTCGAGTATTTGGAAGGGAACACCGACGTTGTCCCTAGGGCATTTAAGCGCGGGTTTCCTGCGTTCACGCTTCAAAGCTACCTGCTCGTGAAGGAGAACTTTTCACCAGTCCGCGCCAGCTACCTTCTTGTTGTACCGTCAGCGCTGCGTCCAGAAAAACTGCACGCGCTACACGATGATCCAACCGCTGGGCACCTCGGCTTCTCCCGGACGCTGTCGAGAATACAGGAAAGGTATTACTCGCCGTGTCTGACGTCGACGTCGCCCGTTACGTCAAGACATGCCGAAACTGTCAACGACGCAAGACACCACCGACAAGGCCAGCAGGATTACTACAGCCTATTTAACCTCCTCGCCAGCCATTCCAGCGGATTGGGTTGGATTTGTTGGGGCCGTTTCCGATGTCAACATCCGGGAATAAGTGGATCGTCGTGGCGACGGACTATCTCACCCGCATCATACCTTGCTGGTGAAGCAGCGCACAGACACGTTGCGATTGCAGTTGCGAGTGCAGCGAGTGTCGTCTATTCCTGTTTGTCTTCACTGTGTCCCTGTCTATGCGCTGCTTCACCAGCAAGGTATGATGATCAATCCCCAACTAGCCCAACTTTCCACTTTACTGTATCTCACCCGCTTTGCTGAAACTAAAGCTCTTCCAAAAGGCAGCGCAGCCGAAGTGGCGAAATGTTTCGTCGAGAACATCCTTCTGCGACATGGTGCCCCAGAAGTCCTCATCGCCGACAGAGGAACGGCTTTCACAGCAGAGCTCACCCAAGCCATTCTGCAGTACAGCCAGACAAGTCACAGGAGGACAACTGCCTACCATCCGCAGACGAATGGTCTCACGGAGCGCCTGAACATAACCCTCGCCGACATGATAGCAATGTACGCCGATGTTGAGCACAAGACGTGGGATGTGGTCCTGCCATATGTAACCTTCGCTTACAACGCGGCGGTGCAAGAAACAACACAGTTCACGCCGTTTAGGCTGCTTTACGGCAGGTACCGGACGACGACGCTCGATGCCATGCTGCCCTACGTCACTGACGAAGAGAATGTTGACGTCGCTAGCTATCTCCAGCTCGCCGAAGAAGCCCTACAGCTCGCCCGCCTACGGTTCAAGAACCAACAGAGGACCGACAGCCGACACTACAACCTCCGACGACGCTTCGTCGAGTACCAGCCCGGCGACCGTGTTTGGGTTTGGACACCGATACGCCGACGAGGACTGAGTGAGAAACAATTGCGCCGCTATTTCGGACCCTAAAAGGTTATTCGACGTAATGGCGCACTGGACTATGAGGTCATGCCAGACGGCATTTCGCATTCACAGCGGCGCAGCGAACGATCTGAAGTGGTCCACGTGGTGTGCCTTAAACCATTTTACGGACGCTGACGAACTTCCTTATTTTGTTGTTTTCTTTGCTACGAGTGCTTTTCTTTATTTCGTTTGTTTTCAGCATCAGGTCAATGCTTCTTAAGAGGGGGGTAATGACACGTGTAGTTATCTTCATTGGGCGACCACGTTTCGCCGCCTAACAAATGTTATAGCACAGCGCGGGACGCGCCTGCATATATCCGAGGTTTCTGGAAAGGTAGCGATGCTTCTATCCGCTGTCTGTTGTCGCCGAACCTTATGTTATCTGACTTCATCGCATGACGCGAACGGTGTAGAACTTTGTGGAAGGCACGCGGGTCCCAACGATTTGTCTGGAACATTCGACGATTGATGTATAAAAGCCGACGCGGTTGACTCGCTGCTCAGATTTTCGACGATCGCCGACTGTGTTCGCCGCTCTCGTTGTGCTTAAGTGTAGCCTGTTTTGTGGGCACAGGCTGGCCCAATAAAAGCTAGTTTTGCCTTTCACAGTATTGCTACTCTGTTCTTTGACGTTACGACCACGTGAAAATATTCTTGGTCGTCTAAGGCAAAATCCATGCTCCGAGGGCAGTCCTTGCAGCCTGTGGCTACCTCGTTCGTTCTTGGCGACGTTGATGTTGTCTTCCGCGTTCGGGCTTGGGTCACGGATTTGTGGAGGCGCCCGGTACAGGAACGCAAAGCACCTCCACCTTTAAAACGTGGTAGTGACATTAAAGAACACAGTACCAATATTGTGAAAGACAAAACTAGCAATTATTGAGCTAACCTGTGTCCGCAAAAACAGGCTACACTTACATCACAACGATGGCGGTGAACACAGTCGGCGATCATCAAAAATCTGATCAGCATGCCAAGTGCGTCCGCTTTTATACATTAGTCGACGAATGTTACAGAGTAATCGCTGGGGCCCGCGTGTCTTCCACAATGTTCGACGCTATTTGCGTCGCACATACGCGCCGTCAGATTACACATGGTTCGGTGACAGACGGCGAATGGAACCATAGATAACATTCCAGAAACTTTCGATACATGCAGGCCCGTCCTGCGCTGTGCGATAACATTTGCTAGGTGGTGAGACTCGTCACCCCATAAAACAAGTACGCGTGTCAATATAAACTCTTGTGAAAGCTGCACAGCAAAACGGACGACTTCGTGGTCAGATACGTTGTCATCTTGAGGCGCATGCGCGCTTGTGCGTATAATTAAGCAACGCGTGTTTATTCCGTTACGATTTTCTAAACGGGGCGTACTAGATGGAGTAGAGAAGTACTCAAATCATCACAGTGACGTCCGAAATACCATCGACAGCCTACGAAGACACTTATTTGGCGCCAACGTGTTTGCGCTGTGACAGGAGACGTGGCGGTGATATCCGGGAGTATCACCTGTGACAGTAGCCCCTTTCTCTCAGTATGTTTCACCGCAATACTTTTTAATGCTGGTTTCCGTAAGACTTGCTGCTTTGCGGCTAAGCTGGCAATAGGGAACCGGCGTCATGTAGCGTTTAAACCTTCTGCTCAGAGACTGGTGAAAACTCGGGGCGCACAATTAATTAATTTAATTATGGAGTTTTACGTGTCAAAACAACTTTCTGATTATGAGGCACACCGTTGTGGAGGACTCCGGAAATTTCGATCACCTGGGGTTCTTTAACCTGCACCTAAATTTAAGTACAGGGGTGTTGTCTCATTTCGCCCCCACCGAAATGCGGCCGCCGTGGCCGGGATTTGATCCCACAACCTTTTGCTCAGCAGCCTAACATCATAGCCACTGAGCAACCATGGCGGGTGGGGCACACAATTGCAGTGTTTAAAAAATAGAAAACTTTATTCATGCAGGTGTCCATGCTCTTGCAAGATGCAGGAATTGAGTAGCGACCCTGTGGAGCTGTATCCGGCCCTATGGAGGCACAGCCGCCTCATTAGTCACAAAGTAGGAGCTCATGAGAACACTCTAATGCTGGTGTATGCATCTGATTGTTAGTGCTGAACTTGTGGTCAGCCAGTGCGGGGCAAAGGCGTTGCACCAAACATTGAGGCTATGTCTTAATATACACTGCTTATGTGGCGAATAGGAGAGCAAAAGATGAGAACGATGTTTTGAGATAAGACAGGATGTCCTTCATTTATGTAGTGGAATTGTGTTTATTATTTTTGTACCTCCAGTGCACTCGCTTTAATGATTAATGCAGCTTACAGATTCTGTCGGTGCAGATGCTTCTTTACTGAATACAGCTTTTGATTTCTCAAATAAAGTTGCCATTTGGTAGTTTTACAACTTTTCATGTGGTCTTTTATTCTTCTAAATCTGAATTATCTGGCTGACTGCATGTGCGTCCCACTTTGTCCTTCACCCGATTTAATGGTTCATTTCATCTCGATATAGCCGACGCACTTCCAGAACCACAGGCCGATACTCCTGCTTCAGTGCAGGCGAACACTGCGAATTAAAATTTTTTGATGAGACGTTGAACTATTTCTCCAGCTCGCTCTTGCTGTTAGTGCATTATCCAGCAGATACTGTGCTTGTTTCTATTCACCTGTATCCTCATGCACTGCCACGAGCCAGAACAATTGATGTCATGCGGGTAGTTGGTACATACGCTTGGTACGTCACAGGCTAGTGCGAGCAAAAGAAGGACATGGTGCTAATGGCTTCCTTACATGCAATATAGCGCTGTGCCTCGTCGACATGAGATAGTTCTACTCTATAAAGACACTTAGCCAGAGCAGTGAAGTTGGTATGCGAGTTCTTGGTCCCTCCTGACATCGAAGCCAAGCCGTTCCTTCAGCACCAATAAATGTGTGAGCTCAGCTTCTCTGCCTTCTATACCTGGTATATTATTCTGGGCGACCTAACACGCTTGGTAGTCTTCATTACTGCAGAAAAGTGAATTTTACCAAATCATAGCAAATCTTTGGCCATTGACACTGTAGGTCACTGTATAAAAGAAAGCTCTTGAGTGGAAGAAAAATTTTGCGCGGAAACGTTTATCGTTTCATAGACCACGCAGTGTTCCATTTTTGCATTTTTGCATGCATTTTTGCAATGCACAACTCCATTGGCAGTATACTCCCACTATAACTTGCAGAAACTGGACAGCATCTCAAAACACGTAAATGGCCGGCACAATATTTTCGAGTCTCACGCTATTTGAGAACTTGACGTATTTATGTATGGGTTGGCTGATGAGATCCCAGCTCATCATATCACCTTCGTAGAGGTGGAAATGATGTTATAATGCATACGCAAAGAGAAGTTTTATTGAAATGTGAAATATTTATTGAATTGAAATATTTTATGACATGCACCTATCTTCAAGCACACATTTGCCTTTGCACTTCACCTCTGTCAATATGAAGCCACTACAGCTGGCGAGAAACGTGCATGCACATGGCACTAGCTTCGTCCCTTTGGGAAGCCTTCATATTGCAAATGGTAGGGAAAGCGAATGTCAATAAGGCAATGTCTGTACATGAGTTTTTATTTGTATTTCACCTACTGTTGTTAGGAGGAAATGTGTGCTCTGGTGAGCCAGGCGCCTGCGAACGTTGCTAGGCCAGCGTCGGGCAACCTTTCATAATCTTCAGCAAAAAACTTCAGAAAGCTGCTTTCTGATTTGTATACACGAAATCAACAGGAGAGAAAGCTAGAGAAGGTAAAGACTGGGTATTTTACAGCTATATATAGCGACTGCTACTAGAGTATACAAGTCACCTTCGTCATGGGACGTATAGCAGCGGCATGCAGATTGATGTCGTTACTATCATGTGTGTATATACCTTGTCGATTTGCTCAGCGGTGGTGGCGACGAAAACAGTTAGCTCGTGACTAACCCCTATCGACTGACTTTGCTGGTAGTTGCTGCCCGAATGTAGTGACCGATCGGCGCCTGCTGCCCCGTTCACTTCTACGACGCCATATCAAGAATATGGGAGCCGTATCAAGAATCGTCAGGGCCCCCAACGTGACCTACGTCCCCGAGACGCTACTACAAAAGGCGCTATCCAGACACCGGAGGACCATTTGCTCAGCAGTGGTGGCGACGAAAACAGTCAGCTCGTGACTAACCCCTATCGACTGACTTTGCAGGTAGTTGCTGCCCGAGTGTAGTGACCGATCGGCGCCTGCTGCCCCGTTCACTTCTACAACGCCATATCAAGAATATGGGAGCCGTATCAAGAATCGTCAGCGCCCCCAACGTGACCTACGTCACCGAGACGCTACTACAAAAGGCGCTATCCAGACACCGCAGGACCATTTGCTCAGTGGTGGTGGCGACGAAAACAGTCAGCTCGTAACTAACCCCTATCGAATGACTTTGCATGCAGTGACTGCCCCATTGTGGTTACCGATCGGCGCCTGCTGCCCTGTTCGCTTCTACAACGCCATATCAAGAATATGCGAGCCGTATCAACATTCGTCAGCGCCCCCAACGTGACCTACGTCACCGAGACGCTACTACAAAAGGCGCTATCCAGACACCCGAGCACCATTTGCTCAGCAGTGGTGGCGACGAAAACAGTCAACTCGTAACAAACCCCTATCGACTGACTTTGCAGGTAGTTACTGTTCCAATGTGGTCGCCGATAGGCGCCTGCTGCCCTGTTCACTTCTACAATGCCATATCAAGAATCTGGGAGCCGTGTCAGGAATCGACAGCGCCCCCAACTTGACCTACGTCACCAAGACGCTACTACAAAAGGTGCTGTCCAGACACCGGAGGACCATTTGCTCAGCAGTGGTGGCGACGAAAACAGTCAGCTCGTGACTAACCCCTATCGACTGACTTTGCAGGTAGTTGCTGCCCGAGTGCAGTGACCGATCGGCGCCTGCTGCCCCGTTCACTTCTACAACGCCATATCAAGAATATGGGAGCCGTATCAAGAAACGTCAGCGCCCCCAACGTGACCTACGTCACCGAGACGCTACTACAAAAGGTGCTATCCAGACACCGGAGGACCATTTGCTCAGTGGTGGTGGCGACGAAAACAGTCAGCTCGTAACTAACCCCTATCGACTGACTTTGCAGGTAGTGACTGCCACATTGTGGTTACCGATCGGCGCCTGCTGCCCTGTTCGCTTCTACAACGCCATATCAAGAATATGCGAGCCGTATCAACATTCGCCAGCGCCCCCAACGTGACCTACGTCACCGAGACGCTACTACAAAAGGCGCTATCCAGACACCCGAGCACCATTTGCTCAGCAGTGGTGGCGACGAAAACAGTCAGCTCGTAACAAACCCCTATCGACTGACTTTGCAGGTAGTTACTGTCCCAATGTGGTTGCCGATAGGCGCCTGCAGCCCTGTTCACTTCTACAATGCCATATCAAGAATCTGGGATCCGTGTCAGGAATCGACAGCGCCCCCAACTTGACCTACGTCACCAAGACGCTACTACAAAAGGTGCTGTCCAGACACCGGAGCACTATTTGCTCAGCAGTGGTGGCGACGAAAACAGTCAGCTCGTGACTAACCCCTGTCGATTGACTTTGCAGGTAGTTACTCTCCCATTGTGGTTACCGATCGGCGCCTGCTGCCCTGTTCGCTTCTACAACGCCATATCAAGAATATGGGAGCCGTATCAGGAATCCTCAGCGCCCCCAATGTGATCTACGTCACCGAGACGCTACTACAAAAGGCGCTATCCAGACACCGGAGCACCATTTTCTCAGTGGTGGTGGCGACGAAAACAGTCAGCTCGTGACTAACCCCTATCGACTGACTTTGCAGGTAGTTACTGTTCCAATGTGGTTGCCGATAGGCGCCTGCTGCCCTGTTCACTTCTACAATGCCATATCAAGAATCTGGGAGCCGTGTCAGGAATCGACAGCGCCCCCAACTTGACCTACGTCACCAAGACGCTACTACAAAAGGTGCTGTCCAGACACCGGAGCACTATTTGCTCAGCAGTGGTGGCGACGAAAACAGTCAGCTCGTGACTAACCCCTGTCGATTGACTTTGCAGGTAGTTACTCTCCCATTGTGGTTACCGATCGGCGCCTGCTGCCCTGTTCGCTTCTACAACGCCATATCAAGAATATGGGAGCCGTATCAGGAATCGTCAGCGCCCCCAATGTGATCTACGTCACCGAGACGCTACTACAAAAGGCGCTATCCAGACACCGGAGCACCATTTGCTCAGTGGTGGTGGCGACGAAAACAGTCAGCTCGTGACTAACCCCTATCGACTGACTTTGCAGGTAGTTACTGTTCCAATGTGGTTGCCGATAGGCGCCTGCTGCCCTGTTCACTTCTACAATGCCATATCAAGAATCTGGGAGCCGTGTCAGGAATCGAAAGCGCCCCCAACTTGACCTACGTCACCAAGACGCTACTACAAAAGGTGCTGTCCAGACACCGGAGGACCATTTGCTCAGCAGTGGTGGCGACGAAAACAGTCAGCTCGTGACTAACCCGTATCGACTGACTTTGCAGGTAGTTGCTGCCCGAGTGTAGTGACCGATCGGCGCCTGCTGCCCCGTTCACCTCTACAACGCCATATCAAGAATATGGGAGCCGTATCAAGAATCGTCAGCGCCCCCAACGTGACCTACGTCACCGAGACGTTACTACAAAAGGTGCTATCCAGACACCGGAGGACCATTTGCTGAGTGGTGGTGGCGACGAAAACAGTCAGCTCGTAACTAACCCCTATCGACTGACTTTGCAGGGAGTGACTGCCCCATTGTGGTTACCGATCGGCGCCTGCTGCCCTGTTCGCTTCTACAACGCCATATCAAGAATATGCGAGCCGTATCAACATTCGTCAGCGCCCCCAACGTGACCTACGTCACCGAGACGCTACTACAAAAGGCGCTATCCAGACACCCGAGCACCATTTGCTCAGCAGTGGGGGCGACGAAAACAGTCAGCTCGTAACAAACCCCTATCGACTGACTTTGCAGGTAGTTACTGTCCCAACGTGGTTGCCGAGAGGCGCCTGCTGCCCTGTTCACTTCTACAATGCCATATCAAGAATCTGGGAGCCGTGTCAGGAATCGACAGGGCCCCCAACTTGACCTACGTCACCAAGACGCTACTACAAAAGGTGCTGTCCAGACACCGGAGCACTATTTGCTCAGCAGTGGTGGCGACGAAAACAGTCAGCTCGTGACTAACCCCTGTCGATTGACTTTGCAGGTAGTTACTCTCCCATTGTGGTTACCGATCGGCGCCTGCAGCCTTGTTCGCTTCTACAACGCCATATCAAGAATATGGGAGCCGTATCAAGAATCGTCAGCGCCCCCAACGTGACCTACGTCACCGAGACGCTACTACAAAAGGTGCTATCCAGACACCGGAGCACCATTTGCTCACCAGTGGTGGCGACGAAAACAGTCAGCTCGTGACTAACACCCATCGACTGACTTTGCAGGTAGTTGCTGCTCGAGTGTAGTGACCGATCGGCGCCTGCTGCCCCGTTCACTTCTACAACGCCATATCAAGAATATGGGAGCCGTATCAGGAATCGTCAGCGCCCCAAATGTGACCTACGTCACCGAGACGCTACTACAAAAGGTGCTACCCAGACACCGGAGCACCATTTGCTCAGCAGTGGGGGCGACGAAAACAGTCAGCTCGTGACTAACCCCTATCGACTGACTTTGCAGGTAGTTGCTGCCCGAGTGCAGTGACCGATCGGCGCGTGCTGCGCCGTTCACTTCTACAACGCCATATCAAGAATATGGGAGCCGTATCAAGAATCGTCAGCGCCCCCAACGTGACCTACGTCACCGAGACGCTACTACAAAAGGTGCTATCCAGACACCGGAGCACCATTTGCTCAGCAGTGGTGGCGACGAAAACAGTCAGCTCGTGACTAACCCCTATCGACTGACTTTGCGGGTAGTTGCTGCGCGAGAGTAGTGACCGATCGGCGCCTGCTGCCCCGTTCACTTCTACAACGCCATATCAAGAATATGGGAGCCGTATCAAGAATCGTCAGTGCCCCCAACGTGACCTACGTCACCGAGACGCTGCTACAAAAGGTGCTATCCAGACACCGGAGCACCATTTGCTCAGCAGTGGTGGCGACGAAAACAGTCAGCTCGTGACTAACCCCTATCGACTGACTTTGCGGGTAGTTGCTGCGCGAGAGTAGTGACCGATCGGCGCCTGCTGCCCCGTTCACTTTTACAACGCCATATCAAGAATATGGGAGCCGTATCAAGAATCGTCAGCGCCCCCAACGTGACCTACGTCACCGAGACGCTACTACAAAAGGTGCTATCCAGACACCGGAGCACCATTTGCTCACCAGTGGTGGCGACGAAAACAGTCAGCTCGTGACTAACCCCTATCGACTGACATTGCAGGTAGTTGCTGCCCGAGTGTAGTGACCGATCGGCGCCTGCTGCCCCGTTCACTTCTACAACGCCATATCAAGAATATGGGAGCCGTATCAAGAATCGTCAGCGCCTCCAACGTGACCTACGTCACCGAGACGCTACTACAAAAGGTGCTATCCAGACACCGGAGCACCATTTGCTCAGTGGTGGTGGCGACGAAAACAGTCAGCTCGTAACTAACCTCTATCGACTGACTTTGCAGGTAGTTGCTGCCCGAGTGTAGTGACCGATCGGCGCCTGCTGCCCCGTTCACTTCTACAACGCCATATCAAGAATATGGGAGCCGTATCAAGAATCGTCAGCGCCCCCAACGTGACCTACGTCACCGAGACGCTACTACAAAAGGCGCTATCCAGACACCGCAGGACCATTTGCTCAGTGGTGGTGGCGACGAAAACAATCAGCTCGTAACCCACCCCTATCGACTGACTTTGCAGGTAGTTACTGTCCCATTGTGGTTACCGATCGGCGCCTGCTGCCCCGTTCGCTTCTACAATGCCATATCAAGAATCTGGTAGCCGTGTCAGGAATCGACAGCGCCCTCAACTTGACCTACGTCACCAAGACGCTACTACAAAAGGTGCTATCCAGACACCCGAGCACCATTTGCTCAGCAGTGGTGGCGACGAAAACAGTCAGCTCGTGACTAACCCCTATCGACTGACTTTGCAGGTAGTTACTGTCCCATTGTGGTTACCGATTGGCGCCTGCTGCCCTGTTCGCTTCTACAACGCCATATCAAGAATATGCGAGCCGTATCAACAATCGTCAGTGCCCCCAACGTGACCTACGTCACCGAGACGCTACTACAAAAGGCGCTATCCAGACACCGGTGGACCATTTGCCCAGTGGTGGTGGCGACGAAAACAGTCAGCTCGTAACTAACCCCTATCGACTGACTTTGCAGGTAGTTACTGTCCCAATGTGGTTGCCGATAGGCGCCTGCTGCCCTGTTCGCTTCTACAACGCCATATCAAGAATATGCGAGCCGTATCAACATTCGCCAGCGCCCCCAACGTGACCTACGTCACCGAGACGCTACTACAAAAGGCGCTATCCAGACACCCGAGCACCATTTGCTCAGCAGTGGTGGCGACGAAAACAGTCAGCTCGTAACAAACCCCTATCGACTGACTTTGCAGGTAGTTACTGTCCCAATGTGGTTGCCGATAGGCGCCTGCAGCCCTGTTCACTTCTACAATGCCATATCAAGAATCTGGGAGCCGTGTCAGGAATCGACAGCGCCCCCAACTTGACCTACGTCACCAAGACGCTACTACAAAAGGTGCTGTCCAGACACCGGAGCACTATTTGCTCAGCAGTGGTGGCGACGAAAACAGTCAGCTCGTGACTAACCCCTGTCGATTGACTTTGCAGGTAGTTACTCTCCCATTGTGGTTACCGATCGGCGCCTGCTGCCCTGTTCGCTTCTACAACGCCATATCAAGAATATGGGAGCCGTATCACGAATCGTCAGCGCCCCCAATGTGATCTACGTCACCGAGACGCTACTACAAAAGGCGCTATCCAGACACCGGAGCACCACTTGCTCAGTGGTGGTGGCGACGAAAACAGTCAGCTCGTGACTAACCCCTATCGACTGACTTTGCAGGTAGTTACTGTTCCAATGTGGTTGCCGATAGGCGCCTGCTGCCCTGTTCACTTCTACAATGCCATATCAAGAATCTGGGAGCCGTGTCAGGAATCGACAGCGCCCCCAACTTGACCTACGTCACCAAGACGCTACTACAAAAGGTGCTGTCCAGACACCGGAGGACCATTTGCTCAGCAGTGGTGGCGACGAAAACAGTCAGCTCGTGACTAACCCGTATCGACTGACTTTGCAGGTAGTTGCTGCCCGAGTGTAGTGACCGATCGGCGCCTGCTGCCCCGTTCACCTCTACAACGCCATATCAAGAATATGGGAGCCGTATCAAGAATCGTCAGCGCCCCCAACGTGACCTACGTCACCGAGACGTTACTACAAAAGGTGCTATCCAGACACCGGAGGACCATTTGCTGAGTGGTGGTGGCGACGAAAACAGTCAGCTCGTAACTAACCCCTATCGACTGACTTTGCAGGTAGTGACTGCCCCATTGTGGTTACCGATCGGCGCCTGCTGCCCTGTTCGCTTCTACAACGCCATATCAAGAATATGCGAGCCGTATCAACATTCGTCAGCGCCCCCATCGTGACCTACGTCACCGAGACGCTACTACAAAAGGCGCTATCCAGACACCCGAGCACCATTTGCTCAGCAGTGGTGGCGACAAAAACAGTCAGCTCGTAACAAACCCCTATCGACTGACTTTGCAGGTAGTTACTGTCCCAACGTTGTTGCCGATAGGCGCCTGCTGCCCTGTTCACTTCTACAATGCCATATCAAGAATCTGGGAGCCGTGTCAGGAATCGACAGCGCCCCCAACTTGACCTACGTCACCAAGACGCTACTACAAAAGGTGCTGTCCAGACACCGGAGCACTATTTGCTCAGCAGTGGTGGCGACGAAAACAGTCAGCTCGTGACTAACCCCTGTCGATTGACTTTGCAGGTAGTTACTCTCCCATTGTGGTTACCGATCGGCGCCTGCAGCCTTGTTCGCTTCTACAACGCCATATCAAGAATATGGGAGCCGTATCAAGAATCGTCAGCGCCCCCAACGTGACCTACGTCACCGAGACGCTACTACAAAAGGTGCTATCCAGACACCGGAGCACCATTTGCTCACCAGTGGTGGCGACGAAAACAGTCAGCTCGTGACTAACACCCATCGACTGACTTTGCAGGTAGTTGCTGCCCGAGTGTAGTGACCGATCGGCGCCTGCTGCCCCGTTCACTTCTACAACGCCATATCAAGAATATGGGAGCCGTATCAGGAATCGTCAGCGCCCCCAATGTGACCTACGTCACCGAGACGCTACTACAAAAGGCGCTATCCAGACACCGGAGCACCATTTGCTCAGTGGTGGTGGCGACGAAAACAGTCAGCTCGTGACTAACCCCTATCGACTGACTTTGCAGGTAGTTGCTGCCCGAGTGTAGTGACCGATCGGCGCCTGCTGCCCCGTTCACTTCTACAACGCCATATCAAGAATATGGGAGCCGTATCAAGAATCGTCAGCGCCCCCAACGTGACCTACGTCACCGAGACGCTACTACAAAAGGTGCTATCCAGACACCGGAGCACCATTTGCTCAGCAGTGGTGGCGACGAAAACAGTCAGCTCGTGACTAACCCCTATCGACTGACTTTGCGGGTAGTTGCTGCCCGAGTGTAGTGACCGATCGGCGCCTGCTGCCCCGTTCACTTCTACAACGCCATATCAAGAATATGGGAGCCGTATCAAGAATCGTCAGCGCCCCCAACGTGACCTACGTCACCGAGACGCTACTACAAAAGGTGCTACCCAGACACCGGAGCACCATTTGCTCAGCAGTGGGGGCGACGAAAACAGTCAGCTCGTGACTAACCCCTATCGACTGACTTTGCAGGTAGTTGCTGCCCGAGTGTAGTGACCTATCGGCGCGTGCTGCGCCGTTCACTTCTACAACGCCATATCAAGAATATGGGAGCCGTATCAAGAATCGTCAGCGCCCCCAACGTGACCTACGTCACCGAGACGCTACTACAAAAGGTGCTATCCAGACACCGGAGCACCATTTGCTCAGCAGTGGTGGCGACGAAAACAGTCAGCTCGTGACTAACCCCTATCGACTGACTTTGCGGGTAGTTGCTGCGCGAGAGTAGTGACCGATCGGCGCCTGCTGCCCCGTTCACTTCTACAACGCCATATCAAGAATATGGGAGCCGTATCAAGATTAGTCAGTGCCCCCAACGTGACCTACGTCACCGAGACGCTGCTACAAAAGGTGCTATCCAGACACTGGAGCACCATTTGCTCAGCAGTGGTGGCGACGAAAACAGTCAGCTCGTGACTAACCCCTATCGACTGACTTTGCGGGTAGTTGCTGCGCGAGAGTAGTGACCGATCGGCGCCTGCTGCCCCGTTCACTTCTACAACGCCATATCAAGAATATGGGAGCCGTATCAAGAATCGTCAGCGCCCCCAACGTGACCTACGTCACCGAGACGCTACTACAAAAGGTGCTATCCAGACACCGGAGCACCATTTGCTCACCAGTGGTGGCGACGAAAACAGTCAGCTCGTGACTAACCCCTATCGACTGACATTGCAGGTAGTTGCTGCCCGAGTGTAGTGACCGATCGGCGCCTGCTGCCCCGTTCACTTCTACAACGCCATATCAAGAATATGGGAGCCGTATCAAGAATCGTCAGCGCCTCCAACGTGACCTACGTCACCGAGACGCTACTACAAAAGGTGCTATCCAGACACCGGAGCACCATTTGCTCAGTGGTGGTGGCGACGAAAACAGTCAGCTCGTAACTAACCTCTATCGACTGACTTTGCAGGTAGTTGCTGCCCGAGTGTAGTGACCGATCGGCGCCTGCTGCCCCGTTCACTTCTACAACGCCATATCAAGAATATGGGAGCCGTATCAAGAATCGTCAGCGCCCCCAACGTGACCTACGTCACCGAGACGCTACTACAAAAGGCGCTATCCAGACACCGCAGGACCATTTGCTCAGTGGTGGTGGCGACGAAAACAATCAGCTCGTAACCCACCCCTATCGACTGACTTTGCAGGTAGTTACTGTCCCATTGTGGTTACCGATCGGCGCCTGCTGCCCCGTTCGCTTCTACAATGCCATATCAAGAATCTGGGAGCCGTGTCAGGAATCGACAGCGCCCTCAACTTGACCTACGTCACCAAGACGCTACTACAAAAGGTGCTATCCAGACACCCGAGCACCATTTGCTCAGCAGTGGTGGCGACGAAAACAGTCAGCTCGTGACTAACCCCTATCGACTGACTTTGCAGGTAGTTACTGTCCCATTGTGGTTACCGATTGGCGCCTGCTGCCCTGTTCGCTTCTACAACGCCATATCAAGAATATGCGAGCCGTATCAACAATCGTCAGTGCCCCCAACGTGACCTACGTCACCGAGACGCTACTACAAAAGGCGCTATCCAGACACCGGTGGACCATTTGCCCAGTGGTGGTGGCGACGAAAACAGTCAGCTCGTAACTAACCCCTATCGACTGACTTTGCAGGTAGTTACTGTCCCAATGTGGTTGCCGATAGGCGCCTGCTGCCCTGTTCGCTTCTACAACGCCATATCAAGAATATGCGAGCCGTATCAACATTCGCCAGCGCCCCCAACGTGACCTACGTCACCGAGACGCTACTACAAAAGGCGCTATCCAGACACCCGAGCACCATTTGCTCAGCAGTGGTGGCGACGAAAACAGTCAGCTCGTAACAAACCCCTATCGACTGACTTTGCAGGTAGTTACTGTCCCAATGTGGTTGCCGATAGGCGCCTGCAGCCCTGTTCACTTCTACAATGCCATATCAAGAATCTGGGAGCCGTGTCAGGAATCGACAGCGCCCCCAACTTGACCTACGTCACCAAGACGCTACTAAAAAAGGTGCTGTCCAGACACCGGAGCACTATTTGCTCAGCAGTGGTGGCGACGAAAACAGTCAGCTCGTGACTAACCCCTGTCGATTGACTTTGCAGGTAGTTACTCTCCCATTGTGGTTACCGATCGGCGCCTGCTGCCCTGTTCGCTTCTACAACGCCATATCAAGAATATGGGAGCCGTATCAGGAATCGTCAGCGCCCCCAATGTGATCTACGTCACCGAGACGCTACTACAAAAGGCGCTATCCAGACACCGGAGCACCATTTGCTCAGTGGTGGTGGCGACGAAAACAGTCAGCTCGTGACTAACCCCTATCGACTGACTTTGCAGGTAGTTACTGTTCCAATGTGGTTGCCGATAGGCGCCTGCTGCCCTGTTCACTTCTACAATGCCATATCAAGAATCTGGGAGCCGTGTCAGGAATCGACAGCGCCCCCAACTTGACCTACGTCACCAAGACGCTACTACAAAAGGTGCTGTCCAGACACCGGAGGACCATTTGCTCAGCAGTGGTGGCGACGAAAACAGTCAGCTCGTGACTAACCCGTATCGACTGACTTTGCAGGTAGTTGCTGCCCGAGTGTAGTGACCGATCGGCGCCTGCTGCCCCGTTCACCTCTACAACGCCATATCAAGAATATGGGAGCCGTATCAAGAATCGTCAGCGCCCCCAACGTGACCTACGTCACCGAGACGTTACTACAAAAGGTGCTATCCAGACACCGGAGGACCATTTGCTGAGTGGTGGTGGCGACGAAAACAGTCAGCTCGTAACTAACCCCTATCGACTGACTTTGCAGGTAGTGACTGCCCCATTGTGGTTACCGATCGGCGCCTGCTGCCCTGTTCGCTTCTACAACGCCATATCAAGAATATGCGAGCCGTATCAACATTCGTCAGCGCCCCCATCGTGACCTACGTCACCGAGACGCTACTACAAAAGGCGCTATCCAGACACCCGAGCACCATTTGCTCAGCAGTGGTGGCGACAAAAACAGTCAGCTCGTAACAAACCCCTATCGACTGACTTTGCAGGTAGTTACTGTCCCAACGTTGTTGCCGATAGGCGCCTGCTGCCCTGTTCACTTCTACAATGCCATATCAAGAATCTGGGAGCCGTGTCAGGAATCGACAGCGCCCCCAACTTGACCTACGTCACCAAGACGCTACTACAAAAGGTGCTGTCCAGACACCGGAGCACTATTTGCTCAGCAGTGGTGGCGACGAAAACAGTCAGCTCGTGACTAACCCCTGTCGATTGACTTTGCAGGTAGTTACTCTCCCATTGTGGTTACCGATCGGCGCCTGCAGCCTTGTTCGCTTCTACAACGCCATATCAAGAATATGGGAGCCGTATCAAGAATCGTCAGCGCCCCCAACGTGACCTACGTCACCGAGACGCTACTACAAAAGGTGCTATCCAGACACCGGAGCACCATTTGCTCACCAGTGGTGGCGACGAAAACAGTCAGCTCGTGACTAACACCCATCGACTGACTTTGCAGGTAGTTGCTGCCCGAGTGTAGTGACCGATCGGCGCCTGCTGCCCCGTTCACTTCTACAACGCCATATCAAGAATATGGGAGCCGTATCAGGAATCGTCAGCGCCCCCAATGTGACCTACGTCACCGAGACGCTACTACAAAAGGCGCTATCCAGACACCGGAGCACCATTTGCTCAGTGGTGGTGGCGACGAAAACAGTCAGCTCGTGACTAACCCCTATCGACTGACTTTGCAGGTAGTTGCTGCCCGAGTGTAGTGACCGATCGGCGCCTGCTGCCCCGTTCACTTCTACAACGCCATATCAAGAATATGGGAGCCGTATCAAGAATCGTCAGCGCCCCCAACGTGACCTACGTCACCGAGACGCTACTACAAAAGGTGCTATCCAGACACCGGAGCACCATTTGCTCAGCAGTGGTGGCGACGAAAACAGTCAGCTCGTGACTAACCCCTATCGACTGACTTTGCGGGTAGTTGCTGCCCGAGTGTAGTGACCGATCGGCGCCTGCTGCCCCGTTCACTTCTACAACGCCATATCAAGAATATGGGAGCCGTATCAAGAATCGTCAGCGCCCCCAACGTGACCTACGTCACCGAGACGCTACTACAAAAGGTGCTACCCAGACACCGGAGCACCATTTGCTCAGCAGTGGGGGCGACGAAAACAGTCAGCTCGTGACTAACCCCTATCGACTGACTTTGCAGGTAGTTGCTGCCCGAGTGTAGTGACCGATCGGCGCGTGCTGCGCCGTTCACTTCTACAACGCCATATCAAGAATATGGGAGCCGTATCAAGAATCGTCAGCGCCCCCAACGTGACCTACGTCACCGAGACGCTACTACAAAAGGTCCTATCCAGACACCGGAGCACCATTTGCTCAGCAGTGGTGGCGACGAAAACAGTCAGCTCGTGACTAACCCCTATCGACTGACTTTGCGGGTAGTTGCTGCGCGAGAGTAGTGACCGATCGGCGCCTGCTGCCCCGTTCACTTCTACAACGCCATATCAAGAATATGGGAGCCGTATCAAGAATCGTCAGTGCCCCCAACGTGACCTACGTCACCGAGACGCTGCTACAAAAGGTGCTATCCAGACACCGGAGCACCATTTGCTCAGCAGTGGTGGCGACGAAAACAGTCAGCTCGTGACTAACCCCTATCGACTGACTTTGCGGGTAGTTGCTGCGCGAGAGTAGTGACCGATCGGCGCCTGCTGCCCCGTTCACTTCTACAACGCCATATCAAGAATATGGGAGCCGTATCAAGAATCGTCAGCGCCCCCAACGTGACCTACGTCACCGAGACGCTACTACAAAAGGTGCTATCCAGACACCGGAGCACCATTTGCTCACCAGTGGTGGCGACGAAAACAGTCAGCTCGTGACTAACCCCTATCGACTGACATTGCAGGTAGTTGCTGCCCGAGTGTAGTGACCGATCGGCGCCTGCTGCCCCGTTCACTTCTACAACGCCATATCAAGAATATGGGAGCCGTATCAAGAATCGTCAGCGCCTCCAACGTGACCTACGTCACCGAGACGCTACTACAAAAGGTGCTATCCAGACACCGGAGCACCATTTGCTCAGTGGTGGTGGCGACGAAAACAGTCAGCTCGTAACTAACCTCTATCGACTGACTTTGCAGGTAGTTGCTGCCCGAGTGTAGTGACCGATCGGCGCCTGCTGCCCCGTTCACTTCTACAACGCCATATCAAGAATATGGGAGCCGTATCAAGAATCGTCAGCGCCCCCAACGTGACCTACGTCACCGAGACGCTACTACAAAAGGCGCTATCCAGACACCGCAGGACCATTTGCTCAGTGGTGGTGGCGACGAAAACAATCAGCTCGTAACCCACCCCTATCGACTGACTTTGCAGGTAGTTACTGTCCCATTGTGGTTACCGATCGGCGCCTGCTGCCCCGTTCGCTTCTACAATGCCATATCAAGAATCTGGGAGCCGTGTCAGGAATCGACAGCGCCCTCAACTTGACCTACGTCACCAAGACGCTACTACAAAAGGTGCTATCCAGACACCCGAGCACCATTTGCTCAGCAGTGGTGGCGACGAAAACAGTCAGCTCGTGACTAACCCCTATCGACTGACTTTGCAGGTAGTTACTGTCCCATTGTGGTTACCGATTGGCGCCTGCTGCCCTGTTCGCTTCTACAACGCCATATCAAGAATATGCGAGCCGTATCAACAATCGTCAGTGCCCCCAACGTGACCTACGTCACCGAGACGCTACTACAAAAGGCGCTATCCAGACACCGGTGGACCATTTGCCCAGTGGTGGTGGCGACGAAAACAGTCAGCTCGTAACTAACCCCTATCGACTGACTTTGCAGGTAGTTACTGTCCCAATGTGGTTGCCGATAGGCGCCTGCTGCCCTGTTCACTTCTACAATGCCATATCAAGAATCTGGGAGTCGTGTCAGGAATCGACAGCGCCCCCAACTTGACCTACGTCACCAAGACGCTACTACAAAAGGTGCTGTCCAGACACCGGAGCACTATTTGCTCAGCAGTGGTGGCGAAGAAAACAGTCAGCTCGTGACTAACCCCTATCGACTGACTTTGCGGGTAGTTGCTGCCCGAGTGTAGTGACCGATCGGCGCCTGCTGCCCCGTTCACTTCTACAACGCCATATCAAGAATATGGGAGCCGTATCAAGAATCGTCAGCGCCCGCAACGTTACCTACGTCACCGAGACGCTACTAGAAAAGGTCCTATCCAGACACCGGAGCACCATTTGCTCACCAGTGGTGGCGACGAAAACAGTCAGCTCGTGACTAACCCCTATCGACTGACTTTGCAAGTAGTTACTGCCCGAGTGTAGTGACCGATCGGCGCCTGCTGCCCCGTTCACTTCTACAACGACATATCAAGAATATGGGAGCCGTATCAGGAATCGCAAGCGCCCCCAATGTGACCTACGTCACCGAGACGCTACTACAAAAGGCGCTATCCAGACACCGCAGGACCATTTGCTCAGTGGTGGTGGCGACGAAAACAGTCAGCTCGTAACTAACCCCTATCGACTGACTTTGCAGGTAGTTACTGTTCCATTGTGGTTACCGATCGGCGCCTGCTACCCTGTTCGCTTCTACAACGCCATATCAAGAATATGCGAGCCGTATCAACATTCGTCAGCGCCCCCAACGTGACCTACGTCACCGAGACGCTACTACAAAAGGCGCTATCCGGACACCCGAGCACCATTTGCTCAGCAGTGGTGGCGACGAAAACAGTCAGCTCGTAACAAACCCCTATCGACTGACTTTGCAGGTAGTTACTGTCCCATTGTGGTTACCGATCGGCGCCTGCTGCCCTGTTCGCTTCTAGAATGCCATATCAAGAATATGGGAGCCGTATCGAGAATCGTCAGCGCCCCCAACGTGACCTACGTCACCGAGACGCTACTACAAAAGGCGCTATCCAGACACCGGTGGACCATTTGCCCAGTGGTGGTGGCGACGAAAACAGTCAGCTCGTAAATAACCCCTATCGACTGACTTTGCAGGTAGTTACTGTCCCAATGTGGTTGCCGATAGGCGCCTGCTGCCCTGTTCACTTCTACAATGCCATATCAAGAATCTGGGAGCCGTGTCAGGAATCGACAGCGCCCCCAACTTGACCTACGTCACCAAGACGCTACTACAAAAGGTGCTGTCCAGACACCGGAGCACTATTTGCTCAGCAGTGGTGGCGACGAAAACAGTCAGCTCGTGACTAACCCCTATCGACTGACTTTGCGGGTAGTTGCTGCCCGAGTGTAGTGACCGATCGGCGCCTGCTGCCCCGTTCACTTCTACAACGCCATATCAAGAATATGGGAGCCGTATCAAGAATCGTCAGCGCCCCCAACGTTACCTACGTCACCGAGACGCTACTACAAAAGGTCCTATCCAGACACCGGAGCACCATTTGCTCACCAGTGGTGGCGACGAAAACAGTCAGCTCGTGACTAACCCCTATCGACTGACTTTGCAAGTAGTTGCTGCCCGAGTGTAGTGACCGATCGGCGCCTGCTGCCCCGTTCACTTCTACAACGCCATATCAAGAATATGGGAGCCGTATCAGGAATTGTCAGCGCCCCCAATGTGACCTACGTCACCGAGACGCTACTACAAAAGGCGCTATCCAGACACCGCAGGAATATTTGCTCAGTGGTGGTGGTGACGAAAACAGTCAGCTCGTAACTAACCCCTATCGACTGACTTTGCAGGTAGTTACTGTCCCATTGTGGTTACCAATCGGCGCCTGCTGCCCTGTTCGCTTCTACAATGCCATATCAAGAATCTGGGAGCCGTGTCAGGAATCGACAGCGCCCTCAACTTGACCTACGTCACCAAGACGCTACTACAAAAGGTGTTATCCAGACACCCGAGCACCATTTGCTCAGCAGTGGTGGCGACGAAAACAGTCAGCTCGTGACTAACCCCTATCGACTGACTTTGCAGGTACTTGCTGCCCGAGTGTAGAGACCGATCGGCGCCTGCTGCCCCGTTCACTTCTACAACGCCATATCAAGAATATGCGAGCCGTATCAACAATCGTCAGCGCCCTTAACATGACCTACGTCACCGAGACGCTACTACAAAAGGCGCTATCCAGACACCGGAGCAGCATTTGCTCAGCAGTGGTGGCGACGAAAACAGTCAGCTCGTGACTAACCCCTATCGACTGACTTTGCAAGTAGTTGCTGCCCGAGTGTAGTGACCGATCGGCGCCTGCTGCCCCGTTCACTTCTACAACGCCATATCAAGAATATGGGAGCCGTATCAGGAATCGTCAGCGCCCCCAATGTGACCTACGTCACCGAGACGCTACTACAAAAGGCGCTAACCAGACACCGCAGGACCATTTGCTCAGTGGTGGTGGCGACGAAAACAGTCAGCTCGTAACTAACCCCTATCGACTGACTTTGCAGGTAGTTACTGTCCCATTGTGGTTACCGATCGGCGCCTGCTACCCTGTTCGCTTCTACAACGCCATATCAAGAATATGCGAGCCGTATCAACATTCGTCAGCGCCCCCAACGTGACCTACGTCACCGAGACGCTACTACAAAAGGCGCTATCCAGACACCCGAGCACCATTTGCTCAGCAGTGGTGGCGACGAAAACAGTCAGCTCGTAACAAACCCCTATCGACTGACTTTGCAGGTAGTTACTGTCCCATTGTGGTTACCGATCGGCGCCTGCTGCCCTGTTCGCTTCTAGAATGCCATATCAAGAATATGGGAGCCGTATCGAGAATCGTCAGCGCCCCCAACGTGACCTACGTCACCGAGACGCTACTACAAAAGGCGCTATCCAGACACCGGTGGACCATTTGCCCAGTGGTGGTGGCGACGAAAACAGTCAGCTCGTAACTAACCCCAATCGACTGACTTTGCAGGTAGTTACTGTCCCAATGTGGTTGCCGATAGGCGCCTGCTGCCCTGTTCACTTCTACAATGCCATATCAAGAATCTGGGAGCCGTGTCAGGAATCGACAGCGCCCCCAACTTGACCTACGTCACCAAGACGCTACTACAAAAGGTGCTGTCCAGACACCGGAGCACTATTTGCTCAGCAGTGGTGGCGACGAAAACAGTCAGCTCGTGACTAACCCCTATCGACTGACTTTGCGGGTAGTTGCTGCCCGAGTGTAGTGACCGATCGGCGCCTGCTGCCCCGTTCACTTCTACAACGCCATATCAAGAATATGGGAGCCGTATCAAGAATCGTCAGCGCCCGCAACGTTACCTACGTCACCGAGACGCTACTACAAAAGGTCCTATCCAGACACCGGAGCACCATTTGCTCACCAGTGGTGGCGACGAAAACAGTCAGCTCGTGACTAACCCCTATCGACTGACTTTGCAAGTAGTTACTGCCCGAGTGTAGTGACCGATCGGCGCCTGCTGCCCCGTTCACTTCTACAACGACATATCAAGAATATGGGAGCCGTATCAGGAATCGCAAGCGCCCCCAATGTGACCTACGTCACCGAGACGCTACTACAAAAGGCGCTATCCAGACACCGCAGGACCATTTGCTCAGTGGTGGTGGCGACGAAAACAGTCAGCTCGTAACTAACCCCTATCGACTGACTTTGCAGGTAGTTACTGTTCCATTGTGGTTACCGATCGGCGCCTGCTACCCTGTTCGCTTCTACAACGCCATATCAAGAATATGCGAGCCGTATCAACATTCGTCAGCGCCCCCAACGTGACCTACGTCACCGAGACGCTACTACAAAAGGCGCTATCCGGACACCCGAGCACCATTTGCTCAGCAGTGGTGGCGACGAAAACAGTCAGCTCGTAACAAACCCCTATCGACTGACTTTGCAGGTAGTTACTGTCCCATTGTGGTTACCGATCGGCGCCTGCTGCCCTGTTCGCTTCTAGAATGCCATATCAAGAATATGGGAGCCGTATCGAGAATCGTCAGCGCCCCCAACGTGACCTACGTCACCGAGACGCTACTACAAAAGGCGCTATCCAGACACCGGTGGACCATTTGCCCAGTGGTGGTGGCGACGAAAACAGTCAGCTCGTAAATAACCCCTATCGACTGACTTTGCAGGTAGTTACTGTCCCAATGTGGTTGCCGATAGGCGCCTGCTGCCCTGTTCACTTCTACAATGCCATATCAAGAATCTGGGAGCCGTGTCAGGAATCGACAGCGCCCCCAACTTGACCTACGTCACCAAGACGCTACTACAAAAGGTGCTGTCCAGACACCGGAGCACTATTTGCTCAGCAGTGGTGGCGACGAAAACAGTCAGCTCGTGACTAACCCCTATCGACTGACTTTGCGGGTAGTTGCTGCCCGAGTGTAGTGACCGATCGGCGCCTGCTGCCCCGTTCACTTCTACAACGCCATATCAAGAATATGGGAGCCGTATCAAGAATCGTCAGCGCCCCCAACGTTACCTACGTCACCGAGACGCTACTACAAAAGGTCCTATCCAGACACCGGAGCACCATTTGCTCACCAGTGGTGGCGACGAAAACAGTCAGCTCGTGACTAACCCCTATCGACTGACTTTGCAAGTAGTTGCTGCCCGAGTGTAGTGACCGATCGGCGCCTGCTGCCCCGTTCACTTCTACAACGCCATATCAAGAATATGGGAGCCGTATCAGGAATTGTCAGCGCCCCCAATGTGACCTACGTCACCGAGACGCTACTACAAAAGGCGCTATCCAGACACCGCAGGAATATTTGCTCAGTGGTGGTGGTGACGAAAACAGTCAGCTCGTAACTAACCCCTATCGACTGACTTTGCAGGTAGTTACTGTCCCATTGTGGTTACCAATCGGCGCCTGCTGCCCTGTTCGCTTCTACAATGCCATATCAAGAATCTGGGAGCCGTGTCAGGAATCGACAGCGCCCTCAACTTGACCTACGTCACCAAGACGCTACTACAAAAGGTGCTATCCAGACACCCGAGCACCATTTGCTCAGCAGTGGTGGCGACGAAAACAGTCAGCTCGTGACTAACCCCTATCGACTGACTTTGCAGGTAGTTGCTGCCCGAGTGTAGAGACCGATCGGCGCCTGCTGCCCCGTTCACTTCTACAACGCCATATCAAGAATATGCGAGCCGTATCAACAATCGTCAGCGCCCTTAACATGACCTACGTCACCGAGACGCTACTACAAAAGGCGCTATCCAGACACCGGAGCAGCATTTGCTCAGCAGTGGTGGCGACGAAAACAGTCAGCTCGTGACTTACCCCTATCGACTGACTTTGCAGGTAGTTGCTGCCCGAGTGTAGTGACCGATCGGCGCCTGCTGCCCCGTTCACTTCTACAACGCCATATCAAGAATATGGGAGCCGTATCAAGAATCGTCAGCGCCCCCAACGTTACCTACGTCACCGAGACGCTACTACAAAAGGTCCTATCCAGACACCGGAGCACCATTTGCTCAGTGGTGGTGGCGACGAAAACAGTCAGCTCGTGACTAACCCCTGTCGATTGACTTTGCAGGTAGTTACTCTCCCATTGTGGTTACCGATCGGCGCCTGCTGCCCTGTTCGCTTCTACAACGCCATATCAAGAATATGCGAGCCGTATCAACATTCGCCAGCGCCCCCAACGTGACCTACGTCACCGAGACGCTACTACAAAAGGCGCTATCCAGACACCCGAGCACCATTTGCTCAGCAGTGGTGGCGACGAAAACAGTCAGCTCGTAACAAACCCCTATCGACTGACTTTGCAGGTAGTTACTGTCCCAATGTGGTTGCCGATAGGCGCCTGCAGCCCTGTTCACTTCTACAATGCCATATCAAGAATCTGGGATCCGTGTCAGGAATCGACAGCGCCCCCAACTTGACCTACGTCACCAAGACGCTACTACAAAAGGTGCTGTCCAGACACCGGAGCACTATTTGCTCAGCAGTGGTGGCGACGAAAACAGTCAGCTCGTGACTAACCCCTGTCGATTGACTTTGCAGGTAGTTACTCTCCCATTGTGGTTACCGATCGGCGCCTGCTGCCCTGTTCGCTTCTACAACGCCATATCAAGAATATGGGAGCCGTATCAGGAATCGTCAGCGCCCCCAATGTGATCTACGTCACCGAGACGCTACTACAAAAGGCGCTATCCAGACACCGGAGCACCATTTGCTCAGTGGTGGTGGCGACGAAAACAGTCAGCTCGTGACTAACCCCTATCGACTGACTTTGCAGGTAGTTACTGTTCCAATGTGGTTGCCGATAGGCGCCTGCTGCCCTGTTCACTTCTACAATGCCATATCAAGAATCTGGGAGCCGTGTCAGGAATCGACAGCGCCCCCAACTTGACCTACGTCACCAAGACGCTACTACAAAAGGTGCTGTCCAGACACCGGAGCACTATTTGCTCAGCAGTGGTGGCGACGAAAACAGTCAGCTCGTGACTAACCCCTGTCGATTGACTTTGCAGGTAGTTACTCTCCCATTGTGGTTACCGATCGGCGCCTGCTGCCCTGTTCGCTTCTACAACGCCATATCAAGAATATGGGAGCCGTATCAGGAATCGTCAGCGCCCCCAATGTGATCTACGTCACCGAGACGCTACTACAAAAGGCGCTATCCAGACACCGGAGCACCATTTGCTCAGTGGTGGTGGCGACGAAAACAGTCAGCTCGTGACTAACCCCTATCGACTGACTTTGCAGGTAGTTACTGTTCCAATGTGGTTGCCGATAGGCGCCTGCTGCCCTGTTCACTTCTACAATGCCATATCAAGAATCTGGGAGCCGTGTCAGGAATCGACAGCGCCCCCAACTTGACCTACGTCACCAAGACGCTACTACAAAAGGTGCTGTCCAGACACCGGAGGACCATTTGCTCAGCAGTGGTGGCGACGAAAACAGTCAGCTCGTGACTAACCCGTATCGACTGACTTTGCAGGTAGTTGCTGCCCGAGTGTAGTGACCGATCGGCGCCTGCTGCCCCGTTCACCTCTACAACGCCATATCAAGAATATGGGAGCCGTATCAAGAATCGTCAGCGCCCCCAACGTGACCTAGGTCACCGAGACGTTACTACAAAAGGTGCTATCCAGACACCGGAGGACCATTTGCTGAGTGGTGGTGGCGACGAAAACAGTCAGCTCGTAACTAACCCCTATCGACTGACTTTGCAGGGAGTGACTGCCCCATTGTGGTTACCGATCGGCGCCTGCTGCCCTGTTCGCTTCTACAACGCCATATCAAGAATATGCGAGCCGTATCAACATTCGTCAGCGCCCCCAACGTGACCTACGTCACCGAGACGCTACTACAAAAGGCGCTATCCAGACACCCGAGCACCATTTGCTCAGCAGTGGTGGCGACGAAAACAGTCAGCTCGTAACAAACCCCTATCGACTGACTTTGCAGGTAGTTACTGTCCCAACGTGGTTGCCGAGAGGCGCCTGCTGCCCTGTTCACTTCTACAATGCCATATCAAGAATCTGGGAGCCGTGTCAGGAATCGACAGGGCCCCCAACTTGACCTACGTCACCAAGACGCTACTACAAAAGGTGCTGTCCAGACACCGGAGCACTATTTGCTCAGCAGTGGTGGCGACGAAAACAGTCAGCTCGTGACTAACCCCTGTCGATTGACTTTGCAGGTAGTTACTCTCCCATTGTGGTTACCGATCGGCGCCTGCAGCCTTGTTCGCTTCTACAATGCCATATCAAGAATATGGGAGCCGTATCAAGAATCGTCAGCGCCCCCAACGTGACCTACGTCACCGAGACGCTACTACAAAAGGTGCTATCCAGACACCGGAGCACCATTTGCTCACCAGTGGTGGCGACGAAAACAGTCAGCTCGTGACTAACACCCATCGACTGACTTTGCAGGTAGTTGCTGCTCGAGTGTAGTGACCGATCGGCGCCTGCTGCCCCGTTCACTTCTACAACGCCATATCAAGAATATGGGAGCCGTATCAGGAATCGTCAGCGCCCCAAATGTGACCTACGTCACCGAGACGCTACTACAAAAGGCGCTATCCAGACACCGGAGCACCATTTGCTCAGTGGTGGTGGCGACGAAAACAGTCAGCTCGTGACTAACCCCTATCGACTGACTTTGCAGGTAGTTGCTGCCCGAGTGTAGTGACCGATCGGCGCCTGCTGCCCCGTTCACTTCTACAACGCCATATCAAGAATATGGGAGCCGTATCAAGAATCGTCAGCGCCCCCAACGTGACCTACGTCACCGAGACGCTACTACAAAAGGTGCTATCCAGACACCGGAGCACCATTTGCTCAGCAGTGGTGGCGACGAAAACAGTCAGCTCGTGACTAACCCCTATCGACTGACTTTGCGGGTAGTTGCTGCCCGAGTGTAGTGACCGATCGGCGCCTGCTGCCCCGTTCACTTCTACAACGCCATATCAAGAATATGGGAGCCGTATCAAGAATCGTCAGCGCCCCCAACGTGACCTACGTCACCGAGACGCTACTACAAAAGGTGCTACCCAGACACCGGAGCACCATTTGCTCAGCAGTGGGGGCGACGAAAACAGTCAGCTCGTGACTAACCCCTATCGACTGACTTTGCAGGTAGTTGCTGCCCGAGTGCAGTGACCGATCGGCGCGTGCTGCGCCGTTCACTTCTACAACGCCATATCAAGAATATGGGAGCCGTATCAAGAATCGTCAGCGCCCCCAACGTGACCTACGTCACCGAGACGCTACTACAAAAGGTGCTATCCAGACACCGGAGCACCATTTGCTCAGCAGTGGTGGCGACGAAAACAGTCAGCTCGTGACTAACCCCTATCGACTGACTTTGCGGGTAGTTGCTGCGCGAGAGTAGTGACCGATCGGCGCCTGCTGCCCCGTTCACTTCTACAACGCCATATCAAGAATATGGGAGCCGTATCAAGAATCGTCAGTGCCCCCAACGTGACCTACGTCACCGAGACGCTGCTACAAAAGGTGCTATCCAGACACCGGAGCACCATTTGCTCAGCAGTGGTGGCGACGAAAACAGTCAGCTCGTGACTAACCCCTATCGACTGACTTTGCGGGTAGTTGCTGCGCGAGAGTAGTGACCGATCGGCGCCTGCTGCCCCGGTCACTTCTACAACGCCATATCAAGAATATGGGAGCCGTATCAAGAATCGTCAGCGCCCCCAACGTGACCTACGTCACCGAGACGCTACTACAAAAGGTGCTATCCAGACACCGGAGCACCATTTGCTCACCAGTGGTGGCGACGAAAACAGTCAGCTCGTGACTAACCCCTATCGACTGACTTTGCAGGTAGTTGCTGCCCGAGTGTAGTGACCGATCGGCGCCTGCTGCCCCGTTCACTTCTACAACGCCATATCAAGAATATGGGAGCCGTATCAAGAATCGTCAGCGCCCCCAACGTGACCTACGTCACCGAGACGCTACTACAAAAGGTGCTATCCAGACACCGGAGCACCATTTGCTCAGTGGTGGTGGCGACGAAAACAGTCAGCTCGTAACTAACCTCTATCGACTGACTTTGCAGGTAGTTGCTGCCCGAGTGTAGTGACCGATCGGCGCCTGCTGCCCCGTTCACTTCTACAACGCCATATCAAGAATATGGGAGCCGTATCAAGAATCGTCAGCGCCCCCAACGTGACCTACGTCACCGAGACGCTACTACAAAAGGCGCTATCCAGACACCGCAGGACCATTTGCTCAGTGGTGGTGGCGACGAAAACAGTCAGCTCGTAACTAACCCCTATCGAATGACTTTGCATGTAGTGACTGCCCCATTGTGGTTACCGATCGGCGCCTGCTGCCCTGTTCGCTTCTACAACGCCATATCAAGAATATGCGAGCCGTATCAACATTCGTCAGCGCCCCCAACGTGACCTACGTCACCGAGACGCTACTACAAAAGGCGCTATCCAGACACCCGAGCACCATTTGCTCAGCAGTGGTGGCGACGAAAACAGTCAACTCGTAAGAAACCCCTATCGACTGACTTTGCAGGTAGTTACTGTTCCAATGTGGTCGCCCATAGGCGCCTGCTGCCCTGTTCACTTCTACAATGCCATATCAAGAATCTGGGAGCCGTGTCAGGAATCGACAGCGCCCCCAACTTGACCTACGTCACCAAGACGCTACTACAAAAGGTGCTGTCCAGACACCGGAGGACCATTTGCTCAGCAGTGGTGGCGACGAAAACAGTCAGCTCGTGACTAACCCCTATCGACTGACTTTGCAGGTAGTTGCTGCCCGAGTGCAGTGACCGATCGGCGCCTGCTGCCCCGTTCACTTCTACAACGCCATATCAAGAATATGGGAGCCGTATCAAGAAACGTCAGCGCCCCCAACGTGACCTACGTCACCGAGACGCTACTACAAAAGGTGCTATCCAGACACCGGAGGACCATTTGCTCAGTGGTGGTGGCGACGAAAACAGTCAGCTCGTAACTAACCCCTATCGACTGACTTTGCAGGTAGTGACTGCCCCATTGTGGTTACCGATCGGCGCCTGCTGCCCTGTTCGCTTCTACTACGCCATATCAAGAATATGCGAGCCGTATCAACATTCGCCAGCGCCCCCAACGTGACCTACGTCACCGAGACGCTACTACAAAAGGCGCTATCCAGACACCCGAGCACCATTTGCTCAGCAGTGGTGGCGACGAAAACAGTCAGCTCGTAACAAACCCCTATCGACTGACTTTGCAGGTAGTTACTGTCCCAATGTGGTTGCCGATAGGCGCCTGCAGCCCTGTTCACTTCTACAATGCCATATCAAGAATCTGCGAGCCGTGTCAGGAATCGACAGCGCCCCCAACTTGACCTACGTCACCAAGACGCTACTACAAAAGGTGCTGTCCAGACACCGGAGCACTATTTGCTCAGCAGTGGTGGCGACGAAAACAGTCAGCTCGTGACTAACCCCTGTCGATTGACTTTGCAGGTAGTTACTCTCCCATTGTGGTTACCGATCGGCGCCTGCTGCCCTGTTCGCTTCTACAACGCCATATCAAGAATATGGGAGCCGTATCAGGAATCGTCAGCGCCCCCAATGTGATCTACGTCACCGAGACGCTACTACAAAAGGCGCTATCCAGACACCGGAGCACCATTTGCTCAGTGGTGGTGGCGACGAAAACAGTCAGCTCGTGACTAACCCCTATCGACTGACTTTGCAGGTAGTTACTGTTCCAATGTGGTTGCCGATAGGCGCCTGCTGCCCTGTTCACTTCTACAATGCCATATCAAGAATCTGGGAGCCGTGTCAGGAATCGACAGCGCCCCCAACTTGACCTACGTCACCAAGAAGCTACTACAAAAGGTGCTGTCCAGACACCGGAGGACCATTTGCTCAGCAGTGGTGGCGACGAAAACAGTCAGCTCGTGACTAACCCGTATCGACTGACTTTGCAGGTAGTTGCTGCCCGAGTGTAGTGACCGATCGGCGCCTGCTGCCCCGTTCACCTCTACAACGCCATATCAAGAATATGGGAGCCGTATCAAGAATCGTCAGCGCCCCCAACGTGACCTACGTCACCGAGACGTTACTACAAAAGGTGCTATCCAGACACCGGAGGACCATTTGCTGAGTGGTGGTGGCGACGAAAACAGTCAGCTCGTAACTAACCCCTATCGACTGACTTTGCAGGTAGTGACTGCCCCATTGTGGTTACCGATCGGCGCCTGCTGCCCTGTTCGCTTCTACAACGCCATATCAAGAATATGCGAGCCGTATCAACATTCGTCAGCGCCCCCATCGTGACCTACGTCACCGAGACGCTACTACAAAAGGCGCTATCCAGACACCCGAGCACCATTTGCTCAGCAGTGGTGGCGACAAAAACAGTCAGCTCGTAACAAACCCCTATCGACTGACTTTGCAGGTAGTTACTGTCCCAACGTTGTTGCCGATAGGCGCCTGCTGCCCTGTTCACTTCTACAATGCCATATCAAGAATCTGGGAGCCGTGTCAGGAATCGACAGCGCCCCCAACTTGACCTACGTCACCAAGACGCTACTACAAAAGGTGCTGTCCAGACACCGGAGCACTATTTGCTCAGCAGTGGTGGCGACGAAAACAGTCAGCTCGTGACTAACCCCTGTCGATTGACTTTGCAGGTAGTTACTCTCCCATTGTGGTTACCGATCGGCGCCTGCAGCCTTGTTCGCTTCTACAACGCCATATCAAGAATATGGGAGCCGTATCAAGAATCGTCAGCGCCCCCAACGTGACCTACGTCACCGAGACGCTACTACAAAAGGTGCTATCCAGACACCGGAGCACCATTTGCTCACCAGTGGTGGCGACGAAAACAGTCAGCTCGTGACTAACACCCATCGACTGACTTTGCAGGTAGTTGCTGCCCGAGTGTAGTGACCGATCGGCGCCTGCTGCCCCGTTCACTTCTACAACGCCATATCAAGAATATGGGAGCCGTATCAGGAATCGTCAGCGCCCCCAATGTGACCTACGTCACCGAGACGCTACTACAAAAGGCGCTATCCAGACACCGGAGCACCATTTGCTCAGTGGTGGTGGCGACGAAAACAGTCAGCTCGTGACTAACCCCTATCGACTGACTTTGCAGGTAGTTGCTGCCCGAGTGTAGTGACCGATCGGCGCCTGCTGCCCCGTTCACTTCTACAACGCCATATCAAGAATATGGGAGCCGTATCAAGAATCGTCAGCGCCCCCAACGTGACCTACGTCACCGAGACGCTACTACAAAAGGTGCTATCCAGACACCGGAGCACCATTTGCTCAGCAGTGGTGGCGACGAAAACAGTCAGCTCGTGACTAACCCCTATCGACTGACTTTGCGGGTAGTTGCTGCCCGAGTGTAGTGACCGATCGGCGCCTGCTGCCCCGTTCACTTCTACAACGCCATATCAAGAATATGGGAGCCGTATCAAGAATCGTCAGCGCCCCCAACGTGACCTACGTCACCGAGACGCTACTACAAAAGGTGCTACCCAGACACCGGAGCACCATTTGCTCAGCAGTGGGGGCGACGAAAACAGTCAGCTCGTGACTAACCCCTATCGACTGACTTTGCAGGTAGTTGCTGCCCGAGTGTAGTGACCGATCGGCGCGTGCTGCGCCGTTCACTTCTACAACGCCATATCAAGAATATGGGAGCCGTATCAAGAATCGTCAGCGCCCCCAACGTGACCTACGTCACCGAGACGCTACTACAAAAGGTGCTATCCAGACACCGGAGCACCATTTGCTCAGCAGTGGTGGCGACGAAAACAGTCAGCTCGTGACTAACCCCTATCGACTGACTTTGCGGGTAGTTGCTGCGCGAGAGTAGTGACCGATCGGCGCCTGCTGCCCCGTTCACTTCTACAACGCCATATCAAGAATATGGGAGCCGTATCAAGAATCGTCAGTGCCCCCAACGTGACCTACGTCACCGAGACGCTGCTACAAAAGGTGCTATCCAGACACCGGAGCACCATTTGCTCAGCAGTGGTGGCGACGAAAACAGTCAGCTCGTGACTAACCCCTATCGACTGACTTTGCGGGTAGTTGCTGCGCGAGAGTAGTGACCGATCGGCGCCTGCTGCCCCGTTCACTTCTACAACGCCATATCAAGAATATGGGAGCCGTATCAAGAATCGTCAGCGCCCCCAACGTGACCTACGTCACCGAGACGCTACTACAAAAGGTGCTATCCAGACACCGGAGCACCATTTGCTCACCAGTGGTGGCGACGAAAACAGTCAGCTCGTGACTAACCCCTATCGACTGACATTGCAGGTAGTTGCTGCCCGAGTGTAGTGACCGATCGGCGCCTGCTGCCCCGTTCACTTCTACAACGCCATATCAAGAATATGGGAGCCGTATCAAGAATCGTCAGCGCCTCCAACGTGACCTACGTCACCGAGACGCTACTACAAAAGGTGCTATCCAGACACCGGAGCACCATTTGCTCAGTGGTGGTGGCGACGAAAACAGTCAGCTCGTAACTAACCTCTATCGACTGACTTTGCAGGTAGTTGCTGCCCGAGTGTAGTGACCGATCGGCGCCTGCTGCCCCGTTCACTTCTACAACGCCATATCAAGAATATGGGAGCCGTATCAAGAATCGTCAGCGCCCCCAACGTGACCTACGTCACCGAGACGCTACTACAAAAGGCGCTATCCAGACACCGCAGGACCATTTGCTCAGTGGTGGTGGCGACGAAAACAATCAGCTCGTAACCCACCCCTATCGACTGACTTTGCAGGTAGTTACTGTCCCATTGTGGTTACCGATCGGCGCCTGCTGCCCCGTTCGCTTCTACAATGCCATATCAAGAATCTGGGAGCCGTGTCAGGAATCGACAGCGCCCTCAACTTGACCTACGTCACCAAGACGCTACTACAAAAGGTGCTATCCAGACACCCGAGCACCATTTGCTCAGCAGTGGTGGCGACGAAAACAGTCAGCTCGTGACTAACCCCTATCGACTGACTTTGCAGGTAGTTACTGTCCCATTGTGGTTACCGATTGGCGCCTGCTGCCCTGTTCGCTTCTACAACGCCATATCAAGAATATGCGAGCCGTATCAACAATCGTCAGTGCCCCCAACGTGACCTACGTCACCGAGACGCTACTACAAAAGGCGCTATCCAGACACCGGTGGACCATTTGCCCAGTGGTGGTGGCGACGAAAACAGTCAGCTCGTAACTAACCCCTATCGACTGACTTTGCAGGTAGTTACTGTCCCAATGTGGTTGCCGATAGGCGCCTGCTGCCCTGTTCACTTCTACAATGCCATATCAAGAATCTGGGAGTCGTGTCAGGAATCGACAGCGCCCCCAACTTGACCTACGTCACCAAGACGCTACTACAAAAGGTGCTGTCCAGACACCGGAGCACTATTTGCTCAGCAGTGGTGGCGACGAAAACAGTCAGCTCGTGACTAACCCCTATCGACTGACTTTGCGGGTAGTTGCTGCCCGAGTGTAGTGACCGATCGGCGCCTGCTGCCCCGTTCACTTCTACAACGCCATATCAAGAATATGGGAGCCGTATCAAGAATCGTCAGCGCCCGCAACGTTACCTACGTCACCGAGACGCTACTAGAAAAGGTCCTATCCAGACACCGGAGCACCATTTGCTCACCAGTGGTGGCGACGAAAACAGTCAGCTCGTGACTAACCCCTATCGACTGACTTTGCAAGTAGTTACTGCCCGAGTGTAGTGACCGATCGGCGCCTGCTGCCCCGTTCACTTCTACAACGACATATCAAGAATATGGGAGCCGTATCAGGAATCGCAAGCGCCCCCAATGTGACCTACGTCACCGAGACGCTACTACAAAAGGCGCTATCCAGACACCGCAGGACCATTTGCTCAGTGGTGGTGGCGACGAAAACAGTCAGCTCGTAACTAACCCCTATCGACTGACTTTGCAGGTAGTTACTGTTCCATTGTGGTTACCGATCGGCGCCTGCTACCCTGTTCGCTTCTACAACGCCATATCAAGAATATGCGAGCCGTATCAACATTCGTCAGCGCCCCCAACGTGACCTACGTCACCGAGACGCTACTACAAAAGGCGCTATCCGGACACCCGAGCACCATTTGCTCAGCAGTGGTGGCGACGAAAACAGTCAGCTCGTAACAAACCCCTATCGACTGACTTTGCAGGTAGTTACTGTCCCATTGTGGTTACCGATCGGCGCCTGCTGCCCTGTTCGCTTCTAGAATGCCATATCAAGAATATGGGAGCCGTATCGAGAATCGTCAGCGCCCCCAACGTGACCTACGTCACCGAGACGCTACTACAAAAGGCGCTATCCAGACACCGGTGGACCATTTGCCCAGTGGTGGTGGCGACGAAAACAGTCAGCTCGTAAATAACCCCTATCGACTGACTTTGCAGGTAGTTACTGTCCCAATGTGGTTGCCGATAGGCGCCTGCTGCCCTGTTCACTTCTACAATGCCATATCAAGAATCTGGGAGCCGTGTCAGGAATCGACAGCGCCCCCAACTTGACCTACGTCACCAAGACGCTACTACAAAAGGTGCTGTCCAGACACCGGAGCACTATTTGCTCAGCAGTGGTGGCGACGAAAACAGTCAGCTCGTGACTAACCCCTATCGACTGACTTTGCGGGTAGTTGCTGCCCGAGTGTAGTGACCGATCGGCGCCTGCTGCCCCGTTCACTTCTACAACGCCATATCAAGAATATGGGAGCCGTATCAAGAATCGTCAGCGCCCCCAACGTTACCTACGTCACCGAGACGCTACTACAAAAGGTCCTATCCAGACACCGGAGCACCATTTGCTCACCAGTGGTGGCGACGAAAACAGTCAGCTCGTGACTAACCCCTATCGACTGACTTTGCAAGTAGTTGCTGCCCGAGTGTAGTGACCGATCGGCGCCTGCTGCCCCGTTCACTTCTACAACGCCATATCAAGAATATGGGAGCCGTATCAGGAATTGTCAGCGCCCCCAATGTGACCTACGTCACCGAGACGCTACTACAAAAGGCGCTATCCAGACACCGCAGGAATATTTGCTCAGTGGTGGTGGTGACGAAAACAGTCAGCTCGTAACTAACCCCTATCGACTGACTTTGCAGGTAGTTACTGTCCCATTGTGGTTACCAATCGGCGCCTGCTGCCCTGTTCGCTTCTACAATGCCATATCAAGAATCTGGGAGCCGTGTCAGGAATCGACAGCGCCCTCAACTTGACCTACGTCACCAAGACGCTACTACAAAAGGTGTTATCCAGACACCCGAGCACCATTTGCTCAGCAGTGGTGGCGACGAAAACAGTCAGCTCGTGACTAACCCCTATCGACTGACTTTGCAGGTAGTTGCTGCCCGAGTGTAGAGACCGATCGGCGCCTGCTGCCCCGTTCACTTCTACAACGCCATATCAAGAATATGCGAGCCGTATCAACAATCGTCAGCGCCCTTAACATGACCTACGTCACCGAGACGCTACTACAAAAGGCGCTATCCAGACACCGGAGCAGCATTTGCTCAGCAGTGGTGGCGACGAAAACAGTCAGCTCGTGACTTACCCCTATCGACTGACTTTGCAGGTAGTTGCTGCCCGAGTGTAGTGACCGATCGGCGCCTGCTGCCCCGTTCACTTCTACAACGCCATATCAAGAATATGGGAGCCGTATCAAGAATCGTCAGCGCCCCCAACGTTACCTACGTCACCGAGACGCTACTACAAAAGGTCCTATCCAGACACCGGAGCGCCATTTGCTCACCAGTGGTGGCGACGAAAACAGTCAGCTCGTGACTAACCCCTATCGACTGACTTTGCAAGTAGTTGCTGCCCGAGTGTAGTGACCGATCGGCGCCTGCTGCCCCGTTCACTTCTACAACGCCATATCAAAAATATGGGAGCCGTATCAGGAATCGTCAGCGCCCCCAATGTGACCTACGTCACCGAGACGCTACTACAAAAGGCGCTATCCAGACACCGCAGGACCATTTGCTCAGTGGTGGTGGCGACGAAAACAGTCAGCTCGTAACTAACCCCTATCGACTGACTTTGCAGGTAGTTACTGTCCCATTGTGGTTACCGATCGGCGCCTGCTACCCTGTTCGCTTCTACAACGCCATATCAAGAATATGCGAGCCGTATCAACATTCGTCAGCGCCCCCAACGTGACCTACGTCACCGAGACGCTACTACAATAGGCGCTATCCAGACACCCGAGCACCATTTGCTCAGCAGTGGTGGCGACGAAAACAGTCAGCTCGTAACAAACCCCTATCGACTGACTTTGCAGGTAGTTACTGTCCCATTGTGGTTACCGATCGGCGCCTGCTGCCCTGTTCGCTTCTAGAATGCCATATCAAGAATATGGGAGCCGTATCGAGAATCGTCAGCGCCCCCAACGTGACCTACGTCACCGAGACGCTACTACAAAAGGCGCTATCCAGACACCGGTGGACCATTTGCCCAGTGGTGGTGGCGACGAAAACAGTCAGCTCGTAACTAACCCCAATCGACTGACTTTGCAGGTAGTTACTGTCCCAATGTGGTTGCCGATAGGCGCCTGCTGCCCTGTTCACTTCTACAATCCCATATCAAGAATCTGGGAGCCGTGTCAGGAATCGACAGCGCCCCCAACTTGACCTACGTCACCAAGACGCTACTACAAAAGGTGCTGTCCAGACACCGGAGCACTATTTGCTCAGCAGTGGTGGCGACGAAAACAGTCAGCTCGTGACTAACCCCTATCGACTGACTTTGCGGGTAGTTGCTGCCCGAGTGTAGTGACCGATCGGCGCCTGCTGCCCCGTTCACTTCTACAACGCCATATCAAGAATATGGGAGCCGTATCAAGAATCGTCAGCGCCCGCAACGTTACCTACGTCACCGAGACGCTACTACAAAAGGTCCTATCCAGACACCGGAGCACCATTTGCTCACCAGTGGTGGCGACGAAAACAGTCAGCTCGTGACTAACCCCTATCGACTGACTTTGCAAGTAGTTACTGCCCGAGTGTAGTGACCGATCGGCGCCTGCTGCCCCGTTCACTTCTACAACGACATATCAAGAATATGGGAGCCGTATCAGGAATCGCAAGCGCCCCCAATGTGACCTACGTCACCGAGACGCTACTACAAAAGGCGCTATCCAGACACCGCAGGACCATTTGCTCAGTGGTGGTGGCGACGAAAACAGTCAGCTCGTAACTAACCCCTATCGACTGACTTTGCAGGTAGTTACTGTTCCATTGTGGTTACCGATCGGCGCCTGCTACCCTGTTCGCTTCTACAACGCCATATCAAGAATATGCGAGCCGTATCAACATTCGTCAGCGCCCCCAACGTGACCTACGTCACCGAGACGCTACTACAAAAGGCGCTATCCGGACACCCGAGCACCATTTGCTCAGCAGTGGTGGCGACGAAAACAGTCAGCTCGTAACAAACCCCTATCGACTGACTTTGCAGGTAGTTACTGTCCCATTGTGGTTACCGATCGGCGCCTGCTGCCCTGTTCGCTTCTAGAATGCCATATCAAGAATATGGGAGCCGTATCGAGAATCGTCAGCGCCCCCAACGTGACCTACGTCACCGAGACGCTACTACAAAAGGCGCTATCCAGACACCGGTGGACCATTTGCCCAGTGGTGGTGGCGACGAAAACAGTCAGCTCGTAAATAACCCCTATCGACTGACTTTGCAGGTAGTTACTGTCCCAATGTGGTTGCCGATAGGCGCCTGCTGCCCTGTTCACTTCTACAATGCCATATCAAGAATCTGGGAGCCGTGTCAGGAATCGACAGCGCCCCCAACTTGACCTACGTCACCAAGACGCTACTACAAAAGGTGCTGTCCAGACACCGGAGCACTATTTGCTCAGCAGTGGTGGCGACGAAAACAGTCAGCTCGTGACTAACCCCTATCGACTGACTTTGCGGGTAGTTGCTGCCCGAGTGTAGTGACCGATCGGCGCCTGCTGCCCCGTTCACTTCTACAACGCCATATCAAGAATATGGGAGCCGTATCAAGAATCGTCAGCGCCCCCAACGTTACCTACGTCACCGAGACGCTACTACAAAAGGTCCTATCCAGACACCGGAGCACCATTTGCTCACCAGTGGTGGCGACGAAAACAGTCAGCTCGTGACTAACCCCTATCGACTGACTTTGCAAGTAGTTGCTGCCCGAGTGTAGTGACCGATCGGCGCCTGCTGCCCCGTTCACTTCTACAACGCCATATCAAGAATATGGGAGCCGTATCAGGAATTGTCAGCGCCCCCAATGTGACCTACGTCACCGAGACGCTACTACAAAAGGCGCTATCCAGACACCGCAGGAATATTTGCTCAGTGGTGGTGGTGACGAAAACAGTCAGCTCGTAACTAACCCCTATCGACTGACTTTGCAGGTAGTTACTGTCCCATTGTGGTTACCAATCGGCGCCTGCTGCCCTGTTCGCTTCTACAATGCCATATCAAGAATCTGGGAGCCGTGTCAGGAATCGACAGCGCCCTCAACTTGACCTACGTCACCAAGACGCTACTACAAAAGGTGCTATCCAGACACCCGAGCACCATTTGCTCAGCAGTGGTGGCGACGAAAACAGTCAGCTCGTGACTAACCCCTATCGACTGACTTTGCAGGTAGTTGCTGCCCGAGTGTAGAGACCGATCGGCGCCTGCTGCCCCGTTCACTTCTACAACGCCATATCAAGAATATGCGAGCCGTATCAACAATCGTCAGCGCCCTTAACATGACCTACGTCACCGAGACGCTACTACAAAAGGCGCTATCCAGACACCGGAGCAGCATTTGCTCAGCAGTGGTGGCGACGAAAACAGTCAGCTCGTGACTTACCCCTATCGACTGACTTTGCAGGTAGTTGCTGCCCGAGTGTAGTGACCGATCGGCGCCTGCTGCCCCGTTCACTTCTACAACGCCATATCAAGAATATGGGAGCCGTATCAAGAATCGTCAGCGCCCCCAACGTTACCTACGTCACCGAGACGCTACTACAAAAGGTCCTATCCAGACACCGGAGCACCATTTGCTCACCAGTGGTGGCGACGAAAACAGTCAGCTCGTGACTAACCCCTATCGACTGACTTTGCAAGTAGTTGCTGCCCGAGTGTAGTGACCGATCGGCGCCTGCTGCCCCGTTCACTTCTACAACGCCATATCAAGAATATGGGAGCCGTATCAGGAATCGTCAGCGCCCCCAATGTGACCTACGTCACCGAGACGCTACTACAAAAGGCGCTATCCAGACACCGCAGGACCATTTGCTCAGTGGTGGTGGCGACGAAAACAGTCAGCTCGTAACTAACCCCTATCGACTGACTTTGCAGGTAGTTACTGTCCCATTGTGGTTACCGATCGGCGCCTGCTACCCTGTTCGCTTCTACAGCGCCATATCAAGAATATGCGAGCCGTATCAACATTCGTCAGCGCCCCCAACGTGACCTACGTCACCGAGACGCTACTACAAAAGGCGCTATCCAGACACCCGAGCACCATTTGCTCAGCAGTGGTGGCGACGAAAACAGTCAGCTCGTAACAAACCCCTATCGACTGACTTTGCAGGTAGTTACTGTCCCATTGTGGTTACCGATCGGCGCCTGCTGCCCTGTTCGCTTCTAGAATGCCATATCAAGAATATGGGAGCCGTATCGAGAATCGTCAGCGCCCCCAACGTGACCTACGTCACCGAGACGCTACTACAAAAGGCGCTATCCAGACACCGGTGGACCATTTGCCCAGTGGTGGTGGCGACGAAAACAGTCAGCTCGTAACTAACCCCAATCGACTGACTTTGCAGGTAGTTACTGTCCCAATGTGGTTGCCGATAGGCGCCTGCTGCCCTGTTCACTTCTACAATGCCATATCAAGAATCTGGGAGCCGTGTCAGGAATCGACAGCGCCCCCAACTTGACCTACGTCACCAAGACGCTACTACAAAAGGTGCTGTCCAGACACCGGAGCACTATTTGCTCAGCAGTGGTGGCGACGAAAACAGTCAGCACGTGACTAACCCCTATCGACTGACTTTGCGGGTAGTTGCTGCCCGAGTGTAGTGACCGATCGGCGCCTGCTGCCCCGTTCACTTCTACAACGCCATATCAAGAATATGGGAGCCGTATCAAGAATCGTCAGCGCCCCCAACGTTACCTACGTCACCGAGACGCTACTACAAAAGGTCCTATCCAGACACCGGAGCACCATTTGCTCACCAGTGGTGGCGACGAAAACAGTCAGCTCGTGACTAACCCCTATCGACTGACTTTGCAAGTAGTTGCTGCCCGAGTGTAGTGACCGATCGGCGCCTGCTGCCCCGTTCACTTCTACAACGCCATATCAAGAATATGGGAGCCGTATCAGGAATTGTCAGCGCCCCCAATGTGACCTACGTCACCGAGACGCTACTACAAAAGGCGCTATCCAGACACCGCAGGACCATTTGCTCAGTGGTGGTGGTGACGAAAACAGTCAGCTCGTGACTAACCCCTATCGACTGACTTTGCGGGTAGTTGCTGCCCGAGTGTAGTGACCGATCGGCGCCTGCTGCCCCGTTCACTTCTACAACGCCATATCAAGAATATGCGAGCCGTATCAACAATCGTCAGCGCCCCCAACGTCACCTACGTCACCGAGACGCTACTACAAAAGGTGCTATCCAGACACCGGAGCACCATTTGCTCACCAGTGGTGGCGACGAAAACAGTCAGCACGTGACTAACCCCTATCGACTGACTTTGCAGGTAGTTGCTGCCCGAGTGTGGTGACCGATCGGCGCCTGCTGCCCCGTTCACTTCTACAACGCCATATCAAGAATATGCTAGCCGTATCAGGAATCGTCAGCGCCCCCAATGTGACCTACGTCACCGAGACGCTACTACAAAAGGCGCTATCCAGACACCGCAGGACCATTTGCTCAGTGGTGGTGGCGACGAAAACAGTCAGCTCGTAACTAACCCCTATCGACTGACTTTGCAGGTAGTTACTGTCCCATTGTGGTTACCGATCGGCGCCTGCTACCCTGTTCGCTTCTACAACGCCATATCAAGAATATGCGAGCCGTATCAACATTCGTCGGCGCCCCCAACGTGACCTACGTCACCGAGACGCTACTACAAAAGGCGCTATCCAGACACCCGAGCACCATTTGCTCAGCAGTGGTGGCGACGAAAACAGTCAGCTCGTAACAAACCCCTATCGACTGACTTTGCAGGTAGTTACTGTCCCATTGTGGTTACCGATCGGCGCCTGCTGCCCTGTTCGCTTCTAGAATGCCATATCAAGAATATGGGAGCCGTATCGAGAATCGTCAGCGCCCCCAACGTGACCTACGTCACCGAGACGCTACTACAAAAGGCGCTATCCAGACACCGGTGGACCATTTGCCCAGTGGTGGTGGCGACGAAAACTGTCAGATCGTAACTAACCCCTATCGACTGACTTTGCAGGTAGTTACTGTCCCATTGTGGTTACCAATCGGCGCCTGCTGCCCTGTTCGCTTCTACAATGCCATATCAAGAATCTGGGAGCCGTGTCAGGAATCGACAGCGCCCCCAACTTGACCTACGTCACCAAGACGCTACTAGAAAAGGTGCTATCCAGACACCCGAGCACCATTTGCTCAGCAGTGGTGGCGACGAAAACAGTCAGCTCGTGACTAACCCCTATCGACTGACTTTGCAGGTAGTTGCTGCCCGAGTGTAGTGACCGATCGGCGCCTGCTGCCCCGTTCACTTCTACAATGCCATATCAAGAATATGCGAGCCGTATCAACAATCGTCAGCGCCCCCAACATGACCTACGTCACCGAGACGCTACTACAAAAGGCGCTATCCAGCCACCGGAGCAGCATTTGCTCAGCAGTGGTGGCGACGAAAACAGTCAGCTCGTGACTTACCCCTATCGACTGACTTTGCAGGTAGTTGCTGCCCGAGTGTAGTGACCGATCGGCGCCTGCTGCCCCGTTCACTTCTACAACGCCATATCAAGAATATGGGAGCCGTATCAAGAATCGTCAGCGCCCCCAACGTTACCTACGTCACCGAGACGCTACTACAAAAGGTGCTATCCAGATACCGGAGCACCATTTGCTCAGCAGTGGGGGCGACGAAAACAGTCAGCTCGTGACTAACCCCTATCGACTGACTTTGCAGGTAGTTGCTGCCCGAGTGTAGTGACCGATCGGCGCGTGCTGCCCCGTTCACTTCTACAACGCCATATCAAGAATATGGGAGCCGTATCAAGAATCGTCAGCGCCCCCAACGTGACCTACGTCACCGAGACGCTACTACAAAAGGTGCTATCCAGACACCGGAGCACCATTTGCTCAGCAGTGGTGGCGACGAAAACAGTCAGCTCGTGACTAACCCCTATCGACTGACTTTGCGGGTAGTTGCTGCCCGAGTGTAGTGACCGATCGGCGCCTGCTGCCCCGTTCACTTCTACAACGCCATATCAAGAATATGCGAGCCGTATCAACAATCGTCAGCGCCCCCAACGTCACCTACGTCACCGAGACGCTACTACAAAAGGTGCTATCCAGACACCGGAGCACCATTTGCTCACCAGTGGTGGCGACGAAAACAGTCAGCACGTGACTAACCCCTATCGACTGACTTTGCAGGTAGTTGCTGCCCGAGTGTGGTGACCGATCGGCGCCTGCTGCCCCGTTCACTTCTACAACGCCATATCAAGAATATGCTAGCCGTATCAGGAATCGTCAGCGCCCCCAATGTGACCTACGTCACCGAGACGCTACTACAAAAGGCGCTATCCAGACACCGCAGGACCATTTGCTCAGTGGTGGTGGCGACGAAAACAGTCAGCTCGTAACTAACCCCTATCGACTGACTTTGCAGGTAGTTACTGTCCCATTGTGGTTACCGATCGGCGCCTGCTACCCTGTTCGCTTCTACAACGCCATATCAAGAATATGCGAGCCGTATCAACATTCGTCGGCGCCCCCAACGTGACCTACGTCACCGAGACGCTACTACAAAAGGCGCTATCCAGACACCCGAGCACCATTTGCTCAGCAGTGGTGGCGACGAAAACAGTCAGCTCGTAACAAACCCCTATCGACTGACTTTGCAGGTAGTTACTGTCCCATTGTGGTTACCGATCGGCGCCTGCTGCCCTGTTCGCTTCTAGAATGCCATATCAAGAATATGGGAGCCGTATCGAGAATCGTCAGCGCCCCCAACGTGACCTACGTCACCGAGACGCTACTACAAAAGGCGCTATCCAGACACCGGTGGACCATTTGCCCAGTGGTGGTGGCGACGAAAACTGTCAGATCGTAACTAACCCCTATCGACTGACTTTGCAGGTAGTTACTGTCCCAATGTGGTTGCCGATAGGCGCCTGCTGCCCTGTTCACTTCTACAATGCCATATCAAGAATCTGGGAGCCGTGTCAGGAATCGACAGCGCCCCCAACTTGACCTACGTCACCAAGACGCTACTACAAAAGGTGCTGTCCAGACACCGGAGCACTATTTGCTCAGCAGTGGTGGCGACGAAAACAGTCAGCTCGTGACTAACCCCTATCGACTGACTTTGCGGGTAGTTGCTGCCCGAGTGTAGTGACCGATCGGCGCCTGCTGCCCCGTTCACTTCTACAACGCCATATCTAGAATATGGGAGCCGTATCAAGAATCGTCAGCGCCCCCAACGTTACCTAAGTCACCGAGACGCTACTACAAAAGGTGCCGTGTCAGGAATCGACAGCGCCCCCAACTTGACCTACGTCACCAAGACGCTACTACAAAAGGTGCTGTCCAGACACCGGAGCACTATTTGCTCAGCAGTGGTGGCGACGAAAACAGTCAGCTCGTGACTAACCCCTATCGACTGACTTTGCGGGTAGTTGCTGCCCGAGTGTAGTGACCGATCGGCGCCTGCTGCCCCGTTCACTTCTACAACGCCATATCAAGAATATGGGAGCCGTATCAAGAATCGTCAGCGCCCCCAACGTTACCTACGTCACCGAGACGCTACTACAAAAGGTCCTATCCAGACACCGGAGCACAATTTGCTCACCAGTGGTGGCGACGAAAACAGTCAGCTCGTGACTAACCCCTATCGACTGACTTTGCAGGTAGTTGCTGCCCGAGTGTAGTGACCGATCGGCGCCTGCTGCCCCGTTCACTTCTACAACGCCATATCCAGAATATGGGAGCCGTATCAGGAATCGTCAGCGCCCCCAATGTGACCTACGTCACCGAAACGCTACTACAAAAGGCGCTATCCAGACACCGCAGGACCATTTGCTCAGTGGTGGTGGTGACGAAAACAGTCAGCTCGTAACTAACCCCTATCGACTGACTTTGCAGGTAGTTACTGTCCCATTGTGGTTACCAATCGGCGCCTGCTGCCCTGTTCGCTTCTACAATGCCATATCAAGAATCTGGGAGCCGTGTCAGGAATCGACAGCGCCCCCAACTTGACCTACGTCACCAAGACGCTACTACAAAAGGTGCTATCCAGACACCCGAGCACCATTTGCTCAGCAGTGGTGGCGACGAAAACAGTCAGCTCGTGACTAACCCCTATCGACTGACTTTGCAGGTAGTTGCTGCCCGAGTGTAGTGACCGATCGGCGCCTGCTGCCCCGTTCACTTCTACAACGCCATATCAAGAATATGCGAGCCGTATCAACAATCGTCAGCGCCCCCAACGTGACCTACGTCACCGAGACGCTACTACAAAAGGCGCTATCCAGACACCGGAGCACCATTTGCTCAGCAGTGGTGGCGACGAAAACAGTCAGCTCGTGACTAACCCCTATCGACTGACTTTGCAGGTAGTTGCTGCCCGAGTGTAGTGACCGATCGGCGCCTGCTGCCCCGTTCACTTCTACAACGCCATATCAAGAATATGGGAGCCGTATCAAGAATCGTCAGCGCCCCCAACGTGACCTACGTCACCGAGACGCTACTACAAAAGGTGCTATCCAGACACCGGAGCACCATTTGCTCACCAGTGGTGGCGACGAAAACAGTCAGCTCGTGACTAACCCCTATCGACTGACTTTGCAGGTAGTTGCTGCCCGAGTGTGGTGACCGATGGGCGCGTGCTGCCCCGTTCACTTCTACAACGCCATATCAAGAATATGGGAGCCGTATCAAGAATCGTCAGCGCCCCCAACGTGACCTACGTCACCGAGACGCTACTACAAAAGGTGCTATCCAGACACCGGAGCACCATTTGCTCAGCAGTGGTGGCGACGAAAACAGTCAGCTCGTGACTAACCCCTATCGACTGACTTTGCAGGTAGTTGCTGCCCGAGTGTAGTGACCGATCGGCGCGTGCTGCCCCGTTCACTTCTACAACGCCATATCAAGAATATGGGAGCCGTATCAAGAATCGTCAGCGCCCCCAACGTGACCTACGTCACCGAGACGCTACTACAAAAGGTGCTATCCAGACACCGGAGCACCATTTGCTCAGCAGTGGTGGCGACGAAAACAGTCAGCTCGTGACTAACCCCTATCGACTGACTTTGCGGGTAGTTGCTGCCCGAGTGTAGTGACCGATCGGCGCCTGCTGCCCCGTTCACTTCTACAACGCCATATCAAGAATATGGGAGCCGTATCAAGAATCCTCAGCGCACCCAACGTCACCTACGTCACCGAGACGCTACTACAAAAGGTGCTATCCAGACACCGGAGCACCATTTGCTCAGCAGTGGTGGCGACGAAAACAGTCAGCTCGTGACTAACCCCTATCGATTGACTTTGCAGGTAGGTGTGCACCGTATCTACACCTCACTAAAATTGTCGTTGTCCGTCACTGCCGCTGTTGCAATAGCTTCCTGTTGGTGATCATTGTAGCTTCCTTTCAACGAACACTGTTACTGTGGGCCTTTGATTTTTGCACTCTTTGACATGTCTGAGTCCGACGCCTGCCTAGTTTGCTTAGAGCCTCTCTTACTGAGTGGCACATATCCAACCTGCTCAGAATGCCAATATGGCTATCACCTGGGAGCATGCTCGGGTGTGAGCAAGACGACCTTCAAAGAAGACGATGCCGCAAAGAAACCATGGAAGTGCCAGACATGCCTTGTTTTCATGCCAGACATGCCAGACACGCCAGACATGCCGTAGTTTCTCACTCAGTCCTCGTCGGCGTATAGGGGTCCAAACCCAGACACGGTCGCGGGGCTGGTACTCGACGAAGCGTCGTCGGAGGTTGCAGGTCGGCTGTCGGTCCTCTGTTGGTTCTTGAACCGTAGGCGGGCGAGCTGTCGTGTTTCTTCGGCGCGCTGGAAATAGGTAGCGACGACAAGAGTCTCTTCTTGAGTATGTGCGCCAGCTTGGTGTCGAGCGTTGTCGTCCGGTTCCTGCTGTAAATCAGCTCAAACGGCGTGATCTGTAATGTTTCTTGAACCGCCATGTTGTAATCGAGTGTTACGTACGGCAGGGTGGCATCCCAGGTCTTGTGTTTGACGTAGACGTACATTGCTAGCATGTCGGCGAGGGTCTTATTCAGGCGCTCCGTAAGACCATTCGTCTGTGGATGGTAGCCAGTTGTCCTACTGTGCCTCGTCTTTGTGTGCTGCAGGATGACTTGGGTGAGCTGCGCTGTAAAGACAGTTCCTCTGTCGGTGATGAGGAATTCTGGGGTGCCATGTCTCAGGAGGATGTTTTCGACAAAGAATTTTGTCCCTTCGGCTGCGCTACCTTTCGGCAGTGCTTTAGTTTCAGTAAAGCGGGTGAGGTATTCCTTCGTCACGACGATCGACTCATTTCCGGTTGTTTACGTAGGGAAGGGACCCAACAAGTTCATCCCGATCTGCTGGAATGGACGGCAAGGAGGCTCGACTCGCTGGAGCAATCCAGCTGGCCTTGTCGGTGGTGTCTTGGGTCGCTGACAGTCTCGGCATGTTCTGACATAACGTGTGACGTCGGCGGGCAGGCGCGGCCAATAATACCTCTCCTGTATGCTCGATACTGTCCGGAAAAATCCGAGGTGTCCAGCGGCCGGATCATCATGTAAACCGTGCAGTACTTCTGGACGCAGGCCTGACGGGACAATACGAAGTTAGTTGGCGCGCACTGGTGAGAAGTTCTTCTTTAAGAGTAGGTTGTTTTGAAGCGAGGGCGAAGACAATCCTCGCGTAAATACCTAGGGACAACGTCGATGTGCCCTTACAAATACTCGGCGAGGTTTTTCAACTCCCGGTCTGCTCGCTGCCATTCAGCGAAGTCTTCCGCGCCTAAAACGCCAAGGTAGGCGGCGTCATCTTCGTCATCTTGCTGAGGCGAGTCAATTTTGGCGCGTGATTGGCAATTGGCGTCACAGTGTTTTCGTCCAGATCCATAGGTTTCAGTGATATCATATTATCTCAGTCTTAGGCTCGACTGCGCCAGCCGTCCTTAAGGATCCTTTAAATTCGATAGCCAACACAAGGCGTGATGGTCGCTGACGACTTTGAATGGCCTGCCATATAAGTAATGGCGAAGTTTCGCTTTAGCCCAAACGATAGAGAGGCATTCCTTTTCGGTTGTAGAATATTTGCCTTCCGTTTTTGACAACGACCGGCTAGCGTAAGCTATCACGCGTTCAAGTCTATCTTTTCCCTAGACTAGGACGGCACCGAGGACTAGGCTACTGGCATCAGTGTGGATTTCGCTATCGGCGTCCTCGTCGAGGTGCGCAAGTACCGAGGGCGACTTCATGCGTCGTTTCAGTTCTTCAACTGCGTCGGACTGCGGAGTTTCCCAATTGAACTCGACATTACATTATTTATGTGTGTCAGCGGCTCAGCAATGCGTCAAGAGTCATTGACAAAGCGCCTGTAGTAGTCACATATGCCAAGGAATCGACGCACTGCCCTCTTGTCGATGGGCTGTATGAACTTTGCGATTGCAGCAGTCTTCTGTGGGTCAGGATGGACTTCACACATGCTGACGACGTGGCCTAGGAACAGAAGCTCATCGTAAGCGAAGTGGCGCTTCTCTGGCTTCAGAATGAGCCCTGATGACTTGATGGCCTCTAGTACTGTCGCAAGCCGCCTGAGGTGATCGTCAAAATTTCCGGCGATGACGACGACGTCAGCCAAGTTAACAAGATAGGTCTGGCACTTCAATCCTGTAGCCAGACTTGAGATCCATCAACGAGAAGTATTTTGCATTGCAGAGCTGTTCTAATGTTTCGTCTATCTGTGGAAGGGGGTATACGTCCTTCTTCGTGATCTTGTTAAGTCGACTATAATCGACGCAGAAACGTAGAGTTCCGTGCTTTTTCTTCACCAAGATTGCAGCAGATTCCCACGGGCTTTTCGACGGCTGGATGAGGTCGTCGCGCAGTATTTAGTCGACTTGTTTTCTTATTGCTTCACGTTCTCGCGTCGAAACTCGGTAAGGGCTCTGGCGGAGCGGTCGAGGACACTCTACTGTGATTATGCGATGCTTTCCGACTGGTGGTCGTCGAATACTCGATGACGTCGAAAACCAACGTTTGTATCATAGGAGCAGTCTTCTGAGGTATTGCTGCGTAATCATGTGGAGACGGGGATTTATGTCGACGTTTGGTTCGGGAAGTATGGTCCTCTGGGTAGAAGCGGCAGAATCCGAGAGGAGAAACGCAATACTGGTTTCCGGAATTTCCTCGATGCACGTGATCGTAGGGGCCTTGTGGATGTGTTTGAACTTCTCGCTGAAGTTCGTCAGCAACACTGTAGTTTTTCCTCCACGGAGTCGAGCAATCCGTCTTGCGACGCAAATTTCATGGTCTAGCAATAGAGGTTGGTTACCCTCGTTGACGCCTTCTACGTCGGCAGGTGTTGTGGTGCCGAGGGAAATGACAATGCTGGAGCGGGGGGGGTGGGTGCTCATTTGACTTTCAAGCACGCTTAAGTCATGGTGAGTACGAGAGCTCTCTGGCGGTATCGCTCGATCTTCCTGACAGCGTTATCGACTTCGACTGCAGGTCGATGATTGCGCCGTTTTGGCTCAGGAAGTCCATGCCGAGAATGCCATCTCGTTAACACTGTTGGAGGATAACGAAGGTGGCAGGGTAAGACCGGTGATGAACGGTAATTCTTGCCGTGCAGATTCCAGTGGGCGCGATGAGGGGTCCTCCAGCCGTCCGAATTTGAGGGCCTTCCCATGCAGTCTTAAATTTCTTCAACTGGGTGGCGATGGGTTCTCTCATGACGGAGTAATCAGCTCATTTGTTACTAAGGCGGTGACTGCATGGCCGTCGAGAAGCACGTCAAGGTCGATGGTTCTTTGTCTTGCGTTACAATTAGGTCTTGGCGTCGGATCACGGCTGCGTCGCGTTGGCCTGTGGCTGATACGTGGCGTCGTCAGGACGTCTTTCGTCGGCGTATTCTATGCTTCCAGACTTCGTCGCGACGCGGTGTGTCGTTATGACGTCGAGGTAGTTTCTTCGGCGTCTTCGTCGGCGGCGTAGGATCTTCGTCAGTTCGACGAACAGCAACTGCACCTCCATCGGTTGCTACATTTAGTTTTCCAGATATGGGCTCAAAGACCTGCCCTGGGCTGGGCAAGTGTATGGACGGCGCTGCGGCGACAAGTAGCGGCCTGGTGACCGCGAACGGGACGGTCGTCGAAGGCTCCACTTTGTGGTGGCGAGGTAATTGGCGAAATCGCGAGGTCGTTCGCCAAGCTGTGGTCACGGCGCGTTAACGGCAAAACCTCGCCGTCCCATTTCCCGGTATGGGCATCAGTGGTACACATGGCCAGCTTCTCCGCAGTGATATTAGAGTGGGCGCTGGTAGGGGGCTCGTCAAATGTCGGTCTTCCTCGCGTAGGTGTACTAGGCGACGGATGGGCGTGCCAGCGGCGGTGGCGGCGGACGACGGCATTGCGGCGTTGCAGGGCCCTGGCGCAGTCGCGCCACCTTGACGGCCTGCGACGGCGGCATATGCCAGTGTTTCTGGCTCGGGCTGCGGTAATTGTGGTTGCACCTCAGGAACTCTAAGCGATCGCTGCACCTCTTCTTTCACGATGTCGGCGATCGAGGCCACATTAGGCTGTGACGAAGGCAAGACCTTGTGCAGTGCTTCGCGCACAATGCCACTGATGGTCTCGCGCAGATGCTCCGTGGTCAGTGATTGAATTCCTGCGTAGTTGGTTGAGTTCGTGTGGCGGTTGAATTGCTGGTTCCGCATTTAGAGTGTCTTCTCGGTGATGGTGGCCTCACGAAGGAACTCTACTACGGTCTTCGGTGGGCTTCTTATCATTGCGCCGATAAGTTTTTCCTTCCCACCACGCATGAGTAGGCGGACTTTCTTCTCCTCAAGCATATCCGGGTCAGCATGGCGGAACAGACGGCTCATCTCTTCCGTAAAGATGGCAACGTTCTCGTTAGGTAGCTCCCCTCGGGCGTCCAGCATACCTTCGGCACTTTCCTTGCGCACGACGCTCGTAAAAGTGCGCAGGAAGCCGCTACGGAACCAGTCCCATGTTGTCATGGTCGACTGCCGGTTCACAAGCCACGTTTTGGCGTTCTGCCGACACAGTCGGCGATGGTTGAAAGTATGATCAGTGGGTCAAGCGCGTCGGCTTTTATACATCAGTCGTCGAATGTTCCAGAGTAATCGCTGGGACCCGCGTGCCTTCCACAAAGTCCAACATTATTTGCGTCGATCGCACATGCAATCAGATTACACAAGGTTTGGTCACAGACAGCGGATGGAAGCATCGATAACATTCCAGACACTTCTGATACATGCAGGTGCGTCCTGCGCTTTGCGATGACATTTGTTACTCGGTGAAACGTGTCGCCCGATAAAGACAAGCAAGTACACGTGTCAATATGACACGGTCTCGCAGGCGCTCAACCCCGTGGCCACGTTCTCACTTTCCTACCAACACATGCGCAGTAAAACCACTAATAGCTAATAATGTCAACTATTAGTCAAGTATTAGTAGTCTATTAGTAGTCAACTCAACTATTAGTAGTTTCGACTATTACTAATAGCTTTTAGTCCCTCTAATAACTCAAGATCCCACCCGGCTGCACGTGCTGAAGCACGTAGCACGAAAGGACGCTCTGACCATCCTGCAAAACCAAATGTGCACGAAACACACCCGCGCACACCAAATACGAGAGACAAGAAAAGGAAAGAAGAAAACCACCCAATTACTATTTAAAGGCAAAAAAACGGCAGATCAAAAATAGAAGCAAGCTCAAAGCATGCACAAAAAAATGGCTGTGGCTTAGCTAAGGTTAAGCCCAGGATGCGAAGCATACTAGCCTTTATTTTAGTTGTTGAACCACTGTTTAGCCTGGTGAACTGCTGTTGCTTGGCTATATTTGGTTCGGCTAGACGAAGAAACAACTCATGCGTTACTCTGCTTTGCCTTCAAGAGTGGAACGCGACAGCGTTCCCGTTGACCCGCCAAGGGGTGTAAGACAATGGGCTACGGCGCAGCGACTACGCGCCCCGCAGTGGACGCGGTGAGCGTCGAGCAACGCAGCGTTCGGCGCGGCAACGAAATGTGCGCCTGAGCAAGCGACGCACGCCTGAGCCTTAGAAACAGCTCGTTTCTAAGGAAACACCGCATTCACTAGAGGCGCTTTTGTACCGCTTTGAAGCATCGTACTCGTGGCTCAGTGGTAGCCTCTCCGTCTCACACTCCGGAGACCCTGGTTCGATTCCCACCCAGCCCATCTTGCAAGAGTTGGGCCACCTAGAAAATCAGTCTCTGTGGCACGCCGCAACCTTCGCTTCTCATTCCAACGAGCAGCTCATTCTCCAGGATGCATCTCACCTCGTGAGTGTCTAGCAGAGGCAAGAGCAGCTGCTTATATACCGCCGCGAGCGACGGCGCGAGTTGGAGCCCCGTGTCTCCTCTGTCGGGACGTCACGTGGTATTGAAGGCGACACCGCCACGCCTGAGGAGCTGGGTTGAGCTCTCGTAATATGCTTCGCATAAAATTGGAGGACGCTTAAGCTTCGCCTTCAAGAGTGGAACGCGACAGCGTTGCCGTCGACCCGCCAAGGGGTGTAAGACAATGCGCTACGGCGCAGCGATCACTTACGAGGCGCCCCGCATCGGACACGGTGAGCGTCGAGCAACGCAGTGTTCGGCGCGGCAACGAAATGTGCGCCTGAGCAAACGGAACGAACCAAAGAACTCGGTGTCTCGAAGGAGGAAACGATCTACGCCAGCCGAACGTCTTGATCGGCACGGGCAGAGAGATAGTAATCTAAAGAAAGGAACGGCGCTTCAGTCTGCAACCCGTGTGGGAGAACGGCGAAGCGTCGTCAGGGGAGAGGGAGTCGGGGCATGCGAGGCGCCTGGCACCGGTCCGCGCACAGCCGTGGCGCGCCACCTGTCGGGGCAGCGCCGTACATTGAGAGGAGGGGGTCTTCTGTGTTTGCCGCAAGATGGCTCTGCGTGTGCGGTAAGCACAGAAGAAATGTTGCGGAAACGTACTGCGCTACTCATGTAAATGCGACTTCTGTAAGTTACATGCTCGTAATTACCGATATACACCGCAGTATAACTTTCCGCGGCTCGTTTCGAAGGCAACACCGCATGCACTAGAGGCGCGTTTGTACCTCTTGAAAGCATCGAACTCGTGGCTGAGTAATAAAGACAAAAAAAAAATCGAATTCGTGGCTGAGTGTTAGCGTCTCCGTCTCACACTCCGGAGACCCTGGTTCGATTCCCACCCAGCCCATCTTGGAAGTTGCTTTTTATTTATGGAGTGCCTGCCGTGATTTATCGGTCACGGTGAACGCCGCGGACGCCGACGACACCGGCTTTTCTGCGACACGAGCTCCTTAACGCTATCGCGTTAAAACTTCTGATTACGTCGCCGCCACGGAGCCCTGAAGAGCACGTCCATTCACCAGGTCCTCCAGCCCGGAAGCGCTGAAGCGCAGCGCGCGCTGCCACCTGGTGCCGCACTCTGTGAGAACGGAGAACAGAACAGAGTCGGTTTTTTTTTCGCATTTGTGCTCTAGTTACTGCAACAGCAAAAGATTTGCCTGACAAATAATTGAATTGTAAAAGACGAGAACGCTTTCTCTCCCACAAGGCAGTGCGTTTTATAATAAGAGAGAATGCGAAGAAGCATAAATGCAGGGAAGTCAACCAAACCATTTGCTACTGGGGATAGCAAACCCCTGTGTTGCAATGCAGTACACCTCGATGCGTCCGTATGCTCTATTATAGTGCTAATTTGGGCTGGTTGGTGCGTGTAATAAACGGGTAAACAATGAGTTGTGTCATAACATTTACCCGTGGATAAACCAGATGGAAGAAATTTCATTTTTCATTTCATTTATTATACCCCACAGGGCCAAGGGCATTACAGAGGGGGAGTGGTAAATACAAAAAGAGGACAAAGACAGTTGGTTACATGAGCGTTTAAATGGCACCTGTATATAAAATATTAGCTAAGGCTTCACGGAACTGTTCATAATTAATAAGGCCTACAACTTCGGCGGGAAGATGGTTCCAGTCACGCGAGGTTCGCGGCAGGAATGATTGTGAAAAACTTTTAGTGTTGCATGACAAAATACCAACTTTGTACTGATGATCAATGCGGCGGGATACATAAATTGGATGGGGGATGAGGTGATCTCGTAGAGTATGGTGATGGTACAACTTGTGGAAGAGGGCAATACGAGACACTTTTCTGCGAGATGCCAGCGATGGGAGGCAAAGATTAGATTTCATGTTAGTTATACTCGCTGTGCGATTGTAGTTAGCAAGAATAAAACGTACAGAACTATTTTGAACCATCTCGAGGTCAGTGATTAGGTTTTCATGAGGAGGGTCCCATACCGGAGTCGCGTATTCGAGTTTGGGTCGTATTAATGTTTTGTATAGCAAAAGTTTCGAATTAGTAGGTACGTTGAAAAAGTTGCGACGTAGGTAGCCAAGCATGCGATTAGCGTTTTTGATTATGTTTTCAGTATGAAGAGACCAGTTTAGGTTAGAAGTGATGTAAACACCAAGATATTTATATGAAGAAACTGATTCCAACGACATGGTGTTAATGTAGTATGATGATATTGTAGATGTTTTCCGAGAAAAACGCATGACTTTGCATTTGTTAATATTGAGCTCCATTAACCATTCATTGCAGAAGAAATAAAGCTTGAATCGTTACAACTCGGCACTGGGCGTTCTTTCTTTCCGTCTTTTTTTTCTTGTTGACAGTACACACACAGTAGTAGCGCGGTACTAGGTCCTTCATCTTCAGTCACCTTACCTTAGTTTGCATACATGTCGGTGCATGTTCGTGATCTTCTTACTGCCGTACAAGAACATGCGCGCTTACCGGTCTTCTTTCAAGATGAAGCGCCGAGTGTTGCCGATTACGCCTTACCGCGAGAATTATCCTGTGAACAGTGAAGATTATGCGTAATCGATGTGTCTCAATCAATGGACAGTTACTGACAGAGACGAGATATTTTGGAAATATTATGGCGATCAGGTAAACCAACTACGTTGTAGTTCAGCATAGCCTATTCACACTTGGGTTAGTTGCTTACGGAATGCCAAACTTTCATCCGACCGTTGTACATGGACTTATAGGACGCCACTCACCTTCCAGACCATTAGTTGCTAAATGTAAACGAGGTTACGGCCATTATAGCACTCCCTGCGTTTCGGTACTGATTTATAGTGCATCCAATTTGTGGCGCATGGAGCACCACCTCATTCCCAGTGCACCAGTACTTGGGTGTCGCAAGTTTGTTTACATAGGCACGTATGCCCACGGCTCTTCGTTAACTTAAACATATATGCTGTAATATTAACTACAAAGCTTTTAATTTGAGAACATCGCAAAAACACGTATATATTTGCGCATATGATCAGCGTTACAAGGCCCGTATGCGCGGCAAACTGCGACCGGAATATGTGTGTATATATATCTATACAATCTTTTATTGCAGCTTTTGGTAGAAGACTTTCTTTCACACTTTGTATGTATCTTCATAATGCGTACAGTTCGCGTGTTCAATAAAATATTGTTAGCTGAAACTTTGCGAGTACGAGCGCTCATTCAGACAGCTCAAAATTTCTTCGCAATAATACGGATGTTCGCCTAACAAGAATGCGAAATTTTGTCTGCTTTGCTTTATTATTACAGAGAAAGGTCCGCAAATCTTAAAGCTGAGAGCACTTTCCGTATATAAACGGGAGTCCTCGCTGTATTTTAGAAATATGACACACTTTCCGTATTTTTACCTGCAATGCTTCCATATAGTGACGGAAATCCTCCGTATAATGACAGAAATTTTTTACAGTGAGAAATGATGCTCAGTCACAGCAGCTCTTGGGTTATGTGTCGTCGCCCACAGGTTAGTTTAGGTTAGGTTAGGTTAGGCTAGGTAAGGTTAGGTTAGGTTAAATATATGCGTCTAATGCTCTAATACGATGCTGGTGATGTAGTCGCTACCGCTACCGTATGTTGTTACTTACGCAGTGATGCTGTTTCCAGGACACCACTACTTGGGCCCCGGAAGCCACAAAGGAAGGACCCCCGTGGATGAGGACGACCACATTGCCAAGCGGCACGACGAGGCGTACGAAAGAGTGCAAAGCGACGCAGACGTGTTTGCAGTCGACCGGACGTCTATGAAGGAGTTTTTCAAGGACATTATATCTACAGGCAATCGGCACTCTGCCTTGAGCGCAGCCGGCTAGGGTGAGAAGAACGTGGTCGAGGAGCACGTACTAGGCCGCAGTCTCTATGGAATGCCAGCCGGAGGGAAGTGTCCAAATAACAGGGACCGAAATCTTGCAGCACCAAAACGAGCAAACGCCGAAGAAAAGCCCTCGGAGGAGGCAGCGGACGCCCCAGCAGCACCTGGGGGAGCAGGTGTTGGAAGTAACCATCCGTCTTCATTTGAGGGGGTTCAGCAGATTTTGCGAGTACCTCGGGACCACGGAGTGGTCTCAGTGTTCCATGACAGCCAGACTCACCAATTGGGGCTACTGCATGCTCAAGACATCACTCAAGTATGACAAGGAAAAAACACTTCCTGGTATCGTAACAAGCATGTCTCGTTTGCCCGTTGACAACCTTTTTTTTTTTTAAAAAAAAAGAAAGGTCAAAGTTTATTTGTCAGTACAGCATACAAATACATAAATTCTGACCTGCCTAAGCATGTTGTGCTTGTTGGCTGGTCAGGCAGCAGGTTGAGAATCTTCTAAAAGAATAACTTCATATACATGCATTTCATGTTATGCACGACATTGCCGATAAATCTGTCAGCACAGGATAACATTCAAAACAAGTAAAACTATACACAAGGCAATAAATTTACGCACCAATTTCGTAAACCAGTCATCATCTTTCTCTTGCTGCTTGCAAGACATATATCATCAGGAATTTCATTAAACACAGCTGGTACATAGTAATTGCGCATCTTTTTACCATAATTACTATAGACCCGTGGTTTAACAAAACGTTCTGTTTTCCTCAGTGTAACATCTTTTTTACAGGAGTTTTATATTCATTTGAATAATAATACCGCGTCAACACAACAAAATAAAACAGCTCACGAATCTGTAGGATGCCTAACTCAACGTATTTCTCTGTCATGTCAAGCGAGTGTAGTTTGGTACCATAAGATATACTGTTCACGATTCGTTTTAGTATGACATTTAATGCTTGCTTTTTATATTCCGAGCAGTTTCCAAATAATGTAATACCATATTTTAAAACAGGTTCCACTAATGCTGTGTAGATTACTCGTCTAAGTTGAAGCGGAGATTTCCCCCGAAGGTGATACAACATGGCCGCAATGGCCCTAATCTTTCTAGAGAGTTAAACGATGTGCTCGTTCCAAGTGAGATGTTGGTCGAAAGTAATACCCAGATATTGAACTGTTTGCTCTATTTGCATGGCTTCGCAATCACACGGGTAACAACCGGATGAGTGCAAGTACAGTGGTTGCATTAAGGCAATTGTTTTGTGGGGGTTTTTAAAACATGTCAGTTTTGTTTTGCGAAGGTTTAAAAAAATGCAATTTTGTGAGAACCAATCGACTACTTCAGTTATATCTGCCTGAAACGTTTTAACGTCAGTGGAATAGTCAGTGACTTCAAGTGCGAGCGCTGTATCGTCAGCGTATTGAAATATTTTTGACTTAGTCTGCAATAGACCCAAATCAGACACATAAACGTTAAATAGCAGTGGGCCGAGTGTACATCCTTGAGGTACACCGAAAGTAACATTCTTCAAATGTCCGTACGTATTATGAAGCTTTACACACTGCAACCTGTTCGTAAAATAACTGTTAAAAAACTTTTGAAAGTAACGCATGGTCTATCCTTTCAAATGCCTTCGTTAAATCCAGGAATAGGGCTAACACAACGTGATTATTTTCTATTGCATTGTAAACATAATCAGAAAATTCTTCGAGAAGTGTTGTCGTATTTCTATTTTTTGTGAAGCCAAATTGCGCAGCATTGTTCAAAGAGTATTTTTCGCAGAATGATTGCATAACGTATGCAACATGCTTTTCCATGATATGTGCTATCGACGACAGTATTGCAATGGGCCTATAATTTATTAAGTCGCCTTTCTTGCCACGTTTGTACACAGGCCTGACCACAGATATCTTAAGTTCCTCGGGTATATCACCAGTTTCGAATATGCCATTCAGTATGTTCAGAAGAACGTCTTTTAAAATACCAAAGTTCCTGTGCAAATCTCTGAGATGAATGCCATCATATCCTGGTGGCTAGAATTGTTTCATTCTGCAAATAATGCTCCATAGATCATCCGCTGATGTGAGGGGCAGGTACGCTGTATGCGCGCATGCTCGTTTTGGTTGATATGGTACAGGACTACTGACTGTTACGGTTCGCAACTTTTCTGGTGTATTTAAGAACACATCATTAAATTTATCACAAAGCACCTTCATATTTTCCTTTGGAAAATTCTTTACTGTTTCATCAATGGAAGCCTTTTTCTGCCTACCCATTAGTTCATTCGCTATCTCCCACGTTTTCTTTCCGTCACATTTGTTCAGTGAAAACTGTCGCATGAAAAAGGATCTTTTCGCCTGTCGCATTTTAGCCGTCACTTGATTCCGCATTGCGCGATATTCATCTCTTAGCGCTTTATTTTCGGGTTGTTTCCTGCATTTCTGCCATGTCTTATCTTTCGCGCAGCACAATTCTGCTATTTCATTAGTGATCCATTTCTTATCTGGGCTTCTTATTTTGATTTTAACAGATTTAGTTGACTGTTCATAGACATTGCGAAGGATTTCAACAGTTTTTTTGTATAAACTGATATGATCCAAATGCAGAAGGGAACTCCAGTTAACATTACGAATTAATTGGTCTACTTTTTTGTTATCTAAAACAGAACCTCTAATAATGCCTCCATCAGTTCTATGATCGCCAGACATAATTGCAATCGCCACAAAGTAATGATCGGCCAGTTTTTGCTTGATAATCCCGGAAACATATTGCTGGTTTTGCAAACGAATTATTATGTGGTCAATGCATGACTTTGTTATATTAGCACCTAAGTGTTCTTCTCTTGTACATATCTATAATTGTGCTAACGATTCCAAATTATGCCAGCAAATTGAGGTAATTAGCAGGGATACTTTTTGTCTCTTTCATAATGTCTATGTTAAGATCCCCCGCAATAATGAAGTGCTTCTCATTCATGTACTTATAGAAAAAGTATACAGCTCATTTAGAAATGCACTGGCATTCATATTCGGTGGCCTATATATTGCGCATAAAGTGTACTCTGTATTTTCTTTCGAAATAGACAGAGTGACCGTCTCTGCATGAATAAAACTAACATCAATTCTATTCGTCATCCACACATTTTTTATGAACACCATAACACCGCCTCCTTTACGATTTTCGCGGCACAGTGCATATTGAGAATACCCATCCAAGATAAATGTACATTTTCTCGACGCATCTATATTAACCTCGGTTAAAATAATAACATCAAAAGGAACCACAGCAGTCTTTAGCTTCAATCCTAATTCATCGCAGTATTTGTTCAAACTTCTGATATTAACATGTAGCAAACTAAGTTCGTGGTTCAGTTGTGTTTCACTATTAGCAGTTTCTACATGAATATTCCACTCACGAAATGAGTCAAAGGAGTCCATTACGCTAGTTTACCAAAGTCTCTTTCCGAGTTGATACTAATTACCGATGCACCTTCACTTTTCCGGACAAGGATTTTCCCGTTGCTCACCCAGACAAATTTGAATCCTTGATCTTTTGCAAGCTTCTTACATTCCGAAAGCAACATTTTCTGAGCCCTTGTCAGGTTTTCGTTGATGTAGATTTTGTCTGCCCGCAGTGCGCGCTTTTTCGCCAGCCACATGTCCCGTGTGGTCTGGTCCACAAAGCGAACAATAATCGGCGCAATCTTATCTTTATGTGCCTTGAGCCGATGCAATGCCTCTATCACATGTCGCTCCGGTGACTGTATATTCAGCTTTACGCTGTGGTCAGTCAGAACTTGGTAAAGGTCCTGATTAGGGGCTTCAGGTATTCCGTGTATTTCTACATTTCTGCGCCTTGTGTATTGCTCAGCGCTTTCGACACAGTCTTTCAACGTGGCAAGCTCAGTGTCCTTTTCAGTCAACTTCTCAGTCAGTTCCTCAGTTGTTTTTTTTAGTTCAGCTATTTCCTTTTCCTGATTGACAATCTTTGACAAGAGTTCGTCGTACTTGGAAGCAAGCAACTCCATTGACTTTTCAACTGTCTCTGTGATTCTGTTCTGTTTGTCAACTTTGCCTTCGAGGGTTCCCAGTCTGCTCAGTATTTCGGCAAGCTTCTGGCTCAAGCCTTCTATCAGAGTATTCACAGAGCCTGTGGTCTTTTTGTTTTGCCTTGTCTCGCTGTCACTTTCACTATTTGATGCATCATCATCAATTTCTGCTTCCTTGCAGACATCACACTTCCAAGTTGATAATTCTGTAGGTCTAAGACTTTTAAAAGCTGATTTAGTTGCTCCTGAGCACTTGCCTAAGTGGAAAGACTTTTCACATTTGCTACATGTTAAAAACGTACTTTCGTTTACAATACCCTTCAAACAAGTGAAACACTGTTGGGCCATTACTGATTACAAAAAAGTGCAGTCCAGTGGAGCGTAGAGCTGAAAAAATGTCGCTTACCTAAGAGCAACAAGACAAGCAGTTAGCCCAGCATTCGGTGCTCCACCGGACTGCGGAGTGTAGCCTTTCGCTGCTCCCTTTTATAGTGCTCAGATGCGGTGGTCCGTGACGTCAGTTTCGCTGCAGGCGGTGACAGCGAAGTTATCTGTCGTTGCTTCGGTGCCTCTATCTTGTTTCCTTGCTATGGCCGTGCAGCAGGATCATCAGACCAGGAAGGGACACGTCGGCGCCTAAGAGCAACAAGACAAGTAGTTAGCCCAGCATTCGATGCTCCACCGGACTGCCTTTACCTTTACATACCTCACGACACTTACTTGAACTTTCCGGTACACACAAAGGCCTATTTCCTAACCCAGCCCGATGCGCTGCAGATGCGTGGCAGATATTGCGGTGGTGACTGGCTTGCAGTGCGTAGGTGTTTATTTCACGGGCGTCCAGATCTGCGAAGTCACAGTAGTCGTCAACACGACAGCACAGCGATGTCCTTGCTGTACCTGCAGGCTTGTGCAGACCGACGAAATAAAACTTTTGTGAATTGAAGGGACCACAGCTGTGGTTACCAAAACGATGCTCGGTCGCAACGGCTGTTGGGTTGCATGAAGTCACCCACAGCACCAATACGGCATCCACCTCAATGCGCTGCAGATGCGTCGATGATATTGTACCAAGAACTGGCTGGCAGTCCAAAAGTCGTCCTTTCCCGCGTGTCTAGATCTACGCAGTCGCAACAGTTGCGAACACGACCGCAAAGCGATGTTCTTGCTATAGCTGCACGCTTCGGCAAACAGACGAAATAAAATTTTAGTGGGTTGAAGACACCACAGCTGTCATTGCCAAAATGAATCTCGGTCGAAACGGTTGTTGGGTTGCATGTATTCACCCACAGCGCCAACAGGGCATCCACCACGATGCGCTGCAGATGCATGGACGATATTGACACGTGTACTTATATTTATCGGGCGACCACGTTTCGCCGCCTAACAAATGTTATCGCACAGCGCGGGACGCGCCTGCATGTATCTGAATTTTCTGGAAAGTTATCGAAGCTTCTATTCGCTGTCTGTTGTCGCCGAAGCTTGTGTTATCTGATTTCATCGCATGCCGCAAATGGTGTAGAACATTGTGGAAGGCACGCGGGTCCCAACGATTAGTCTGGAACAATCGATGACCAACCACAGATCAATGCGACGCAGTGGTGATCCGACGCCAAGGCGTAAATGTAACGCAAGACAAAAAACCACCGACCTCGACGTGCTTCTTGACGACCACGCAGTCACCGCCTTAGTAGACACAGGAGCCGTATACTCCGTCATGAGTGGACCCGTCGCAGCTGAATTGAAGAAAGTCAAGACTGTATGGGAAGGCCCGCCAATTCGGACCGCTGGAGTACACCTTTTCACGCCGAGTGGAATCTGGACGGCAAGAATTACTATTCATGACCGGACGTACCCTGCCACCTTCACTAAACTGCAGCAGTGTTCACGAGACGCCAGTCTCGGCATGGACTTCCTGAACCAACATGGCGCAATCATCGACCTGAAGTCGAAGTCAATAACGCTGTCGGAAGATCAAGCGATACCACCGGAGAGCCCTTGTAGTCACCACTCCTAGAGTGCGCTCGAAGATCAAGTGACCATCCCGCCTCGCTCCAGCATTGTTATTTCGGTCGGCACGTTAACACCCGCTGACGTACAAGGCGTAATCAAAGGCGACCAACGTCTACTGCTAGACCATGAAATTTGCGTCGCAAGAGGGATCGCTCGACTGCATGGAGAGAAAACTGAAGAGTTGCTGGCAAACTTCAGCCAGTAGTTCAAGCACCTCAAGACGGGCAAGACGATCGCCTACACCGAGGAAATTCAGGAAACCAGCGATGCGTTTGTCCTCTCGGATTCTGTTGCATCTACCCGACGACCATAGTTCCCGAGCCAGACTTCGACCTAAATCCAAGTCTCCCCGTGATTAAGCAGCAACAGCTCAGAAGTCTGCTTCGATGACACAAAGACTGCTTTTCGACGTCGTCGAGGATTCGACAAACACCAATCGCAAAGCATCGCATAATAACCGAAGAGTGCGCTCGACCACTCTGCCAGAGCCCTTACCGTGTTTCGACGCGAGAACGCGAAGCTATAAGACAAGTCGACGAAATGCTGCGCGACGACATTATCCAGCCCTCTAAAAGCCCGTGGGCGTCTCCAGTTGTTTTAGTCAGCAAAAAGGACGGAACCCTACGTTTCTGCGTCGATTATCGTCGACTGAAAAAAATCACGAAGAAAGACGTATACCCCCTCCCACGGATAGACGACGCATTGGACCGGCTCTGCAATGCTAAAAACTTCTCATCGATGGACCTCAAGTCTGGCTACTGGCAAATAGAAGTCGACGAAAGGGATCGCTAAAAGACTGCCTTCATCGTGCCAGACGGCCTCTATGAGTTCAAGGTTTTGTCATTTGGACTGTGCTCGGTGCCTGCAACCTTCCAGTGCGTGATGGACATGGTTTTAGCAGGATTGAAGTGGCACACTTGTCTTGTTTACTTGGATTATGTCGTCGTCTTTACCGGAAATTTCGACGATCATCCTAAGGGTCTTGCGACAGTATTAGAGGCCATCAAGTCATCAGGACTCACTCTGAAGCCGGAAAAGTGTCGCTTCGTTTACGACAATCTCCTATTCCTAGGCCATGTCATCAGCAAATCTGGTGTACGCCCCGACCCACAGAAAACAGCTGCCATCGCAAAGTTCCTGTAGCCAATCGTCAAGAAGGCAGTGCGCAGATTCCTTGGCATGTGTGCGTACTACCTGCACTTTGTCAAGGATTTTGCACGCATCGCGGAGCCGCTTACACATCTAACGAAATGTGATGTCGAGTGGGAAACGCCGCATGCCGACGCATTTCAAGAACTGAAACGGCGCATGCAGTCGCTGCCGGTACTTGCACACTTCGACGAGGACGCCGATACTGAAAATCCACACTGACGCCATTAGCCTAGGCCTCGGTGGCGTCCTAGTCCAAAGGAAACAAGGACTTGAACGGGTGATATCTTATGCTAGCGGGTCGCTGTCAAAAGCGGAAGGCAATTATTCTACGACTGAAAAGGAATACCTCGCCATCATCTGGGCTACAGCAAAATTGCAGCCTTACGTCTACGGCAGGCCATTCAAAGTCGTCAGCGACCATCACGCGTTGTGTTGGCTAGCTAACCTAAAGGACCCTTCAGGACGGCTGGCGCGGTGGAGCCTCAGACTACATGAATATGACGTCATGGTAATATACAAGTCTGGAAGAAAACACTCCGACGCCGACTGCTTATCGCGCGCCCCCATCGATACCCCGCCGCAAGACGACGAGGATGACGACGCCTTCCTTGGGATAATAAGCCTGGAAGACCTGACTAAACAGCAACGAGAAGACCCGGAGCTAAAAGCCTCGTAGAGTATTTGGAAAGGAACACCGACGTTGTCCATAGGGCATTTAGGCGCGGCTTGTCTTCGTTCACGCTACAAAACAACCTGCCTGTGAAGAAGAACTTCTCAGCAGTCCGCGCCAGCTACCTTCTTGTTGTAGCGTCAGCGCTGCGTCCAGAAGTACTGCATGCCCTACACGACGATCCAACCGCTGGGCACCTCGGATTCTCCCGGATGCTGTCGAGGACCCAGGAAATGTATTACTGGCTGCGTCTGACCGCCGACGTCGCCCGTTACGTGAAGGCATGCCGAGACTGTCAGCGACGCAACACAACACCGACAAGGCCAGCAGGATTACTACAGCTAACCGAACCTCCTCGTCGACCATTGCAGCTAATTGGGATGGATTTGTTGGGGCCATTTCTGCCATCAACATGCGGGAATGACTGGATCGTCGTGGCGACGGACTACTTCACCCGCTTCGCTGAAACTAAAGTTCTGCGAAAAGGCAGCGCAGCCGAAGTGGCGAAATTTTTCGTCGACCACATCCTGCTACAACGCGGCGGTGCAACAAACAACACAGATCACGCCGTTCAAGTTGGTTTATGGCAGGAACCCGACGACGATGTTCGACGACATGCTGCCGCACGTCACTGACGAGGAGAATCTTGACGTCTCTACCTATCTCCAGCGCGCCGAAGAAGCCCGACAGCTCGCCCGCCTACGTATCAAGAACCAGCAGCGTACGGACGCCCGACACTACAACCTCCGACGACGCTTTATCGAGTACCATTCCGGTGACTGTGTTTGGTTATGGACGCCGATACGCCGACGAGGACTGAGTGAGCATCTATTGCGACGCTATTTCGGACCCTACAAGGTCATCCGACGTATTGGCGCTGGGGATTATGATGTCGTGCCAGACGGCATTTTGCATTCACAGCGGCGACGGGCACGATCTGAAGTGGTCCACGTGGTGTGCCTTAAACCCTTTTATGGACGCTGACGAAGTTCCGTATTTTGTTGTTTTCGATGCTACGAGTGCTTTCCTTTATTGCTTTCGTTTGTTTGCCGCATCGGGTCGATGCTTTTTAAAGGGAAGCTGAAGAGTCTGTCAAGTTCAATAAGACGCTCATATACGGATGCGGGAACCTTATAAACCATGAAGGTAAAATTTGGGGGGGGGGGGAATTTTTCTCTTAGGAGCGACGCAATCGTCAGTTAAAATTGCGCTGTAGCTCCACCCCACGTCGAGCGCCGCGCGCTGCTGTTGACGCTGACAAGGCGAGCGGAGACCGGAAACTGCGGCTTAGTGACGTCAACACTGTGTTCCGCTCCTTCGCACTCTCCGCGACCGTGCCTGACCAAGCTGATTTCTGCGTGCGTGCCGTCCTAATCTGCTTCGCTCGAACCTACATTCCTTTATTGGTGTGTATATAGGAGCGGTAGTTGACGTGCGCAGCATCAGTTGAACTTGTAGGCCGATCATGCCGGCGTTCTGTGCAGCCTACGCTTCCACGAACACCATCGGCCATAACGATGTTCCGATGTTCCATCAGTTCCTGCAAGACAAGAAGCTTTCAGCTAAGTGGGAGGCTGCTGTGAAGCGAAACAATTTCAAGCGCTTAAGAACAAGTGTTGTGCTCCAACCACTTCCGTGACGATTACTACCGGAGTTTATTAATAATGCGTGCTTTGGGTTCTCCAACAAAAAAATTGTCAGCACGCTGAACCGAAGGTGCATGTTTATCGCCCACCCTTGACGCAGGGTTCATCACCAAGCGCCACGAATTTTTTTATTCGCACGTGTGTTGTGAAACAGCCTGCATGCTGCTACCATAACGCAGTGCAAGCGTAAAGTTTGCATGTGTTGGAAAGCGTGCTCACGCCAAGACGCAGCACTCCCCCTTCTCTCGCACACATAAGAAACCGACCATCTCACGTAGCCGACGGAATGGGCCGGTTACGAGTAGCGTGCGGATGGCGCGCTGATGAAGGTTTTATACTACACGTGCTACAACAGCCGGTAAACTTTTCCCGCGTTTAAACCGTCTGTGTAGATTGCCGACAGCTTTGCGGCAGCGCACAAACACTGAAGATCGCATCACCGCTTACTTTCTACAAGGAGGCATGCAGGAACATAACACTACAGTTGTTTGCCCGGAAACGTACTCACTGGAACGCTGAATGCAGCTTAGCTAAAGACATACTCGCCAAAGAACATTTCAAACACAAGGAGATACTAACACTTAGCCTTCGTTCGCGTGGAAAGCAGTGCTTGCACCAGAATTTTTTTGCTTCTTGGAGAGGCCGGCTCTTCGCAATTGGCTCTTACATGTAGTACGTACAAGTATGTTCGTACGTGCAGTATGTGCAAGTATAAAGCCCTTACAAGTGAGCTTGCACGCGACAGCGACAGCGCTGCAAGTGAGGCGATGGCTGTCGCGTTTACTCGTCGGCTGCAAGCCGAACCATTGTTGACGTCACGAGGCACCCGACCAATAACACGCGGAAACGAGGCGCGCGAGCTGGGCGTGTCTGCTGCTGCACTTTTTGTCGAAATAAAATATGTTTGCACTTTCTTTCACTCAATTTCGATGCGATATTCGAATTCAGAGGGTTGAAAACCACGGCACTGCTCTTCACTCATTTTTTTTTAAACCTTTCAGCTTCCCTTTAAGAGGGGGTATGGACACGTGTACTTATGTTTATCGGACGAGCACGTTTCGATGCCTAACAAATGTTATCGCACAGCGCGGGACGCGCCTGTATCCGAAGTTTCTGGAAGGTTATCGATGCTTCTATCCGCTTTTTGTTGTCGCCGAACCTTGTGTTATCTGATTTCATCGCATGACGCAAATGGTGTAGAACTTTGTGGAAGGCACGCGGGTCCCAACGATTAGTCTGGAACATTCGATGACTGCTTTATAAAAGCCGACGCGCTGGACCCACTGATCAGATTTTCGTCGATTGCCGACCGTGTTCGCCGCTATCCTTGTGCTATAAGTGTAGCCTGTTTTTGTGGGCACAGGTTAGCCCAATAAAAGTTAGTTTGGTCTTTCACAGTGTTGCTACTGTGTTCTTCAACGTCACCACCACGTGACAATATTGTGGTAGGAGCTCGCTGCCCATCCGAAAGTCGTTGTCCTTTCGCGCGCGTTTAGATCGGCGCTGTCGGAGCAGTTGTGAACACGACCGCAGAACGACATTCGTGCTATAGCTGCAGTCTCCTGCAACGAGACGAAAAAAAAAATTTGTGGGTTGAAGAGACCACAGCTGTCATTGCCAAAAGGATGCTCTGTGGCAGCGGTATTTTGGGTTGGATTTAGTCACCCACAGGGCCTACACGCCATGCACCTCGATGCGCTACAAATGCGTGGCAGATATTGTGGTTGGAGCTGGCTCACAGTCCAAAAGTCGTTGTCGTTTCGCGCGCGTCTAGATCGGCGCAGTCGCAGCAGTTGTGAACACGACTGCAGAGCGACAGACTTGCTAAAGCTGCAGGCTCCTGCAGACAGACGAAAAAAAATTTAGTTGGTTGAAAAGACCACAGCTTTCGTTGCCAAATGATGCTCTGTCGCACGAGTTTTGGGGTTGCTAGCAGTCACCCACAGCGCCTACACCGCGCTGTGAATGCGTGACAGCTATTGTGTTGAGAGCTGGCTGGCAGCCTTATAGTCGTCCTTTCGCGAGAGTCTACATCTGCGCCGTCGCATCAGTTGCGAACACGACCGCACAACGATGTTCGTGCTATAGCTGGAGGCTTCTGCAAACAGACGAAATAAAATTTTAGTCGGTTGAAGAGACCACAGCTGTCATTGCCAAAAGGATGCTCGGTCGCAACGGCTGTTGGGTTGGATTTATGCACCCACAGTGCATACACCCCATGGCCCTCGATGCGCTACAAATGCGTGGCAGATATTGTGGTTGGAGCTGGCTCGCAGTCCAAAATTCGTTGTCCTTTTGCGCGCGTCTAGACCCATGCAGGCGCAGCATTTGTGAACACGACTGCAGAGCGACAGACTTGCTAAAGCAACAGGCTCCTGCAGAAAGACGAAAAAAAATTTAGTGGGTTGAAGAGACCACAGGTCTCGTTGCCAAATGATCCTCTGCCGCACGAGTTTTGGGGCTGCCAGCATTCATCCGACGGGCCTGCACAGCACCCAGCTCTAAGTGCTGCAGATGCGTGGCAGATAGTGCGGTGGGACCTGGCTGGCAATCTGAAAGTAGTTGTTATTTCGCGTGCGTCCAGATCTGCGCAGTCACAGCAGTTGTCAACATGACCACACAGCTATGTCCTTGCTGTACCTGCAGGCTTGCGCAGACAGATGAAATGAAATTTTTGCGGATCGAAAGGACCACAGTTGTCATTGCCAAAATGTTGCTTGGTCGCAACGGTTGTTGGGTTGCATGTAGGTATCCGCAGCACGACCACGGCATCCACCTCGATGCGCAGCAGATGCATGGATGATATTGCGGTGGGAGATGGCAGGTGGTCTGGTGGTCGTCCTTTCGCGAGCGTCTAGATCTGCGCCGTCGCAGCAGTTGTGAACACGAACGCATAACGATGTTCTCGCAATAAATGCAGGTTCCTGCAAAAGATGAAAAAAAGAAATTTATTGGCTTGAAGGGACCACAGCTGTCGACGCGAAAATGAGGCTCGGTCGCAGCGGTTTTTCGGTTGGATGTAGTCACCCGCAGCGCCAAGACGGCATCGAGCTCAATGCGCTGCAGATGTGTGGCTGATATTGCGGTTGGAGCTTGCTGGTAGGCCGAAAGTCGTTATTTCCCGCGCGTTCAGATCTGCGGCATCACAGCAGTTGTGAAAACGACCGCCGTTGATGCTCTTGCTATAGCTGCAGGCTTCTGGCGAAAGAAAAAAAAAACTTTAGTGGATTGAAGAGACCACAGCTGTTCTTGCCAAAATGATTCTCGGTAGCACCAGTTTTTGGGTAGCATATAGTCCACCCCCAGCGCCAACACGGCATCCGCCTCGATGTGCTGCAGATGCGTGGCAAATATTGTGGCGGGACATCTTGAAGGGACAGCGCAATAGGACGAAAACAGAAGGAACGAACACACAAGATATCGCTGTCTTCTTCTTCGTCTTATTGCGCGGCCCCTTCAAGATGTTCCACCAATGCCAACTCGTTCTAATATCGATCCTTCTGTTGTGGTGGGAGCTGGCTGGCAGTCCGAAAGCCGTTGTCCTTTCGCGCGCGTCTAGATCTGCGCAGTAGCAGGAGTTGTGAACACTACTGCGCAACGATGTTCTTGCTAGAGCAGCAGGCCACAAGAAATAAAATTTTAGTGGGTTGAAGAGACCACAGCTGTCGTTGCCAAAATGGTGCTCGGTCGCAACGGTTGTTGGGTTACATGTAGTCACCCACAGCGCCAACACGGCACCCACCTGTATGCGCTGCAGATGCGTGGATGATTTTGTGGTAGGAGCTGGCTGGCAGTCCAAAATTTGTTGTCCTTTCGCGCGCGTCCAGATCTGCGCAGTGACAGCAGTTGTCAATACAACCGCTCAGCGATGTTCTTGCTATAGGTGCAATTTCCGTGCAGTCAGACGAAGAAAAATTTTACTGGGGATTTTAGTATTTTTTTACAGATACTGTCGGTCATCATCAGGGCCAAGACAGGAGTGGTAACAATATATCAACATACAGCAAGCAGTGAACGAAACAATAAAATACATCGAAACAGCAATACATGCCCTATTGAAAATATTAGGACAAAAGTTCGGAAAACTGCTCAAGGGTCTCTGCGTTTATAATGTTTGCAGGAAGGCGATTAGAGATTAACTTCTAACAAACTTGAGTTCCTTATCACAAAGTGCTATGGAAGCGGAACTAACACAGGTCGCTAGTAACTGGCACATTCAAAATGCCTCAAATATTTCTCTGGCCATCTGATTGCTGTAGCTTTTCAGCATGGGCTGTTCACCACTTCTTGACGACCTGTGTCGTCAAGAAGTGGTGAACAGCCCCACTTTGCACAATAAACAGCTAGATTATTGCCAGTCTTAATGTTGACACAGTGCGCATGCTCACGCAACCGTTTATTGATACAACGTCCTGTTTGCCCTATGTACGTGCAGCCGCAAGAAGTGGAAACGGAATACACTACATTGGTACTGCAATCTACAGGCTTGGCATCCAATGATGCAGGCAGCAGGAGGAAGAAAAATGTCTTAATAACGAGAGGAGCAAACATTTGCTTGTCGAAAATCAGCGGGTTGTACGACAGCATCGTGACACAGCCAGTGAGCCCACAGGGAGCCATGTGCGGGGGTGTCGCAGCTTTATAGGCGTAAGTGATGTAGCCCAGTTGTAGCCGATGGAAATAAGGCGGGCCAGGGTACATCGATAGTCTGCTGCTCCAGTGGCGGCGCTGGCAGGCTCTTTGAAGTAAGCGGTTGGCAAGAAAGCCCACTGCAGCGCTGCGAACGAAATGGCTCGGCCAGAGCCATGGCATCCAATGATGCAGGCAGCGGGACGAAGAAAAGCATCTCGAAGTGGAGGTGAATAAACATTTGCATGTCGAAAATCGGCGGGTTGTACGACAGCATCGTGACACAGCCAGCGAGCCCAAAGGTTCCCATGTGGGGGTGTAGCAGTTTTATAGGGGTACGCAATTTAGGCGAGTTGTAGCCGATGACAATAGGGCAGGCCAGAGTACATCGACGGTGTGCTGCTCCGGTGGTGGCCGTGGCAGGCACGTTGAAGTAAGCGGTTGTAAAAAAGGGCTACTGCAGCGCTTCGAACGAAATGGCTCGGCCAGAGCCATGGCATCCAATGATAAAGGCAGCAGGACGAAGAAAAACATCTCAATAAGGAGGTGAGCAAACATTTGCGGGTCGAAAATCAGCGGGCCGCACGACAGCATCGCGACACAGCCAGCGAGCCCACAGGGAGCCATGCGCGGGCGTCGCATCTTTATAGGTGTAAGCGATGTTGCCGAGTTGTAGTCGATGGCAATGAGGCGGGCCTACGTACAACGACGGTGTGCTGCTCCGGTAGTCGCCATGGCAGCCACCTTGAAGTAAGGGGTTGGAAAGAAGGGCGACTGCAGCGCTCCGAACGAAATGGCTTGGTGAGAGTCATGCCATCCAAAGATGTAGGCAGCAGGACGAAGAAAAACATATCGATTAGGACGTGAGCAAACAGTTGCATGTGGAAAATCAGCGGGTCGTTCGACAGCATCGTGACACAGACAGCTAGCCCACAGGAGCCATGTGCGGGTGTCGCAGCTTTATAGGAGTAAGCGATGTAGCCGAGATGTAGTCGATGACAGTAGGGTGGGCCAGGGAACATCGACGGTGTACTGCTCCGATGGCGGCGGTGGCAGGGACTTCGAAGTAAGCGGTTGGCAAGAAGGGCTACTGCAGCGCTCCGAACAAAATAGCTTGGCGAGAGCCATGGCATCCAATCATGCAGACAGCAGGACGAAGAAAAGCTCTCGATGAGGAGGTGAGCAAACGTTTGCAAGTCGACAATCAGCGGGTAGTACGACAGTATTGTGACACAGGCAGCGAGCGCAGAGGGTGCCATGCACGGGCGTCGCAGCTTTTTAGGAGTAAGTGATGTAGGCGAATTGTAGCCGATGACAATATGGCGGGCTAGGGTACATCGACGGTGTGCTGCTCCGGTGGCCGCGCTGGCAGGCACTTTGAAGTAAGCGGTTGGCAAGAAGGGCCACAGCAGCGCTCCGCATGAAATGGCACGGTGAGAGCTAATGCATCCAAAGATGCAGGCAGCAGGGCAAAGAAAAACATCTCGATGAGGAGGTGAGCAAACAATTGCATATCCAAAATCAGTGGGTTGTACGACAGCATCGTGACACACTGCTTCACTGTCACGATGTCACTGCTTTTTAGGAGTACGCGATGTAGGGGAGCTGTGGTGGATGGCAATAGGGCGGGCCTAGTTACATCGATGGTTGCTGTTCTGGTAGTGGCCTTGGCAGCCACTACCACATCAAAATAAGCGGTTGGAAAGAAGGGCTACTGCAGCGCTACGAGCATAATGGCTTGGCGAGAGCCATTGCGTCCAATGATGCAGACAGCAGGACGAAGAAAAACATATCACTGAGGACGTGGCCAAACATTTCGACGTGAAAAATCAGCGGGTCGTACGACAGCATCGTTAGACAGCCAGCGAGCCCACAGGGTGCCATGCGCGGGTGTCGCAGCTTTGTAGTTGTAAGCGATGTAGCCTAGTTTTAGTCAAAGAAAGTAGGGCGGGCTAGGGTACATCGAAGGTGTGCTGCTCCGGTGGAGGCGCTGGCAGGCACATTGATGTAAGTGGATGGCAAGAAGGGCCATTGTAGGGCTCCGAAGGAAATGGCTCGGTTAGAGCCGTGGCTCGGTTCGCTTAGAGCCGTAACATGAGATAGTTAGAAACACTTGCACTTGTTCAAGACATCTTTACATATAGGGTGTGTTCAGATAACGACAGAATTTGGGAGGTCCTTATGTCTCTCCTCCGGTTCTGAATTGCCCTTGAGAGTTTTTTTTTGGTGTTTCACAATATCTGTTAGTGTTTATTGCTGTCTCAGCAGGCAGAAAGTTGACCAACAGTACCCCTTTCCAGTCCCAAAACACAGTTTCCATGACTTTACCGGCAGACTGTGTTGGAATTTTCGTGACTGGGGCAAAGAGGGAAGCCGCAACTCGCGGGACTGTTTTGCCTCAGGAGTAAAGTGGAATGCCATGGTACCCATCTTGCACACGCCTGATATTGCAACGTTTTCATTAACATCCTGTGGATGGTGCTTCGGGAAGCCTCGGGAACCAAAATGCAGAGAGTACTCAGAGTGACCCTCCGAAATTCACGCATGACCTCAATCTTCGCGACTGTCTCATCGGAGACTGACACCCTACCGCTCCTTTCTTTGTCGTGAATTTCAGTAGAGCCGGCTGTAAACTCTTTACACCACTTGCAAACGTTCTTTACATCCATGCACAAGTGGTCATACACTTCCATCAATTACCTATGAATTTCAACCTGCTTAACGCCTTTTGCTATAAAAAATTTAATAACGGCGTGAACTTCACACTTGGCAGTAGTGTTCAACGGGAGCTTCATTTTCAATGGCTGCCAAACCAAGACTTAGCATCCGAGCAAAGCGCACACAGGCTTATTTGGGAGTGGAGGAAGCGCCACTCACAACAGTGTGGCCAACACCATATAAACAGTTTCTCTGTGTCCCCCCAAAATAGGAGAAATCTTATTTGGAATTTTCTTCGTATGTACAATAACAAAATCGAAAACATTCATATTGTATTTCAAGCTCGCTGTTTTTCTGTTAGTAAGAAAAAGCGACTAATATCGCACCTTTTTTGCCTCTTCTAAGCCACGAAATGACATGAGCTTGGGTTTTCACTAGAGGGTGTGCAAATATAAAAAAAAAAAATTGAATATGATTACTTACAATTGAATATCGAATGATATGCACATGCATTTATTAGCAAGTTGGTTTAACATGTTCTAACACTAGAATTACATTGTCATTGGTACAAAAATAAACTAGTAAGATATACTAAAAGATTCTTATCTCTTGAAAATTGAATAATATGGTTGTCTGTTCTCACCAACCTGTGGCCTGTTATACTGCATGAATTCCCTGGAAACGCGGAGGCATTTGACTCTGTACCTGCCGAAACTCATCGAATTTGCTGACAAGCAATGAGCTCAGGATTGGAACCTGCAAAAGAGTGCACCCTCGCTGTTGGCAAATTCGTGTCCTTTGCAGAGAGAGGTTAGCTTCTCTGCACAGCTTATAAGTTCAGGGGCTAAGCATGTTTTACAAATGACATTTTGCCAGCTGCATAAAATCGCGAAATATGCACAAAATCACGCACTTGCTCACATTGGTTAAAACCAAACGTTATGAAGCATGTTTACTCCTGCACCGAAAGAAATATATTCAATTCATTTCAAATATTCCTATACAATAGAATATTCAAAAATCCTTGAGTACCTATTGTCGAGTCAAGTACGATTAAAAATATTCAAAATCTTTGAATATTCGCACAACCCTAGTTTTCAGCGCTTCTGTATGAATATTTCACCTACCATATTTTAAGGTAGCGAGCACACAAGACAGCGCATAGCAAGCTGGTGAATGCTGGTCTGGGAAACTACTACTGGCACTACTCTCTAAAATGCTTCGTTTATATGACCGGTGCACCAGCCAGTGGGAAATCGCAATGACAAAACTGTAGTAGAGGAGTCATGTGCTTGTGATCAGTTAATGACAGTCACAAAAGAGGTCCAGACTATTTTTTCTGTTAACTAACATATTTGTATTAGGCAGAAAAACCTTTCCACACATTGTACGCGAGACTGCTTTCCCCACATACGTCTTTGTTTCACACAGAAAAAATCTTAAATAAGATGAAGTGCAAAAATGTCATTTCCATGTTTCAGAATGTTCTAACTTAAAAAGCGAGTGGTATAGAGAATACAGTTCTGTACACATTGAAAAGTCATCTATACAAACTATCTCATAGAATTAAAGTAAGTTGAGTTTAATCGTATCACGGCATGAACGAGAATGCTAACTTTCCGCTTTCACATACAAGGAAAAATGGTGGTTTATTTGGCATTTTAAAATGATGGCTTAAACTTCAAAGAATTCATGCAGAAACTCCACACGTGTTGTCCAATATGCATAATCATTGTGCCACTTGCTCATCTCCATGCAACCCAGTACCACTATCAACCTTATCAAACTTGATCCGGCCGGTAAGTATAAACGCTTATCAACCCTCATAAGTCATCATTAATCTTATCGCAATTGATTGGGTCCTTATTAACACTTATCTGTCCTTATGGGACACAATCCAACTGCTATCAACTACTATCAACTTTACTAGTATTGCTCTGATCATTATAAGCCCTTTTTAGGACTTCATACACCCACACTGAACCATTAGCAACCGTGACTAGACCCATACAACATTTTATCACTCCTTATATCAATTCATTGGCTGCTTGTCTATCTGTGCTGCGACATGCGAAGCACACGAGCCCTTGGAGATCAGTGGCATTTTGGTCGGTGAAGGAACCCTCAATGCAAGGCGCATCCCGTGACCACTGAAATGCATTGGGGATGTGGCGTGTTTGGCATTACATTTTCCCAAAGTCCGAGTTTTCATGATATGCACAACGTTCCAAGATCGCTCTAGATGTGTTCCTAGAAATGGCTTTTATTCCACCATCACCAAATCTTTCAACAAAGCCTTCACAGAAACAGTTTTTTACATTTGTTTTGTACTGCCGGTACAACGTTCATATGGTTCAGCTATATTCAGCAAGCGTGGGTATTTAGCCCAGTGCATAAGACACACAGTTTTGTAGTGAGGGGTGTTAGGTTCAAAATTCAATATTGCCAATGTTTTTCTTTTCGAATTTATTTTGTTTTACCCATTAATTTCTTTATAGTGATTCATCTTACAGGACGGATGGATGGGTTTCCTGGTTGGGTGCGCCTAGAACTGCTTACGTATGGAAAATCTTTTGCTCTATTTGTATTGTGCTGCATAACTTACAAAAGAGTGTATTTGCCATTTTTTATCGCTAGGAACTGGATGGTAAACTTAAAAAAAATCATAAGTGAGAATACCAACTATTTTTGTCTTCAAAAAATAAAAATAATTTCCGATTTCTGTAAAATTACTTGATGTTCATCTCTTGTGATCAGTTTCCTACAAGATTATGTTGCTATGTTTTGTTATTGATAAAAATATGCAACCTATATACTAAGGCACTCACTTCACTGTTCAACGATGGAAGCAGTTATCAAGGCCAACAGCATACATATTCCAATTTTGTTTCCAAGAAATTGATTTTCACAGTAGCTGGAGTTAATGGCAATCATGCACAGGCAGCCAGAATCATTATTGTGATAAAGGGCTGTTTTGAAGCTATGACGAGGCTAATAGAGATTGACTAATTTATAAATTACCCTTCAAAAATAAATATTGGGTTTTTACGTGCCAAAACCACTTTCTGATTATGAGGCACGCCGTAGTGGAGGACTCTGGAAATATCGACCACCTGGGGTTCTTTAATGTGCACCTAAATGGGTGTTTTCCCAATTCGCCCCCATCGAAATGCGACCACCATGGCCGGGATTAGATCCAGCGACCTCATGCTCAGCACCCCAACACCATAGCAACTGAGCAGCCACGGCGGGTTTATCATTCAAAGCTTGGATTGAGAGGTCTGTGTCTTATGAAGTTATACGAAAGTGGAAGAACCGCAGCTTTAGGTTTACGACTTTGGAATGTAATTATTTGCGCTATTTGTGCCCAGTAACTAACCATTCAGAGAAGTAAGTACTAATCCAAACCGAACATTCTTTTTTGAATCTGCGCTTGCACACTGCACAACATATAAAGAATTTCCTTGGTCGGATCGCACAAGATAATGTTCTTTTGCATACTGAATTTATCTTAATTTAATAGATTTATAGTGAAATGTTTAATGTGTAGAAAACTATTCTCTATACCATGCGCTCTTCAAGTTGCTAAATTTTGCTGCCTGATAATGCGATTTTCGCACTTTCTTACAGTTGAGATTTCTTCTGTGACAAAGTAGTCTCTGTCCTATTCTGTGGGATGGTTTTCCTGCCTAAAATATTTTAAACTGCTTCTGCAATCTGTCGTTATCCAAACACACCCAGCTGACTCCTCCACTGCAGTTGCGTCACTTCCCACTAGGCATGTACACTGGTCATTTAAATCGGATGAATTTCTGATATCAAGCCTAATTAGAGAGCAGTGACAGTAGCACTTTACCGAGACAAGCCTTATGCTTGTGTCATACGGGCACCCACAACTTCTTTACGATAAGAAAGTTCAACCTCAAGGAAGTTGTGATTGTGTCACGGCCTATGAAAGAAGCCTCGTTAAAAACCAAAATGCGCTCGCTAAACAGCAGTGCTGACAGCCACACTAGCCGCCCTGTGTTTATCGACATTTTCCTTTGCGGTGTAGCGAGTAGGCTCTGCATTCTCAACTCAAACTGCTGCAAACTACACTAAAACGCAACATTTCATGCAATGGTCACCTTGTGAGCTTTCTTATTTTGTCTACCCCTGCATGACTAGCACGACAAAGGCTGCATTTACATTTACCAAACGCAAGTGAGCAGTAAAAAATTGGGCTGACTGAATACCACGTGACCGCGCTTACATGAACTCGCTTCTGACAAGTCCAGACAACGATGGCACACGGCGTCGAGCAGATGCACCAACGCGTCCTAACTGAGCTTCTGGTTCGTTTCTGTCTGCAACAGCTCTATTTCGTGGATCTTATTGCTATGATGAGGTTCGGCTGCACAGTGTTTGCTTTGGGCTCATCCTGATGCTATTTCCGCTGCTGGCACCTAAATCGCGATATCACAGTGTTCCTGCACAAGTCTTGGCACTGGCGGGCCCAACCCTTCTACCTGTGCATACACGCTGCAAAGAAGTTGGGCAGCCCAACTGAATGCTTGCTCAGTCCAACAGGGTAATGCTTACATGAACTTGACAGGTACCGTATTTACTCAAATCTAGGCTGATTCCCTAAAGTCCGAAGCCAACAAAAAATATAGATTACCTCGAATGTAGGCAAAAAAAAAAGTGAGGACAGCGTTCACAAAATGCAAACAGTATTTATTGAATCTGAACGTGCAGAGCTCATTCAACGTCATCATCGCTGCTAGACTCATCGCTGTGTTCCTTGTCACTGTCACCTTCAAACAGTGCACTATCTTCGGTACCGTCAAGCACATTAGATATGCTGCACTTTCTAAAGTGCAGCGCACGATCAAAGTACCTGGGATGTCGTCCCACGCTGCAGCTACCCAGCTCGCAAGCTGCGATTGCGATGCACGTTTGATACGGCCCGTTGCCTTAGCATGTGGTCTTCATCAGTCAAACAGTCTGTGTAATATTTCCTCAGACGATCCTTGAAAGGTTTGTTGATGCAGACATCAAGTGGCTGCAACTGGCCCATCATGCCGCCCGGTATGACAGTGAGCTCCATGTTCGCTTGGGCAAGCGCAGCCCTCACGTTGTCGGTCAAGTGCCCATGGTAAGAGTCGACGACAAGGAGTGAGTTCTTTGTCAAAAGGGCTCCTGGATGCCGTCGCCACACAATCTTAACCCACTTTTCCACCATCGCACCCGTCATCCACCTGTTCTCATTTGCCCACACAATGACATTTCTTTGGAAAGTTTCTCGAGCAGGCAGTGTCTTCCTTTTAAATATCATATAAGGGAGGAGTTTATGTCCATCAGCTCTGCAGCACAGCCTCACAGTTGCGCGCTGCTTCCCGTAGCCCACAGAGTGCACCTTCACCTCCTTGGCACCCTTTTCATCCATGGTGTACGCCACTGGCATATCAAAATACACAGCCGTCTGGTCGGCGTTGTCGATTTGTTCACGATTGTAGCCTGCTGCTTCTCTCTTTCGCAGCACGTAGCGCTGAAAAGCTATAAGCTTTTCTTCGAAATCGCTTGGCAGCTGCTGGGTGATTGAAGTACGACGTCGGAAGCTGAAGCTGAAGCACTTCATGAATTTCTGAAGCCAGCCCCGGCTGGCTTTGAAATCATTTCGCGTTAGGCCTCGCTCCCTCGAAAGTTCCCTAGCTTTCGCTTGGAGCACTTCTGTTGTCACTGGAAAGGCAGCTGCTCTCTGCGTCCGAAGAAAGTCTGCCAAAACTGTCTCCACTTCGTGCCGATGGCCTTCCTTTGGTCCGCTAAATACCATCCTTGTTGCGGCGCACGTAAAAAGCTGCTGCCGTCCCTTCCAACGACAGACGTTTTTCTCGTCGACACTGAAGTCTTGCCTGACTTGAAGGTTCAACGATGACTCTGCGGCTATCACAACTTTTAGCTTGAAAGTGGCACTGTAGTGGCATCTCCTGCTTGGTGCTATCGTGATAACACCACGGCTGACACGACACAGGTCAAAATGGCGACCTCGCTTCACTACGGTTGGCTACTGGCACGGCTAGTAGTGGCTGCAATACTGACTATTCTAGATGGCGCTAGCTATGCACCATATTTAGCAGTTTCAATGAAAAACTGGCACGTTTTTTTTTAAATCCTCGAATCTAAGCCGACCCTAGAGTATGGAAAATGATTATGGGAAAAAACTATCGGCCTAGATTCGAATAAATACAGTATATTCCAGCCCGACAAGCCGGCTCAACCCGATTCTGTCGGGTTCATGTAAACACACTGACAGACGAGAAAAAAACTATGCCAAGCAGCCTAGGTCAAGGGTATTGTGCAGCAGCAAGTATAACTGTTGCTGAACTGTGCATTCTAGACATACACAACAATAAAGTTTAATGCAAACAATCATGAAATTCTCAATTTTACAATAACCAGTATGGGCATCAGAGTGTTCCATTTAGCCGTCGAGGGGTGTCACCAATCTCCTTTGACCAAAAGCTCCATTAGGTTCCCTAAGCGGAAGGGCGACTGTGTGCCACCAAGTGCATCTCCCTCGACATAAAGACGGCAATGTTAAAAGGAGTTTGTGGGTGCCCGTGTCACAGGGGTATTAAACAGCTCGCTGTGCCCGCTCTCCGATGCTTGCTACCTTAATGTACCGTAAGTAAAATGTGGATACCAGAGCCCCGAAAACTCAAGTTTGTCATTTCGTGAGTCAGAAGAGGCAAGAACTGCAGAATCTGGGTCACTATTCTTTAGTAACAGAAGAACAGCCAACGCGGAATGCAATGTGAACGTAACTTTGACGTTAATATTACAACTACACACATCACAGGGCTCTAAAAAATAGGACCGATCTTTCTGCCTAAAACAATGCTGACTGTTCTTGCAGTACTAGATTGATGACTCCTGTGAGGGTGTACTGTGAAATTTTGGTGAGTTTGGCATTTTATTAAAAATAAATACGCAGTGTAGCTGCTAATGTTTTACGTTAATTTGCGAAAAGCTTCTTCGAAGATTTGCCTGGAAATTTTCTGCTTCGCTGCCCTATCTAAAATAGCCCCACATGGCCGCTCATCTCAGGGTCAATGACAGGCGCTTGCTGAACAAGAAAAGTTTGGCAACCTAAAGAAAAAAAAGAGTGTGGGTGGCATAAATCTAAGTTTTCTTGGGCCAGTAGTTCCAATAGTTTCATATTACGAAAAATATGTTTGGCAGTGTACAAAGTTTTATTTTTGAAGTGATTGGTCTTCAAGTTTGCAAAATCTTAAAGTCGCAAGAATGCTCTTCTCCACGATTAGTCTTTCTCCAGATTCGCGCTGAGTTTCTTGAAACAAAGGTTGATTGATTCTTTTCTATAGAGGCACTAGAGCACATGCCCACCTCATTACCAAAATTTTCGCTGAGAAAGAACAGTAGGCACTCGCCCAAGTGTGTCCTCATCTGAACAAGCCTACGCCGTTATTTCTCACTTCCTAGTGGAATTGTTCATTTGCTTCTTTTTTTTAAACTGATGTTCACAGCTTGCCTATCTTCCCTTCTCGATTTTGCCTTACATCAATATCAAGAGCCGCAGCAGGCGAAAAGACACTCTTTCTTCCCTGTGCTCGGGGATAGCACGTAACCTTTTTCGTCATGTTCCTCTTGGTACATTGCTACCAACACCATGTTACGTACTGACAACAAGAAAAGAAAAAGAGAGCGATCAAGTAAGTTGCTAGCATTTGCCTATGGTTCAACTCTTAAACAAGGGCGCTCGTACGTGAGACGCTTAGTCAAATCAGTTTCCGTTGGCGTGATGCACGCCAACGGAAACATCACGGGACTCCTAAATGCTACCGCAATATAAGCAGTCATCGCGAAAAAAAAACTTCATTTACCTTTCCTGGAACAAAAACAACGGTGAATTGTCATGCGAGTGCGCGCAGAGTGCTGGCGCTCTGGGGACGCCATGTTTGAAACACTTCACAGAGAGGCCGCTGGTGACAGGAATCGAAAGTAACGGGAACTGAGAACCCTATCAAAATTTGTAACCCGTGTGCTATACCAACAATTTTAGATTTGATGTATAGATGTGCGTGCTCTGCTAAGCTACTGCAAAAGCCTTGCTTATCGCATTCACGTAAGTGACGTAGCGGCCACATTATGTTAAACATCCGAACGTCGTAACGGCAACACGCTAACTAAAATACCAGCTTTTACGAGTAGAACCACAAAACGTAATATAAGACCGAGAGCATTCGTCTGCACTTCTGCTACCTTTGCTGGCGAAAGAATCCAATCCGTAACGTTTCACAGACACACGTATATGGATATATATATATATATATATATATATATATATATATATATATATATATATATATATATATATATATATATATATATATATATATATATATATATATATATATATATATATATATATATATATTTATATGTGCGTGTGTGTGGTTTCCTGCTGTGGCGATAGCAAATGGCTATCAAAGCCAGCGTGCGGGTAGCAGTGGTGTGTGGTACACACGTTTGCCAGACTGAGCCGGTTCTCTTAGTAATCTGAGTGTGCTGCGTGTTGCCGATTTCTGTCACACGCCTGTAAGCCACAAAACCTCCACAGCACAGGTAACTGTAAAGTACGTATTGAAGAGGTGCCAATAAGTCCAGTACAGATAAGCCCGACTTGGCACCGTCAACAGCGTGCCACATCAACAAGACGTAACACATCAACAAGTGGAACTATCAACAAGCTACCCCACCCGCAACCGCAGCGTGCGGCGAAAACGTAACCCAAACTTTAAACCATCCTTGAACGAAAACCAAAACTATCACGTTTTTTTTTTAAAATAATACTGCCAAGACTGAAACAAACGAAGTGCACGGCAAGCGATGCGCTTTCTCAGCTGCGTGTTTCAATCGCTTGTTTATTATGTTCGGTTACAATTTAGCTCAACAATTCACGCTTACGTCACACGCTAGCGCGGGTATATATAGACGCGCGCGCTCGCGCAGCCGGCGCTTTTCATCCACCTGTCAATTCCCGACTCCCGAATTGTTCCAGCGAACCTCAAGGCACTGAAACATTTTGGAGTTTTATGTAAAAATATTTTCGAGATTGGTGCAGGAAAGGCGTGCACAACGTAGTGCGAACTATCTGGCGACGTTGGAGCCGAGGAAATCGCGTGCGATATGGACTGCACTGATAACTTTTCGGTGTCCAGATCAGCTTCTTGGCGCGATTTCGGCAACACAGAGTGCGCGGAGGACATTGCTGCGTCGACATAAGGCACGAGAATCCTGCGAATGAACATCGCAGATGCAGCATCTGCTGAAGAATGGATGCGGCAGTACATGGCGGCGACAAATACGTCATGGATTATGAAATACAACCGGCAGAGCGGCAGAGCCACAGCACTGAGTACGCTGATTCACTCCATCTACTACGTGCAAGCCCTGAAGCAAGAGGTGCCTTCTCAGAGTACTTTGAGGAGGGCATGACTCAGGCAGAGGCAATCCAGCGTCATGAACAACTTCTGTCCGCCAAGCCTGATGGCCCATTTCTTCTTGCCAATGGGAGCATAAACCCTAACAGGAAGAGTGTTTACGTTTGGCATCAAGAGTGGAGAAATGCTATATACGGACCCGCAGGGAATCCTGTGGCAAAGCTGCTAGAGAAAGTGGATGAATATGCAGCTGGAGGTAGGACTTCTCATGAAAATGATTTCTTTGCAGTAATAAAAAATACTGCATTGTTCCTAATGCAATAAGAGATAAAATTTCGGCAGGCACACTGAAGACTGTTTAAGTCTAGGAATGCAAAAGCATTTTAGTCGTTTTGGCATTATAGTCCCTTTGGCGAAACACCGAAATGGCTGCGACGTGACGTGTGCAATCACGCATGCACTATGCACACCTTTAGTCAGCGAGAACCATGGAGTCGCGGTGGCGTTGGGGAAGCATGCTTGTCTCGCATCCCGGAAGCCTGGGGTTCGATTCCCACCCAGACCGAAAGTTACAAAATGCTCTTTTGAGAACCATTAACTTACCTTGTTTTCAGGAAGCTTCCTCATAAATGTGACATCAATTCAAGCATTATTGCTCTTTGCCGCGTTGGCCATTTTTGGTACCATCTTTCGGTCACGATGATGCATGGTTGTGTAATGGGCCACATAATGCTTTTGTAATAGCATGATTCACCTAAATATTGCAGTAAAACACCACTCTTGAATTCCGTTCATGTAAATCTAGCCAGCCTATGATAAACACCAGCATTTTATTTCTTCTTAACTGGAAGAATTGATGCTGCAGAAAGAAAAAGAAAGAAATAGAAACATTTCATTGGTATCTAATGACACAAAAAAAGTTGCAGAAATTCTTTCAGCAGTTCCCTATGATAAAAAACGAAATTGGCATCATAACTTCTATGATCTGCTTGTATCAATACAACTTAACACCCGTTAACTTTGCACCTTTTGTGGCAAATATGCAGGAGCAGACGTCAGCACTTGTGAAACATCAGATGGTGCCTGGGCAGCACTGGTCATAACGCCCATCATGCGCCGTGCCCAGACCCTGGAATCTGCCCAGAACATCATTTTTGTAGATTCGACATCATCGTGCGATGTAGATGGGAATGAGATGGGAACGATGTAGATGAGCTACTATACTTCTGACAGCGACCAAAGCAGGCGCAGCTCCTATAGCTCTGCTTATACACCGCAGTCAGAGCAGAGAAGCCTATAGGCTTGCCTTCAAGCTTCTCGAGAAGTATCCCAAATGCTTTGGCAACGACAAGGTAAAACCCTTTTATGTTTTATTCACAGCATTCTATGCCTAACAATATCAAAGCAAATCCAAGGCAACTGTTAAATTGAAAGTCAGTTTTCGAAAAATTTAGGAACTGCTCTCAAGACCTGGTAGTCATCACTCGCCAGGCAGCTGTATGAATAGCCACTAAGGTATCTTTGAATGGAGCAAGGTGACAGCTGCCTCACCATTTCTATTGAACAGAAACATGTGAGACTAACATGTAACAACAGTTCAAGTGCTTTGGTATATATGCAACTGATAAAAGCAGAACAGCCTTAAAACCGCAAGGCAAAGATGTCCCAAAGCTTAAACAAACATTGAAGGGAAACAGAGAGTGTGACAACCACACTCGGCACACGGCAGGAGCAGAACTCACACATTGTAGCAGGGGCACGAACTGCACTGACTCAGGTAAATTATGTGCACCTGTTATGAGAACAGCAGAGATAGTTATGCCAAAACACATATAATGACATGATTACTTATCACATTGAGTTAATTACCTTTTCGAATACCAAATACGACATTATTAGCATGTGCTGCACCTTAGAAGACCCGAGGGAATGCAAAAAATGAAGAGGGAGCAGCGACATAGTCTTGCGATTCCCTGTTCTTTGTCTTTTTCGTCAGTTTATTGACCGGTTTGATCTTAACGGGCGGCACTGCCTCCCAAGGTACCTACAGGGTCAACAGGCAAAAAACTTCACCTTGTCTTATTCCATAAAGGCGAAAAAGCTGTACAATCTGATACCATGCTGTCACTGTAGCCACAAAATGGCACAAAATTAAATACAAAATATTGGTCAATTCATTTTCCCCTCACTAACCAGACTTTTTACAAGTAAATGAAAAAAAAGAGAATGGGAGGGAAGAGGCAGGCTCTAAAGTAATAGTTTATAAGAATAATCTAATTTCTTGCTTTTATTCACTGTTCAGCTCTGAATTAGCATTGTGAAGAAAAAATAGTGAAACTGCAACCTACTCTGCACTACATGTTTCTTTACAGCCAACAGGTTTATAAGGACACTTGGCAATTCATCTATCAGGGCAGCAACGACATAGTGCTGGAATTATTGTGATGATCTTGAGTTCATAGTGTGCAGTGAACGTACACTCTCATCCAAGTTTAATAGGCCATAAATAAAGTATAGCATTAGAAGTACAAAAGTGAAGTAGGTAAATAAATAAATAGAAGGGTAGTTGACACAATGCTAAGCACAACATTTGTTTCATGATAATGTTCCTACGTATGTTGCTAGCTAGAAATGAGCTAACATACCAGTTAGAAACATTTTAAAAACTACGTACTCGTAGGTGTGAACTCAGAGGTAATGTGGCATACTTGCAGGACAATTTGCAGCTACATTTCTGTCCTCACATTTTCTTTGTTGTGTTTCCTTGAAGCCTCTGGCTTCCTTCACTCATGGCCTGTCTTCTTCTGTGGGCTAGAATGATCCTAACAAAATATTTTGTTAGAGGAAAGTAGAGGAGGGTGGCGGCACGCTTGCCAAAAGTGCCTTTGTTTGGCTCTGCACCTGTTGCGCAACATACAATTTACCACAGACAATGATTCTGTGGTTACAGAGCATGCTAAGGAATAAATAACCACTCGTGTGCATGCATGCTTTTTACCAATATGTACCCATTATGACTTGCACTGAAAAGTGACCAATGAGCTGTTGATGCATAATAGGTCATAATATACCAAAACGTGCTGCATAACACTACTAACAGACGCTATTTTCGTCATACGCAGGCGCCCTGTGCGTTCATGTCGGACAATGCCAGAGCGGAAAAAGATGCCCTGCGTGACGTGTGGCCCTCCGCCAGGCAGCTGCTCTGCCGTTTTCATGTGTTGCAAGCGGAGTGGCGCTGGCTCAAATCAGCACAGAACAGCACAGGGAAAGCAGAAAGACGTCAGCTCATGGCAGCTTTCCAGAAGGTAGAGCAAAGTTTCAGATTAATAATACTTTTGTTGCGTATACTTAGATACTAATTAGTAAACGACCCTGAAATTATTTTGGCGATTTTGTACAAACGTACTCAGTTGTAAGGGTAGATCTTTCTAATCATTAATTGACACATCTAAGTGCTCCACGTAAAACCTTGTAATATATTATAAGGTTTTAAAAACGTAGATTGCTACCAATCGCACCATGTCACTCGGCTGAATTTTCAGCCACCCCCGACTATTTGACGCAAGTTTTCCTAATGACGACAGTATGGTGAGTAATCCCACAGGCTACCTAGAGTGCATGATCGATAATTTTTCTAACTTTCTGGTGAACAAATGTTCGTAATATTTGGAACGTTATTAATTTTTTTCTATGAAAATAAAGTAACACAAAGAGAATGCACCAGGACAATTTCTCACTACACTTAAGCACTTTTGGCACAAATCAAGCGTCTGCTTTTGTTACAACGTGCTCTGTGTGAACAAGAGCCCCGCAGTCAGTGCTGATCTCGATCTTTACTTTCACAAGCACCATGGCTCACCCTTGTCACGTTGTGGGCCGCAAACCTAGCGACTGGCAATACGTCAAGCTGCAACCTTGTGTCCCTATGCAAGGAAGCAGACGAGCGGAGTGGCTACAGCGCATAGACTGTTGCTATCCGATCGATGCCATTTTGCGCGTTTGTGGCCGTCACTTTACGCCTGAGGATTACTACCACAATAGTGTTTCGCGTGTCCGTTATTCGGGTAAATGCAAGCGCAAGCAGACTGGACCCAGCCATTTGATTGTGGCGTTTTACAGGATGAGCAGAAGTGCAAATGTGAATGGTCTGCACGGTGAAGCCACCTGGTTGCAAAAGCTCAACCAAGGACAGCAGCTGTAGCGAAGTCTATTATACTTTGCTGCTGGTGTAAATTTTTCTCAGGAGCATAATCGTGAACACATTGTTTTTGTAAATGTTTAAAATGTTTTGCACTTGGTTAGAGCAATATTAGCTCTTTGTTTGGGTGGTTAAGCTCTGCACCACCAGGTGGCTGGACCATGCAGACCAATCAGGCCACTCACATACATCTACGCCAAAGCTTTTTCATTAGCTTGAATTTATGCCTCCACCCATCCTTTGAAACGCTAAGCTCGCTTGCGGTTACAGGAATACCAGACACGTTCAGTGCTGCGACAGAATGCTCGCAACGCACGCTGCTTCGATAGCTCTCGCTTACACCGTGGGATCGACTGCCATGCAGCTGGAGGAGAGGTTGGAGAGGCTTTGAGCGCTCGCTCCTAGACCAATGGAAGTAGGTGACATGATGTGTCTTATGACGCTGAGCCAGTGAAGGCGGAGCTTAGCCCCGATCACTCGGTGAACAAGTTGAGGGGTAACTGTATCGCTATGGAGGAGGGTAACTTGTGCTCGTCCCTAGCTATCTTAATATGCGGCACTTCCTACAAATTGTGATGCGAATAATCTACTGTAGCTGAACCCTATGCGTCTACAATATTTCTCCAAACTGTTTCAGGGGCCCTTTGAGTAGCAAGAAATTTAAGATATTTAAGAAGACTTGATGCAGTGTCATCAAAACCTCTGGCATGAAACTATGAACTACTGAAGTTATGTATTTATAAAGTCCAATTGTTTTTGTCAGCTTAAGTGTTTTTTGCTCTAATTTTATCTTAGACTGGTAGGTGTACACTGGCTCGGAAAGCTTGGATGTAAGGAGGCCTTAGTTTGCTCACTGAACATGGTTAATTAAATATGGCACCCTGAACACGCAGCTACAGCAAACAATGAGACCATTATCGGAACTTCTGAGAACTGTTCACATTACCGAAATTTGGGGGCAGAAATTTTATCCAACAGCCGCCCTACGATGCCTATGTAACATTGATTCCTGCTTCAAGTGACATGCACCTTGGAATGTGTGTAGTACATTCCATGTTGCGAAGTGCTATACCGTGTAGCATTAGATAAAGGAATGATGCACAGAAATGCACCATGGGCCAATAGAACACCAAGTCTTATGATGGGTCACGGGACTAGGCAGTAGTATTAAACAATGTGTATGCACAGTGTGTTTGCAAACTACAACAAGATTTGGTTAGTTTTTCTTTTCCACTGCGACTCCTCTAGCATGTTCAAAGATGTAAAAACACACATACAAAGACAAAAATAAGAACAAATGGAGCTTGGCAACAAAGAACTGAAATTAAGAAAGAAGAACCGCTGCGCACTCGTTACCGAACACACATGACATGCACTGCAACATTCGCGATGGAGTGTAAACCCCGTGAACAGCGCAAACTTCGTTCTACTCCTTTAGCCACCCAACTTGCAAGAATACAAACAGATAAGTGACATCTCCCACTCAAGCTGACATACTGCGAGCACTCATAGTAAAAACACCAAATATTCATGTTTGCAGTTGGTGAAGGATGCACATGCAGAAATATTGGTGTTAATAACATGTGTGCACCGCTATAAGGTGTAGAAGCATATTTTGCCATGTGGTTGCATGCCATGCAATATTTTTTGGCTGGGGTCAATCTATTAGCGCTTATATATTGCAGTTTGCAACTAAATTTGTAAAAAGTAACACGCCGTTCATGTACCTCACAATCCAACTTGCCTGTGAAAAAAAGAAAAAGGAAGAATAGGTTACATCCCTTTCTTACTGCAGCAATAAGTGAGCTGGCTTATTTGTGTGCATCATCCCAGAGGCAATGTGCACGACCTTGTTCACTCTCTCACTCCAATTACAATGTACAGCCATAGCATAATATCAAAACAGAATCAGAACAGCAATATGGCGAAGCAGTGCAGATGACGGGACATGTGAAAAACGGGACAAGACAAGACATGTCCTGTTGGCACTGTTTCACCACAATGTACAATCAACCAAAAACAGACTATGGGAGGGCCCTCATGCCACCCAGCATGCTAATCCAAATTTGTCATGCTTGTACTGCTCTGTCACGTCTCTCACATTCACATAATTTCCTAATTCATAATTCATTTCCTAATAAGAACGTAAATTATTTAAAAAACAAATATCCCGATTCTAACGAAGGCCTCTTGTGTCACTCTAAACTCAACAGTCTTATCAGTGTGTTCATACCTTTTTTATATTTACATTTTTTCTTGTTTGCTGCATACTTTATACAGATTAAATACCAAAACAATGCAGCAATCCTGTCTCTCCGCACCAAGTAATTTATTCGTAATTATAGCAGAAAAGTTGAAAAAATTATTTTCATGCTTCCGCACATGCAGTACTATGTCTAAGCACTTTCACCTGAACAGCTTTCAATTGAGAATAATAAGAGCAGCCAGGAAATTTTGGCCATGACTTTTCTTTGGCTAGCATGAACCAGAACGCATAGCGCAGAAAAGAATGTCACACACATGCACTCACAAACACACATCACTAGAAAACTACTATTTATTAAAAATGTGGCTCCCATTAAAAGGCAGAAAAAGTGCACGCTTGGAGGGACTAAGCAGTGAGCCCACATGACCCATGCTGATAGGCACAGAACAAACCTACACAAAGAATTGGAAATTGAATTTCCACTATCTTGTAATAATTTCTTTTTCAAGTGAGATTATCACCACTTAAATGTCTCTTTTGATAATTTTTAACCAATAAAGCACAGCACATTTTACTGCCTTTTCCCAAAGGCCTGTGCATGTAGTGTCGAATTAGCATGAAATTTGGCAATCTTTTTTAACAAAAACAAAAGAAAAGGAACACAGCCCACAAGTTATTGTAAAGTAAAAAAAAATATTTAGCTGAAGAGAAGTCATACTGAAAGCAAAGTTACTGCTATCACTGACACGTGCAATGAAATGAAAAAAAAAATGAATATATCACGATACTGTACTCTTTCCATTTGGAAATCTTTTCTGGAAAAGTTAAATTTTTCAGTGGCTGCAAAGCTCTGCTTTAACAGAGAAATGGGAATAGCAGATAACGAGATATGCTGAAAACCAAATGCTAATAAAGAAATGCATGCTTGAACTGGTGTTTCCGATTCTCTATGCAAAGAAGGAGCACGAACTGGAGACAGCCATTGCAGAGCATCACTCCCTGCCTCATATGCCCTATGTTCAGAGAGTGAACACGTTTCTTTTGCGCCAGTGTCAGTGGGTGCTCTTGTATCGTGCTGGTGTGCTAACAAGATGATAAAACACAAATAGAAGAAGCCGAGGTGCGGACGTCCCTCACACCGGCTCCGTCGTTTTTGAATGTTTGTGCAGCCGTCTTTGCCGCCATCACGGATTCAAGCACATCATTGGATTTGTGAAGTCACCGGGAATTCGCGGACACCTTTCCTTAAGGTGGGACTTCCACTTTTGGACTTTTACTGGCCTTTCTTGGCTCAAGACCTAAGTAGGCCTACTGGCCCCGCCGGGCCGCGATGGCGGGCACGCGCATGGAAGATGAAGACGCTACCGGATTAGAAGAGAATGAGGAAGATCTAGGTTGGCAAATTGTCAGAAGCCGAAAATTTCGCTCCACCACAAGGATTGCTGGCGATGGGAAAACATCGCCGCAGAGCCAGCAAGAGCAAGGCAACAGCAGCAAGAACAAGGAACCTACAACCACTATGTTCAAAAATCGGATTGTCAAGGCATCAAGGATGCCCCAATTGCCCGAGGAGCACAGCAAGATCATCATCCGTCCACGAGGAGGTCTCAACTTGAGCAAAGTGAGCACCACAGCGATAGGCGTGGCGATTATTGAAGCATCAGGCCTGACTCCGCAACAAGCCCGAGAGGATGTCGTTTGCCCTAACTTCACGCAAAACATCGTGGTGGTTAGTACACCAGACCCCAGTCATGCTGCCAGGTATGTGCGAATCAGGTCAATAGTTATAGGGGAAACCGAATATGAAGTGAACGCCTACGAGACAGCTCCGCATACCACGTGTAAAGGGGTGATTCGGAGAGTTGACCTCAGATACAATCAGGCCATGATAACGCAGAACATTGTGCATGACTTTAACCCACTGGCATTGGCAGCCAAACGCATTAATTCCACGGGCTCGGTCATCGTTCAGTTTGATGGGCTCAAGGTGCCCAATTATGTCAGATACGGGTCGACCCTTGTAAGGTGTTACCTGTATAGGAAGCAGTTTGATGTCTGCTATGCTTGCGGAAAGATTGGACATCGGGCAGATGTATGTCCAACACCGGACGTGGTACAGTGCAGAGGATGTGGAACTCAAAACCCGGAGGACAATCACATGTGTGTGCCTAACTGCAAATTCTGTGGAGGGGACCACCCAACTGGGGACAAGACTTGCCGACAGCGGTACCAAATTCCATACGTGGTGCGAATTCGACGACGAGAACGCAACAGATCTGCATCGGGGGCGACACCAACTCAGCTGCAATGGGATGCCCAAACGGGCACCAGGGGGCGCACGCGCTCAAGGAGCCCCACACGGTCAAGACACCGCTCGCCGTCGAAGGGCAGAAGCCGCTCCAGATCACGTGAAGTGCAGGTGCGCTTCGAAGGAGGAGGGCAGACGCCTGGCGACAAGACGACATCTGGAACAACCTGGGCCGACAAAGTGAAAGGTACTGTGAGGACCGCGGAGAGCGGTGCGGGGCGGCCGGTCGGAGATAATGATGCCAGGGTAGAACAGCTAATTAAAGAAGTAACGTATCTGAGAAAGGCAAATGAAGAACTTACTAAGCAGGTTGTAGAACTTCGCAAGAACTCGCAGACTAGCTCCACAAAAGTAGCAATAGCCAAACCGGTGAATAATGACAACAGTCAGGATGAAGAAAACACACCAGCTCCAAATAAGCGGGCAATAAGCCCAGTAGAAACGACAGTGTGCTCGGCTTTGGAAGAGATCAAGGAGGCGATTAAACAACTTAGAGATGCCATAGACAAAACTACCTTCAAAGTTGATAAGTTATGGAAATGGAGATTGACGGCTGAAAAGAGGCTTACCAAAGTAGAAGCGCAAGGCGAGGACGACGAATACTTACCCTCAGAAGCAGAAAGCGTCAGATCACTCCCTGGCGCGTCGGGGGATTCTACGAAGCGTACTCTAGCGGGTAGCAGTAAGGCGGGTTCTATAAGCAATGGCTAGCAGGGGGAGCTTTACCGTGTGGCAATGGAATTGCCGAGGATTTTATCACAAAAAAGCACTTCTCATGCAGTTAATAAAAAACTCTGCAGACAAACCGAAAATTATTATGCTGCAGGAAACCTTGGCGGATGACATTAGCCTCTCCGGATACAAAGCGACATGCAGGGGCAAAGAGCCGGGTAGGGGGCTAGCCACGCTCGTAGATAAGAAAATACCTTACATAGAACATGATTTGCACCTTGGACTAACCAAATTAGAATACTTACTTGTGGAAGTAATTCTGAAAAGGAATAGAAGCAAACCGCAAAGCCTCTTTTGTCTTAATGTTTATAGCAGCCCTAGCGACATGAAACAGAGTTTCAGGGCACTTATTAATAAGGCTATGGCTATTACTAAGCACTCTCCACTCATTATTGGAGGAGATTTCAACGCCCCACATCAAACCTGGGGATATCGCTGGAATACTAAGAAAGGGGATGGACTCTGGCACCTAGCTACAGATCTTAATCTCTCCCTCATCACAAACCCAGCTTATCCCACTAGGTGTGGTACATCTACATGCAGGGACTCCACCCCAGACCTTACTTTCGTATCAAATTTAGCGAACGCTGGCTGGAATAACTCCAATATTGACCTGGGTAGCGATCATTACATATTGCAAATACTATTGGAAACACCAAGTAATGAGATAAAGCATTTTAACTACATTGACTGGGATCTTTTTCGGAAAGCAAGGAAAAGCAGAGCTGAGACAGAGAAAGGAGAAAAGAAAACACTCCAAACTTGGACCACTCAGCTCAGGGAAGATGTAAAGGCGGCAACGAAGGATATTACCACAGAGGAGGATATCGAAATCATGGACAGTAGGCTGGCGCACTTGATTGAAGCCAAACAATCTATAAAAAGATGGAAAACGCAACGTCTGAACAGGAGACTCAGGAAACGCATATCATTGTTGAATAGGGAGATTGAAGAACACTCCAGAAATTTACAGAAACAACAATGGGATGAGCTTTGCAATTCCATAGATGGTCGAATCAGACGTGGTGGAAATTGGAATTTACTTAGACATTTGCTTCATGAGAACGACACGAAATATAATAGGAGAACAGCAGTAGCACGACTCGTCCATCGTGAGAGTCAGGACACAACGGAGGAGGCCATTCTGGATCGGCTTGCAGCTAAGTATTTACCGCTTAAGGATAGCAATGAGAGTACAGACCCGCCTGAATATACAGGGGCAGACTGTGAGCCTATGGATCAAGACTTCACAGAAAGCGAAGTTCGCGCAGCCCTGTACGACCTCAACAGTAGATCTGCTGCCGGTCCAGATGGCATTTCCAATAGGCTGTTGAAAAATTTGGACGATGAATCTATAACATATTTAACAGAGTATCTCAACGAACTCTGGAAAAATGGTGATTATCCAAAGGAATGGAGAATTGCTAACACAATTCTTATTCCCAAACCAGGCAAGCAACTAAATCTAGATAACCTAAGACCCACATCGTTAACATCATGTCTGGGCAAAACCATGGAGCATGTCATACTCAATAGACTTACTAAGTATGTAGAAAACAGAAATCTTCTTCCGCATAACCTGATAGGTTTCCGTCCTGGACTTTCGACTCAAGATGCAATGCTTTTAATCAAACATCACCTTATTCTTGCTAGCCCGCTGCATACGAGAGCTCTTCTAGGCCTAGATGTAGAAAAGGCCTTTGATCGCATAAAGCACAGGGCCATATTGAATATCCTCTCGGAGATGGAATTGGGTAAACGATTGCACAATATAGTTAAAGCCTTTCTCGGTGGCCGTTCTGCTTGTCTCAGGTTAGGCGAACTCCAATCGACAACTCTGGAACTTGGGAATCGTGGGACACCACAAGGGTCCGTCCTATCTCCCATGTTATTTAATTTGGCAATGTCAAAAGTGGGTCGAGGTCTCGCGCAGATTGAGGGTATCCACTTTGCTATATATGCAGATGATGTAACAATCTGGAGTGCCGAAGGTAATATGGGACAAACAGAGACCAAACAACACTTGACGGTATGGGACTGAACTGCTCTGCTAAGAAATCTGAACTATTGGTACTACGGAGCAGTAAGCGTGGGCGCAAACCGAACGGATATATCCCAGAGGAAGAACCCCGCATTGACATATACGCGAAGAATGGAGAACCAATCAGGCAGGTGGAGACTATTAGAGTGCTAGGACTTCTCCTGCAAGCGAATGGATCTAATAGCAGGATGATACAACACATCTCTAACAAGTCAGAAGAAGTCATTAGGCTTCTGCGTAGAGTTACCAACAGGCATAAGGGGCTAGGAGAACACAGTGCCATAAGATTGGTACATGCATTCGCCTTTTGCCACTTCTCGTACGTGGCTGGCATGCTACAGTGGACACAGGCTGACAAGAACAAGCTAAACGCTTTAATCAGACGACTTATAAAGACTGCACTAGGACTTTCCATCAGCACGGCTAACGATAGCTTATTGCGCCTAGGGCTGCATAACACACTAGAAGAGATAGCTGAGGCTCAGCAGGTGGCCCACCAGGAGAGACTAATGGGGACACGACCTGGGAGGGCGCTACTTGAAGAAATTGGCGTAGAAATTAACAACCACACCAACGAAGGAGAATTACTAACACAATTGCAAGCGGGACTACGAGAAACAATAAAGACGACCCCGTTCCCGAGGAACATGCACCCGACACATAACCTCGAGAGACGAAAGGCAAGGGCGAAGGCACTCCTTCAAGACATAGATCAACATAAGCAGAAGGCGGTGTTCGTTGACGCTGCCTGGGTTAAAAATAAGGATGCGTATACCTCCGTTGTTGTAGACACTCAAGGTAACATACGGGATGCCATCACCGTCTATACCAAGGACCCAACAGTAGCAGAACAAGTAGCAATCGCCTTAGCCATTCGGGCTAATCGGTGGACACATATTTACAGCGACTCTAGAACAGCCATACGCAGCTTTACCAACGGATATGTGACACGGATAGCAACAAAATTACTAGAGAAGGTCAACAGTGAGAGGATTGAAATCCGCTGGTTTCCTGCACATCTGGGGGTAGTGGACGGCGCTCGGAGAAACCTCAATGAGGTGGCAAATGAAGCAGCACGAGGACTTTCTAGCCGTGCTCTTCAAGACCGAGCAACTTACACTTCACCCTGGGAACACAGGGATCGATTATTAACATATAACGAAATCACGAAGCATTATTATTTAAGCAGAAGGGAGTACCCATTGCCACACGGTAAGCTTTGCAGAGCCCAAGCGGTCACATTACGTTTGCTACAGACTAGAACATACCCAAGTCCATATTTTATTAACAGGATCTATCCTGAGAGGGAAACTCAAATCAACTGTAATAAGTGCAATGGCATCATTACTCTTGACCACATGCTTTGGCAGTGCCCCGCGGTCTTCACAGACTGTGATAAGGAAGAAGAATGGTGGCGGCAAATGCTACATAGCGAATCACTCTCTGACCAATTACGGGCAGTCCAGAAGGCCCGCGATGTGGCTGAAGGGCTCGGCCTGACAGTCCCAACGTGGGAGCGGCCCGCGTCAACCTATTGTTGACCTTCAGGACCAAATAAAGTTCCTCATACCATACCATACTATTCGGAGGCTTCTCTTCGTATTCTAAAGGACATCATCCTAAACAGAACAAAAGCCTACAACGCAGTAGCTTTAATTGAATTCGTGATTACTAATTGGGAGAAATATTTCGAAACACGGCTGCTGCGCATGCACACAATCGGCAACCTACCCACCGAATTGGCTATGAGCACCTTCTGCAAAAAATGCCGGAATCCCCCCCCCCCAAAAAAATCAATTCTTGAAGTAGAACAAAATTGCTACCATGTTCCGAATTCTTCTGGAACTGGGACAGATGAGGCGGACATCGGGCTATGCAGCTGCAGGGCAGGGAAGGCTGCTGTGCAACAAGCCTTTGGTGGTGCTTTCCCGAACAGCCCGGAGTTGACAGTTGGAGACCGCACAGAGCTTGGCCAGCTTGCCCTCGGAAAGCGTTGTCCAGCAACAGGCTTTTTCATGCCTTTGACTGCACATGCACCCACCTTAGCACCCTCATCTTTGTGCGAAGCAGGACCATTCACTTCGCACGAAGACGTAGGGCAGGTGACGCTGACAATCTCCACAGCGCCAGAGGTGCAAGAAGCGATGGCTGACTTGGGCGAAATACATCTGGTACGAGATTTTGATGGCATTTTCCTTTACAATATGTGACGAGCTCAATTCTCAACAGGTTTGATTCAACACTATCAACACAGAAAAGATGCGTCCATGACTCAATTACACCAGCATGTATTGTACTATGCATTACATGACTTGTCTATGTCCACTAATTCCTCTTAGTATTGATTTGAAAGTTAGGTACTTGGATTTCATTAGCTGTTCGCTATGCTTTCTACAGCAGTGGGAAGAGTGAATTTTTTCCTATACACTACATTTTTTCCTTTTGTCAACCTATGCATGACCCTTACCTCCTTTTCAAACTTCTTTGACACCAAAAAGCTTCTGCCTAAATGCTTAGGTCTAGCATTATACAGCTGTTATAGTGTGCTAAGTATATCTAGAAATATGAATAACTTTTTAAGATATCCAATCAGGGATACATACAACTTTTCCACCTTTCAGCTTATTTAACCTAGCCAGTGCCACTCGGCTTCCATTACCAGTTGGTACCCAAACATCAATAATGGGTAACGCGTCCAAAGGAAGGCATTCACTTTAAATGATTAGGAGGGAGAACACTGATAAGCTCATGTGGCTTTTTTTCAACAAAAAGCGTTACTATAATTTTGGCATGAAGTAAAATACCTACCACTTTTGAAGAATATCACTAAGCTGTCATCAGGACCAGACACTAGGTTATATCTCCATTTCTTCAAATCAAAGACAAATAATCAGAAATTATGGGTTATGACGAAATTTAACACAAATTTGATGGTGCCTGTGATTTGCCAATTTTCTAATCTACATACCCATAGACGCCAATTCGAATTTTAGCATCTCAATTTCTGTGCAAGCAAGTGGCACTTGATGCATTGTAAGAAGTAAAAGTGTAGCCCTTATATCTCCATTACCTGTTCATAGCATCAAGAACTGTATGAAATGACAGGTTTGCTGCAACATTCAATTAGTCCATCATGTAGCCTGTCAAAAATCCAACCAAGTGCAGCGACTATGAAGGGTTGTACAATACTGTTCCTCCCCTATGTGAAGGCTTTTGTACTTTAAGGTAGATATTAGACATAACTTTACTAGTAATTTTGTATATTGTGCAATTCTATATTCGCAACAAAAATAGTTTTTCAAAGTGTAATAATCGGTCATTTTGATTCCGCTTTGTCGCAATACTAGTGTGTCAGGCGGGGAACTATATATACCGTGCCGTGGAGCATACCAGGAATGAAAGAGGCACTGTAACAGAACTTAGAATGCATTCGCTTACGTGTGTGCACGCGCTGGCTACAGTGTCAGTATGAGCACCAAGATGTCTATTGAGTGTAATCGAGATGTCTAATTAAAATGAAAGCACTGTTATGGCACCATCCCCTTTATACTTCTAGTCATAGCTGTAGTCTAATTGTTAATGCGTGCACTGTTTTACTTTTGTTTCTTCTCATTAACTTACAGCATTCAAAAGGCAGTTGCACCATGCTTTACTATCAATTAACCTCTTTAGAGCTTTTGACATTTATTTAACAAGTCCTAAAGCACCAAAGTTTGGTCTCATTCTTCCACAGAACAATTAGTACAATATTCAGCAGTTACATTCCATAACCCCGTTTCTCCCTGATAAATAAAAAAAGTTTGCTCATTAATTCCTTCATTCAAGTTTGCAGTGAATTCTCTACAAAACAGCTATTCAATATTCGATTCAAAAATACTCATCCAAAATCAATATTTTCTTCGACTATTCGCACATGCCAAATAAGATGACTGTTTGCAAACAGCTTGTGCATATTGTGTCCTTTACAGCACGTAAAATACACCTTTAGGTGCATCTTTTGGGGTGCCTAATATACCGTTTCCTTTTTAATGGCTAACATCCAATCTCTATATATAACTTGTAGATTTCTAGAAGATGTTCTCTGTTAAGATGTCCACAAACTAGAACATGTCTTGAACAACTTATCAGAGGAGTGTATTTTTGATGGATTCATCCATCTGCGTCCCTGTTCTCTTTTTTGGCTTTTTCTTTTCACAGATATGTAAGTGCGTTGGCTTTAACAAACATCACTTCAAAGCAAAACACTTGGCTTAAAGGACTTTCAAGATTAAACATGTTCATTTACGTGACTTTTTGCAGGACCGCAAAAAAGGGTGTGCTGCATTCAATAAAGCCTACCAGCGCGCCCATGGACTTGGTGAATGCATTTCTCAATATGCTGCTGTTATCAAGTCCATAACAGAAGACCCGTTAAAGTTGAACACCAGCAGCGCTGTGTTTGCATGCATGTTCAGGCAAAAGGCCATGGGAAGGGCTATCAAGCACGGTAACAAAATTAAGGTACAACCAACAAGCTTGGCAAGGCGCCGACCTGGCCTACCGAGAGGTTCGGGACGCATTCCTGCAGGCTGAGCAAGAACAGCTGGAAAAATCAGGAAAACAAAACGTGGGCATGTGCCCAGCCAAAGTGTGCGGGATGATGTACCTGGGGCCAAATGCCATTAGGAACTCAAACTCTATGGAGACCTTACAGCTGACCCACTAAATGTCTCAGCACGCTTAAGGACAGTGAATACGTTGAACACACGTCATCTGTCATCGAAAATGCCCATTTTCGGCCTGCACTAGGACGATTTTCAAACACTAATTGTAGCTCACAAAGTGTGATTGCAGTGGGTACTAATGCTAACATGCCCCTTTCATTTTGCAGTTTGTTATTTTTATGAAATTGCATAGCCAGCTGCTCCTGAAGCCTTTATACATTGTCTGTCCTTTCTTGAGGTGGTTTAAATACTTCATGCAGCATCTGTACATTACCAAGAGTCCACCTCTAGTTCTGTATCCTTCATCATGCCATTCCTTCAAGCGACTTTTCAAGAATGATATTGCTATTTGTATTGAAATCCAGCACTAATATTATAAGACTGAGACCAACCAAGCTGTCAAGCGCTTTTTATTCCAAAACGGAAACGCCCCAGCTCATGCTTGAAGAAGTAGAAGAACAGGGAAGATGATGATGGCTATGTACAAATGAAAGCAACGAAGTATGTTAATAGTGCTTACGCTAAATTCCCCCTCATCATGGAAGCAGCCAGCCTGGTCGCAGATTAGTGATTATCCAAACGGAGAGTGAAGGGCTTCATCCATGAGACGTGAACGATTTCCGCACTCCAGCGGTGCCGGTCAGTGACGGAGTGTACTGGGCGGACGAGATAGTTCACTGCAAATACTTGCTGCACAACGGTGTATGGGCCATTGTAGCATATAAGGAACTTCTCAAAGAGGCCTGGAATGCGGACTGGAGCCCAAAGCAGGACTTGGTCTCCAGGGTGAAAATGGAGGTCATGGCGTTTGTTGTCGCAGCGACGTTTGCACTCAGCTTGGGTAGCTTCTGTGCTTTGCCAGGCGATTTGACAGCAATGTACAACTCGGGAAGCAAAATATTCTGGAAGGGACGCGTTAGGCGAAGAAGGTGTTAAAAAATACTTTGTCGAATATGGCGCAAGGAGAACGTCCATACACAAGGAAGAAAGGGCTGTAGCATGTAGTGCTTTGAATAGCAGTATTATATGCGAATGTTACGAAAGGAATTTTATCCTAGTTAGTGTGGTCAGGACGGATGTACATGGAAGTCATGTCAAACAGCATACGGTGGGAGCGCTCAGGAAGGCCATTGGTTTGCGGATGATAGGTAGATTTGTGCACAGTATCAGTGGCCCGAAGAACTTCTCGAGAACTTGGGAAATAAATGGCTTGCCGCGGTCACTCAGAAGAAGGCGAGGAATCCCGTAGCGCAAGACAGTGGAGTGCAAGAAAAAGTCGGTGTCCTCAGAAGCGGAACCGGATCGCAGAGGGGCAATCTCGGCATATCCTGTTAAATGGTCGACCGAAGTGGCAATCCAATGGTGACCGGAGGGTGTCAAAGGCAAGGGACCATGTAAATAAATGCCAAAATATTCAAAAGGTGCGTCCAGGCAAGAGAGAGGTTGTAGTAAACCGGCAGGAGGGGATGTCGAGCATTTGCAGTGCTGACATGACACACAAGAGGCAATGCATTTGGCTACCATTGTGGATAAACCAGGCCAGAAGCAGCAGGTCTCGATACGGTCGTAATTCTTCTGGAAGCCTAAGTGGCCAGCCGATACGTCGCCATGAAGTGCCTCTAATACTCGCAGGCGAAAGCAGCGAGGTAGAACTGGAACCACCGGTGACCTGTTGGGTGGTAAACGTAGCGGTGTAGCACGCCACCTTGAAGGCGGAATTGGCGAAGTTGGCGTCGCAAGCGACAGTTGGGTGGTTCGGCGAACAAACTAAGGCAATCCATGAGAGTTCAACAGTAGGAGTCGGCCCGCTGAAGCAACACGAAATCAGAGCATGATGAAAGCGTAACTTGGTCCAGGGGCGTTATCAAGAGCTGGTGTGAAGCAGGTATAGCATCGGAATGACGTGGTGGGGAAGACGACAGCGCGTTATCGGGACAGAGCGAGAAAGGTCAGCAAGACAATGTGTCTGCATCACGATGACGTTTTGCAGACTTGTACGGTATTGTAAAGTCATATTGCTGCAAGCAGAATATCCAGCGTCCTAAGTGTCCCGACATGTTTTTCATTGACAGCCAACACAGAGCATAATGGTCGGTTACAATGGTGAAGTGGGAGCTGTAAAGGTATGGGCGAAATTTCTGAATCAACCAAATGATAGCCAGGCACTCTTCTTGTGTAATGGTGTAGTTACGCTCAGTTGGAGAAAATGTTCTGCTGGCATATGCTATGACTTGCTCTTTAGAGGCTGCATTAGGTTGCAGAAGTACTGCACCAATACCTTGTGCGCTTGCGTCAGTATGGAGTATGGTGGGGGCTCAATCATCGAAGTGGCGAAGCACTGGTCTGGAAGTAAGACGCTGCTTGAGAGCTTGCAAAGCCGACTCGCAGTCGTTAGTCCATGTGAAAGAGGCACCGGTAAGCAGTAGCTTGAGTAGACGAGCCGCTATTGCAGCGAAGGTGCATATATATCGACAAAAATATGACGCCAAACCAAGGAAACTACGCAGATCTTTCGGTTGCTGGGGGTGAGGAAAGTGGAGAACCCTAATCTTTTCGGTGTCTGGCTGGATGCCATCTTTTGAGACGACGTGGCCCAATACATTGTCTTGCTTTGATTTTAGTCCACAAAGTGCGTTATTATCATATGCTCAAATGGGGCGGGAGCATTACAAAGGCCAAAATGCATCACATTAAATTAATAAGGTCCATCTGATGTAGCGAATGCGGCATTTTCTTTGTCAGTCTCAATCATCGGAATTTGCCAGTATCCTGATCGAAGATCAAGGCTGGAGAAATACTCCGCCCCTTGTTGTGTGTCCAAAGCATCGTCAATGCGAGGTGTTGGATATACGTCCTTGCGTGTGATCTTAATGAGCGCTCGATAATCGATGCAAAAGCGAACAGAGCCATCTTTTTTCTTTACCAGAACGATGGCAGAAGCCCAGGGGCTAGAAGAAGACCGTGTTATCTTGTGCGCAAGCATGTCAGCAACCTGTTGTTGAATGACCTTTCGTTCGGACGGCGATACACGATAGGGGCGTCATCGTATTATGGCGGAGCCTTCAGTTATGATGCGATGTGTAGCCACAGAAGTTTGGCTGAACAAAGAGAAACAGCTATCAAAACAAGCTTTGTGCTTCGCCATGACCACCAGTAAGGCTTCGGACTGCGCGGCTCTTAGGTCAGAACCAAGAACGGCTGGCGGAAGGAAAGAATCATCCAAGCCTGAGGTTGGTGCTAGGGATGAAGGGCAAAGCGTGACTATAGAGATGGGTTGAGTGTCGCCGAGGGCTGCCACAGTCATCATTTCGGGCAGCCTCACAGTATATGGGGTTGGGTTGCAAGCAGACAGAAGGGTGCGGCCACGTGAAAACCGGACGAGACGGCGGCAATGAGAATTCCGTGACAAGTACAGCAGGAAGAAGGGGTGACTAGAGCGTCTCCGTCGGTGATCTGAGGATGTTATAGCTACAACGTCTTCATGATCAAGACGCAGGAGGTAGACTATAGCGATGGCCAAGTTCACGCATGAAGGTGAAGAGCCTGTAGCAGTTGCAAGTGCTGTATCCATGATATGGAAGCATCCCCTCATATGGACAACATCCCCTCATGATGAAATGATGGCTGAAGCAGAAAGTAGGAAGTACCAACCCAGTATAAGTTCATCGATACACTTTGGAAGGATGATAAACTCAATGTGGTGGCGAATCCCGTCAATGAGAACACGAGCAGTACACTGCACGTTAGGGTGAATGAATGCATTATTAGCACCATGCAAAATAGGTCCAAGATAAGGCGTTTTTACTTTCCGGAGCTGTGAACACAGATCACTACGAAGAACAGAAACAGTGGCACCGGTATCGATGAGAGCTGACGCGGGAACACCTTCGACAGTTACATAAAGCATGTTGGCTGGGCGAATAGGAGGAATTCTTGAAGACTGATAGGAAGCAGTTCCCCTCCAAAAACTGTAGCAGTTAGATTTCCGAGTGGTGGTCGGCAAAATGGAAAGTGGGGCGAAGCGGTGATGTAGAGCGCCGGTAAAAATAAGGACAACGACTTCCGACTTAACGGGAACTATGAGGCAGATTGGGAGCAGCTGGAGGAGATGGAGAACGCTGCTGCGAGAACGATAACAATCCGGGATAGTAGGTGTCTGGTCGGTGAGGGTGGTCTCTCTCGTGCTCAGCATAGCCTCATTTTTCATCCTGCTGGCGACGGTGGCAGAAGCAGGATATATGGCCGGGTATACCACAGTAAAAACAAACCGGACGAGGTGGACGCCATTGAGGGTAGGACGGCGCAGCAAGTGCTCTGGTCAAATGGTCATAGGTAACGTCAATACGTAGGGGTGGGTAGCGAAGCAACCTCCGCATAGGTAGGTGTGGGGCGTGCTACGGGAGCGAGATGCGCCGTGGGTGTAGTCATCGCTGTCGACTCTTGCTTTATGACCTCGCACAAGTCAGGGGGGGGGGGGGGGCACAGGCAGCAGGTAAACGCCTGAGGTGTTGTATTTGAAGCTCTTCGCGGATGATGGTGCAGATGAGAGCACATAGATTTGAATAATGGGGAACCTGCGTATCACTGCTGTTATGTTGAAGACAGAGACTGCAGCTCGCCTAGGCACTGACACGAAGTGATGTCTTGGACAGAAGACAGATTTTGCATGATTAAGGCGTTGAATTCGACATACCAAATGCCTTTTAATATGTCTCAAATGCGTTCGGCTTCCATCATGCTAGGGTTCGCACGGCGGCACAGAGCCAAGACATCCTCTTTGTATGAGGTTACTCTTGCGGAAGTTGGGAAGCGTGTGCCCAGCTTCTGTTTGGCGACTTCTGCACGGCCAGACGAGGAAGCAATAATTTGGCGCAGCTTGAAGGTAAACGTGGACCAATCTGCGATGTCGGATTCGTGGTTGAAATGCGTCTTTGCAACATCTGTCAAGTAGAATGCGATATGTCTCAATTTCTGGGTGTCGTTCCAGTTATTGCAAGAACTCACGCGGTCATAGTGGTCAATCCACTCGTCGACGTCATCACTGTGGAGTCCTGCAAGGACAGAGGGGTCATGTTGAGGGCTCGTCACAGTTCAAGAGGGCACTGCAGGCGGAGTCGGCTATGTGGTAGGGTTAGACGTGCTGGAGGAGCCGGCGTTCGAAGTGTCCATCGCTGTCGGGCGCAGGCGGCCACCGGAACGTAGCTCCGGGGAGGACGGCAACGCGAGATGATGTTGGCATCTTGACGTGCCTCCACCAATTTGCAAGTCAAGCGCTTTTTATTCCAAAAAAAGAAATGCCCCAGCTCATCGGCGAAGAAGTAGAAGAACAGGGAAGATGGTGATGGCTATGTACAAATTATTACGACGAAGTATGGTAATAGTGCTTACAATATCTAGGTTTGAGAGTAAAAAGATGCTTACTGAACATGGGCCTTGAATGCAGAAAGTTCCACATTAATGAGCACTGGTTCAGGTCGAGCACTGTCTCGTGCTCTGCATTGGCAATCCTGCTTGCACTCCGGCTGTCCTCCACTCCTTCATTACGTGTGTAACAACCACCAGTGCTGTGGCTACAGTGAGCTGTAGGGCTAGCTTTTGTTTATCAGGCAGGGCTTCTTGATTGGTAGCAGTAAGGTACAGCCCAAAGCATCGTATGAGTAGCGTCCGTTCAGCTTGCAAGTTGCCAGCCTTGCGCATAAGTTGCGATTCAAACATTGATGCCGCCCTCGGTTGCTCACACCTCAGTAAATTGTGATTGGCAGTATTACACTGGCGCTCTTCGTAAATTTTATTACTTTGGTCACAGGAACGTTTCTAGCTGTGTTTGTGTCGTTCTCAACCTAATGTGAGTAGGGTGAATTTTTTTATATTGAATTCTGGGTTTTACATGCCAAAACCATGATTTGATCATGAAGCACACCATTTGAATTTTTTTGTAGCGCTAGTCCTGTGTTCGAGATTGGATAAGCGATCAGCACCAATGCATGCCACGATGCAACATCAAGACATGTCTTGATACAACAAAAATTCATAATAGAGGTAGAGGGTGCACTGCATGAAAAAGGTAACCATGGAAGAGAGGTAAGATGAGCTGAACAAAAATGCTATCTTCGTTTTGTACCATATCCTTTTGGCATTGTACAGCTCTTTATTTTCTCTGCGGCCTCTCCTCTATGACTTCACTTTTCACCTTTTGTTCTTAGTTGTACTGTCTGCTACGTTCTTGCAGGGAAAATGTGCCAAGTTGTTTTGTAACTGCTGTTTACAAACTTAGAGAATAAATTGTTTTCATTGGCAGCCTACTATTCTTTCTTGTTTCTCTTTCACAACCATTTGCGTTCTTCGATATTGACACACAACATTTGCTCTAATCATTTAGTGAAGTTCTTATAACTGAGTACTGACAATGGACATCACATTCCAGCTTGAACAAGCAAATGAGACTAATGATCATGAACCACCTCTTAGTTAACATACCATGAATTATTCTCAAAACATATCACATAAAATATGTAAGCCAACCAAGCAGCCATTCATCATACTTCTATTTTTGTTAAATTTACCAATCGCCATCTCAAAGAGCTGTTGCCCTTCCTAAAACACGAATCTGAACAGTTTTTTCCATGTCAGTGTGGATTCATATAGGGTTACTGATGCACTTGGCTGAAGTTACAGTGCCTGCTTATGAGCCTCACTACTTTTATCGTTAATATTTTTACTAGAAAACATAAAAAAATAGAGTGGTGACAATGAATACAGATGGCTAAGGGGTGAGAATTTTAATGTTTTTAGATCTGGCAATTGTTCCTCCTGCGAACTGTATGTATGGAGCTGAACTGGAGTAAAATTACCATTTAGGTAATACATGCTTTCACATTCAGTAGGATAGTCAATCCAAGGTGGGGTTAGTTTTCTTTATTTACATTTGTAAGGAAGTGTGCATCGGCATATGTGCGCGTCTTAGCTCTGTGTGCACGCAGTCCAGCTAATATTATTGCGTTAATATTTACAGCTTACAACACTCACACATTAGACAAGTGGGTGCCAGACGAGCAAGTTAGTTTTTTTATAGCTACATGAAATTATTGCAGGACATATGCAAGTTATCTATTTTTCGCACTTTGATGTGTTTACACCAAGACAGGTCAATAGCGTGCAGGAGACCAACATATTCAGGCATACCTTGCAGCAAAGAATTATTTAAGGTACTGTCACGCACTGGCTGTAGCGCTCCAGATGGCAGAAAAAAAGCAACAAATGAAAAGAAAGCTTTATTTTGACAAGCTCGTGCCCAACGGGAAAGCTAAGAATGATTCATAAGCAGTGATGACAGCAAATGGGTTCTGCAATCATAATATGAAATCCCACAGGCTTCATCTGTCGTTATTTATATCAATATCATCACACTTTCATAAGCAATGGCAGCGATGGGGTGAACAGCAGAACAAACAGAATCTTCAAACTAGCACATAAGATCATATGACGAACCCACTTGAAAGAATAGGAGTACTCAAGACACGTGCACAATATGACTTCACTAGTGCATCAGCATGCGACAGAACAACAGAAGCTTGAGCTCATTTGCCCAGTGTCAGATACATGGAAAAGTATGTGAATACAATGTTAACAGTAATCTGGCCAATGGAGCCTCATGGTGCGACATGCCGCCAACTATGTTAGGACATATTTTGATAGCAATATGATGTGGCAATTCATTATCAAGAAGTTGAAGAACAAGGCTGAGGGCAGTGCCCTGCAGCACACGGGATGAGACACATGCAAAAGGCGAGTTATTTCAGTTACAGGACTTGTTAAACGGACACTAAAGCAAATATTAGGTCAAGCGAAAGTGATAGATCCGTGCTCGAGAACCTCTAAGGGGTCAAAAACTGCACCTAGAGTCAACCAGGTATTAACTATATGAAAGAGTTAAATTCAAGGTAGATAAAAAAATGTTTACACATTGTATTTTTAGCAGTTAAAGAGAGTAAACCCATGCTTCAACTAAATTGTTTGTATTTTTTCAAAAGACCCAAACCATGACCACAGAGGTTGAATGCAGTACTTCAAGAAGGAAAATAGAAGCCAAGTAAATCATCAATTTTGGCACAGCATGGTACAAAATGATCACAAGAAAGTAATAGAGCCATTAACCACATGGGTGAAATAGTGAAATCTAGCCTGAAAAACGTTTATACATGAAACAGGAAGGGTACATAAAACTAAGACCACTTTATGATAAAAATTAAAATTCGCTGAACGCGGTGCGTATACCACGCAACGTGAGTTATACCGCTGTCACACGTACACTTTTATGATCGCGATCGGGAACGATCTGGCTAGAAATCCTCGACTTCGATTGGCTCTCTCGCGCATTTTGTGCAAAGCCGCCAATCCCGACCGAGAAATTCGATCCAGATCAGGCTTGATCGCGATCAAAAGTGCGCCATGCGACACCCGTATTACACAAACGGCTAAGTTCTGATTTGGTGTTGCAGAACTTGGAGGCTGGACATAATGATATGTCGCGACGAAAAACGTGGCTCGCGACTTGCAACAAATAAAAAGCGTGCATCGTGGGCTGATCTGTTTCAAGTGCCACAATTTTCACAGTGTATTTGAGATATCTTCATTGAAGCTGAGACACCAGCATCAAAGGACGGAAGCATATGCTTCATCTCCTGTGAGAAACCCGGATTGCTGCACCAGTATAGCGTTGAGTTTATAACGTTTGCATTCTCCCAGCCCAGACAGCAGCAAGACGCAGCTGCTACACAGCGATGCCAAAGTATCACACCAAGTTGAGAAATAAAAACAAGGAAGTGCTTACCTTTACACTCTCTGCTATGACCCGCCGTGTATGCGAACAAAAACAACAGAGTTCTTGCCGAAGACCCAAACGCGTAAAACGGCCGGGCGTCGCCGGAGGCCGTTGGCGAGCTGGCGAAGCAGACTGCGCGCTCAGGCGTAGAACACCTCCCTAGTCACTTTAAGTACCTATAAGAATCTAGGGGATTAAGGGCGCTTGTCGTGGTGCTTCAGAGAAAAAGACACCCAGAAGCGTATACGCGCGAGTGGCGCATGGCGGCTCAGCGGTCGAGCGCTGGGCTTGGGCGTAAATAGAAAGACGCGGGCGGGCCAGGGCACATCGACCGCGTGCGGCTCCGGTGGCGGCGCTGGCAAGCACATTGATGTGCGGGTGGCAAGCAGGGCCACTGCACTGCTCCGAATGAAATGGCTCGGCAAGAGCCATGACATCCAGTAATGCAGGCAGCAGGACGAAGAAAAACTCCTCGATGAGGCGGTGGGCAAACATTCGTATGATGAAAATCAGCGGGTTGTACGACAGCATCATGGCACAGCCAGCGAACCCACAGGGTGCCATGCACGGGTGTCACAGCTTTATATGAGCACGCCAAGTAGGCGAATTGTAGTCGATGAAAATAGGGCGTGCCAGGGTACATCCAGGCTGTGTTGCACCGGTGGCGGCGGTTGATGGAACCTTGAAGTAAGTGGTTGGCAAGAAGGCCTACTGCAGCGCTCCGAACGAAATGGCTCTGCGAGAGCCATGGCAACAAATGATGCAGGCAGCAGGACGAAGAAAAACTCCTCGATGAGGCGGTGGGCAAACATTCGTATGATGAAAATCAGCGGGTTGTACGACAGCATCATGGCACAGCCAGCGAACCCACAGGGTGCCATGCACGGGTGTCACAGCTTTATAATGAGCACGCCAAGTAGGCGAATTGTAGTCGATGAAAATAGGGCGTGCCAGGGTACATCCAGGCTGTGTTGCACCGGTGGCGGCGGTTGATGGAACCTTGAAGTGAGTGGTTGGCAAGAAGGCCTACTGCAGCGCTCCGAACGAAATGGCTCTGCGAGAGCCATGGCAACAAATGATGCAGGCAGCAGGACGAAGAAATACTCCTCGATGAGGCGGTGGGCAAACATTCGTATGATGAAAATCAGCGGGTTGTACGACAGCATCATGGCACAGCCAGCGAACCCACAGGGTGCCATGCACGGGTGTCACAGCTTTATATGAGCACGCCAAGCAGGCGAATTGTAGTCGATGAAAATAGGGCGTGCCAGGGTACATCCAGGCTGTGTTGCACCGGTGGCGGCGGTTGATGGAACCTTGAAGTAAGTGGTTGGCAAGAAGGCCTACTGCAGTGCTCCGAACGAAATGGCTCTGCCAGAGCCATGGCATCAAATGATGCAGGCAGCAGGACGAAGAAAAACTCCTCGATGAGGCGGTGGGCAACCATTCGGATGATGAAAATCAGCGGGTTGAACGACAGCATCGTGAAACAGTCAGCGAGGCCACATGGTGCCATTCGTGGGTGTCACAGCTTTATATGAGCACGCGATGTAGGCGAATTTTAGTCGATGAAAATAGGGCGGGCCAGGGTACATCCACGCTGTGCTGGTCCGGTGGCGGCGCTGGATTGCACTTTCAAGTAAGCGGTTCGCGAGAAGGCCCACTGCAGCGCTCAGAACGAAATGGCTCTGCGAGAGCCATGGTATCCAATGTTGCAGGCAGCAGGACGATGAAAAACATCTCGATGAGGAGTTGAGCAAACATTTGCATGTCGAAAATCAGCGCGTTGTACGACAGCATTGTGACAGTGAGCCCACAGGGTGCCATGTTCGGGTTTCACAGGTTTATGGGTGCACGCAATGTAGGCGAATTGTAGTCGATGACAATAAGGCGGGCCAGGGTAGATCCACTGTGAGCTGCTCCGGTGGCGGCTCTGGAAGGCACATTGAAGTAAGCGGTTGGCAAGAAAGGCCACTGCAGTTCCCCGAACGAAATGGCTCGGTTAGAGCCGTGGCATCCAGTGATGCAGGCAGCAGGACGAAGAAAAACACCTCAATGAGGAGATGAGCAAACATTTGCATGTAGAAAATCAGCGCGTTGTACGATAGCATTGTGACAGAGCCAGCGAGCCCACAGGGTGCCATGTGCAGGTGTCACAGCTTTATAGGGGTACGCGAAGTAGACGAGTTGTAGTCGATGACAGTAGGCCGGGCCAGGGTACAACGACGGTGTGCTCCTTCGCTGGCGGCGCTAGCAGGCGCATTGAAGCAAGCGGTTGGCAAAAAGGGACACTGCAGCGCTCCGAACGAAATGGCTCGGCAAGAGCCACGACATCCAGTAATGCAGGCAGCCGGATGACGGAAAACTCCTCGATGAGGTGGTGAGCAATCATTTGCCCATCGTAAATCAGCGGGTTGTACGACACCATCAAGATACAGCGAGTGAGCCCGCTGTGTGCCCGGCGCGGGAGTCGCAGCATTAGAGGAGTACGCAATGTAGGCTTGCTGTAGTCGATTAAAATAGGGCGGGCCAGGATACATCGACGGTGTGCTGCTCCGGTGGCGGCGCCGGCATGCACGCCCTCGCGATATCGCCGATTACCTCTCCGCTACTCAGTGGAGCTCTCGACGACCGTCGCGTTCGCCATCACCAGGCCGCTACCTGTCGCCGCTGCGCCGGCCATACACTGGCCCAGCTCGGGGCCGGTCAGCGAGCACATATCCTGAAAACTAAAAGCAGGAACCGATGGAGGTGCGGTTGCTGTTCGTCGAACTGACGAAGATCCTCCGCCGCCGACGAAGACACCGAAGAAACTACCTCGACGACATATTGACACGCCGCCATTCCGATGAAATCAGGAAGCGAAGACTACACCGGTGAAAGACGACTTGACGACACGACGTTCCAGCTACAGTTCAACGCGACGCAGCCGTGATCCGACGCCAAGACCCAACTGTAATGCCAGACAAAGAACCACCGACCTCGACGTACTTCTCGATGGCCACGCAGTCACTGCCTTAGTCGAAACAGGGGCCGATTACTCCGTAATGAGTGGACACATTGCCGCCCAGTTGAAGAAGGTTAAGACTGCATGGGAGGGCCCCCAAATTCGGATCGCTGGAGGACACCTCATTACGCCGACTGGAATCTGCATGGCAAGAATTACCGTTCATGACCGGACTTACCCTGCCACCTTCATTGTCCTCCAACATTGTTCACGATGCGTCATTCTCGGCATATACATCCTGCATCAACATGGCACAGTCATCGACCTGAAGTCGAAATCGATAACGCTGTCACAAGATCAAGCGATACCGCCGCATAGCTGTCGTAGTCACCACGCCTTGAGTGTGCTCGAAGATCAAGTGAGCATCCCGCCGCGCTCCAGCATTATTATTTCTGTCGGCACTGAAACTCCCGCTTACGTAAAAGGCATCATCGAGGGCGACCAACATCTACTGCTCGACCGTGAAATTTTCCTCGCAAGAGGGATCGCTCGACTCCACGGAGGGCAAGTAGAAGTTATGCTAACCAACTTCAGCCAAGAGTTCAAGCACATCAACAAGGGCACGACCGTCGCATACATCGAGGAAACTGTGGAAACCAGCAATGCCTTTGTCCTCTCGGATTCAGCCGCATCTACCACGATGTGCATTGTCCCCGAACCAGACTTCGACGTGAATCCAAGTCTTCCTATGAGTAAGCAGCAACAGATCAGAAGTGTTCTCCGACGATACAAAGACTGCTTTTCGACGTCATCGAGGATTCGACAAACACCAGTTGCAAAGCATCGCATCCGAAGAGAGTGCTCGACCACCCCACGAGAGCCCTTACCGAGTTTCGACGCGAGAACGTGAAGCTATTAGGCAACACGTCGACGAAATGCTGCGCGACGACATCATCCAGCCGTCGAAAAGCCCGTGGGCCTCTCCTGTAGTCCTGGTAAAGAAAAAGGACGGAAACCTACGCTTCCGCGTCGATTATCATCGACTAAACAAGATCACGAAGAAGGAGGTGTACACCATTCCACGGATAGACGACGCATTGGATCGGCTCTGCAACGCTAAATACTTCTCGTCGATTGACCTCAAGCCTGGCTACTGGCAAATAGAAGTCGACGAAAGAGATCGTGAAAAGACTGCCTTAATCACGCCAGACGGCCTCTACAAGTTCATGGTCATGCCATTTGGGCTGTGCTCGGCGCCTGCAATGTTTCAGCGCGTCATGCACGCGGTGTTAGCCGGACTGAAGTGGCAGACGTGCCTTGTTTACCTGGATGGCACAGTCATCGACCTGAAGTCGAAATCGATAACGCTGTCACAAGATCAAGCGATACCGCCGCATAGCTGTCGTAGTCACCACGCCTTGAGTGTGCTCGAAGATCAAGTGAGCATCCCGCCGCGCTCCAGCATTATTATTTCTGTCGGCACTGAAACTCCCGCTTACGTAAAAGGCATCATCGAGGGCGACCAACATCTACTGCTCGACCGTGAAATTTTCCTCGCAAGAGGGATCGCTCGACTCCACGGAGGGCAAGTAGAAGTTATGCTAACCAACTTCAGCCAAGAGTTCAAGCACATCAACAAGGGCACGACCATCGCATACATCGAGGAAATTGTGGAAACCAGCAATGCTTTTGTCCTCTCAGATTCAGCCGCATCTACCACGATCTGCATTGTCCCCGAACCAGACTTCGACGTGAATCCAAGTCTTCCTATGAGTAAGCAGCAACAGATCAGAAGTGTTCTCCGACGATACAAAGACTGCTTTTCGACTTCATCGAGGATTCGACAAACACCAGTTGCAAAGCATCGCATCCGAAGAGAGTGCTCGACCACCCCACGAGAGCCCTTACCGAGTTTCGACGCGAGAACGTGAAGCTATTAGGCAACACGTCGACGAAATGCTGCGCGACGACATCATCCAGCCGTCGAAAAGCCCGTGGGCCTCTCCTGTAGTCCTGGTAAAGAAAAAGGACGGAAACCTACGCTTCTGCGTCGATTATCATCGACTAAACAAGATCACGAAGAAGGAGGTGTACACCATTCCACGGATAGACGACGCATTGGATCGGCTCTGCAACGCTAAATACTTCTCGTCGATTGACCTCAAGCCTGGCTACTGGCAAATAGAAGTCGACGAAAGAGATCGTGAAAAGACTGCCTTAATAACGCCAGACGGCCTCTACAAGTTCAAGGTCATGCCATTTGGGCTGTGCTCGGCGCCTGCAACGTTTCAGCGCGTCATGCACGCGGTGTTAGCCGGACTGAAGTGGTAGACGTGCCTTGTTTACCTGGATGACATCGTTGTCTTCGCCGGCGATTTCGACGATCACCTTAGGCGGCTTGCAACAGTGTTAGAAGCCATGAAGTCATCAAGGCTCACTCTGAAGCCGGAAAAGTTCCCTTTCGCTTACGATGACCTTTTGTTCCTAGGCCATGTGATCAGCAAATCAGGAGTACGCCCCGACCCACAGAAGACAGCTGCCATCGCAAAGTTCCCGCAGCCAACCGACAAGAAGGCAGTGCGCAGATTCCTTGGCATGTGTGCCTACTATAGGCGCTTTGTCAAAGACTTTTCACGCATCGCGGAGCCGCTAACACATCTAACCAAATGTGATGTCGCGTTCAAGTTGGAAACACCGCCGGCCAAGGCATTTCAAGAACTCAAACGACGCATGCAGTCGCCGCCGGTACTTGCACACTTCGATGAGGACGCCGATACCGAAATCCACACTGACGCCAGTAGCCTAGGCCTCGGTGCCGTCCTAGTCCAGAGCAAAAGAGGACTTGAAAGGGTGATATCGTGTGCTAGCCGGTCGCTTTCCGGTGTTAGCCGGAAAGCAACTATTCTACGACTGAAAAGGAATGCCTCGCCATCATTTGGGCTACAGCTAAATTCCGCCCTTACCTCTATGGTAGGCCATTCAAAGACGTCAGTTACCATCACGCATTGCGTTGGCTAGCTAACTTAAAGGACCCTCCAGGACGGCTGGCGCGGTGGAGCCTCAGACTACAAGAATATGACGTCACGGTAATATACAAGTCCGGAAGAAAACACTCCGACGCCGACTGCTTATCGCGCGCCCCCATCAATCCCCGCCACAAGACGAGGAGGACGACAACGCCTTCCTTGGAATAATAAGCGCGGAAGACTTCACTAAACAGCAACGAGCCGACCCGGAGCTAAAAGGCCTCGTCGAGTATTTGGAAAGGAACACCGACGTTGTCCCTAGGGCATTTAGGCGCGCGTTGTCTTCGTTCACGCTACAAAACAACCTGCTCGTGATAAAGAACTTCTCTCCAGTCCGCGCCAGCTACCTTCTTGTTGTACCGTCAGCACTGCGTCCAGAATGACTGCACGCCCTACACGACCATCCAAACGCTGGGCACCTCGGATTCTCCCGGGCGCTGTCGAGAATACAGGAAAAGTATTACTGGCCGCGTCTGACCGCCGACGTCGCCCGTTACGTCAAGACATGCCGAGACTGTCAACGACGCAAGACACCACCGACAAGGCCAGCAGGATTACTACAGCCGATCGAACCTCCTCGCAGACCATTCCAGCAAATTTTGATGGATTTGTTGGGGCCGTTTCCGATATCAACATCTGGGAATAAGTGGATCGTCGTGGCGACATACAATCTCACCCGTTTTGCAAAAACTAAAGCTCTACCAAAAGGCAGCGCAGCCGAAGTGGCGAAATTTTTCGTGGAGAACATCCTGCTGCGACATGGTGCCCCAGAAGTCCTTATCACCGACAGAGGAACGGCTTTTACAGCAGAGCTCACCCAAGCCATACTGCAGTAGAGCCAGACAAGCCACAGGAGGACAACTGCCTACCATCCGCAGACGAATGGTCTCACGGAGCGCCTGAACAAGACCCTCGCCGACATGCTAGCAATGTACGTCGACGTCGAACACAAGACGTGGGACGCGGTCTTGCCGTACGTAACCTTTGCGTACAACATAGTGGTGCAAGAAACAACACAGATCATGCCGTTTAAGCTGATTACCAGCATTAACCCGACGACTACGCTTGACGCCATGCTGCCGCACGTAACTGACGAAGAGAATGTTGACGTCGCTAGCTATCTCCAGCGCGCCGAAGAAGCCCGACAGGTCGCCCGCCTGCGAATGAAGAGCCAGCAGAGGACCGACAGCCGACACTACAACATCCGACGCCGCTTCGTCCAGTACCAACCTGGCGACTGTGTTTGGGTCTGGACCCCGATACGCCGACGAGGAGTCAGTGAGAAACTACTGCGACGCTTTTTCGCACCCTACAAGGTCATCCGACGTATTGGCGCTGTGGACTATGAGGTCGTGCCAGACGGCATTTCACATTCACAGCGGCGCCACTCACGATCTGAAATGGTCCACGTGGTGCGCCTTAAACCCTTTTACGGACGCCGACGAACTTCGCCATTTTTAGAGCGCAGCTCTTTGGCGTCCGTTCCTGGGTTTCGCGTCGTCGTCGTCGTCGGCGTTGTCATCGGCCTCGTAACCAGCTCGCCGACAAATCTGCTCCGCCGCCGCGCATGCGCGCTGTCGGCTCTCCGGGCGAGGGAGGATGATGGAAGGGAGGAGGAGAGACTGTGGAGGAGGGCTGGCTACACAAATGGCTCTTTGGCGTCCGTTCCTGGGTTTCGCGTCGTCGTCGGCGTTGTCGTCGGCCTCGTAACCAGCTCCGCCCCCCTTTCATCCCCCCAGCGCTAGCAGCGACCGACTGATACCGCTTTCGTGAGTCCGCTACCGCACTCACGAAAGACGTCGTGCACTTCCTGCAACTCGCATTAACCGTCCATCGATCCACACCGATGTTAGTAGTGGGGGACTTTAATGTTGACATAAAGACAAACAGCAATTTCCTAACACTTATGCGGGAGAACATCCCGTTCCTCTCGCTCGTAACGCGTCCCACGGCTGTGACAACCTCGCGAGGCACTTGTATAGATCTCGTCTTTGAGAATCAAGCATTGGTGTACCAAGTCGAACATATATCAGTCTATTTCTCCGACCACAAAGCTTCCTTCATGACTGTCAAGAACTGTTAGTGGAGTCTTTGTTAAAGGAATACGTGTGAAAAATAAAAAAAAATTATGTGATAGCGCATACATGTGTTGCTCGATTTCTTTGCCTCAATCTATCGAAAAGGTGAAACAGCTTATTTGCTGCGCTCAAATTTCGCATTAGGAAGTAACGTAATCGTCGGTAATTTTTTTGTTCTTTTCTTTGCTACGACTGCTTTTGTTTATTATCTTCGTTTGTTTGCAGCATCGGGTCGATGCTTTTTAAGAGGGGGGTATTGACACGTGTACTTATCTTTATCGGGCGACCACGTTTCGCCGCTTAACAACTGTAATCGCACAGCGAGGGGCGCGTCTGCATGTATCCGACGTTTCTGGAAAGTTATCGATGCTTCTACCCGGCTGTCTGTTGTCGCCGAACCTTGTGTTATCTGATTTCATCGCGTAACGCGAATGGTGTAGAACTTTGTGGAAGGCACGCGGGTCAGAACGATTAGTCTGGAACATTCAATGACTGCTCTATAAAAGCCGACGCGCTTGATTCCCTGATGATATTTACGACGATCGCCGACTGTGTTCGCCACTTTCATTGTGCTTTAAGTGTTGCCTCTTTTGTGGGCACAGGTTCGCCCAATAAAAGCTAGTTTTTGCCTTTCACACTATATCTACTGTGTTCTTTGACATCACGACCATGTGACAGTATGGTTGATATTGTCGACTTGCTGTAGTTGCTTAGCAAGGCCAATCATGACTAAGTTAAAGAGCATGGGAGAGATAACTGAACCTTGCGGGGTGCCTTTGCTGCCAAGGGGAAGCTGGTCTGATCGTAAATCCCCGGCCGAGGGGGTAGCCGTGCGATTGGAGCGAAAGTCATGGATGTAATTGTAGGCTCACTCTCCCAGGTGGAGGTTGGAGACCTGGTCAAGGATAGCTGCATGGGAAATGTTATCGAAGGCTTGAGTGAGGTCGAGTCCGAGGATGGCTTTCTTGTTACGGGAACGATCGTTTAGCACTTGATGTTTGAGCTGCAACATAGCGTCTCGAGTAGAAAGGTGAGGGCGAAATCCAGTGATGGTGTGGGGATAGAGAGAGTGTTCCTCGAGGATAGAGGAGTTGTCCTCCTGCACCAGCAATCGTTTATGTAGTCAGTCAGATGGGACGCGGACTCGTCATCGAGATTGCGAAGGCTTTTGTAAGTGACCCCGTCTGACCCTGGAGCAGAACAACCGTTAAGCTTGCGTAGAGCGGCATGTATTTCAGATACGCTGAAATCTGCGTCTAGTGTAGGGTTGGGGCTACCGATGTAATTGCTGTGTGGACTGACTTGTCCCCTGGAGATATATCTGGTGGAGATGTAGTCAAGCACCTGCTGTGGACCTTGCTTAAGGGTCTCCGTATAAAGGAGCTGCTGCAGCTGATCCTGTTGGGTGGTGCGGGTGGTGGTATTGTCACGTGGTAGTGACGGTGAAGAAAGAAGCAATAACACAGTAGCAATACTGTGAACGAGAAAACTAACTTTTATTGGGCGAACCTGTGCCCACAAAAACAGGCTACACTTATAGCACAACGATAGCGGCGAACACGGTCGGCGATCGTCGGAAAAACTGATCAGCGGGTCAAGCGCGTCGGCTTTTATAGATCAGTCGTCGAATGTTCCAGATTACCTGATGGGACCCGCGTGTCTTCCACAAAGTTCTACACCATTCATGTCACGCGATGAAATCTGATAACACAAGGTTCGGCGACAACAGACACGCGGATAGAAGCATCGATAACTTTCCAGAAACTTCGGATACATGCAAGCGCGTCCCGCGCTGCGCGATAAGATTTGTTAGGCGGTGAAACCTGGTCGCCCGATAAATATAAATACACGTGTCAATACCCCCCTCTTAAAAAGCATCGTCCCGATGCTACAAAGAGAGCGAAACACAAAGGGACACTTATTAGACATAAGTAACAAAACAACGAAAAGAAATAAAGTCCAAAGGTCAGTTACGCGAAGTCCCAAAGTTCGTCAACGCTGGTGGTACGGCTTGAGCCGCACAACGTGGACAATTTCAGGTCGTGAGCGGCGCCGCTGTGACAGCGAAATGCCGTCTGGCACGACCTCGTAGTCCAGTGCACCAATACGTCGGATGATCTTGTACGGTCCAAAATAGCGACGCAAAAGCTTCTCGCTCAGTCCTCGTCGGCGTATAGGGGTCCATACCCAAACACGGTCGCCGGGCTGGTACTCGACGAAGCGTCGTCGGAGATTGTAGTGTCGGCTGTCGGTCCTCTGCTGGTTCTTGATTCGCAGGCGGGCGAGCTGTCGGGCTTCTTCGGCTCGCTGGAGATAGGTAGCGACGTCAAGATTCTCTTCGTCCGTTACGTGCGCCAGCATGGCGTCGAGCGTCGTCGTCGGGTTCCTGCCGTAAACCAACTTGAACGGCGTGATCTGTGTTGTTTCTTGCACCGCCGTGTTATAAGCGAATGTTACGTACGGCAGGACGGCATCCCAGGTCTTGTGTTCGACGTCGACGTACATCGCTAGCATGTCGGCGAGGGTCTTATTCAGCCGCTCCGTAAGACCATTCGTCTGCGGGTGGTAAGCCGTTGTCCTCCTGTGCCTTGTCTGACTGTATTTCAGAATGGCTTGGGTGAGCTCCGCTGTAAAGGCCGTTCCTCGGTCGGTGATGAGGACTTCTGGGGCGCCATGTCGCAGCAGGATGTTTTCGATAAAGAATTTCGCCACTTCGGCTGCGCTACCTTTCGGCAGTGCTTTTGTTTCAGCGAAGCGGGTGAGGTAGTCCGTCGCCACGACGATCCACTTATTTCCGGTTATTGACGTCGGAAAGGGTCCCAGCAAGTCCATCCCGATCTGCTGGAATGGTCGGCAAGGAGGCTCGATTGGCTGTAGTAATCCGGCTGGCCTTGTCGGCGGTGTCTTGCGTCGCTGACAGTCTCGGCATGTTCTGACATAACGGGCGACGTCGGCGGTCAGGCGCGGCCAATAATACTTTTCTTGTATCCTTGATAGTGTCCGGGAAAATCCGAGGTGTCCAGGGGTCGGATCGTCATGAAGGGCATGCAATACTTCTGGACGAAGTCCTGACGGGACAACAAGAAGGTAATTGGCGCGGACTGGCGAGAAGTTCTTCTTCACGAGTAGACTGTCTTGAAGCGTGAAGGAAGATAATCCGCGCTTAAATGCCCTGGGGACAACGTCGGTGTGCCCTTCCAAATAATCGACGAGGCCTTTAAGTTCCGGGTCCGCTCGTTGTTGTTCGGCGAAGTCTTCCGCGCTTATTATTCCAAGGAAGGCGTCGTCATCCTCGTCATCTTGCGGCGGCGGGTCAATGGGGGCGCGGGATAGGCAATCGGCGTCTGAGTGTTTTCGTCCGGACTTGTATGTTACGGTGATGTCGTATTCTTGTAGTCTGAGGCTCCACCGTGCCAGCCGTCCTGAGGGATCCTTTAAATTCGCTAGCCAACACAAGGCGTGATGGTCGCTGACGACTTTGAATGGCCTGCCATATAGGTAAGGGCGAAATTTCGCTGTAGCCCAAACGATGGCGAGGCATTCCTTTTCGGTTGTAGAATAATTGCCTTCCGCTTTTGACAACGACCGGCTAGCGTAAGCTATCACGTGTTCATGTCCATCTTTTCTCTGGACCAGGACGGCGCCGATGCCTAGGCTACTGGCGTCAGTGTGGATTTCGGTATCGGCGTGTTCGTCGAAGTGCGCAAGTACGGGCGGCGACTGCATGCGTCGTTTGAGATCTTGAAATGCCTCGGCCTGCGGCGTTTCCCACTTGAACTCGACGTCGCATTTAGTTAGCTGCGTCAGCGGCTCAGCGATGCGTGAAAAGTCCTTGACAAAGCGCCTGTAGTAGGCACACATGCCAAGGAATCTGCGCACTGCCTTCTTGTCGATTGGCTGCGGGAACTTTGCGATGGCAGCTGTCTTCTGCGGGTCGGGGCGTACTCCAGATTTGCTGATGACATGGCCTAGGAATAGAAGCTCATCGTAAGCGAAGTGACACTTTTCCGGCTTCAGGGTGAGCCCTGATGACTTGATGGCCTCTAATACTGTCGCAAGCCGCTTAAGGTGATCGTCGAAATTTCCGGCGAAGACGACGACGTCATCCAAGTAAACAAGACAGGTCTGCCACTTCAATCCTGCTAAAACCGTGTCCATCACGCGCTGGAACGTTGCAGGCGCCGAGCACAGTCCAAACGGCATAACCTTGAATTCATAGAGGCCGTCTGGCGTGATGAAGGCGGTCTTTTCGCGATCCCTTTCGTCGACTTCTATTTGCCAGTAGCCAGACTTGAGGTCCATCGATGAGAAGTATTTAGCATTGCAGAGCCGATCTAATGCGTCGTCTATCCGTGGGAGGGGGTATACGTCTTTCTTCGTGATTTTGTTCAGTCGACGATAATCGACGCAGAAACGTAGGGTTCCGTCCTTTTTCTTCACTAAAACAACTGGAGACGCCCACGGGCTTTTCGACGGCTGGATGATGTCGTCGCGCAGCATTTCGTCGACTTGTTGTCTTATAGCTTCGCGTTCTCGCGTCGAAACTCGGTAAGGGCTCTGGCGTAGTGGTCGAGCGCTCTCTTCGGTGATTATGCGATGCTTTGCGACTGGTGTTTGTCGAATCCTTGATGACGTCGAAAAGCAGTCTTTGTATCGTCGAAGCAGACTTCTGAGCTGTTGCTGCTTAATCACGGGGAGACTTGGATTTATGTTGAAGTCTGGCTCGGGAACTATGGTCGTCGGGGTAGATGCAACAGAATCCGAGAGGACGAAGGCATCGCTGGTTTCCTGTATTTCCTCGATGAATGCGATCGTCGTGCCCTTGTTGATGTGCTTGAACTCCTGGCTGAAGTTTGTCAGCAACACTCTCGTGTTTCCTCCGTGCAGTCGAGCGATCCCTCTTGCGACGCAAATTTCACGGTCGAGTAGTAGACGTTGGTCGCCTTCGATGACGCCTTCTACGTCAGCGGGTGTTTCGGTGCCGACCGAAATAACGATGCTGGAGCGAGGCGGGATGCTCACTTGATCTTCGAGCACACTCAAGGCGTGGTGGCTACAAGGGCGCTCCGATGGTATCGCTTGATCTTCCGACAGCGTTATTGACTGCGACTTCAGGTCGATGATGGCGCCGTGTTGGTTCAGGAAGTCCATGCCAAGAATGACGTCTCGTGAACACTGTTGCAGGATAACGAAGGTAGCAGGGTAAGTCCGGTCATGAATGGTAATTCTTGCCGTGCAGATTCCAGTCGGCGTAATGAGGTGCCCTCCAGCGGTCCGAATTTGGGGGCCCTCCCATGCAGTCTTAACCTTCTTCAACTGGGCGGCGATGCGTCCACTCATTACGGAGTAATCGGCCCCTGTGTCGACTAAGGCAGTGACTGCGTGGCCGTCGAGAAGCACGTCAAGGTCGGTGGTTCTTTGTCTGGCGTTGCAGTTAGGTCGTGGCGTCGGATCACGGCTGCGTCGTGTTGAACTGAAGCTGGAACGTCGCTTCGTCAAGTCGTCTTTCGTCGGTGTGGTCTTGGCTTCCTGACTTCGTCGGGACGGCGGCGTGTCGTCATTAGGTCGTCGAGACGGTTTCTTCGTCGTCTTCGTCGGCGGCGGAGGATCTTCGTCAATTCGACGAACAGCAACCGCACCTCCATCGGTTGCTGCTTTTAGTTTTCCGGATATGGGCTCGCAGAGCGGCCCCGGGCTGGGCCGGTGTATGGTCGGTGCTGCGGCGACAGGTAGCGGCCTGGTGACGGCGAACGGGACGGTCGTCGAGGGCTCCACTGAGTAGCGGCGAGGTAATCGGCGATGTCACGAGGGCGTTCACCTTCCCTCGGGCGCTGTGCGTTCACGGCGAAGCCTCGCAATCCCAGGTCGCGGTATGGGCATCGGCGGTACACGTGCCCGGCTTCGCCGCAGTGGTAGCAGAGCGGGCGGTGGTCGGGGGCGCGCCAAATGTCCGTCTTCCTCGCGTAGGTGCGCTGGGCGACGGGTGGACGTGCTGGCGGCGGCGGCGGTGGACGACGGAATTGCGGCGTTACAGGGACCTGGCGTTGTCGCGGAGGGGGAGCTTGACGGCGTGCGATGGCGGCGTAAGTCATCGCTTCTGGCTGGGGCTGCCGTAATTGTGGTTGCACCTCAGGAACTCCTAGCGATCGGTGCACCTCTTCTTTCACGACGTCGGCGATCGAGGCCACTTGAGGCTGCGACGATGGCAAGACCTTGCGCAGTTCTTCGCGCACGATGGCCCTGATGGTCTCGCATAAATCGTCCGTGGCCAGTGATTGAATTCCGGAGTAGCTTGTTGGCTTGGTACGTCGGTCAAATTGCCGGTTCCGCAATTCCAGTGTCCTCTCTATGCTCGTCGCCTCACGAAGAAACTCGTCGACGGTCTTCGGTGGACTTCTTACCATACCGGCGAAAAGCTCCTCCTTTACGCCACGCATCAGTAGACGTACTTTCTTCTCCTCGGACATTTCTGGGTCGGCGTGGCGGAACAGACGGCTCATTTCCTCAGTGAAAATCGCGATCGTCTCATTCGGCAGCTGCGCTCTTGTCTCCAGTAGAGCTTGGGCTCGTTCTTTTCGCACGACGCTTTGAAATGTTTTCAGGAAGCCGCTTCGGAAGAGGTCCCACGTCGTCAAGGTGGCTTCTCGATTCTCGAACCACGTCTTGGCGGCGTCCTCCAATGCGAAATAGACATGTCGTAGCTTGTCGTCGCTTGCCCAGTTGTTAAACGTAGCGACCCTCTCATACGTTTCCAGCCAGGTTTCCGGGTCCTCAACTGTGGAACCGCGGAACGTCGGTGGTTCCCTGGGCTGCTGCAGGACGATGGGGGACGCTGGGGCTGCCATTGCGGTTGCCTTGGCCACAATCTTCTTGGTCTTCTCAGGTAGAAGTCCGTGCTCCGGGGGCAGCTGTTGAAGACGGCGGCTTGCTCGGTGGTCCGGGATTACGTTGGTGTTCTGTTCGCGGTCTGGGCTGGGATCACGGCTTGTCGGGGGCGTCCTGTACATGGACGAAAAGCACCTCCACCAGATGTCACGTGGTAGTGACGGTGAAGAAAGAAGCAATAACACAGTAGCAATACTGTGAACGAGAAAACTAACTTTTATTGGGCGAACCTGTGCCCACAAAAACAGGCTACACTTATAGCACAACGATAGCGGCGAACACGGTCGGCGATCGTCGGAAAAACTGATCAGCGGGTCAAGCGCGTCGGCTTTTATAGATCAGTCGTCGAATGTTCCAGATTACCTGATGGGACCCGCGTGTCTTCCACAAAGTTCTACACCATTCATGTCACGCGATGAAATCTGATAACACAAGGTTCGGCGACAACAGACACGCGGATAGAAGCATCGATAACTTTCCAGAAACTTCGGATACATGCAAGCGCGTCCCGCGCTGCGCGATAAGATTTGTTAGGCGGTGAAACCTGGTCGCCCGATAAATATAAATACACGTGTCAGTATTATCAAGCAGATGTTTGAGGAGTTTCCACGAGGAAGGGCAATGAATTTGTCCATCCACCGTGTTACACAGCTCAGTCCATTGCTGCCGGCTGAGTGTTTGACAATGCTCCTCGATGGCTGCGTTGAGTTTGGATATCCTCCTTCTGAGACGACGGTTTAGGCGCTGCCCCTTCCATCGAGCTAGGATTGAAGCTTTAGCCTCCCAGAAGATGGGCGAGGTGGCTATCCATGCGTTCAACTGAGGCATCTGTAGTTACCACCCAAGTGGCCGTTTGAACATCAGTGCGTAGCGCTTGCGTCCAGGTGTGAATGTCGGTAATGCCTTCTGCTGAGGTAGAGCCTATGCGTATTTTTCGAAAAAAAATCCCAGTCTGTAATGGTGAATTCTTTAGTGGGGGCAGGGGCGGCAGTGAGTTGGGGTAAAGGGAGAGCAAGGACATAATGGTCGCTGCCTAGGTCTTGCTGGGTATTGGTCCAGTGTGCATTGTTGATATGTTTGATGAAGGTGAGGTCGGGGGTAGAGTCCCGGGTAGTGGAAGTACCGAGGCATGTAGGAAAGGAGGGATCCGTGATGAGCGTAAGGCCTAAGTCGTGGTAATCTTGCCAGAGGTTGCGAGCTGCAGCTTCCGTGCGAACGTAGCCCCAGCCTGTATGGGCGAGGTTGAAATCACCACCGATGAGTAGGGGGTGCATTCCAGCTACGTGAAGAGCCTTCTTAAAGAGGGTGAGAAAGCGACACCTTGCTTTATCCTTGGGGCTATTGCAAATGTTCAGAAGGAAGATGCATTCTTTCCATTTACGATTGGGAATTAATTCGAGGAATAGATGTTCGATGTGAGGACTATTGAGATCATGTTCAATAACTGGAATACGACGCCGTACTAGGGTGGAGACCCGGCGAACAGGGTGGGTGGTATGGAAGGTTCGATAACCGGGGAGCGTGGTCGGGGCGTTATAGTTTCTTGAAGTAGGATAGCATCCGGGCGGCGGGTATGTTGGCGTAGGTGTTGATTGAGTACCGGTTGTTTATTGTGAAAGCCTCGGCAGTTCTACTGCCAAATGAGGGCGTCTTGATAAGTGTGAGCCATGATGGGAGATGGTGGGTGTCGCCATCGGCGTCCCGGAAGGGTTGCAGACGGGGGCGGCATGGCTAGGAGGCGTGAGAATATGAGTTTCCAGGTTGGTCACGCGTTGGACAATACCAATGAAGGCTTGCTGGATGGAGTCCAGTGCATGTTGGAAAGTGCTAATAGTTGTTTTAAGGGAGATGAGCATGCCTTTAACTTCAGAGCGGACCTGGCCCGTCGCTCCATCTTGCAGGGCTCTCTCCTTGGGGGCGGGAGTCAAGGGGGCCTCCTGACTATGGGCAGGGACGTTCTGTGCAATAGGTGCAGGGGCTGGTGTTTGGGATTGCTTGAGGTCTCTAACCTCCTGCGAGAGTTCAGTTAGGAGATCACGTAGGATGGCGTTTCGCGTTTCAGCTGAGCTATTTCTGGGTTTTCTGGTGAAAGAGGAAGGCAGATGACTTGTGTGTTGGCGATCTTACGACCCTCTCCCGAGGTGCCCATAAGAGAGTCTGCGAAGCTCACCTTGCTGTTGTTGGTAGATGTGATGCTTAAAGCCGTGGAGGCGAGCAAACATTTGGATGTCGAAAATCAGCGGGTCTTACGACAGCATCCTGACACAGCCAACGAGTCCACAGGGTTACATGTGCGGGTGTCGCCGCTTTATAGGAGTACATGATGTAGGGAAGTTGTAGATGATGACAATAGGGCGGGCCAGGGCACATCGACGGTGTGCGGCTCGCTGGCGGCGATGACCGCCAGCGAGCAGCCCACAGGGTGCCATGCGTGGCCTTCGCAGCTTTATAGGAGCACTCGATGTAGCCGAGTTGTAGTCGATGACAATAGGACGGGCCAGGGTACATCGACAGTGTGGTGCTCCGGTGGCGTCGATGGCAAGTAAGTGGTTGGCAAAAAAGCCACTGCAGCGCTTCGAATGAAGTGACTCGGGGAGGGCCATGGCATCCAATGATGCAGGCAGCATAACGAAGAAAAACATCTCGATGAGGAGGTGAGCGAACATTTGCATGTCGAAAATCAGCGGGTTGTACGACAGCATCGTGTTACAGCCGGCGAGCCCACAGGGTGTCATGCGTGGGTGTCGAAGCTTTATAGGAGTTCGCGATGTAGGCGTGTTGTTGTTGATGAAAGTAGCGTGGGCCAGGGTACATTGACGGCGTGCTGCTCCGGTGGCGGCGATGGCAGGCACATTGAAGTAAACGGTTGGAAAGAAGGGCCACTGCAGCGCTCCGAACGAAATGGCTCGGGTAGAGCCATGGCATCCGATGCTGCAGGCAACAGGACGAATAAAAACATCGCGATGTGCAGGTGAGCAAATATTTGCAAGTTGGAAATCAGCGGCTTGTAAGACAACACCGCGACACAGCCAGCGAGCCCACCGAGTGCCATCCACGGTTGTAGCAGCTTTATAGGAGCACTCGATGTAGCCGAGTTGTAGTCGATGACAATAGGGCGGGCCAGGGTACATCGACGCTGTGGTGCTCCGGTGGCGGCGATGGCAGGCACATTGAAGTAAATGGTTGGCAAAAAAGCCAATGCAGAGCCTCGAATGAAGTGGCTCGGTGGGAACCATGACATTGAATGCTGCAGGCAGCAAGGCAAAGAAAAACATCTCGATGAGGAGGTGAACAATCATTTGCATATCGAAAATCAGCGGGTTGTACGACAGCTTCGCGACACAGCCAGCGAACCCACAGGGAGATATGTGCGGCTGTCGCAACATTACAGGACTACAGGATGTAGGCGAGTTGTAGTCGTTGACAGTAGGGCTGGCCAGCGTACATCGATGGTTTGCTGCTCCGGTGGCCCTGGCAGGCACATTGACGTAGGTGGTTGGCAAGGAGGGCCGCTTCAACGCTCCCTACGAAATGGCTCGGCGAGAGCCATGGTATCCAATGATGCAAGCAGGAGGACAATGAAAAACATCTCTATGAGAAGGTGAGCAAACATTTGCATGCCGAAAATCAGCGGGTTGTGCGACAGCATCGTGACACAGTCAGCGAGCCCACAGGGTGCCATTCGCGGCTGTCGCAGCTTTATAGGAGTATGTGATGTAGGCGAGTTGTATTTGACGACAATAGGGTGGGCCAGGGTACATCGACGGCGTGCTGCTTTGGAGGCGGTGATGGCCGGCACATTGAAGTAAGCGGTTGGCAAGAAGGGTCACACCAGCACTCCGAACGATATGGCTCGTCGAGTGCCATGACATCGAATGATGCAGGCAGAAGGGCAAAGAAAAACACCTCGATGTGGAGGTGAGCGAACATTTGTATGGTATAAATCAGCGGGTTGTACGACAGCATCGTGACACAGCCAACCAGCGCACAGTGTGCCATGCGCGGGTTTCGCAGCTTTATAGAAGCACACCTCGTAGGAAACTTGTAGTCGATGGCAATAGGGCGGGCCACGGTACCTCGACGGTGTGCTGCTTCAGTAGCGGCGCTGGCAGGCACTTTTATGTAAGCTGTTGGAAAGAACTGCCACTGCAGCATCCCGAACGAAATGGCTCGGCGAGAGCCATTGCAACCAATGATGCCGGCAGCAGGACGAAGAAAAACATCTCGATGAGGAGGTGAGCAAACATTTGGATGCCGAAAATCAGCGGGTTGTGCGACAGCATCGTGACGTGGCTAACTAGCTCACAGGGTGCCATGCGCGGGTGTCGCAGCTTTATAGGAGTACGCGATGTAGGCGATTTGTAGTCGGTGACAACAGGGCGGGCTAGGGTACATCGACGGTGTGCTGCTCTGGTGGCGATTATGGCAGGCACTTTGAAGTAAGTGGTTGGCACGAAAGCCACCGCAGCGCTCCGAATGAAATGGCTCGGGGAGGGCCATGGCATCCTAGGATGTAGGCGGCAGGACGAAGAAAAACATCTCGATGAGGAGGTGAGCAAACATTTGCATATAAAAAATCAGCGGGTCCGGAAACAAACTAATAATGCTAAATAATCGGCCAATACCTTTACTTTCCACCAGCTCTAAACTCTTGGAGCACGTTATTCACAAGCACATTGTGGAATATCTAAATGCAAACAATATTCTTTCCCGATCCCTGCATGGTTTTCGTGCTGGTTTTCCACGGTTACGCAGCTGCTTGAATTTACACACGACATTGCTTCTTGCCTTAACATTGGAGGACAGCTTGATGCCATATTTATTGACTATAATAAGGCCTTCGATTTAGTTTGCTATGCTAAGCTTTTAGCGAAACGTCGTACATTTTTTGGTGATAGCAAACTGGTCGATGGGATAGTTGATTACTTACGGTGGCGCTCTCATGTTGTTACGTTCAACCGCGCGAAGTCGTCAGAGGTAGAGATTACATCTCAGGGCCGCTTTTGTTCATTATTTTCATAAATGACGTAGCAGAAATCATTGCCGATACTCAAGTCTAACTTAGCATGTACACCGACGACTGCGTTATCTACAACACCATCTCTGATGCTCATGATCAGGTTGCCATAAATAACGTTTTTTGATTGTTTTGTAACTGGAGTGAAACCTAGCAAAAGTCTATTAACTCAAAGAAGACTGTAGCTATGACCTTTTCACACAAGAAACAGCCCTTTCTTTTACTTATACTAATGACGGGCCAGACTAATACATGTTACGGAGTTTAAGTACATCGGTGTAACTCTAACATGAAATTTAAAATGGTGCAACCATGTTGAAATAATCTGCAACAAGGCTCGTCGGAAACTTTGATATTGCTACGGCACAATATGTGCGATCACGAAAGGCCAGCATTGTGAAGACGACGACGACGGTTAGAAGCTTGCGCGAGCTGTCGCCTCTTGGCCAAGCGCAGCATATTTTCCTTGTAAATATATTTGTACATAGCTTTTCGTCTGCGTCTTCCTACGTAACATATCTGGTGGAGGTGGACGTTCCCTGTACCTCGTCACGGAGCTTCGCAGTGGACGGTACGTCGAGCCTTCCTTCATGGCTCCCGGTGACGACAACCCGACTCCGCCGGCTCCGACACCAGCTGCCACTTCGCCGACCTACATCACTCTCCCCGCTCCCCGTGATCCTGGCGTATTCTCGGGCCATGATGGGGAAGACGTCGATGACTGGATCAGCCTGTATGAACACGTCAGCCGCAATAACCGGTGGGACCCTACTATTATGCTCGCCAACGTAGTCTTTTACCTCGGTGGCACACCTCGAGTTTGGTATCGCACCCACGAAGATGAGCTCACCAGTTGGGATTCACTTAAGACACAGCTTCGAGACTTGTTCGGCAACCCCTACGGTCAACAACTTGCCGCGCAGAAGGCGCTTTCCGGCCGTGTGCAGACGTCAACAGAGCCCTATGTCACGTACATTCAGGACGTCTTGGCTCTGTGCCGCAAAGTTGACACCCACATGACTGAATCAGACAAGGTTTCCCACATCCTCAAAGGCATTGCCGATGACGCCTTCAACTTGCTCGTTTGCAACAACGTAGCCACGGTGGATGCTGTTATAAAAGAGTGCCGCCGCCTGGAACTCGCCAAAAGCCGACGTATTGACCAGCAGTTTGCCCGTCTGCCCAACACCCCAGCGACATCTTCCTGTGCCGACGCTCCTCGTCCCAACAACACTGCCGATGTTACCAGGATCGTCCGGCGTGAGATCGAGGCAGCCGGATACTCCAGTCCCACCAACACATCTGCAGTCACGGTCTCACTGATCCAGGCAGTTGTCCGCCTGGAGTTTGAAAACATGGGTCTTCACACCATCTGCTCGGCCCATCGCCCTGATACCCGCCCGGCTTCTTCGATTTCGCCCCGTCCCGCATCTTCTTACCCACCACGTTTCCGCAACCCATCTGAATGGCGCACTGCTGACGACAAGCCTATTTGTTTCCACTGCCATCGAATCGGGCACATTTCTCGGTACTGTCGTAGTCGCTGGAGTTCCCCGATCCGGTCTACTTATACTGCCTACTCTCGCCCCTCAGGTGGCCCTTCTCGTCCCTATGCCGCACGCTCCGATAATGCCGCCACTGATTCTCCTGCAACGAACCGCCCCTATTCTCTTTCGCCTTCGCCCCAACGACGACAATCTCGCTCTCCCCAGCCCCGTCGCTCCTATTCGCCGACTCCCTTCGCACGCCGCTCCCAGCCGGAAAACTAGACGATGCAGCGCCTCGAGGTGACGCTGCATTGCTCCCTACGCCGCCAAATCCTCTACTGACTTTGCCCACTCATCTGAACCTTCTTGACGTGCAAGTCGACGGTGTTTCTGTGTCTGCTGTCATAGACACTGGAGAACATTTGTCCGTAATGAGCGCTGACCTTCGTAACCGGCTCAAGAAAATTATCACACCTGCCACGACGCCTGTTGTCCGTGTCGCCGATGGCGGAACAGCCCCCGTCATTGGTATGTGTACCGCCCGCGTCTCCTTCGCCGATCGCTCAACAATCGTGCTATTCACAGTCATCGCCCACTGTCCCCACGACATCATCCTCGGCTTAGACTTCCTCTCCGCACATTCTGCTCTCATCGACTGTTCCGCCAGTACTCTCCGCCTTGACCTGCCTGTTCTGGATCCTGCTGAACCCCACCCCATTCGCCTCAGTTCCGCCGACTTCGTTCGCTTGCCACCTTCGGCACTGACCTACGTTGACCTAGTGTCATCCCCACCAGTCTCCGACGGTCACTACATCGCGGCTCCTATGCAAGACGTCCTCCTTACACACGGGATCACAGTACCCCATACAGTTTCATCTATTATGGCGAATTGCGTCTGCCTGCCTGTGGTCAACTTTGGCTTGACGACACAAGTGCTGCCACGTGGGATGTCTTTGGCCCAGCTTTGTTCATTCGAGGATCACTCAGTAGCATCCATTGCAGTAGACGACACTTCATCCGATACTCCTCTACCATCGCAGTCGACAAATTGTACCATCGCTGACTTACGGAAAATGATTGCCCCCGACTTGCCCTCCGAGCACGCTCGTGAACTCTACCGCGTTCTGTTTTCCTACCACGATATTTTTGACTTTAACGATCGTCCTTTGGCCCAAACTACAGCTGTCAAACATCGCATTAATACCGGCGATGCCCCTCCTATTCATCGCCGCCCGTATCGAGTGTCCCCAGCTGAGCGTCAAGTTATTCACGCAGAAGTTCGCAAAATGCTTGCCAAGAACATTATTGAACCGTCAAGTAGTCCTTGGGCGTCACCGGTTGTGCTGGTAAAAAAAGAAGGATGGCTCATGGCGCTTTTGCGTGGATTATCGGCACCTTAACAGGGTTACCAAAAAGGACGTGTATCCCCTACCTCGGATTGATGACGCCCTTGACTGCTTCCACGGTGCTCGCTATTTCTCCTCTATTGACCTTCGCTCCGGCTATTGGCAGATTGCCGTGGACGATCTAGACCGCGAGAAGACTGCCTTTGTAACACCCGACGGTCTTTATCAATTCAAGGTGATGCCGTTCGGCCTATGTAACGCTCCTGCCACTTTTGAATGCATGATAGACTCCCTTCTTCACGGTTTCAAATGGTCCACGTGCTTGTGCGACTTGGACGACGTTATCGTATTCTCCCCAACATTCGCTACGCACCTCGAGCGCCTCTCAGCAGTCCTGGACGTTTTTCGGCGAGCCGGTCTACAACTCAACGCATCGAAGTGCCAATTCGGCCGTCGCCAGATTACCGTCCCTGGACATCTAGTTGACGCGAACGGAGTGCAACCGGACCCAGGCAAGATCCATGCTGTTGCGCACTTCCCTGTTCCGAAGTGTGTCAAGGATGTGCGCAGCTTCATCGGCCTTTGTTCGTAGTTCCGCCGTTTCGTGAGGAATTTCGCCGCCATAGCCCGCCCACTAACCGACCTTTTGAAAAAAGACGCTCCTTTCCAGTGGGGCGATAACGAGGCCTCTGCATTCTCTCATCTAATCGACATTCTCACAACGCCTCCCGTTCTGGCCCACTTCGATCCTTCTGCGCCTACCGAAGTCCGTACTGATGCCAGCGGTCACGGAATGGGAGCAGTACTGGCACAACGCCAGCGTGGCCACGACCGTGTTATCGCTTACGCCAGCAGGCTCCTCTCACCCGCGGAGCGCAACTATTCCATCACTGAGCGTGAGTGTCTGGCCCTAGTTTGGGCGGTTGCGAAATTCCGCCCATACTTACATGGCCGATCCTTTTCCGTTGTCACAGACCATCACGCGCTTTGTTGGTTATGCTCATTGAAAGACCCTTCAGGAAGACTTGGTCGCTGGGCCTTACGCCTCCATGAATATTCGTTCTCTGTCACCTACAAATCTGGCCGACTACACAAGGACGCTGACTGCCTGTCTCGCTACCCGGTAGACGAGCCTGACGACGCCGACAGTAGTGCCGCCGACGGCATTTTCTCTGTGTCTGCCTTCGCTAACATCGCCGATGAGCAGTACCGAGACCTATCGCTGCGAGTACCCATCGAGCGTCTGCGCTCTACACCTACCGACGCATCCGTTCGCCGATATGTCCTCCAGGGCGGCATTCTGTACCGAAGGAGCTTCCTCCCTGATGGCCCTGATCTTCTTCTTGTCGTGCCACAACATCTACGACAGACTGTGCTCTTTGAGATGCATGACGCACCCACTGCAGGACATCTTGGGGTAACCCGCACGTACGACCGCGTCCGCCGCCGCTTCTATTGGCCTGGTCTCGCTCGCTGCGTTCGACGCTATGTTGCTGCCTGTGATCCCTGCCAGCGTCGGAAGACACCTCAGGTGCTATCTGCCGGTCATCTCCAGCCGATCACCGTCCCTGTGGAACCGTTCTTTCGTGTTGGATTAGACCTGCTCGGTCCTTTTCCCACGTCATCCTCTGGGAACAAATGGGTAGCCGTCGCGACTGATTACGCCACCCGATACGCTATCACTCGGGCTCTCCCTACCAGCTGCGCCACTGACGTCGCGGACTTTCTCTTGCGTGACATTATCTTGTTTCATGGCGCCCCGCGCCAGCTGCTTACTGACCGTGGTCGAAACTTCCTCTCGAAAGTTATCGCTGACATTGTGCGTTCCTGTTCCATTCAACACAAACTGTCTACTTCATACCATCCTCAAACCAATGGCCTGACAGAGCGGTTAAACCGTACTCTTACCGATATGCTGGCCAAGTACGTTTCCAAGGACCACCACGACTGGGACATTGCCCTTCCTTACGTAACATTTGCGTACAATTCTTCCCGGCACGACACCGCCGGATTTTCTCCCTTTTATCTACTGTACGGCCGCGAACCTACCTTGCCCCTAGACACGGCACTTCCTCCTGCTGTGGTCTCAACAAGCGAGTATGCGCGCGACGCCATCGCCATCGCCGACCATGCACGCCAGCTTGCCCGTGCTCGACTTACGGCCTCACAGACCACTCAGCAGTGTCACTACAACGCCCGCCATCGTGACGTACAGTTTTCACCTGGTGCGCTCGTGCTCCTGTGGTCGCCCTCTCGTCACGTCGTACTTTCAGAGAAGCTTCTTTCGTGATACACAGGGCCCTACCGCGTGCTGCGCCAGGTGACGCCTGTGACTTACGAAATTGCTCCTGTGGGCTCAACCTCGTCCTCTCCTGTGGCATCTAGTGATGTCGTACACGTCAGTAGGCTCAAGGCCTACTACACTGCTTCCGAGTCCGATCTTTAGTCGCTCCGCGACGGCGCTTTTGCAGCAGGGGGTAGTGCTACGGCGCAATATGTGCGATCACGAAAGGCCAGCAGTGTGAAGACGACGACGACGGTTAGAAGCTTGCGCGAGCTGTCGCCTCTTGGCCAAGCGCAGCGTATTTTCCTTGTAAATATATTTGTACATAGCTTTTCGTCTGCGTCTTCCTACGTAACATATCTTCAACGCACCTTAAGCAACTCCACAAGAGAATGCAAATTGACTACGTACAAAACTTTAGTCAGGCAAATACTGGAATATGCATCGGTTGTTGGGCTGCCTCACCTCAAGAACGACATAGCTATGTTATAATCTGTCCAAAAAAGCAATCAGGCTCATATCCGTCGCTATGACAGGCAATTCTCGCCTACATCGCTTGCGCCCGTTTTAACGTTGGAATCTCTCGAGCATCGGCGTACTTGTGATCGCATTATCCTTCTTCATAAGATAGTTCACACCGGCTTAAGTGTTCTGCCACCCATTTCTTTTGTTGCAGCTTCTGCACGGTGTACTGGACGATCTGGTCCCCGGAACATTGTGCTCTTCAGGTCGAATCTTGATTCTTTTACCTTCTTTCCGCGTACGGTGCATTTATGGAATAAACTTGATGGGTCTGCAAAGACTCAGTACTGAGCACGTTGAAAAAGAATTTTGTAATTATTTATTCTATTAACGATTTCTTGTATTCTGAGAATTTTGTTGAAAGTATATGTAATTGAATATTTTTTACCGTTCTGTACTCACTCCTGCTATGTCTCAGAAATTGACACAGCAGTATTTGTAAATAAAACGAACCCGCACGCACCACCTGATAGGACTAATGGCAAATATTACTGAATGCGCAAGCGTATCCCCGGCCAGTTATTTCACCGCATCAGAACAGCGTCGAACAAACAACCGTTGTACAGTGTTCCGTGGCAAAGCGGAGTACAAAAACAGGATGAAATTGGCATTCCTTTGCACGCATGCGCATATTCCCGGCAGTGCCTCCACCTCGCTTCGTCATAGGCCGATGTAAGGCCGTTTGTTCGACACTCAGGTGATCATCTGTTTTAAAAATTTCCCCTGTGTACATTAAAACCCTAACCTCACCCTCTCTCCCCTTGGCGAAGGGCGGTCTTAGAGGCGGTGAGGCGTTTCTCTTGTCGGAGAATATAGACGGAACAGCGCCGGGCTTCAGTCGCGCCGATTTAATAGGAATGCCAATCGCCCACATCGTTGTCCAGCTCCGATGATAATCACTGTCGCGGAAATGGTCCGAGCACAGCACAGTTGATTTCGTCGGTACGAAATTATATCTCCTCACTGCATGGACCCACTGTGTTCGCGCAGCCGAAAGCTGCACAGAACGAGGGCATGTTGGGCACCCTTGGCTGTAGGCACTCACGCAGCACAGAAAGGAAGCACAGTTCACAAAATTCGCAAAAGAAAACAAACGAGAGTGGCGTCAGATCTCTCGTAGCGTCGTTTAGTAAAGCGCAGGACGGAAAGAAACATGCCAGGCACATGCCAGCATGCCAGTCTGGTAGTATGGTCCCCGAGAATGACGTCACTCTCACCGGTTCTCTCCTCCGGCTGCCTCCTCACCCGGCGCTACGGGAAGCGACGGGGGCGTGTCCGCGGTAGGGGGGGTGGGGTTAGAAAGCGATTTGTCCCCCTCATATTAACAAATAAAAAAAAAGCATTTCAGAACTGTAAATTAGTAGGTCTGTTGTTCCCAACCCCAGCAATTCATGAAAATTGAAAACCGTTTTAGCTTCCCTTTACGTGCGCATTATCTTCCTTCACGCTTCAAAACAATCTACTCGTGAAGAAGAATTTCCTGCCAATCCGCGCCAACTACCTTCTTGTTGTTCCGTCGGTGCTGCGTCCAGGAGTACTGCGTGCCCTACATGACGATCTGACCGACGGGCACCTCCACTTCTCCCGGACGCTATCGAGGATACAAGAAAGGTATTACTGGCCACACCTAACCGCCGACGTCAACCGTTACGTCAAGACATGCCGAGACTGTCAGCGACGCAAGACACCGCCCACAAGGCCAGCTGAATTACTACAGCCGATCAAGCCTCCTTGCCGACTTTTTCAGCAGATCGGGATCGACTTGTTAGGACCGTTTCTGACGTCAACATCCGGAAATAAGTGGATCGTTGTGGCGACGCACTACCTCACCCGCTTCGCAGAAACTAAAGCTCTGCCGAAAGGTAGCACTACCGAAGTGGCAAAATTTTTTGTCGAAAGCATTCTGCTAACATGGCGCCCCAGATGGGCTCATCACTGACAGAGGAACGGCCTTTACAGCGGAGCTCACCCAAGCCATTCTTCAGTACAGTCAGACAAGGCACAAGAGGACAACTGCGCACCACCCACAGTAGAACTGTCTTACGGAGTGCCTGAAACCCTCGCAGACATGCTAGCACTGTACGTCGACGTCGAACACAAGACCTGGGATGCCGTCCTGCCGTACGTAACCTTCGCCTACAACGCGGCGCTGCAAGGATTAACTCCGATCACGCCGTTTAAGCTGGTTTACGGCAGGAACCCGACGAAGACGCTCGACGCCATGCTGCCGCAGGTCACTCAGGAGGAGAGTCTTGACGTCGCTACCTATCTCCAGCGCGCCGAAGAAGCCCGACAGCTCACCCGCCTACGGATCAAGAACAGGCAGCGTACCGACAGCCGACACTTCAACCTCAGACGAGGCTTCTTCGAGTACCAGCCCGGGGACCGTGTTTGGGTTTGGACCACAATACGTCGACGAGGACTCAGTGAGAAACTATTGCGACGCTATTTCGGCCCTATAAGATCATCCGACGTGTTAGCGAACTGGACTTTGAGGTCCCGCCGGACGGCATTTCGCAGTCACAGCGGCGCCGGGCACGATCTGAAGTGGTCCATGTAGTGCGTCTGAAGCCCTTTTACGCACGCTGACGAACTACCTAATTTTGTTTTCTTAGCTAGAAGTGCTTTTCTTTAATACTTTCGTTTGTTTGCAGCATTGAGTCAATGCTTTTTTAAGAGAGGGGTATTGACACGTGTACCTGTCTTTATCAGGCGACACGTTTCCCCGCCTAACAAATGTTATCGCATGGCGCAGGACGCGCCTGCATGTATCGGAAGTTTCTGGAATGTTATCGATGGTTCCATCCGCTGTCTGTGACTGAACCTTGTGAAAACTGAATGCATGTGTCCGTGATGCGAACAATCTAGAACATTGTAGAAGACACGCGGGTCCCAGCGATTAGTCTAGAACATTCGGCGACTGATGTATAAAAGCCGACGCGCGTGACCCGTGGATCAGATTTTCAACGATCAACGACTGTGTTCGCCGCTATCGTTGTGCTAGAATTGTAGCCTGTTGTGTGGGCACTGGTTCGCCCAATACAAGTTAGTTTTGACGTTCTTAGTATTGCTACTGCGTTCTTCATGGTCACCACCTCGTGAGAATATGTAGAAAAATGTAAAGAAGGGTTTCGAATTACCAAATCTCATTGAAACAATTGTCCTCAACTTGTTCATTTCATGGCTTCACTTTTTTCATATGAGCGATGTGCACTCCTTTGCTGGTTCCGAACTAATACATTTCAAATTTATTGTGATATTTTCTGCTAAATAGACAAAAAAGTTAGAAGCATTGATATCAGGTATTTCTGGCACAATTTTTGGGGACATACGAATATATTCTTTTATGATTAAATACATGTTTTACGTGTCTTGACAGTGCGTAGCATTCAAGAATTCGTTTGCAGCAACTTTGACAATCTAAGTGCGGTTATCGCTGGTGTATTTGATGCCTCGATAAAGTCTATAAGAAGCAGAGCGAGCTTGAATGTGAGTCCCTCCCTCTCCCCCCCCCCCTCCCCTGCAACGTTCCTGGCTACGCCACTGGGCACAGCCACCAGTGATTGACAATTATGTTTGGACAGGCTTCTACGGAACTGAGTCGGACAGACAGGGAGGCGGAGTCGGTGTGCTCATTCAACAGGGAGCCAAATGAAAAAAAGAGTAAATTAAAAACGTCAAGCGCATCTGTGGTTATCAGTTAGAATGAGTGGGAAGAAACTTGGCTAGGCGTTGCGTATTTGTGGACCGTAAATAATTGCAGAGGGACGAATAACGAGTTAGTGGAATGCATAAGTGCTGATATTAGGGGTTTCGGGAATTATCCTAATTATCCGCCATGGAAATTATCCTAATAGGTAACGTGAATGCCCACGCCCAGGATTTAGGTGGCTATACAGACAACGGGCAGTCAATGCTAGACCTTTGTGAGCAACATAACCTCATTATCGTGAATACAGGGCATAAGTGTGAAGGCCAGATCACGTGGGAAGTACGAAACCGGCAATCAACCATTGATTACTATCTGATGACGGAAGGAATTGATGATAACTTCAGAGAAATTGTAATTGATGAGGAAGGGTATAGCAGCATAGGTATGTAGTCGTAGATATGTAGTCCGGAAAGAGAGCAAGGAGTGCAAAGTGGCCAGTGCAAATTTAAACGCTGAAAAAATAACAAATATAGTCACTAGAGTCGAGGAAGAACTTGGCAAATGGCCAAGTAAAGAGTGGGAATATAGGGAGCTTCTCAGTTTAATAACGACAGAAATATGGAAAGACAAACAACACGTTCGTTGGAAAGGAGAAAAGAAACTGAAAAGCTGGTGGAACAGGGAGATACGACAATTTATGGCTGAACAACAAAAGGCATCCCGAGAGCACAGCCAGGCAATGAAGGCACAATTGCCGCATGATGGAGCCAGTAAATGGGAAATATACCGGGAGAAAACGTCCATGGCTGAAATACCAGTGCAAGCAAACATAAAAGGTGAAAGCGAACGTTGGTTGCCAGAAATACCTGTAAAAAGAATACCGCCGCACCCAGAATATTGCGGAACCACATAAAATTATTAGGCAGGAAATCAAGAACCATACAACAACATATCCTAGACGAAGATGGAAACAAATGCGAAGGGGAAGCGGCATTAAATCAAACCCGAAAAGTAACAGCCGAATATTTCCAAGAATAATGACTAGGTTGTATTTGAAAACAAAAAGAGCATGAAATAGACCCAGGTGGGAAAGGAGCTGGTACAGACAAATTTCAACTGGAAGAAAGCCGAAGAGAAAATTCCTGAGCGCCCAGCCACGGGGCCATACGAGGTTCCCGTGAAGCTGATTAATGACCTAGGACCAAAAAGTAAGCAAGCTCTGGTGAATGCAGTGCAAAAGACTTTAAAAGATAGGCGAAGTATTAATGAGAAAGTAGAATGTAGTTTATAAAGGTAAGAGGGGAAAGATAGAATTCATTTGTATGGGCCGTTGACCTTGACATCAGTAATATACAAGCTATAAATACAGTCAATCATATTAAAACGGCAAGCACGAAGAGATAATAATGGCATTTTGGGAGACCTTCAGAATGGCTTCATAATAAATAGGCGTTTGGATAATTACTTATTTGTTCCTACTCAGTGCATTGAAATATCAAAACTAGAAAGCAAGCCGTTTTTTGTGGTCTTTTTAGATATTACAGGAGCCTATGACAACGTAGAGCGTCACATTTTTGTGCAATCTGCTGAAAAGGGAAGGTTTAGGTGACAATTGTCTATAGCTTTTGAAAGAAATTTACCTAGAAAATGTCGTTTGCGTTCAATGGGAAGGAACAAGTAGCGAGGACAAAGTTGATATCAATAAGTGACTGAGGCAGGGATGACATTTATCCCCACTGCTGTTTATGATGTACATGGTGAGAATGAAGAGGGCACTAGAAGGAAGCAATATCGGGTTTAATCTCTCGTACATGCATGCCGGTACAGTAATAGAGCAGCAGCTTCCAGGTTTATTTTATGCGGATGACATTGTGTTGCTAGCTAAAAAGCAAAGTGAATTGCAACGTCTGGCTAATATCTGTGGACAGGAAGGCAGCAGTTTAGGTTTGGAATTTAGTGTTAGAAAATATTGTGTGATGGCCTTGAATGAAAACAGTGAACAGACACTGGCAATAAGGACCAGGGAATACCTCGAGCAAGAGAATATAAATAGCTTGGTATAAGGATGAACGTAGGCAATAGATATATGGAACCACAGCAAAAAAATAACCGTGAATGGGAAGAGAAATGCACCCGTAACAAAACACAAAGCGCAATGGGAATAGGTACGAGGTGCTCCGGGGTATGTGGAAAGGTGTAATGGTTCCAGGGCTTACATTTGGAAATGCGGTTGTTTGCTTTATATCAGGGGTAGAATCAGGATTCGATGGGAACCATAGGTCAGGGGGACGCCTCGTATCGCGCGCTCAAGGGTAGACTACAAATGAAGCTGTGCAGGGTGATATGGGCTGGACTAGTTTTGCAGTGAGGGAATCTCGCAGTAAAATTGATTAAGAAGAACAACTGAGGAATATGGAAAAAAGTAAGTGGGCTGGGACATTGTTGAGGTATCTGCACAGGCAAAACATTGATTCACAGTGAGGGAAAAGAACCAAGAAGCTTACCAGCAAGGATGCGGCATGTAGGGTGGGCAACACAGCAACAAAGAACGTCTAGCGGAAAGACGTCAGAGAGGCTGAAATTATCTCGTGGGTGGCGGCAATGGAAAGGAAACCTGCCATGAGTAATTAGTTAAGATTAAAAAACAAAATCAGGAAAAAAAACAATTTATTGTAACTCAGACGAAAGCTCATTACATGTCGAAGGGAGATGTGGATGCCTCAGTACACGCACCTATAAAGCGAGATATCAGAAAGAAGAATCATGTGCTTGCGCTGTTAAGCTAGAGAAACGATGGAGCATGTTTTATTATAACGTGAAGATATCTCCTCAGCAGTCGATTTAGGCACCCCTGGCCTCTTTGAAGTGCTTGGGTTCAGCGAGAGCAGGGATAAAGTAAACAAGTCCGCAATAGAGATTAGCAAGAGGCGATTGGCAGAATAGATGAAGAAGAGTATGGAAACGACAAAAAATGTAGATGTACTTTATTGCAAAGTCCGCAATAGAGGATCAGAAAAATTGGTTGTGGGAGTTCATAGCGCATTTATTTTTCTTTGTTTCTTTTTTAACCTAGGTAGGGCATTAACCAGCAGGAAGCGCTTGGTGGCACAACCCACAGCCCCGTTCTGAAGCGGACGCTCATAACATACATCTATGCACGCAACTGCGTGGTCAGCGGTGGAGGACGAAGAACTGCAACGGCATAGCTTAACGGGCGGGTTTCAGGCCACAGCGCAGGCGATGAAATGCCTTGCCGCCGCTTCTACTGCATGAATTCGGCATCAGACACGACTACTGGCTCGGTTGAAGGAGCAAGAAGGGTTTTTAACTCCTCACGCAGTATTTCGGGAGTAAGCTCTCCCATAGAGCTTTCCCTAGTAGTGGAGAATTGGGCGGGTTCGGTGCGGTGGCGCTCAACGGTGTGTTATTGGGAAGGCAGTCAAAGTGCCGGCATCGCTGTTGCAATGCCTGCTAGTATAAAGCGGCCTCCTCAATGGTTGGTGGGTTTCCTACGAAGCCTTCAAATAATTGTTCTTTATTTGCTCGCATGAGGTGGCGCACTTTCTTAGTCTCGGGTATATAAGGGTCAGCTTGGTGAAATGAATGGTCCATATCGTCAGCGTACGTGGTGACGCGTTCATTGGGTTTCACGGAGCGCGCTTTGATATGCCGTTGCGCATCTTTCCGCCGGTTGGAACTGCGGAATGCATCCAGGCTCTGGCGTCGAAAGTCGTTCCACGTTTGGACCCACGCTTCCTTGTTCTGCAACCAGGTGCGAGCGCTGCTTTCTAGGGCGAAATACGGATGCGCAAGTTCTAGTTCTGTGCTTCAGTGATTGACCTTACCTACCCTTTCATATTGATCAAGCCAGTACTCAATGCATTCAATTGCATCACTACAAAAGATGTGCGGAACACGAATATGCTGAAAAGACTCCTGAGAAAGGCTTGTGGCGACACACTCCGCGAGTATTTCTGCGCAGCCTCTGTCTTCTAATCATCTGGCCCAGCATAACACAGCTGCACGCTGGACTGCATGGTCGATAAAACATAGCGCCACCGCCACGTCACCCGAGGTATGCGTCACCAACGGTGGCTATAAAAACAGGCTGCCTGGCTGAGAAAGACCGCCTTCTACCTTCCGCTACTGGGACGAACGTAGCGTTGGTATGCCAGTCCGCTGCCATCGTAAGTCGAATAAAGAGTCATTACGTTTTTATGTTGGGATTCGTCCTTCGGCAGACACGACATCCCACAGGCTTGTCCGCATCTGTGAAGGAGGGGATTCACTGATGTAGAAATTCCCATGCTGGTCGGAGGTGGAACGGTGGTGAATTCGGGGTTCAGGCCTAGCAGGCAGCGGATGAATAGGTGCACTGGAGTAGTGAAGAGCAGTTGGTTCTCTGGACTGCGCGTGGGAGCCCCGAGCATTAGGTCGAAGTACCCAGCACCTCCTACCGTGTTGCTGCATCGGAAACTCGAGGGGCAAACATGCTAGTAAGCAGGAATAGTAACAAGAACTGTCTTTTTGCTTGGTTGCTTGCTTGCTTCCTATATTGACACGTGTACTTATCTTTATCGCGCAACCACGTTTCGCCGCTTAACAACTGTAATCGCAGAGCGAGGGACACGCCTGCATGTATCCGACGTTTCTGGAAAGTTATCGACGCTTCTACCCGCGTGTCTGTTGTCGCCGAACCTTGTGTTATCAGATTTCATCGCGTGACACGAATGGTGTAGAACTTTGTGGAAGACACGCGGGTCCCATCAGTTAATCTGGAACATTCGACGACTGATCTATAAAAGCCGACGCGCTTGACCCGCTGAGCAGATTTTCGACGATCGCCGAGCGTGTTCGCCGCTTTCGTTGTGCTATAAGTGTAGCCTGTTTTGTGGGCACAGGTTCGCCCAATAAAAGCTAGTTTTGTATTCCACCGTACTGCTTCTTTCTTCACCGTCACTACCACGTGACATCTGGTGGAGGTGCTTGTGCGTTCATGTACCGAACGCCCCCGCAAAGCCGCGATCCAAGCCCAAAGCCCGAGGACAAAACTAAGGTCGCCGAAGACCAGCGTGCTAGCCGCAGACTGCAAGGACTGCCCCCAGAGCACGGACTTCTACCTGAGTCGACAAAGAAGATCGTGGTCAAAACAACCCCAATGGCTGCCCCAGCGTGCCCCGTTATCCTACAACAACCTCGGGACCCACCGACCATCCATGAAGCAGCGACTGAAGACCCAGAATCCTGGTTGGAGACCTACGAACGAATCGCGACTTTTAACAACTGGGACTCCGACGACAAGCTGCGGCATGTATACTTTGCCTTAGAAGATGCCGCCAGAACGTGGTTTGAGAACCGGGAGTCAACCTTGACGACATGGGACCTCTTCCGTACCGGCTTCCTGCGCACCTTTACGAGCGTCGTGCGCAAGGAAAGGGCCGAAGCCATGCTGGACGCCCGAGTGCAGCTACCTAACGAGAACGTCGCCATCTTCACGGAAGAAATGAAACGTCTGTTCCGCCATGCCGACCCGGATATGCCTGAGGAGAAGAAAGTCCGCCTTCTCATGCGTGGTGTGAAGGAAGAACTTTTCGGCGCAATGATACGAAGCCCACCGAAGACCGTAGAAGAGTTCCTTCGCGAAGCCACCAGCATCGAGAAGACACTCGAAATGCGGAACCGGCAATTCAACCGCCGTACAAGCTCTACCCACTACGCCGGAGTTCAGTCACTGGCCGCCGACGACCTACGCGAGACTATCCGAGCTGTCGTGCGGGAGGAGCTACAAAAGCTGTTCCCATCATCACAGCCTCAAGTGGCTTCGATTGCCGACGCCGTGCGCGAGGAGCTCCAACAACAACTTGGAGTAGCCCCTGAATCCCCGCAGCGTGAGCCGCAAGCGATGACCTACGCCGCCGTCGCACGCCGTCAAGGACCCCCTCCGCGACCGCGCCATGGCCCTGTCACGCCACAGTTTCGTCGTCCGCCGCCGCCGCCGCCAGCACGACCACCCGTCGCCCAGCGCACCTACGCGAGGAAGACGGACATCTGGCGTGCTCCTGACCACCGCCCGCTCTGCTACCACTGTGGAGAAGCGGGTCACGTCTACCGACGATGTCCGTACCGGGAGATGGGACTGCGAGGTTTCGCCGTCAACGCGCCGCGTCCACAGCTTGGCGAGCGCCCACGTGACATCGCCGATTACCTCGCCGCTACTCAGTGGAGCCCTCGACGGCCGTCCCGTTCGCCATCACCAGGCCGCTACCTGTCGCCGCAGCGCCGACCATACACTGGCCCAGCCCGGGGCCGGTCAGCGAGCCCATACCCGGAAAACTAAAAGCAGCAACCAATGGAGGTGCGGTTGCTGTTCGTCGAACTGACGAAGATCCTCCGCCGCCGACGAAGACGACGAAGAAACCATCTCGACGACCTAATCACGACACGCCGCCGTCCCGACGAAGTCTGGAAGCCAAAACTACACCGACGAAAGACGACTTGACGACGCGACGTTCCAACTTCATTTCAACACGACGCAGCCGTGATCCAACGCCAAGACCTAACTGCAATGCCAGACAAAGAACAACCGACCTCGACGTGCTTCTCGACGGCCACGCAGTCACTGCCTTAGTCGACACAGGGGCCGATTACTCCGTAATGAGTGGACACATCGCCGCCCAGTTTAAGAAAGTGAAGACCGCATGGGAAGGCCCTCAGATTCGCACCGCTGGAGGACACCTCATCACGCCGACTGGGATCTGCACGGCAAGAGTAACCATTCATGACCGGACTTACCCTGCCACCTTCGTTATCCTCCAACAGTGTTCACGAGACGTCATTCTCGGTATGGACTTCCTGGACCAACACGGCGCAATCATCAACCTCAAGTCGAAGTCAGTAACGCTGTCGGAAGATAAAGCAATGCCGCCGGAGAGCCCTCGTAGTCACGCCTTGAGTGTGCTTGAAGATCAAGTGAGCATCCCGCCTCGCTGCAGCATTGTTATTTCGGTCAGCACCGAAACACCCGCTGACGTAGAAGGCGTCATCGAAGGCGACCAACGTCTACTGCTAGACCGTGAAATTTGCGTCGCAAGAGGGATCGCTCGACTGCATGGAGGGAAAACTGAAGTGTTGCTGACAAACTTCAGCCAGGAGTTCAAGCACATCAACAAGGGCACGACGATCGCGTACATCGAGGAAATTCTGGAAACAAGTAATGCGTTTGTCCTATCGGATTCCGCCGCATCTACCCCGACGACCATGGTTCCCGAACCAGACTACGACATTAATCCAAATCTCCCTATGATTAAGCAACAGCAGCTGAGAAGTCTGCTCCGACGATACCAAGGCTGCTTTTCGACGTCATCGAGGATTCGACAAACACCAGTCGCCAAGCATCGCATAATCACCGAGGAATGCGCTCGACCACTCCGTCAGAGCCCTTACCGAGTTTCGGCGCGAGAACGTGAAGCTATAAGAGAACAAGTCGACGAACTGCTGCGCGACGACATCATCCAGCCATCGAAAAGCCCGTGGGCATCCCCTGTTGTTCTGGTAAAGAAAAAGGACGGAACCCTACGTTTCTGCGTCGATTATCGTCGTCTGAACAAGATCACGAAGAAGGACATATACCCCCTCCCACGGATAGACGACGCATTGGATCGGCTCTGCAACGCTAAATACTTCTCGTCCATGGATCTCAAGTCTGGCTATTGCAAATAGAAGTCGACGAAAGAGATCGCGAAAAGACCGCCTTCATCACCCCAGACGGCCTCTACGAGTTCAAGGTTATGCCATTCGGACTGTGCTCGGCGCCTGCAACGTTCCAGCGCGTGATGGACACGGTTTTAGCAGGATTGAAGTGGCAGACCTGTCTCGTATACTTGAATGACGTCGTCGTCTTCGCCGAAAATTTCGACGTTCACCTTAGGCGGCTGGCAACAGTACTAGAGGCCATCAGGACATCAGGACTTACTCTGAAGCCGGAAAAGTGCCGCTTCGCTTACGAGGAGCTTCTATTTTTAGGCCACGTCATCAGCAAATCTGGAGTCCGCCCCGACCCGCAGAAGACAGCTGCCATAGCAAAGTTCCCACAGCCCATCGACAAGAAGGCAGTGCGTAGATTTCTTGGCATGTGCGCCTACTACAGGCGATTTGTCAAGAACTTTTCACGCATCGCTGAGCCGCTGACGCAGCTAACTAAATGTGACGTCGAGTTCAAGTGGGAAACGCCGCAGGCCGAGGCATTTCAAGAACTCAAACGACGCATGCAGTCGCCGCCCGTACTTGCGCACTTCGACGAGAACGCCGATACCGAAATCCACACTGACGCCAGTAGCCTAAGCCTCAGCGCCGTCCTGGTCCAGAGAAAAGATGGACATGAACACGTGATAGCTTACGCTAGCCGGTCGTTGTCAAAAGCGGAAGGCAATTATTCTACAACCGAAAAGGAATGCCTCGCCATCGTTTGGGCTACAGCGAAATTTCGCCCTTACCTATATGGCAGGCCATTCAAAATCGTCAGCGACCATCACGCCTTGTGCTGGCTAGCGAATTTAAAGGATCCCTCAGGACGGCTAGCACGGTGGAGCCTCAGACTACAAGAATACGACATAACTGTAACATACAAGTCCGGACGAAAACACTCAGACGCCGATTGCCTATCACGCGCCCCCATTGACCCGCCGCCGCAAGATGACGAGGATGACGACGCCTTCCTTGGTATAATAAGCGCGGAAGACTTCGCCGAACAACAACGAGCGGACCCGGAACTTAAAGGCCTCGTCGATTATTTGGAAGGGCACACCGACGTTGTCCCCAGGGCATTTAAGCTCGGATTATCTTCCTTCACGCTTCAAGACAGTCTACTCGTGAAGAAGAACTTCTCACCAGTCCGCGCCAATTACCTTCTTGTTGTCCCGTCAGGACTTCGTCCAGAAGTATTGCACGCCCTACATGACGATCCGACCGCTGGACACCTCGGTTTTTCCCGGACACTATCGAGGATTCAAGAAAAGTATTATTGGCCGCGCCTGACCGCCGACGTCGCCCGTTATGTCAGAACATGCCGAGACTGTCAGTGACGCAAGACACCGCCGACAAGGCCAGCCGGATTACTACAGCCAATCGAGCCTCCTTGCCGACCATTCCAGCAGATCGGGATGGACTTGCTGGGACCCTTTCCGACGTCAACAACCGGAAATAAGTGGATCGTCGTGGCGACAGACTACCTCACCCGCTTCGCTGAAACTAAAGCATTGCCGAAAGGTAGCGCAGCCGAAGTGGCGAAATTCTTTGTCGAATACATCCTGCTTCGACATGGCGCCCCAGAAGTCCTCATCACCGACAGAGGAACGGCCTTTACAGCGGAGCTTACCCAAGCCATTCTGAAATACAGTCATACAAGGCACAGGAGGGCCACGGCCTACCACCCGCAGACGAATGGCCTTACGGAGCGGCTGAATAAGACCCTCGCCGACATGCTAGCGATGTACGTCGACGTCGAACACAAGACCTGGGATGCCGTCCTGCCGTACGTAACATTCGCTTACAACACGGCGGTGCAAGAAACAACACAGATCACGCCGTTTAAGCTGGTTTACGGCAGGAACCCGACGACGACGCTCGACGCCATGCTGCCCCACATCACTGACGAAGAGAATGTTGACGTCGCTAGCTATCTCCAGCTCGCCGAAGAAGCCCGACAGCTCGCCCGCCTACGGATCAAGACCCAGCAGCGTACCGACAGCCGACACTACAACCTCCGAAGACGCTTCGTCGAGTACCAGCCCGGCGACCGTGTTTGGGTATGGACCCCGATACGCCGGCGAGGACTCAGTGAGAAGCTGCTGCGACGCTATTTCGGACCCTACAAGGTCATCCGACGTATTGGCGCACTAGACTATGAGGTCGTGCCAGACGGCATTTCGCACTCACAGCGGCGCCGCGCACGATCTGATGTGGTCCACGTGGTGCGCCTTAAACCATTTTACGCACGCTGATGAACTTCCTTAGTTTGTTGTTTTCTTTGCTACGAGTGCTTTTCTTTGTTACTTTCGTTTGTTTGCAGCATCGGGTCGATGCTTTTTAAGAGGGGGGTAATGACACGTGTACTTATCTTTATCGCGCAACCACGTTTCGCCGCTTAACAAGTGTAATCGCAGAGCGAGGGACGCGCCTGCATGTATCCGACGTTTCTGGAAAGTTATCGACGCTTCTACCCGCGTGTCTGTTGTCGCCGAACCTTGTGTTATCAGATTTCATCGCGTGACACGAATGGTGTAGAACTTTGTGGAAGACACGCGTGTCCCATCAGTTAATCTGGAACATTCGACGACTGATCTATAAAAGCCGACGCGCTTGACCCGCTGGGCAGATTTTCGACGATCGCCGAGCGTGTTCGCCGCTTTCGTTGTGCTATAAGTGTAGCCTGTTTTGTGGGCAAAGGTTCGCCCAATAAAAGCTAGTTTTGTATTCCACCGTACTGCTTCTTTCTTCACCGTCACTACCACGTGACAATATTAAAGCGCATACATACTACGGGTGATTGGCCAAGAAGCGGGTGCTTTAAAGGGCGGAGAAGAAAACGTGAGTGCTAAAAATTTCCGTGTTGAACAAGGGGTGCGATCGCGCAAACAGCTCGCTTTTCCGTTCTCTCGCTTGCCCTCTCGTGATTCGTTGGCGCCCGCGCGTTTCGTCACGGCCGTCATTGCGCCGGGGCGGGACCACAAAATGCGCTTACGTCACACTCCTGTCAATCATTCCAAAACCGAGTGAAATCGGCCGCTATCGTGGAACGGTCGACAAGGGCATTCGTTTCGAAGAATGAATGGCCGTTGCCATAGCAGCGCTAGTAGCAGCCGATGCGCCTGTCGTCTGCTCGTAATGTCGTCGCTCGCCGAGCTTGGTTGGCCCTGCCTGGGGTCCAGTTTTTTTAGATTAAAGCGCGATCCGCCACTGCAGAACGTTAGCGATGTTAATTATTGAAAACAACTGTGATCACAGTGAAATTAAATGTTGTGCCTGCGCTGTGATAAATATAACTAGTGTTCTTCTTTTTAATGTTGTTTGATCTGACCTCATTTGTCCAGAATGCTCGCCGTTTCACGTTGTGCTCAGAGAATCGCGTTCATTGTTCGGCGGTTTGACGCTCACGAGTCACGATGACAGCTCCTATTATCGCGCTTTTGGAGTCTCTCGGGCAGCCTCGGCGACGCATCTCTCGGGACGCATTTGACGAGCTTACCGAGGAAGAGTTCCGCGAGCAATTCAGGCTCTCGAAGAGCACTGTACGGTGGTTCTGCGAGCAATTGGAAGACGTTATGGGTGGCCTTCGGACCGGTGGCATCACGACGCAAGGCAAGGTGCTTTGTGCTCTCCGTTCGCGACGGGGAGCTTCCAAAGATCCATTGGCAGCGAAGAATTTGTATCCATAGGGCTGGCTTCCGTGAGCGAGACCATTCGCGCAGTTGCGGAAACAATAACCGGGATGCGCCGGCAACAGGGTTGGGTGAGCTTCCCGTTGACAACGGCCGGCAAGCCTAGTGCAAAGGCGGCCTTTACGGATCGCGGCCGCATTCCCGGTGTAGTGGCCTGGGCCGCTATTTTGTAGCGATGCCTTATGCCTTATTCTATGCTATTCTTATCATCCACCACACACGGCGGCCTGATCCCGTTGATAGTGGGGGCAGACCATCGCTCTGACCACTGGCTTAGCGCAAAAAGCCTGAAAAAGCATAGAATCGGAAAAGGCATCGCTACAAAATACCGGCCCTGTGTCGACGGGACGCTCTTGGGTCAGCGCGCGCGATGTCCGAACAAGGTACGGATGGCCCTCTATGAACGCGACCAACAGTTCGCGTTGGTGCGGCGACACGTGCGGGTCAAGTCTTAGATTTTTGTGCGACGACATAACGATTCGCAGTCGATGAACAATGATCGCCAATTGAACTGCGCGCTCCTGCCAATTTGTTTTGGCGTGTGCGATACCACCTAGCGGACTAAACCAAAATATATGCCGCTTAAATTAGTTTTCTTCTCTCGCATCACATTTCCGACGCAGAATATATGTTGCAACAGAAAGTGTTTTTTTCTTATATTACGTGTTTAATTATTAAAGCATCACAAACATTCTGCACGTAATATATTGTCCCCGATCGAAGCCCAAACTGGTGACGCAAACTTCCGGGGCTGGGCTCGCTCGTTTATTGGCTGTGCTCTCCCTCCCGTTCTCACAAATCTTGCGGACGGCCCACTTTGTGACGTAGCAGCCAGACCGAACGAACGGAAAAGCGAGCTGTTTGCGCGATCGCACCCAAGGTTAAACGAAGCCTGTCGAGCGATAGCCCGGTTTTGCTTGCTTTGCTACAATTGCACAACAAGACAACACAAAGACGCTGCTCAGTGCGGCAGCAACTGCGAACAAATTGGCTCTCATGCTGCATATGGCTTTAACGCGGCCTAAGTGTCGACAGCACAGCGCATGCAAAGCTACGAACACTCGGCGCACTTTGCCCACATCGTATATCACTGTCAAGTTAGGGGAGCGCGCCCCACGTACGCAACAGCCACCGGTAGTGGCGCGCTAAGTTCCGCTGTGAACTTGGCTGACAATGAAGGTCAGATTTGCATTGCAGTAGTAGAGCTATCACTCGGAAAGTGAGTGTGAGGGAGCAGTAAACATCGCACACCAGTCGCTGCTTCTTCTGGTCCACTATGTTTCCTTTAAATGCCCATGTATCTTCTTATCACCATCATCCTTGCCGCCCTAAAGACGCGGCAACATACATACATACATACATACATACATACATACATACATACATACATACATACATACATACATACATAAAATTAAATTATGGGGTTTCACGTGCCAACTGGCACTCCTGGAGCAAAAAGAGTATATTCTTAAACAATTTGAAAATAAGGTGCTCGTTCTCGGTATTTTTATTGATTTTTCAAAGGCCTTTGATTTAGTAAACCATAAAATATTGTTAAAGAATTTGCATTGTTATGGTATTCGTGGACAAGCCCTAACGCTTATTGACTCTTATTTATCGAACAGACAGCAGGTCGTTCAGATAAGCGACTCTATTTCCGGAGTGAAACCTTTGCTGTGTGGAGTGCCACAGGGCAGTATTCTAGGCCCACTATTACTTAATATCTATCTTAATGACATTGTAAATATTAATTGCGAGGCGAAATACATAATATATGCTGATGATACCAGCATACTATTTTCAGGGCATGATATTCATGAGCTTATCAGAACTTGTAATCAGGCAATGAAAACGCTAGAGAGATGGTCAGCGGCAAATGCTATGCGTATTAACGAAAATAAAACAAAAGCTGTTATATTCCGACCAAAAAATAAAATTATTCCACCTCATGAAGACATAGTACTGAATACTCACACTATTGGAATAGTTGACCATTTTAAATGTCTGGGCATATTTTTTTCCGCAAATATGAGTTGGGATTACCACGTAAGACATGTTCTGCAAAAATTAGCTCAGGTGACAGGTGTAATTGGTCGCCTTCGATACTTACTTCCAAAAGGAATCAAGCTCCTACTCTATCATTCGCTCTTTAGCTCTCGTTTAAATTATTGCCAACTAGTATGGGGTACAACGACGGTCACAAATCTAAATCAAATATACTTGGTTCAGAAAAAATGTATTAGGCATATTTTCAATGCACCTTTTGCGGCATCTACTAATGTTTTATTCTGCACTTCAGGAATACTTAAAATACACCAAATATACAATTATACGTTAAGCAGAAAATTCAAATTAGAAACTTGTAAGAACATAACAAATTTGCGTGTTCTGGCCAATTTAAGAATTAGGCATTTAAATTATCCCACGCGTCATGGAGAAAATTGGGAAGTAGACATAGTACGATTAAACTCCGGAAAAGAGCGCTCGTCTTACACTCTTCCGTCCCTCCTCAATCACTATTACCTTAACAATTTTGACTTATTTGATTGTTCATATCAGGATATCCGCAAGTTATACACAGTGATGTATAGCTCTGAAATTTCTACTACTTAACACTGGTTATACTACAAACTGTCTCGTTCCTCAAATCCATAACCGTATTGAATTGTTTCATCTGGTTGTATGTAACTGTTTGTAACAAATTGATTTCTATTTTGTTTTTCTGTACATTCAGTGTACTTATTCTAGACGTTTGTTATTTGATAGCATTTCAGATATTTCATTTTTCTAAGAAAGTGTTCTGTATCTATTTTTTGGTGACTGTAAAAACTACCTTTCTGTATTACCTTAGCATTTCCTTTACTTAGTGTGTTAGTTTATTAGTGTGTGTTAGTTTGATTTATTTTACGGTAGTGCTGTTACCGCTGCGAAATATTTCCATGGGGCTGTGGCCTAGTCAAGCTGTTCTAAAAACAGCTTTTTGTCACAGTCCTTCTTTCTGTATCATTGACAGAATGAAAATAAAGATTGATTGATTGAAAACCACTTTCTGATTATGAGGCACGCCGTAGTGGAGGACTCCGGAAATTTCGACCACCTGGGTTTCTTTAACGTGCACCTAAATCTAAGCACACGGGTGTTTTCGCATTTCGCCCCCATCGAAATGCGGCCGCCGTGGCCGGGATTCGATCCCGCGACCTCGTGCTCAGCAGCCCAACACCAACATACACACACACACACACACACACACACACACACACATACATACATACATACATACATACATACATACATACATACATACATACATACATACATACATACATACATACATACATACATACATACATACATACATACATACATACATACATACATACATACATACATACATACATACATACATACATACATACATACATACATACATACATACATACATACATACATACATACATACATACATACGTACGCGCAACGTGGTCCACGTAACTTCTACCATAATTTATAAATATGCAAATGCCATGTAGCTGGACAGAACCAAGGAAATGTTTCCCGTCGCTAGGAGCAATATAACTCGGTCCATATTTTGCATGTCGCGCAATGAGTTAATTGGCATTACCAGCCACCAATAATAATTTGCTTCTCCAATATTATAATCAAAATTGTCGATAAAGTAATGTACACCATCAAGAAAAATTTTTCATTCATCTTTCTGTTGCTATGTACGCGCTGCACGAGTCTTTTTCTAAGCCTGAAAAAAAAAACTGCAAAAGCACGCGAAAAGTACCGCGCGACTAGTCACGCGGCACTGCTTCATCTTTCGTTGGAGTTCTTTCACGCATGGAAAAAAAACCTTGTGATCACAAGCTTGGTAACGTAATTCATAAGCAAATATTCACTGCAATTTATACTACGAGCCTTCCCTCGTGTTGAGTCTAGTGCTTTGCTATCACAGTCAACGCTTCGCTCTTCGGACGAAACTGTGGCTATCGTCAACACTGCTTATCGGTGTATGAAAAAGAGGAAGAAGTGTCATGGCCTCTCTCGTTCTCGTCGTCATACTTGCCGTGTTCAAAGGAAGTCTGGCTGCTCAATTTCAAGCCCATTTGGCGAAGTATACGCAAGGTAAGTAAGAGAAGTGCTTCCGCTTTTTACGAAGCGACGTGGACGCTGCAGCAGAACAAAGGAACAGGCACAAAGGCGGCGTAAATTGCGGCGCAGACACAGGCAGACGAACGGGAGAAAGACAGATCTAGATTAGACAGTTCTATGGAGGAATTGCCAGAGCGTAGCGCCTGAAGACGTCACACGGCTACAAGGAGTCGCCACAAGAGGCACACTAGGTAATGTGTATAGCGAAATCAGAGCTAATCCATGACACGCCTGGCAATCATATGAGTCGATGAGAGTGGCTTGTTGGGCTAGTTTATACGTGGTTATACTATGACAATTCCAGTAAACTTAAGGTAGAAAAAATCGAGAAGCGGACATAGACGAAGCGACAGGAAGGCATCCTCTCGACATCTTAGTTCAGTATTGACATCGTCAGCATTGCTCTCGACATCTTAGTTTCACCGACGAAGCACCACAAGAAAATTCCATCACGTTTTTAGATTTGACCATAGCCATTCATATTCAAGGTCACATTTGCGCGGCTAGTAATCCAGGGATTAAAAGACGTTGCTACCGTACCAATCCACTCACTCTAAACTGGTCAAGCGTGGCATAGCTTTTTTGTGCTTGTAGAATGCGCTGGAAAAGAGTTGCACGCATCTAATGCAAGGCAGCGCCGCCCAGCAAGACAGCAGACTGTCAGTGGCAGGCTATCCAAACACTTTGATCACTGCAGTGGCTGAATCTGTGTGCAACCGTTTGAAAGTGAAAAACCGAGGGGATCGCGAAGTGCGCAACAGAATAAAAAAGAACTTGGTGGTGATGCCGTATATACATGTCATTTCACATAGATTGAAAAAGGTTGCGGCAAGAAACAACGTCAGAATGGTTTAATGTGCGCGTTGTAAGCTTGCGAAAGAGTGCGTGCAATACCAAGCATTTCGCGAAGTTCCGGATTTTGCGACACATGTGTAGTGTACTGTATTCCTTTAAATTGTGGTATAGGTTACATAGGATGAACCGATCACTGTGTGAATGAACGGATGCATGAGTATGCCAATCTAATACCCATAGGCAGAACAGGTAATCTGCTACATTGTAAGTAGTGCGGCTGTAATCCCGTCTTCAGTGACGTTTCAATCTTAGGGAAAGCTAAGACTAATTAAGAAAAAGTGTTGATAGGAGCCTATTGCATCTATAAACTTTGCCCTGAGAAGTGTGTAAGCGCGCCATCTGTGTTCCTTACCACAAAGAGCTTTTATTTCTTGATGAGTGTAGACGTGTACAAATAATGTGTTGAGCGTCTTTTGTTAGGTTGTGCCTTGCGCATGTTCAGTACGGACTTGGTGGACGTCGGTTTCAAGAATGAAGCTCAAGTTCATAGTAAAATATTCTTGCGCGCACAATTGACAAGGACACAGTGAAGGTATATATGTTCTGTATCTTTCCGAAAATAAAATAGTTGTGAGTAAGCGCTCGTGTCTCCCCTTCACTGTGTCCTTGTCCATTGTGCGCGCAAGAATATTTTACTATGAATTCGTACCAACTCGCCCAACTATCAGTTCTGCTACAGATGAAGCTCAGTTGTAAGTCCAGCCACCGTCCTGTCGCTTCGTTTATGTCTGCTTCTCGATTTTTTCTACTTTCAAGTTTGGTGACATTTTCATAGTATATTCACATGAGTACTCATACCTAGAAATCAAGACGCAATGCAGAGTGTGTGCGAGAACTCTCATAAATAACTTGCGTTCGTACTAAATTAATGAGAAGAGAAGGCAAGGCAGCAAGTTTCGAAGTAATGCGTTCTCTCATTTCACGTTTTGTTCGATAATACCGACACAAAGAATTTGGGGATTCAAACGGCTGTTTTATGCAGCATTAACTAAACTAGAGTGTCACACCTTAGCCGAATTTTTGAAGTTGCTTTTTCCTACCCTCCTCTCCAACTATCGTCTTTCTTGCTCACTTTCAATATTTGCTACGTTCTGTTACTTCTTTGTACTTTCACTCTTGCTGGCAGCAACCGTTAACATTGGGTAATTAGCCAAGCTAGAATATATCATACTTAGTTATACTGGCTGTGTACTGCAAGCGCTGGCAGGCTTCATACAGGGCATTTTTTTTCCTGCACCAATTTTTTTATTACCTATGGCAGATAGTACAGTAGTTACTTTTTTACTTCAAGGCATAAAAGAGCCGTTTCTAAAAACGTGACTGGAACGCCAATACATTCTGTCGGCCACTGAAAATTAATGTCTCGGAACTGGCGCTGTCCAGAGAATTCGTTCCAAGTGGACACGCTGTGCGATCTGCGCGGCTACAATTCCAAGAAAAAGATACCTGCCGTAAAGTAAATAATTCAAAAGGTAATGAGCGTAATTACGCTCATTATTCAATATAGCATTTTGATTTCTCCTAGAAATAATGGCCGCCTCATTGAGTAATTTAAATCAAGTGTTAGAATTGTGTTACATGCGCCATAGGCGATCCTTTAAAAATTTCCTGCAGCTAAAAAAAAAACACCGTACATACACAGAATCTTTTGCGTCCCGTAGTGAGCCGCTGACACAGCTGCCGAAATTTGAATATATTTATGGCTTCGCGCTCATTCCCATAATTCCCGGTTTCCCTCTTTTGAAAAGAGTGCGCACCAATAAATCAACTTTTTCGCCACAAGCAAAGACATATTTCCAAGTTCCCACGTGATTCACACTCAAACCCATCAAAAGACTATAAGAACGCTATCTCAATCCATTGTCGCGAGTACCTCAACGACCCTCTGGGCCCGAGATACAAAATTGCGATAAATTGCCAGTGGCGTAGCCAGCACGTTTGTTAAGGGTGGGCTCACGTTGCTACGCAGCCTCCCCCTTATATAATTTATTGAGGGATCAAATACTTGAATAATAACGGCATGTCGTTCAGTGCCATTGTGTATTAGATGCCGCAAACGAATTCTTGAACACTACGCACTGTCCAGACCAATGAAATATGGGTTTTTCCATGAAAAATGTATTCGTAAGTCCCAAAAACTCTGACAGAAATAACCGATAACAATGCTTCCGTGATTTTGTCAATTTATTAAGAATATATCACACGACTGTCTAGCTATATATGTTCAAAACAAGCAATGCAGTGCATGTCGCTGATACGAATAAACACACTGACCATGAAATTTATAGGTTGAGGACAAATATTTCAATTAAAAGTTCTCACGTAGGAATCTTCATTAACATTGTTATACATACACAGTGGCATGAGAAAAATCTCAATGAGTATTCCATTTAGTCCCAATGTATTCAGCAGGAGCAGCTGTCGCCGGTTGGGTAGAGTAAGTATTTGCACCGAAGTTGTAGTCACTACACAGAGCACATATAAAAAGCAGTAGTTCTTCAAAATGTACATTATAAATGCGAAGATACAGTGGAATATACAAATGCGAAGATACAGCTTGATAAGGGCTTGAGAAGCTTGAGAAGGGCTTGAAAGTAAGGTAGTGACTGAGGTCTTTCAGGACAAACTAGTATTAACTGTCTCTGAAATTGAGAGGTGTCATAGAATTGGTCGCAAATTTAAAGATAAGCAACGCCCCGTAATACTCAAATTTTTGGACTACCGAGAAAAGGCGTCAGCATTGAAATCCGCGCACAAACTAAAGGGTACCGCAATATCAATCTCTGAAGACTTTTCCATCAGAACGCGAGAAATACGAAAGCGCCTGTGGAAGAGTGCCGCGCAAGAAAAGGCTAATGGAGCCAAGGTGAAACTAATGCACAATAAATTGTCCGTTGACAATGTGATGTACGGCTGGGATGAAGTTAAAGGTGCCCCTTATAAGCTGAGTAATAAAAATAACTGACAGCACAAGCCCATTCCTAAATCACTGAAAATACTAAGTGTAAATTGTAGAAGCTTATTAAACAAAATCAGTGATTTGGAAGGAATTTTACTTTGCGAAGATCCTGACATCGTGGTCTTAACCGAGACATGGTCAAATGATACCATTTACGATAGTGAATTTGTGCCGGCTTCCTACAGTGTACTTCGGAAAGACCGTGGTGGTAAAGGTGGAGGAGTTGCCATACTCTTTAAAGAATATTTAAATATATTGAGCATGCCTGAAGTGCCTAATATTGAATGCATTTTCTGTATGGCATACCATAACAATGTCCGGTATATTGTAGGAGCACTGTATAGGCCGCCTGGATCGCCTGTCGTGGTCTTAGATAACCTTAAAGATTATATGACAACCTTTATTAAGCTAAATGATCACATTATTTTAGCAGGCGACTTCAATTTGCCGGATATTGACTGGTCAACATTCGCACTCAAAACACATAATGACGAATCAAGTGAGACAATGCTTGATCTAGCTTTCTCGTTTGACTTGACGCAAACTGTAGAGCACCCCACCCGAATACAAGGGAATTCGAAATCTATTTTAGACCTCTTCTTTGTTTCTGGAACAATCCTCGATGCAACTAAGTGTGTAGTGATGTCTGGTATCTCCGCAAAAGAGTACGCATTTGGGCTGGTTGGTTCATGATTACGAGCAATAAAAACAGCGCTAAACGACGGGACGAGTGAAGGGACACAGACAACTGCGCTGACTAACAACCAAAGTGTGTTTATTCCGTCAGTCAGCATATATATGCTCCGCCGCTATCTGAAACCACAGAATCTACAGGATAGGGCATGCGCAGGGGGAATGCAATTAATGTGATAAGAAGGCAATCTCCTTTGGAAGGAGAGAAATGGACGGGAGGCTTACACATGCATCACCACTAACGTGAATGTGGAAGGCTTCGGATATAACGCGTGCGCGGTCATCACTTTCTAATTTTTTACGATACTAACGCCACTGACGCGCAGCCTGCTGCTGCTATAATATTTGACTTGTTCCGCACAGTTCTAGATTCTTTCGAATTGACCACGGAGCATCCCTCAGACAACAAACTCCGTTTCTTAGACTTGGAGCTAACGTTCTCAAGCAATCATGTATGTTGGGGTTACGCTCCTCGGTCTCATAAGCACCTTCTTCCATTTTCGTCCGCGCACTCAAAGATAGTCAAGCGCGGTATAGCAAGTTCCTGCATGAAGGCGGCCCTCATCCGGTCATGTGACCACCAAGTGGATGTAAGCTTCGAAAAGCAAGTAGCCAGACTGAAGCTCGCAGGGTTCTCGGTACCACTTTTGACCAGCATCGCCGAAAGCCTCGTAGCGAACCTTAAAGGAAAGCAGTCGGCAGCTGCTTTGTCCGAGAATCGCTCACGGCAAGTGGTTGCGGTAATACCATATGTTCACCAGGTTGCGCACAACCTCAAAAAGGTTGTCAGTAGGGCAGGCGTCAGGCTGCTGTTTACTGCCAAAAATAAGTTAGGTAGCCTGTGCCACCAAGTCAATAGGGTAAGCAATAACAACAAAAAAAGGTGTAAAAAACAGCACAGACAGAGGTTTGTTGCTGACTGTTGTGACTGTGTGGTTTACAAGATCCCTCTTTCATGCAAGCGTTTTTACATCGGCCAAACGGGGCGTTGCATCAACGACCGCATGCGTGAGCACTTCAACAACTTTCAAAAACGGGCAAAAGATAGTCAGTTGTCGCTACATTGCAATGAATGCGGCTGCAGGCCATCCTTCGAAAGTGTAACCTATCTGTCAAAATATCGTGATGACCGCGCACGCCTTATATCCGAAGCCTTCCACATTCACGTTAGTGGTGGTGCATGTGTAAGCCTCCCGTCCATTTCTCTCCTTCCAAAGGAGATTGCCTTCTTATCACATTAATTGCATTCCCCCTGCGCATGCCCTATCCTGTAGATTCTGTGGTTTCAGATAGCGGCGGAGCATATATATGCTGACTGACGGAATAAACACACTTTGGTTGTTAGTCAGCGCAGTTGTCTGTGTCCCTTCACTCGTTCCGTCGTTTAGCGCTGTTTTTATTGCTCGTAATCATGAACCAACCAGCCCAAATGCGTACTCTTTTGCAGTTTATTTCTTCTACATCGGGCTCTTTTCCTTCGTGTGTGCCTTTCTCGTGTTTCCGTTCTTCAGTCATTTGCATCAATTTGCTCGCCACCGCAACTTGTAGAGCTCGCCTCTACACTTACTCGCTCAAGCATTCTTACCTACCGCCGGAAGTCGCCGTGTTGTTCGGGGGACTGATGCCTTCGGAGGGCCACATCAAGAGAACGTGCCGAATTTTGCGCTCTGAAGCGTTTCGACAGATACGCTTCTACACCGACTGCTTGCAGGTTGTGAACCAGAACGAGCTGCATTTCCACAGTGCTCAGAAGAAGTTCCATCAAGATTTGCGAATGGCGTCTCAGACAGCGGACTTCCTGTGGGGCAACTTGGTGGTTCGACTGCCTAGGAGAGGACGTAGGAATCCGGGGCAAGGCCAAGAGGTAACAACATTCGGGGATGCCTCAATTCCCAACAATGTCGCCGATCTACTCAAGCTTGGTCCTAAATTTTGTGAGCACCCTTCTCTGGACAAGACGGAACTGCTCAGCCTCGTCAGGACAGCTGCCGGTAGAGCAAGAACAGATGAAGCTGACAGATGCATCAGAGAAGGTGTCGACTGCCTGCCCCAGCAGGTCAAAAAAGGCAACACAGTTCGGCTCCGCACAGCAGTGACCGTTCTTCGAAATGCGGGGCTCAAGCTGCTCCTATCCGACAAAGAAGGCGGTTTTGTCGTGATGCCTGGTGACCTGTACAAGAGCAAAGCTGATTCGGCCATTCTAGGCAACTTCAAGGAAGTGCATGGGGTGGCTCCTGCGAAGGTCAAAACAAAGGCTGTTCAGCTCTGCGTAAAAGCCGGACTCTCCAAGTTGGCCTCCTCCATAAAGGCCTGCAAGGAAACCAGCCTTTCGGTGTTTTTGAGTGCCAAGACGCACAAGGAACTGTGCCCGTTTCGGGCCATTGTTTCTGAGCGTGGAGCCTGGCAACGACAATTGGGAGTGTTCCTGCAAAGGTTTTTGCGCCTCCTCGACATTGATGACCCCTTCCTCATAAAGACGCCAGGTACTGTCTCCACCTTCCTCCGTGAGGAATGTCCAGAGGCTGTCCGAGCCTTTTCCGTGGACATCAAGGACTTGTACTACACCTTGCCTCAAGATGATGTATGCATTGAAGTCGGCCATTGCATAGACAAATATGGCGTTCTTAGGTTTCAGAATGCATGTGGTATCAACGTCGACAAGTTTTTAGAGCTTTTAAGGTTTTATATGCTTTCCACTTTCGTTTCAATGGAGGACAAGCTTTTTATACAGAAGAAAGGTGTGTGCATCGGTTCATGTATAGCCCCTGTTCTTAGTGACATTTTATTAGCCAGCTATGACCGAAATCTTGTAACTAAGCTCAGCCAGAGAAGCACAGTAAAAGTGATGCGATACGTCGATGACTTTCTAATTTTTTACGATACTAACGCCACTGACGCGCAGCCTGCTGCTGCTATAATATTTGACTTGTTCCGCACAGTTCTAGATTCTTTCGAATTGACCACGGAGCATCCCTCAGACAACAAACTCCGTTTCTTAGACTTGGAGCTAACGTTCTCAAGCAATCATGTATGTTGGGGTTACGCTCCTCGGTCTCATAAGCACCTTCTTCCATTTTCGTCCGCGCACTCAAAGATAGTCAAGCGCGGTATAGCAAGTTCCTGCATGAAGGCGGCCCTCATCCGGTCATGTGACCACCAAGTGGATGTAAGCTTCGAAAAGCAAGTAGCCAGACTGAAGCTCGCAGGGTTCTCGGTACCACTTTTGACCAGCATCGCCGAAAGCCTCGTAGCGAACCTTAAAGGAAAGCAGTCGGCAGCTGCTTTGTCCGAGAATCGCTCACGGCAAGTGGTTGCGGTAATACCATATGTTCACCAGGTTGCGCACAACCTCAAAAAGGTTGTCAGTAGGGCAGGCGTCAGGTTGCTGTTTACTGCCAAAAATAAGTTAGGTAGCCTGTGCCACCAAGTCAATAGGGTAAGCAATAACAACAAAAAAAGGTGTAAAAAACAGCACAGACAGAGGTTTGTTGCTGACTGTTGTGACTGTGTGGTTTACAAGATCCCTCTTTCATGCAAGCGTTTTTACATCGGCCAAACGGTGCGTTGCATCAACGACCGCATGCGCGAGCACTTCAACAACTTTCAAAAACGGGCAAAAGATAGTCAGTTGTCGCTACATTGCAATGAATGCGGCTGCAAGCCATCCTTCGAAAGTGTAACCTATCTGTCAAAATATCGTGATGACCGCGCACGCCTTATATCCGAAGCCTTCCACATTCACGTTAGTGGTGATGCATGTGTAAGCCTCCCGTCCATTTCTCTCCTTCCAAAGGAGATTGCCTTCTTATCACATTAATTGCATTCCCCCTGCGCAGGCCCTATCCTGTAGATTCTGTGGTTTCAGATAGCGGCGGAGCATATATATGCAGACTGACGGAATAAACACACTTTGGTTGTTAGTCAGCGCAGTTGTCTGTGTCCCTTCACTCGTCCCGTCGTTTAGCGCTGTTTTTATTGCTGGTATCTCCGATCGCCAGGCTGTTCTCCTAACCCTTTACGGTATGACTCTTGATAAAGTTTGCCCTAAGATGCATTTTAGAAACTTCTCCCGTGCTGACGATGTTTCCATTATTGATGTTCTTTCCTTTAATTTTGATGCATTTTGTAATAACACTGTAAGTGTTCAAGAACTCTGGGACCAGTTCAAGGCCATGGTACATGAATGTATTGAATGTCACGTGCCAGTTATTGTTAAAAAGAAAACAAAAAACCCATGGATTTCTCGGGCGACACTGCAGCTAAAAAGAAAACTGAAGCGCATGAAACAGAAAAGAAAAGCAAACATTTTCTCTCCGCAATTGGAACAAAATATAGCTTCCCTTAGTTCTCAGCTCAAAAAGCAAACGGCCATTGACAAACAGCATTACTTCGAAAAATCTTTGCCCAAATTTATATCAGAGTCTCCTGAGAAATTCTGGCGTTCAGTTTCCCCAACCTCAAAGACCCATGATCAGTTTGAAATCCAAGGTGTTCTGGTCAGTGATGCACACGAACTATCTAATGCCTTCAATGAACATTTTAAATCCGTATTTACTATCGACAATAACATCTTTCCAAAATTTGAAGCCTCACTACCACCTTTGGAGGATCTTGTCATTAGTGAGCATGGTATCTTAAGTATGCTGCTTAACCTTGAGGTAAAGAAATCACCTGGACCTGACAATATACCTAATGCCTTTTTGAAAAGATATGCACAATGGACATCTAAATATTTCTTTGTTTTATTTACAAGGTCCTTGTGTGAAAGTCAAATCCCAAGAGACTGGGGGACTGCCAGAGTGAAACCGCTTCACAAAAGTGGAGACAAGCAATTGATCAAGAACTACCGCCCAATTTCGCTAACATCGACTGCTTGTAAACTACTTGAACACATAATTCACAATCACATATCAAACTTCCTCGAAGCTAACAATTTCTTTACTAAATATCAGCATGGATTCAGGAGGGGCTACTCAACTTGCACACAGCTAGTAGAAACTATACATGATTTTTCCTCTTCAATTAACAATGGAACACAGATTGACGCCGTATTTATGGATTTCTCGAAAGCTTTTGACAGGGTCACTCACGAAAAGTTAATTTATAAGTTAGACACAATACTTCATAACAAACAATTAGTAAAGTGGATTTCAGCCTACCTTTTAAACAGGGAACAATTCGTTGTTTTTAACAATAATTGTTCTGACAAACTTACAGTTCACTCTGGCGTCCCTCAGGGCTCTGTTCTTGGGCCTCTATTGTTTTTGATATATATTAATGATATTGTGTCTAACATTCCTGTGAAAATTAGGCTTTACGCTGATGATTGTGTCATTTACACAGAAGTAAGAAGCGTCTCAGACCAATTACTACTAAATAGCGCGTTGCAAAAAGTTTCTGCATGGTGTGAATCATGGCAAATGTCCATTAATTTTGAAAAAAACTGTATTGAGGAGGATTACTCACAAAAAGAATGCCTTACCGTTTGATTACAGTATTAATGATGTGACACTTGCAGAAGTAACAGAATACAAATATCTAGGGCTATGGGTCACTAACAATCTCAGCTGGAACAAACACATTGATTTCATAACGTGTAACGCTTTTCGTAAATTGTTTTTCTTAAGACGGGCATTGCGTCTATCCACTCCATCTGTCCGCCTACTTGCTTACAGATGTATTGTCTTGCCTACCTTAGATTATGCTGCTATCATTTGGGACCCATTCACTAAGACTAACATAAACAAAGTAGAGAGGGTTCAAAGGAGGGCTGCTCGGTACATATATAATAATTACCGACGTACATCAATAACACAACTTTTAATCAAAGCTGGTCTGCCGACAATGAATGAGCGATATCGTTCTGCAAGACTTAAATTAATGTACCAATTAATTAAAGGACACTACAGAACCGAACTCACCCATTTAATTCATTTTTCGTCTGGGTATGCGACCCGACAACGACATCAACTGACTTTAACTCCTTTTCGCATCCGTAATAACTATTTTAAATACTCATTTCTTCCACGAACTATTACCGATTGGAATAACCTCACTAACAATGAAGTGTTGCAACCGTCACTGACATTATTCGCTCAACATATTGCCTAGTCTGTGTTACTGCATTTCATCACTTTACTGTTCTATTGTGTATTTTCTTTTTTACTGTTTGATATCTTGTTGACATGTATTCATGATGCTGGCTGCTGAGCTTCAACCTGCACCCTTATTTCCCTTATTTCTTTTGTTTTGCCATTTTTGTGAAAGTGCTTAATTCTTTTCCCACCCTGCTATAATCCCGATACCGGGATTGCAGTATCAATAAATAAATAAATAAATAAATAAATAAGGGCAAAAAAAGTGTCACTGGAAACAAAGCTTATGGTGTCAAAGATTTCTAGCGCGTGCTTCCATTTCTAGAACGGCTTGGTATTGAGTGCTCCAGTGCGCGAATGTTGGCCCTTGCCAGCCTCATTTCTGCAGAAAAGGACTCTGGAAAATGCACTTTCTTAAAGCACTTAGTAGCTGAGCCAAAAGCGCTTGTGCGTCCCTTCTTGCAGTCGTCTGTTTCCGCTGTTACTCATATGTTTCAAGATGAACCATGTCGCCCCCCCAAAAAAGCAATCGATGAGCCATAATTACCGATCTAGCCGAGCCAACTGATACCTTCATTGTTGCTGCAAATTTTTCGTGCGTTTAAACATCTAACCTTGGGGAGGGATCAAAGGAGATGGTAATAGCTGATATCCGGTCTGAGGCTGTATATTTGAGCCATCCTGGTACATCTCAATGTAAATCTTGCTTTTTGCACCTTCTGCGAATCTGAAAGAAGTAAATATTTAGGTCTTCACTATGTAGTATGGTATATTACTGCGCTGTTTTTAACTTGTATGCGAATTCAACCAATAATAAAAATTAGGCGAAAATTTCCACCAGAGAATGATGTTGGCACATGCTGTGCAGGCGCCTGCGACCCATCCCTCTGATCGGTCTCTGAAGCCACACTCTTGTCTTCAGGGGCGGTGGACATATTTTGTTTAGAAGCCGTATCGATGTAAACAGGACGGGGGAAAAATAAGCAGCGGCTATGCACTGTCACTGTTCTCCTTGTTCCAGGTTCGGCGGGAAGGGTATGTTGCCAGCCGTACAAGACGCCACCTTTGTTGTTTTTTTTTTAATCTTGTAATGTCGTGTATGGCAGCAGTATTACGGGTGAAAGTGTATCTCTTGCCTCCATGAGCAAGGCACTTTTCACACATTCGTAGCATAACGCGCTGGTTCGTGGTTTCATGACTTCGCTGAAAAGCTGTTTGCGGACAAACTGGTGGAAACCACCCGTGTTTAGCTTTCTTCTGATGTCTTTTGCGCATGTGTGATGGCAACACAGGGTTAGAGTTTCCGCCAGTGGGGCAGGTATAAGTGAAAGAAGACGAAATTAGGGCGACTGGTGTAATACATCGCCAAAATTCACCCTGCCTTCGCTGCAAATGTATCAGTGCTCTTATGGCGGAGCGTCTTTGTCTCTATTGCACCAGAAAGTAAACATCTGAACGCCATTCATTGGCTTGGCTTGGCCTTTCGTTTCGCACGATTCAGCAGGCAGTGGTGCTGCCCAGCTCATTAGGGATTTTCAACACCTCAGAAATAAGTACGCTATGAGGAGCAGAGTTGGTAAGTTACCAAACGTAGGTGCTTCAGTCCCTTGCAGGAGCCTCACTTGTGGGATAACGTGGGCGTTAATCGACACTGGAGTGGACACCTCAGTTATGAGCATGGACCTTGCCTGCAAGCTGAAGAAAGTTTCTATCGAGTGGACTGGGTCGCAGATTTGAACTGCAGGAGGCAATCTGCTAACCCCGTTAGGAAGATGTACAGCGCGAGTGAGTATTCGTGGGTTTACGTACCTCGGAGATTTCGTTATCCTCCCAAGTGGTTTGAGGGACCTAATTCTGGGAAGGGACTTTCCGCAGGCTAATGGAGGATTGATTACCTTACAAAAGTGGCGGGTAACGTTTTCGAAGGCGCAGGCCTTAGCAGGGAGCAGCACTGACGACACGTATGTCAACACCTTGAGGTTTGTTGACGAGACCATCACGGTGCCGCCAAAGAGCAGCGTATTGACCCTCGTCACCTGCGACGCATTCAACGGCTATGAGGGTATTGCCGAGGCAAATATCCCGCTGCTGCTCGAAAGACACATGTGCATCGCCCAGGGCCTTCTTCGAATACAGCATTAGTGCTCGCAAGTTTTGTTGAAAAACTTCAGCCGTGAGTATCAGCACGTCCCTCAGGGTACAGCTGTGGCATTCCTGAACGACATTGCTTACTTCTCCGATATCGGCACGTTACAAGTGACTTCACCGGATGCAACAACTCACGCCAGCCTGAATACCCGCATCCACATTAATGTTGACTTAGCAGATGTACAGAAGGATCAGCTGCTGGGCCTACTGACAGAATTTTGCGGCTGTTTTTCCACGGAATCCAAAGTCCAGCGCACTTCCGTTACGCAACACCGGATCGTTACAGAGAAGTAGGCGCGGCCTGTTCGCCAGAATCCGTATCGCGTGTCACCGATGGAGCGGGAGGCGATTAAGCGTCAAGTTCAAGAAATGCTAAATGATGACGTCATCCAGCCGTCGACAAGTCCGGGGGCATCGCCTGTCGTACTAGTAAAAAGTAAGATAACACACTCCGCTTCTGCGTTGACTACAAACGGCTTAACCGAGTCATCAAACATGACGTTTATCCCCTGCCATGGATCGATGACGCTTTGGACCATCTGCGTCATGCTCAGTTCTTTACTTTGTTAGCCCTAAAGTCAGGCTCCTGGCAAATCGAAGTGGACGAGCGTGACCGTGAAAAGACCGCCTTCGTCACTCCCGATGGGCTGTACGAATTTAAAGTGCTGCCTTTCGGTCTCTGTGCCGCTCCTGCTACGCTCCAACGAATGGTGGACACTGTACTCGTTGGTCTAAAGTGGCAGACGTGTCTAGTGTACCTAGACGATGCTGTTGTGTTTTCCAGCACGTTCGATGAACATCTCACCCGGCTACGAAGTGTCCTTACCGAAATACGCAAGGCCAACCTCACCATCAAGCCTGAAAAATGTTACTTTGTCTTCCAGGAACTCAAGTTTCTAGGCCACGTGGTCAGCTCCCAAGGAGTACGACCACACACGAAAAAACTCGCTGCCGTTGCCGAGTTTCCTCGTCCTAAAGACAAAAAGGCTGTTCAGCGGTTCCTGGGCCTCTGCGCTTACTACCGTCGTTTCGTTGAAGGTTTCTCAAGGATTGCTGAACCGCTCACGAGACTGACGCGACAAGATGTGCCCTTTGCGTGGACGGAAGACCAAGAGCAGGCCTTCAGCGAATTGCGTAAACACCTTCAATCCACTCCAGTGCTGGCGCATTTTGATAACACCACAGCAACTCAAATACACACCGACGCCAGCAACGTAGGACTCGGGGCCATTCTGGTTCAATGGCAAGATGGCGCAGAACGTGTAATTGGGTACGTGAGTCGTAGTCCGACAAAAGCAGAAGCTAATTCTTCAACGACCGAAAAAAAATGCTTAGCAGTCGTGTGGGCCATCAGCAAGTTCCGACCCTACTTATACGGCCAGCCATTTCGAGCGATCAGTGATCACCACTCGCTCTGCTGGCTTGCCAGTCTACGAGACCCGTCAGGTCGCCTCGCTCGTTGGAGCCTCCACCTCCAGGAATACGACATAACTGTTGTCTACAGATCCGGCCATAAGCATAGCGACGCGGACTGCTTGTCACGTTCTCCTACTCCCTTCACATCCTCCTACATGGAGCTATATTTACCGTTTCTTGGTGTCGTCGACGTAGTGCGCATGGCTGACTATCAACGTGCAGACTGTGAGCTGCTTCCAGTGAGGCGATATCTCGAGGGAGCTGACAATGTTGTCGCCTGCCCACTTTCACGAGGATTGACGTCGTATTGCCTGCGAAACGATGTCCTAAACAAAAAAAATTCGAGAACAGACAGGAAATGTTCTTTCTCGTCGTTCCGACGGCACTGCGTGAGGAAGTTTTACAGGCGTGTCCCGACAATCCCTGTGCCGACCACTTAGGCTTCGCGAGGACATTAGCGATCATACGGCAAAAATACTATTGGCCTCACCTATTTTCGTCGGTTCAGTGCTATGTGTGAACATGCCGTGACTGTCAGAGGCGTGAAGTTCCACCCGTCAAGCCTGCCGCCCTCCTTCAGCCTTTGGATCCGCCTCCGGCGCCGTTCCCCACGTCCTCCTTGTAAAATAAGTGCACAATCGTGGCTACTGACTGTTTAACTCGCTATGCGGAGACGAAAGCTGTGGCACGGGGAACTGCGGCTGAAGTCGCCAGCTTCTTCGTCCACAACTTTGTGCTTCGCCACGTTGCACCCACTGTACTCATTATTTACCGCGGTGCAGCGTTTACAGCGGAGTTATTGCAACAAGTCGTCACACTGACGCACACCGACCACCGAAAGATCACAGGCTATCATCCCCAAACTAACGGCTTATCAGAGTGCCTAAACAGAACATTAGCCGACATTCTCTCCATGTACATTGATGTGGAATACAAAACATGGGATGAAATTTTGCCATACGTCACGTTTGCTTACAATACCGCTGTGCAGGAGACCGCCGAGTTTATACCATTCGAGCTTGTTTACGGACGACGCGTTACAACCCCCTTAGACGCCATGCTCCCTGTAGACCACGGAACCGCAAGGAATGACACCACTGAAGATTTCGTCGAGAAAGCCGAGGAAGCTTGCCAGGTTGCTCGGAATCGCATCCGCACCCAGCAGAATACCGACGCCTACCGTTACAAACGGAGCCGACGGAATGTCCAGTACTTACCAGGTGACTGCGTGTGGGTTTGGACACCTATCCGATACCGTGAGCTCTCAGAGATTTTGTTGCGTCGCTACTTCGGCCCCTACAAAGTTGTACGCCGCCTCAGTGATGTGAACTACGAGGTGGTGCCTCAAAGCTCTGATCCTGGTGCGAACCGACGCCGTCCCCGTGCTGAAGTCGTCCACGTAGTACGGGTGAAGCCGCACTACGCACGCCACGGCTAAGCAACCCTCACAAACCGCTTCAGCATTGTGTACATTCCTGTATGTTAGTTTTTGTATTTTCATGTTGGCACTCTTGCCCATAGTGCACTCCCGCTGCCCTTGAAGCGACCGGGCTGGTCGCTTTTGAGAGGGTAGCAATGACGCGAAATGAGTTTGCACGTGTTGACACGGGACCCTTAAGGTGACAACGACGAAGTTCGTGGTTGCGCGCCGGCTCTCCAAGGACCAGCCATCGCTAAAGGCAGACGTTTCTTGCCAATCTGTATTTTGCCAAACTGGTTTAGTTGTAATAGCTGGGTGACAATATTTTCTATACACCAGAACGCGAGCTTAAAACAGAGATCTAAGGCTTTTGCTTAATAGGCCGCACGCTGAGGCATGTGCAACAAGCAGTACTAGATCAGAAGGACAAAGCAAAGCATCTCATCATGTGGCAAAAAAATTGTTTGGAGTATAGAACTCGCCTCAAAGCTCTTTTTAATCTCACATTCATTGATCTCACACTCAGTTTCTTTGGTGTGAGCAAAAGTACGATCACGCATTGCACCCCGGCCATGAGGGTGTTCGCAGATGTTGTGGGGCAGCAAAAAAACCGAGGAAGAGGACAAGAAAAATGAAGTGCTTCGTGAGCACCATGCTCACTGTGGTGCGGCCACGCACAATGCCGAAGCTTGACACTTTCCTCCATTTACACGCTGTTGGTACCATTACCATCTTGGTTGTCAAAGTGGAACGGTAGTGTGCGTTTTCGTGCCGATGCATCCCGTCGATGACTGCGCCATCCAGGGTGTACACACGCAGTGTTCCGTGCCTGTCAGCAAAAGGAAGATCAACGTCTGAGGTGTTCGCAGACGTTGTGGGGCAGGGAAATAACCGATGTCCAGGACGAGCTCACCTGGGTGACCTGGACGACCTGACCTGGACGGAAATTTATCATATACGCAGACGATATACGCAGAAGATACCACAAACGAGTTTCTCCAGATAATATCCTCATGATCTATAGAAAATTATCTAAAATCAAATTCAAATAAGACAAAAGCCGTAATCTTTTATGCGAAAGGCACAAAGATTTCACAAGGCCACACTTTAGAGATGAACAAATGGAGCATAAAAGTGGTAAATGTAATATAAAGTATTACCTACATACTTCTCTAGTACGCTAAACTGGGATCTACAAGTAGACTCTGTAGCACAAAAGCTTAGCTGTATCCCAGGAATGCTGAACTAGAACATATATCGTCTACCAACATGCGCAAAAATTTTATATTCACCATTCACTATTTGCATCACACATTAAATATACACATCTTGGGTTGGGCACAACTGAAACTAACCTTAGAAAAATAAACTTACTGCAGAAAAAGATCGTACGTATCATTGTAAACGGGCCATATCAAAGTCGCAGCGAGCACCTCTTTAAACAATACAACATACCTACAATCTACTCTCTATACAACCGCTCTCTCCTTCGTACATGGCACACAAACTCGAACTCAGCAAGCAGCTTATTTAATGAAATTGCTTGTCTGCAAAGAAATATAGCTACCTATCTTACCCGTCACGGAAAATTTTGGGCTATACCCCCTTCAAGAACCAACTATGCTTTGTAAACGACGAAAAATAAATTACCCAGACCGCTTAATTCATTACAAGGTGCTGGCACTGACATCATTAACATAACATGGTCAGAACAGGGGTTGATTGCGTTACTCACTGCCACCGTGTAACACGGGGGCTAAGGGAACCTCAAGCTGCCTCATTGCAGCTTTTAACTTAGCCCCCATCATTGTATTTAAGCAACGGAAACAAAGAGAGAAAAGAAAAGAAAAAGTAAGATGTAGTGGTTCGTGAGCACTAGGCTCACTGCGGTGCGGCCGGGCCCAATGCCGAAGATTAGCAAGTTGCTCCATATACACGCAGTTGCTATCATTGCGTAACGGTTGTCGATGTGAAACGGTAGGGTGCGCTTTCCCGCTAGTCCACCCCTTAGTCGGTTGCTCCGGACAGGGTGTGCACAAGCAGTGTTCCGTGCCTATCAACAGAAGGACGATCAAGCAGTTAAGCCAGGCCGTGGTCGTGTTCGCAGACGTTGTGGGGCAGCAAAACAAACCGAGGAACCGGACGAGAAAATGAAGTGGTTCACAAGCACCATGCTCATGAGGTGCGGCCGTGCCAAACGTCGATGTTCGACATGATGCTCTATTTATACGCAGTCGGTACCATTGCCATTTCGCTTATCGATGTGAAGTGGTAGGGTACGCTCTACGGCCTGTGCATCCTTTCGAGGTCTGTGCCGGTCAGGGTGCGCACAAGCAGTGTTCCGTGAATGTCCGCAATAGGACGATCAACAGCGAAGCCAAGTCGTGATTGTGTTCGCAGACGTTGTCGGGCAGCAAAAAAAAAAAACGAACTGGACCAGAAGTATCAAGTGGATCGTGATGACCATGCTCAACGCGGTGCGGCCATGCCCAATGCCGGCGATCGACACGTTGCTCCAATTTACGCAGTCGATATCGTTGCCGTCTCGGCTGTTGATGTGAAGCGGTAGAGTGCGCTCTTCCACCTGTGCATTCCCTTGAGGGCTACGTGGGACAGGGTATGCACATGCTGTATTCTGTAAAAGTCAGCAAACTGACGATCAAGCAGTGAAGCCTGGCCGTGCAGATATTACTGGCTTTCTACAGTGCAAAGGCCGAGGGCACGTGCATTAGCTGCCCTTCAGTAACGCTTACCGAAAAAGGGATAGGGATAGGGAGGTCGTGATGTCATGATGCGCCCTTCTAGGGTGTATCTGTTTAAAATCATTTTTCTTCAAAAACATTTAGTTGGAAGAGCACCTTGTTTCGTTCGTGTTCGTCTTTTAGTCCGCGCATTTGTAGCGCTCTTCAAGTATGCAAAACCAACTTGCATACTTGAAGCTTCTGCTGCTAATTGTTCTGCTTTGTTTAGCACGCTTCTGAAGAAAATAATAACTGTAGTTAGCTTTTCTGGTTGCTCTCGCTGTCGCCGTTTTTAGCAATGCTCTGGTGTTTTCTGGTTAATGGTACTTTGTCGCCACTTAAGTCTTCCCGAAAGAACATGTCATCTTTAAGAGGAAGCTTTAGCTAGGGTACAGCTCCGACGCGGCTTTTTCAAATATATTAAACGCAAAAACATTTTTCTTAGATAACCACTACACCGTTATTATTGATATTTGTTGCATTTTAAAGAGCAACTTAAATTCTAGTGACTGATTGTAGCGGAATTCCAATTTAGGTCTGGAAGTTTATTAAACAGATTTTGAATTATTCGTAAGTTTGAAAATAATAGAAACACGAAGTTTACAAGTTAATAGCTCTGCATCATAAGCACATAACGCTGTTCTGTAAACGGCACCCATTAGATTATTAAAAGCAGAAAAATTGATTATGTCATTTCATATCTTACGCGAATTCGGTGCGTGGCTTACAAGGGTTTTGCGAAAACTGTATTTATACAATAACACATTTTTTAGACTAATATGTGACATATCAACTTTGTCCGCTTTAGGTGTACTGTTAAATGGAAATCACGGAATTGCGTTATCACATTTTTTTACCGAGTTACAGAGTTATAAACCTCATAGGATCGTTTTCTGAAGGTTTTCGATTATCGCCAATTTGGAATAAAAACATAAAAATACAAATAAAAAGTTCCAAACCAACAGTCACTACATTTTATTGTTACCTTTTAAATCCAACAAACCTCGTCAAATTTGGTGCAGTGGTTGCAGATAAAAACATTCTCCTTTTCCATGCATTTAGGCACCCGAGCCAAAGCTATCTCTTAACGTTAAATTTATCGAATATCAGTTTATTTATCCTTGTTTTCCCGGTTGGTGTTGCACCTATACCGTAGTTGTTTCCTAATGTTACGCACCCTTAACGAGAAATCTTCGCTGAGTGATATGGTGGTACCTTAAAGTTTGGTGCAGTTCTTAAGTATTTCTGGAATCAAGCAGCTCAACATTTATAGGACGGGTTTTGTTTTCTTTTTTGGCCCCAAGGTGGTGAATCCCCTCTAATCCAAAAATAGTGACACCAAGTTTATTTTGAATCACTTGGAGCATATTTCATTTTCCAGGCGCTGGACAGTTTCCTCATCTTCATTAATTCCGTAAACTATTAGGTTCGATAGCCGACATCTGTTTTCGAGGTCACCAACCTGCCGTGATAGGCTAGTCACGGTTCATTCCAATCGATTAATTTTGCCTTCGACCTCCCCTACCCTACCCTCGATGTGCGCCAGTTCACACGATTTCGCTTGAATGCTTGCTAAGGATTCAGAAGCCGTTTTGGTCCATTTTCAACGTCACTAATATCTGAAACAATTTTGCATATTTCCTTCATGATTTCTTAAAAGTAGGACCACGATTGCTGTCTATGTGTCCAGACAACGGTAATATATTTTTTTATGACACAGCGTACTCGGCAAGAAGTGACCCCATTTGGGAAGGGCAAGGCAGCAGCACAAGATACACATTACTACTACGAAAACATTTCCCGTAATCCTTCCTCACCTGGAGGAGAAAGAAGTCGTTCGTGAGCGGCAGGTTCAATGTAGTGTTGCCGTACCCAATGCCGACGACCGACATGTTGTCCAATATATACGCAGCGCGAATCATTGTCATCTCGGTTGTCGAAGTGATAAGGTAGGTCGCGCTTTCCCGCCTATCCATCCCGTCGATGGCTGCAACGGAAAGGGTGCGCACACGTAGTTTTCCGTGGCTGTCAGCAAAAGGACAATCAAGCAGTGAAACACAGCCGCGATCGTGTTCACAAACGTTACCGGGCAGAAAAAAAACCGAGGACCTGGACGAGAAAGTTGATGTGGTTCGTGAACGCCATGCTCACTGATGTGTGGCCGTGCCCAATACAGATGACTGACACGCAGCTCAATTTATATGCAGTTGGTATCATTGTCATCTCGGTAGTCGAAGTGAAGAGGCAGGTTGCGCACTCCGACCTGTCAATCCCGTCAATGGCTGCGCCGGACAAGGTGTGCACATGCAGTGTTTCGTGGCTGTCAGCAAAATGACGATCAAGCAGTGAAGCGGGATCGCGATCGTGTTCACAGATGTGGAGGGGCTGCAAAAAAAAAGTCTTAGTACCTGGACGAGAAAAATGAAGCGGTTCGTGAGTGCCATGCTCACTGATGTGTGGCCGTGCCCAATACAGATGACTGACACGCAGCTCAATTTATATGCAGTTGGTATCACTGTCATCTCGGTAGTCGAAGTGAAGAGGTAGGTTGCGCACTCCGATTTGTCCATCTCGTCGATGGCTGCGCCAGACAGGATGTGCATACGCAGTGTTCCGTGGCTGTCAGCAAAAGGACGATCAAGCAGTGAAGCCGGTTCGTGATCGTGTTCACAGATGTGGTGGGGCAGCAAGAAAACCTAGTAGCCGGATGACAAAGACGAAGTGGTTCGTGAGCGCCATGCTCAATGATGTGTGGCCGTGCCCAATTCAGATGACGTAGCATGCTACAGTGACGTAGGATGCGGCAACGACGTTGATCCCGAGTGCTTGCCGTCATTCATGGTGTGGACGGTGATGCGATGTCGACTGCGGAGCTCCCTTTCCAGCCGTGGTACACCGCACCCCTCACCAATATCTTACGGGGATGCTGAGAGTGTAGAATATAGTTTACGATTTACAAACAAAACAAGTCTGAGTAGTTCATATAGCAGACCACCAACAACCCGCAGCAGCCAGCGTCTTGCGACCTTCCTCATCTCTTCGTTCATCCTTCCATAACAATATTAATAATAATAATGCCTCCACCACAAATAAAATCAAATTGTTTTTATTGAGAAACTCTGTAATTGCTTCTGGATAGTTAAAGAAAGTGCCATCAGAATGCTGATAGCGGACAGTTATTACTGTATTTTGTAATGGATAGAGAAGATTTCACAGTCATGTGTTCTTACGAAGAGTTCAGGAAATAGTTAACAAGTGAGTCCTTCCATAATCAAGAAGCGTACCCTACCACTGCCTGCATAGGAGTAATTTAGATAAAAGACGGGATGGAAGGCGGGAAACGTCTGCATTGTCAGTAGACCACGTTTCTGTTAACAATATTGCATGAAATGAAAGCCATAGTACTCCAAAGAACAAAGTTCAGCTGTCTTATTTAGAAGTGATTGCATTTTCAGGTGAAAACATTTAAATGATTTTAGGAATGCATTTCCTACATACTGCTCACATACGTGGGGTAATACGCAGGTTTACCAGTTTACGCCTGACAATGACACGTGTCTTAGCCGAGCTTGTCTATGACTCATATATTTCCGGAATTGAGAATGTAAAACATGGCTTTCGAAATGTCAGTAATCCTTTTGCATCAAATGTTTAGGACACCTTTATGGTCATGATTTTTCGTAAATGAAATCGATGCGCTCTGGAGATTCGCGCACTCGCCGCGAGATGCCACGACGAACCTTCTCGCCAACGAAACGCCCTTGAAACTTCGTGCTTGGATGGGGCTCCTCACGTTTTGTGACCCCTGGTACATGGGCGTTGCCACGAAATGCAGCTGCAGATCGCTGTGTTCATGCATAAATGTCTTTTCGAGCCTGAAGAAGAGATTGTAGACAAAATCCCAAATGATTTCCAAGGCCGGTAGTTGTTTCGGTCGGCGGTGCATTACAGCATGAAAAAAATTCGGGGGGTGAGGGCTGAAACCCTATGAAGTTTAATTCGGACTACGCCCCTGGTGGCGACCTCCTGCTTAACGTTCGCGACAAAGTCCAACAGGACTTAATGAGAAATCCCCTTTCGATCGATGAGACCTGAATTTCAGCGACACCTCATCGTTCCGTCAACAGCACACGAGGTGTAGATTCATAACAGAACCTGCTAGAATTGACTGAAACAGAGCTCCCAGAGGGTTCCAAGGAACATATTACAACTGTGGAACGAATTGAGATCCCATTAGACGACAAGAAAATTTCAACAAAACACCCGATTCTCTTTGTTTGTACCAGCACACCCCCGGACACATCGAAACAGGCAACTACATGGGAATCAATGTCACACCGTACAATCCACCACGCTGTTTTAATTGCCAAACCTTTGGTCACGGCTATCATAGCTTTTGAGGCCGTGCCACCTGTGCAAAGTGCTCGTCGCATGACCACCTCTGGCAACAACTGCAATGACACACTCCACTGTGCAAACAGTGATGGTAAACCCCCTGCTTATTCTGGCACCTGTCCTTCGCAGAAAAAAGGAAACGAAGTCGCAACCCTCAAAGTCAAAGAAAACATTTAATTCAAAGAAGCTTGAAAACGCCTGTCTATTGCACAGGTACCTATATTTTCCGAAGTGTCCGCACAAGGGTCGATGCAACAACGATTTTCGGCGGCCGTTAGGAGCCCGCAAAGTGAGCCGGCGGCACTCGCCCGCACCCAGCTATCCGTCGCTAAGCCAAAAGAGCCGCGGCCTCTGGGATTTATCGGACCTCTGCTCACGCAGAGAGACTCCGAACCACCCGCAAACGAGCATCCAGCGCCTCGGCGATGGATGCATAGCTAAGTGCACCCATGTCCTGAAGGATCGGCACAGCACGCAGGAGCGTGGCAGAAAAAACAGGAGAAAGCCCGCATCACGGGGCCTGGAAAGGGCCCCGTGGGCTAAGGTATTTTGTCTCTCTTAAACACACTGTACAAATTACTATCAATATGGTTACACAAATAATAAATTGCAACGTCAGAGGTATTTTCCGCAACCTCGATGACGTCAACAAGCTCATAAATAATTTACATCATAAGGTGCTGGGTGCAGAAGGGCCATACCTAAACATTACACAGGCGGGCTTTTTGCCGCAATTTGCCATTTTCCGTAAGCGCCGTGATGACACTAACATTTCATCCGATGCTGCTGCAGTTATAGTTGATAACTGTGTCGCTTGTCGGGCTCTAGAACTTCAAACGCCTTTTCAGGCAGTTGCAGTTCGAACCTTACTGCTTCTAAAACTAATCACGATTTCTTCTGTCTAGATGCCGCCTAACCGTTGGCTCCAAAGAACAGAACTTAAGGAGTTTAATTGATGCCCTGCCACAGCCTTACGTATTTGTGGGTGATTTCAACACACAAAATAACTTTGGGGACATTTTAGATACGATGCAAGAGTCCCATAAAGGAAAAAATCCTGCTTTCGTCGGGCTGTTGCATGGTAAATAGCAAACAACCAACATTTTACAGCCTTGAACATAATACGCACAGTTCAATAAACCTAACCGTACCATTGTTGTATTGTTCTTTATTGATTCAGTTTCGTTTCTTTCAGTGTACATATCGCGATCGTCATTGAATATGATTTCCTATATAAGTGGCTTTACTGTGACGCATAAATGGAATGTACATAGTGCGCTTGCGTGGTCCAGTGTCATGCGTCTGGTCTCAGCCAGACACCACAACCATCCCCGACCTTAGTACCCTGTTTAGAGTGGAATGTTATTCGGAAACCTTATGGCAGTGATCATTTTCCTTTGTGCCTTAAATTTGCAAAAGAACATGATCCTTCCCCTCATGCCCTCGATGGAAGATTGTATTTGCAGACTGTCAAAAAATCGATATGATGACAGACATGCCTTATTTCGGTCTTAACGACTTTATTATAAACGATGCCGTTGCTTATTTGCCACTTTTATCAGTGACGACGCATTAAAGCGCAACCCACAAACGAATGGAACTCCAAAGAAGTTGAATGAGAATGGCAGGAGTGCGAGGTAAACGCAGGTGACTTGGGGCATGCTATGCAAGCCTCCACCAACTGAGAACCTCATTAACTTCTAAGTTTTAAAGTTCCAAGGACGACGAAGCTCCGCAGGCTGTAGGTACCTGGTAGACGATACCTGTTACATTGTCGTCTACCGGATATCTACAACCTGCGGAGCCTGCTACATCGGCAAGACCGAGCGAAGCCTTAATAATAAGCTAAGAAAGCATATGAGCAATCTAAACAAAAAGCAGGTCAGTGGTTTTCTGGCACAGTACTGCGAGAGAAGCCCCTGACGGCCCCTCTTGAAAGCTGCAGTGACCCTAGAAATAAAACCTTAACGAGATAACCAGGCTCATCATTGAAGCATATCACATCGCCACCTTTCGGTAGCTCTTGTATCAGCAAATCATGCGTCCATTTCTTTATCAGGTAATGCGGTGGAGTTCATGCGCATGGCGCGACTTTTTAGCACAAACTTGCCATTCTGACGGCAAAAGCGCTACCGGGTTGCTCGGAGCACATGTTCTATTTCAGGCATGTGAGGGCTATTATTTTCTATGTTTTGATCACTACTTAAATTCTCGCTGTTAGAAGTTAGCGCCAAAGGTGTGCGCTGTCTGTGTTCTTTGGTCCTCTTTCTGATGCGCTACGCCTTTTGCCCATTTTGCGTTACCGAGCTCCGAGCTTCCTTGAACAAGTGTCAAAATTCCCCGATACCGACATCTTTATGTACGATATAAGGCATGTTCACCCTGACGCTGAAAAGCATTGCTGTCCTTCTTTAGCACCATTTTGGCAACCGTGTACCCTCCATTGTTATTTAGCGAAACCATCTTAGTACCCATTCTAAAACAAAGTAAAGATCCGTTATCAGCGGACAGTTACCGCCTTACTGCATTAACAAGTTGCCTCTGCAATGTTTATGAAAAAATGATCTCTTAGGCATTTACACTTCTTTGAATTAAACAAACTGCTCTGCCAGTGGCGCTGTGGTTTTAGAGAAGGCAGTTCGTCGACAGACGGCCTTGTTCACATAGAAGCAAACATTCGCGACGCTTTGTACGCCGACAGTTCTTGCTGCCTGTTTTCCTCGACAGCAAAAAAGTGTATGCTAATAACGTGGTGGTGTGTAATATTGCGACATCTCTTAGAAATTTGGATTCGCGAAAAATTCTTGGCATAGTACTAAGCTACTTATCAAATCGCACGTTCCGTGCAAGAGTTGGTGATGCCCTATCCATACCATTTACACAGGAAACTAGAGTGCCGCAGTCATGCGCACTCATCTGTACGTTTTTTATCATAAAAATAACTCGTTGCGTTAAGCGATACAGCGCGGATGCTTTATTCCGTATATGTAGATGATGTACAGATTGGTTTCAAATCATGTAACCTTTCAATCTACTATAAGAAGCCAACAAACACTGACACTAAGGACAAGATAGGGGAAATTACTTGTGCTTAATATCTTATCAAATGGGTTGAAGCATATTTTGCTAATAGAAAGCAGTTTGTTGAAATCAAATCTATTGTATCTAGGATGCTCAGCATTACATCCGGTGTTCCCCAGGGGAGTGTTTTGGGGCCATTATTATTTCTTATATATGTAAATGATTTAGTGCAAGTAATCCCTGACTCAGTTTCTATTAAACTTTTTGCGGACGATTGTATTGTGTTTAAAGAAATAAACTGCCATGATGATCATAAGCTATTACAGCGAACTCTCAGCCACATTGAATGCTGGTGCGCAGAATGGGACATGGAACTGAACGTTAACAAAACAGTGTTATTAAATTTAACGCGGAAAACTAATCCTAGCGTGTTCACTTACACTATCCATGGCTCTCACATTCAAGCAGTAACTCAATATAAGTATTTAGGGATTACTCTTTCTAGTGATACGACATGGGGAGCGCACATCTCTACAATTTGCGCAACAGCTTTTCGCAAACTATGTTTTTTAAAAAGGAAGCTTACAAAGGCAACGGTCAATGTTAAACTACAAGCATACAATACCCTTGTCAGACCTAAATTGGAGTATGCATCCGTTGTATGCGATCCCCACACAAAAAAGGATATACACTGCTTAGAACGCCTGCAAAGGAAAGCCATCAGATTTATATTTAATAAATATAAAAGGCTGGATTCTCCAACTAAGCTCATGATTGCGCATAACATTTCCACCCTAGCTGCGTGCAGAAAAATCAGTCGACTAAAACTCTTGCATAATATTTTGTCTGGAAAAATAAATATATCGGTACCCCCATATTTAAAGTCCACCGCAAGAAGACCAACACGTAACACTCACAAACACTCCCTACAACGAATTTTTGCCAGAACAGAGGCTTTTAAGCAGAGTTTTTTCCCACGCACTGTTTCGGACTGGAACAGTCTACCTGAGTTTGTTTGTCAGGCTGATAATTTTGACGAAGCCCTTGAACTACACCTGTCTTAAATATCAACGCAGCCAAACTGTTATTTCTGGTGCAAGTACTACTGTTGTAAATTATTGATGTGCTGTTCTTTTTACGTGTATGTATGATAAATACCGTCCCAGTGAAACCGATGTATTATATTGTCGTGAAAATGTTGTTGGAATTTATTTCTCTGCTGTTATTTTCCCATTTCATTCTAATTCCACTCCTGCTTGGGCCACATTGCCCTGCAGTATTGTGAAATAAATAAATAAATAAATAATGGAACGATGAAATAATGGAACTGAAAGTGAATGAAAAAACAACTTGCCGCAGGTGGGAAGCGACCCACAACCTTCGCATTTCGCATGCGATGCTATAACAATTGAGCTAACGCGCCGCCCTTTCCCCGTCCACTTTCTTGGGTATTTATGTTTCCTTGTAGAACTCTGGGAGCGTTAGCTAGCGCCGCCACTCACAGACCTTGGCGGCGGACGTGGAACGTGCTTTCTGCCACAGGCGTCACGAGAACGTGATCTTTCTTCTTGGGTGAAGGCAGCCGGTCAGTAAACTCACACATGCTTTCTTAAGGCATGAATGTTGCCGGATTCGAGACCCTCGTTATGAAATAAACGAGAAGGGGGGTAAAAGGCGGATTAACGGAGGGGACCAATTTCTGTTAGCCACATCATAGGAAGCCAACAAACACTGCCACCAAGGACAACATAGAAGAAATCACTTGGGCCTAATAAAGGAACCAAAGAAACGATTACTCAATGGAAATAATAGTGGACGAAAAAACAACTTGCCACAGGTTGGGTACGATCCCACAACCTTCGAATTTCACGTGGATGAAATAACAACTTGCCGCAGGCGGTGAATGATCCCACAACCTTCGAATTTACTTCGCAACCTACAACACGACCTTCGCAACGCACAGCGGTACTGCCCCGCATACAATACTGAGGGTCACAGACAATCGCGCGTACCTACCTGTGGTGAATTTCGGGCTCGCTAAGCAAATTATGCCTAAAGATATCACCCTTGCTACAATCACTGCTGTAGTGGTTAGTTGCGTTGAGACTCTTGCCGTCGACGACCTCCTGCTCTTTTGCCATCGTAACACAACCTCCAGCAGAAAAAGCACCATCCCGGTGCTTCAGACGAGGCCGTCGGTATGGTTATAGTAAGGGTTAAGCCGAAATACGCGTACGACGTCACGTGACGTGGAACAAGGGCGGCCGGATGGAGGTCTTGGGGATTATCTCGTAAGTGATATTGGTCACTTGACGTAGGACACGGTAAGAACCTTTGTAGCAGGGAAGGAGTTTCTCGGAGAGCCCACTCGGGGGCGAGGGGACAAAGTAGCATGAGAGAGCCTGGTGACGAATGGGTGTCACGATGGCGCCGATTGTAAGCGTGCCGTATCGGCGCGCTTACAATCGCCATACGACGTGTATGGGCACGCCATACAGACGCGTATGGGCAAGCTGGAGCGGATGGTCTGCGTGGGTGATGGCGTTCCGTGCATACTCGCTCCTCGAAGCCTCTAGCAATGGGCGGGAAGAGTCCAATCGTAATACAGGGACCGAAGGGTAAGTAAAAGGGGGAATAATCAGCACTTCCTCCAAAATGTCACGGATATAAAACTATTTACACGGTGTATGTACAAGGCGAATATAAACAGCATCCGAGTATCCCGAGTATCCCGTCGACGACCTTGTTCTCTTTTCCCACCGTAACAATATGACTAGTAAAAATCGGCCCCTTGCTTTACCCCATTTCTTCTCGTTTCTAAATAGGCCAGTCAAAATGGCTTTAAACTAAATCCGATTAAGAGCTCCTGTGTTTTATTCACACGAAAGCGAAGACTGACCGATATCCCAATATAACGTTAAATTTACAGTGCATAGAACATAGAAGGTGCAGTGATGGCGTTGAGGCAGAGCACCCGCCTCGCGTGCAAGAGGACCGTGGTTCGAATTCCGGTGCCGCGCAAGTTTACACCAGATAAAAAAAAAGAAATCCGCATGTTGGTAAAATTGCACAAACAGGCCTGGAGTGTGGCCTGCTCCCGGTGACCAGAACCAGTAACTCACTCCCTCACCAGAGCAGGATTGGCCACTACCTCCTATATGAATGCAGCAATGAAACCCCGGCCCTCAGTCCGCAGCAGCTACGAAACAACTGACCGCGGCGGTGGACAGACCTGTGACGCAGCAGAGGATGCTAAGAATCAATGGATCCAGACAGGCCGCCATTGAAATCTGAATCTAGTGAGGCAAGTCTGGCAGTGCTATTGTAATAATTAGAGGGCATTAAATGGGACATAATAGGGCGCAGTGATGTTAGGAGGACGAAAGAAGCATATACAGTACTGAAATGCAGGCACGTCCTGTGCTACCGGGGCTTAGCGGAGAGACAAGAACTAGGAGTCGGATTCCTGATTAATAAGGAATCCGACGAATAAGGAAATAACGAACATACAGGAATTGTATAGCATTAACGAGGGGGTGGCAAGTCTTCTGAAACTTAATAAGAGGTGCAAATTGATGGTCGTACATGTCTACGCCCCTACATCCAATCATGATGGCCAGGAAGTCGAAAGCTTTTATGAAGACGTGGAATCGGCGATGGGTAAAGTGAAATCAAAATACACGTTACTAATGGGCGACTTCAATGCCAAGGTTGGCAAGAAGCAGGCGGGAGACAAGTCAGTGTGGAAATATGGCATAATTTCTATGAGTTCTAGGAATACCAAGGGAGAGTTTTCAATAGGGTTTACAGAACAGCATAATATGCGGATAATGAATACCTTCTTCCTCAAGCAGGATAGCCGAAAGGGGACGTGGCGTAGCCTGAATGACCAGACTAGAAATGAAATAGACCTTTTACTCTGCGCTAACTCTGGCGTCATACAAGATCTGGACGTGCTCAGCAAGCTGTGCTGCATTAACCTTAGGATGGGAAGAACGCGAATTAGCCACACTTGAGGAGGGAAGGAAAGAAACTGGTACATAAGAAGCCGATCAATGACTCAGCGGAAACAGGGAAAATAGAGGAATTCCGGGTCAAGATACAGAACAGGAATTCGGCTTTAACTCAGGAAGAGGACCGTAGTTTTGAACCAATGAATCACAATCTTGTAGGCATTATTAAGGAGTTTGCAATAGAAGTTGGTGGTAACTCCGTTAGACAGGATACCAGTAAGCTGTCGCTGGAGACAAAATATCTGATCAAGAAACGCCAATGTATGAAAGACTCTGGCGCTACAGCTAGAATAGAACTGGCAGAACTTTCCAAGGTAACCAACAAGTGTAAGACAGCTGCCATAAGGAAGTGTAATGGGGATAGAATTCAACATTTTCTCAGGAACGGAGGAAGCCTAAATGCCGTGAAGAAGAAAATAGGAATAGGCAAGAATCAGATGTATGCGGTAAGAGACAAAGCCGGCAGTGTCATTAGTAATATGAATAAGACAGTTCAAGTAGCTAAGGAGTTCTATAGAGATTTATACAGTACCAGTGGCACCCACGACGATAACAGTGTAGAGGAATTTGAAATCCCACAGGTAACGCAGGAAGATGTACACAGGAAGATGTACGCCTTGTGAGCTACGCAAAGTGTGAAGGCAGGTGTGGAGGGTCAGGTAACAGTAGATTTGTTAAAGGATGGTGGGCCGATTGTTCACAAAAAACTGGCCACCCTGTATACGCAATGACCTCGAGCGTACCGGAATCTTGTAAGAACGCTAACATAATCCTAATACATAAGAAAAGCGACGCCAAAACTTGACAAATTACAGCCCGATTAGCTTACTGCCCGTTGCCTACAAAGCATTTACCAAGGTGATCGCAGATAGAATCAGAACAAAGACTTCTGTCAACCATAGGACCAGGCAGGATTTCGTAAAGGCTACTCAACAATAGACCATATTCACACTATCAATCAGGTGATAGAGAAATGTCCGCAATATAACCAACCCTTATATATAGCTTGCATTGATTAAGAGAAAGTGTTTGATTCAGTAGAAACCAGCTGTCATGTAGGCATTGCGGAACCGTGGTGTAGACGAGCCGTATGTAAAAATACTGAAGCTCTACAGCCACCGTAGTCCTACATAAAGAAAGCAACAAAATCCCAATAAAGAAAGCGCCAGGCTGGGAGTTACGATCCTTCCAATGCTATTCACAGCGTGTGTACAGGAGGTATTCAGAGACCTAAATTAGGAAGAATTGGGGATAGAAATTATTGAAGATTACCTTAGTAACTTGCTATTCGCTGATGATATTGCTTTGCTTAGTAACTCTGTGGACCAATTGCAATGCGTGCTCACTGACCTGGAGAGACAAAGCAGAAGGGAGGGTCTAAAAATTAATCTGTGAGAAAATGTTCCAAAAGCCAGGGGAACTCATGCTTCAAAGTATTGTTTTCACTGGCTTTACTTAACGAAATTGAAATGAAATGCATTCGAATGTGGCCACTCTTTTGCATAAACGGAGTTACCCTGAGCACTTTGTCAATGATACGCAGCGCCGCATGCAAAAACCTCGTGAGAGCAAGGCCGAAAGGCCAGCTTCCTTTGTGTGCATTCCGTATGTCCGCGGTGTATCAGAAGCAGTGCGCAGGGCTTTACGGCCTTTAGGTGTTCGAACTGTGTTTAAACCCTCGTACACGTTGGGAAACGTGTTCCCGAAGCCAAAAGACCGCACACCTCCGGACGAACAAAGTGGTGTCGTCTACAAGGTCAACTGCTCGGATTCTGATGCCAGCTACATTGGCGAGACAGGGCGGCGACGTCGCACCCGTATCAAGGAACATCTAAGAGATGCTACGCAAGCCACCCATGCTACACGTGCCAAGAGAGAATTGGTTGATCATTGTTTATCAAAGGGACACATGTTCGATTTTAACAAAGTAACCACACTAGCACGGGAACACAGATGGGGCCCAAGAAAGTTCGTAGAATCATGGTTCATCCGTCGTAATCAATCTTCATGTAACTCTAACCGTGGCCCCCTGCCGGATGTTTACGGCAGTTTCATAGATAAATAGGATGTATTTCTCATTTGTTGCCATTGTGTACTGACGATGCCACCCACATAGGTGGCGAAACGTCTATGTTTTTGCTATTTTTCGTTAAGTAAAGCCAGTGAAAACAACACTTTGAAGCAAAAATTAATCTACAGAAAACTAGAGTTATGTTGAACATTCTCGGAAGTGATTAACAGTTTACGATAGGTAGCGAGGCACTGGAAGTGGTAAGGGAATACCTCTACTTTTAGGGCATCTAGTGACCGCGGATCCGGCTCATGGGACTGAAATAATCAGAAGAATAGGAATGGGCTGGTATGCGTTTGGCAGGCATTCGCAGATCATGAACAGCACGTTGCCATTATCCCACAAGAGGAAAGTGTATAACAGCTGTGTCTTACCAGTACTCACGTGCGGTGCTGAAACCTGGAGGCTTACGAAAAGGGTTATACTTGAATTGAGGACGATGCAACGAGCTATGGAACGAAGAATGATCGGTTTACCGTTAAGGGATAACAAAAGAGAAGATTGGGTGAGGGAACAAACGCGACTTATAGAGATCTTTGATGAAATCCAGAAAAAGAAATGGGCATGGGCAGGACATGTAATTAGGAGGTAAGATAACCGCTGGTCATTAAGTGTTACGGACTGGATTCCAAGAGCACCTAGAAAAATGTGTTCTACCACCTAAGAACAAGGGCCAGGCAAAAGTACCTTAAGAAATAATTTCGCACTAAAGTTGCATTATCAAGAGTTTCACGGAAGCCTGACTAGTCGGTCTGAAACATGACAAAGAAAGACATAGACCAACGAAATACAACATTAAAAGCAATAGATTTCAGCTTCTATATGGAAGCTTTGTTCAGGATGGGGCAAAATAGTAGAAATGCATATTTAAGCAGCTTTAACATCAGACGATGGAGTGTTTCTTAGTTTCAGATGAGCGTGTTTCCTCTTGATTCAGTTTATATTGAATATGGGCGCAGGTATGGCTGCCAATTTTTTTACTGTCCGATTATGCTAAAGTTCATCGAGTCACTATTGTGCTTAGTCATTGCTGCGTGCTCTTCCAAAGCATTTGATGCCCCTCTTTTCTTATCTACATGGTTCTGATTTGGCATAGGCATTGTTTAAAGTTGCCATCACCTTAATGCAGATAGCATTCACATACATATGTGCCGCTTGAAAGGTCAGAATTTATGGCAGTAAAATTTTTGATACGGTTTCTTACTGGGATGACTGTCTCGTTGGTTGAGCATGGTTTGTCACTGCGATTGCTCTCTTGTTTAGCTCCTCGTCAGGTTCTTACGGATTTGATTTTGTGCATAATGCGATGTTACAAACACACCTTGCATATACACGGAAAAAAGGTTTACAACAAAGACAAAATATATGCATCGGTACATATATCTGTGACTAAGATAATCTAGCCTCATGTAAGCCTACAGGAAAAAGCAGCTATGTTTCCTCGAGGGCATGGCTGCTCACACTATTGAACCTCCAAGCCAAGGTTTTATCTAATCTCTATTTTTGATTAGACAAAAAACAAATGAAAGGGAATTCACAGTCATGTCACTGGAAAATTCAAAGTGAACAACTCACTCTACACCACAGGAAAATACTACAATGAATCTTTTCACAGAGCCGTTTTCTTTCACAAACACTGGACCAGCGAAATCGACGCCCACGACTTGAAATAGATGAGACCTAGAGACTGTCCATCGGAAGTAGGGCTATAGGATCTGTTGTTGGTACTGTTGCTGCTGAAGCAGCTGGTGGTGCTGTCGAGCGTTCGCGATCATGTTCAGCAGCATGGACGCTTCTCCACTTCGCTTGTTCTCCTGCCCAGATTCCCTCTGGCGGGCGGCGATGAAAGCAGGAGCTTTCAGGGCGCCCGTTGTAGATGTTACACGCACACCTTGTTCGACTTGGGCTTCATATTGACCCGTAGCTCGGGAACGCCACGCATAGTAGGGGCTGTAAGGTTCATGACCGTTGGGATTTCATGTCCGAAGTCACAACGGTGCAACGAGTCGATACGTGCGTCAATTCATCACCTTGCGCAGCGTATTTACGAGACGTAACGCGGGAGTGTGGCCTTGTCGGAGAGACGTAGGCGTAGTCATTTGTCACGATCCACCCGGGTTCCTGAACGAGGGAGGGCTCGAGGCACCCTCAGTTAGACATACGCTCCATAGCGTGGTGATGATGAACGATGATTCACAGAAGCTGTGTTCGCCGGTGTTTGTTGGTGCAGTGATCAATATTGCCTACCGAGCTTGAGAGACCACCAAGCGTGGCAGGCCAACGATGATTATGCCCGAGGGGGCATCACGTGCTTGTTACACCCCCTTACCCCCACTTTGTTTGTTAAATAAACAAACAGATGTCCATGTTCAATGAATAGGGATCTGCCGCAGTCCCAGCCAAGTCGACGGTGCCTGCTATCCAGGCGAGGAGTGGTCCCGCGGCCTCCACGGTTGAGTACTCCGGTTGGGCACCGGTGTTGACGGGCCGGGTGTGGCAACGCCGGGTGCTGCCAGCGTCAGTCTCACTCCATCTGGAGGGTCCGCAGTGGTCGGCCTTGTGAGTGGTCACAGGCACGACACCGGCCCAAGAGGCACCGCATTACTGTCAACGCTTTCCCCCACAGGTGGGTGGTGCTCCGCTGGAAGCGACTGCTGCTGCCGCTAGTCTTCGTGTAGGCTGGAACTCTGAAGCGGCAGTTGGGGGTGCTGGCCAGGTCCTGAGGCGAAGCCTAACATGGTCGGCGTGTCTGTGCTGCGTGGCCCCGTCTGGCATGCGCACGAGAAGCGATGAGGCGCAGGCCGGAGACACCGCCTGTCCGGCGGACCAGGATGGGCCAGGACAGAAGTTCCTGGCAAAAACTGGAGCTCACAACTCCGGCAGATGCTCCGGACGGAACCCTCGCTCATCCGCCGGCTTCTGCTTCAGCTGCTTCAGGAGCACTGTGGATCGGAGGTCCGGATGCAAGACGTCCAAGGATGTCTTGAGCATCACACCAAGCAGGAGCTCACAGGGGGCACGGCCACTGACATCGTGGGGTGTGGTCCGGCAATGGAACAGTATCTGGGCAATCTGCGCCCAGGAATCCCGTATGGCTATTCTTGAGCTTGTCCTTGATGGCTTGCACCACCCGCATGGCTGCACCGTTTCAAGGAGGTTGGTACGGCGGAAGCACCTTCCGGCGGCTTCTGTCGTCGTTAGCCAGGCCAGGTATTATGTGCTGGCGAAAGCAGGATCATAATCGGACACGATTACGTGAGGCAAACCCCGAGCGGCAAAGACCTGTCCTAGCACTGCAACGCACGCGCCTTCTGATCGAGTGGTGGCAGGCAGGAGCTCCACCAACTTCGAGAAGGCGTCCACCACTACCAGCAAGAGATCACCCTTGAAGGGCTCACCAAAATCCACATGTAGGCTGGCCATGGGTCTCTGTGGGAACGGCCAGAGGGCGATTTCCACATGGCCTGAGGTCCACTGATGCTCCTGGCCGATTTGGCAGCTCTGCGCCCTGTGAGCGCTGTCATGGTCCAGGCCAGGCCAATAAACAGGGGAGCAGGCCACCATCTTAGTTTTTTCCACGCTAGGATGACTCGCGTGCAGCAACTACAGGAGCCTGCGCCGGAGACTGTGCGATCTGCACCCTGGAACCCTACAGTAGGCAGCCCTGCTGCAACCTCAGCTCACCAGCCTTGTGGCTATAGGTCTGCTGAACCAACTCATCCGCACTGGAAACCGCCTTAACCAGCTGAGACAGCACTGGGTCCCGACTGGTCACTTGCGATACCGCTCATCTGGAGAGCCCTTCCTGTTACCTCTGCTTCAACATGAACACTTCAGCAGGTTCTGGAATAGCACCAGGCACCTCTGGCAGGGGCAAGCGGCTCAGCAGATCAGCAGGACCCAGGTCCTTTCCCGGACTTTAAACCAACTGGTAACTGGAAGCTGCCAGCCTCAAGGACCAGCGTACCACTAGAGGTGATGCCTGAACGAGAACTACCTTGTCAGGCCCCAGCAGCCCTAACAGCTGCTTGTGGTCCGTGACCGCCTCGACCTCCCGGCCTCACAGATACTGGTGCAAGCGTTCGACACTGAACATGAGGGCCAGGCCTTCCATGTCCAGCTAGCTGTAGCGTCGTTGTGCAGCATGAAGGCGACGAGAAGCAAATGACACAGGGCATTCCTGACCATCCTTGTCCCAGTGCGCCTGGACTGCTCACACGCCATACGGCGACACATCTATGGTCATGACGACAGGCTTTGCAGGATCGAAGTGTACTAGCAGTAGAGCCTTTGTGATTAGCTCCTTGCTGCACTGGAAGGCCCAGTACTGTTCCTTCTTCCAGACTCATTGCTGAGCTGACTACCTCGAAGCAGATGGAGCGGCTTTCGATGCTCCAGCAAGTTTGGTAGGAAACTTCAATAGAAGTTGAGGAGGCAGAGGTAGCTCTAAAGCTAGTCCTTGTTCTAGTGCTGAAGCGCCTTGAGCACAGCATCAACTTTGCTGGCAGCCAGCTCTAGGCCAGCCTGGGAAATGACATGTTCTAAGTGCTCAACACTGGCAGCCAGGAAAATCCACTTTTGCAGCTTGAGCTAGAGACCGGTGTCCTGCAGTCGTGCCAGGACGTTGTGCAGGTTCTGCAGGTGGTCCCCGTCGTCGCTGCCAGTAATCACGATGTCTTCCAAGTGCACCGCCGCGTGCCTCATGCCCCTGAAGAGGTGTACATCCCCTCGGATATATGGCTGGGGCTAAGGCCACGCCAAACGGTAAACGCGTGTACTGGTAGAATCCCAAAGTTGTCGATATTGTGACATATTCCGGGGAGGCATCCTGGAGCACCAGCTGCTGGTAAGCATCTCTGAGGTCGATCTTGGTAAACGTCTGTCTACCAGACAACGCTTACTAGAGATATTGGATCCGGGGCTGCGGGTACTTCTCGGCGGTAGCGACGGGGTCGATGCTAACCTTGAAATTCCCGCACTTCCTGACACCGCCATCTCGTTTGAGGAATGGTACGATGGGAGTGGCCCCTTCAGATGTCTTGGCGGGCACCAGGATACCCTCTCGCGGCAACCGTTGCAGCTCCTCAGTGACCCTGTAATTTAGGGCGAACGGCAGTGGGCGATGCTTAAAGAACGTGGCCGGGCTCCCTCAGGTACATAGATGTCAGCCATCGAGCCGGCGAATGTGCCCACCCCTGGCTGGAACAGGGACTTGAACTCGGCTATAATGCTGGGGACGTCTTTCACCGCATGTAGGCTGGCGTCCTGGTAATATGAGAGACGAACGCCTAGTGCATGAACCCAGTTTGGCCCAGCAGCATCGGCGACAACCCCTTGGTTAAGTGAAGGGAAACGGTTGCCTCCCTGTCGCCAAAGCAAATGCTGACCGGTGCCTGACCCTGGATCTCGGAGAGCTGCAGCATCCTGCCAAAAGCCTCGACGGAGATGCCGGGGAACATACGCGTGAACCGCTTTCCGGCCTTGAAAGACACGCTCGCCCTTCTGTTCAGCTGTACAGAACAGGGGTGCCCTCCGATTTCGACGGTCAGCATGTGCGTCGGCACAAAGGACGGTACAAGGACTTGGTGCCACATGGCGAAAATCAGTGGGTCCTCGGCCATGAGGTGGAGCCTGGCCGCGGAAGGACTTAAGCCTGCTGCCGCACGCCCCCTCCACATACCCTTGCGATGGCTAACCTGGCCGCGGGCTTACCTGCTACCTGGACTTGAACCACGCTGCTGGCGCTGCTCGTAGTTCGTCCTACCCCTTCGGCATACCCGTGCCAGGTGTCGTTTTCTCGCCGTGAAGCATTGTGATTGAGAGAACTGGCACTGTGAGGGGGAATGGGCACCACCACAGCGCCCGTAGGTACTGCCCTTCGTTGTCAAAATGTTGACCGCCGCTTCCGCTGATGGTGAGCCAGTCGCACGGGAAATCTCGCCGGCGTTCTTGGCGACAGCTTCCACTGCCAGCGCTGCCTTCACAGCGTCGTCCAGCGAGGGGTAGGGAAGCTCCACGAGTCGCGTCTGCATGGCGGGTTTGTTGATACCGCAGATGAAACAGTCCCAGAGCAGCAAGTCCAGCTGGTCCCCGAATGCTCAGGCACTCGCTAACCCTTGTAGCGCAGCAACGAACTGCTTGAGGGTCTCTCCAACCCGGCGGCTCCGGTTGTTGAAGTGCGAATGTCCCACTAGTGTGGTCGGTGTTGTGTTGAAATGCGAGCGCAGGTATGGGGATTAACTCACCTAGCGTGTTAACATGTGCCATTGCTGGCTTGAGAATTTCGAGTAGGAGACTGAAGACGTGGGTGCAGTAGCTGGCCAGGAAAATGTCCCGCTGTTTGGCCTCGAATGTGTCGTTTGCTCAGAAGAACACATGGACTTGTTCCTCGTAAAGTGGCCAAGCGGACCCATTTTCCTCGAAGGGATCGAGCCTTCCGTACAGCGGCATGGCGGCAGCAACCGTGGGTGGCTGGACTACCAAACCTGGCGGGCCAACGAAGATTATGACCGAGGGGGCGCCACATGGTTGTTACAGCTTTCGCGGTGCAACTTACTGCTTCGGGGTTCGAAGCTGGGCTTATGATGGACACGTTTGTCTGGCTACTGACCCTGCATGAACTGCTGCTGGTGGCGGCGGTGGCGGCCTCTTTCCAGCGCCTGCAACGACATTGGCCCTGCATGAGAGTCTCACTTGGTGCTGCTCCTTTATTGGGATTGCGGCTGTGGCGACTATGCCCGGCGAATGGCTGCGGCTCGTGGTAAAGCTGGTGCGAGCGGCCTATATGGTCAGATTGCGCGTTTGCCGACTAACTTTCGTTTTCAATGCTAAGGACCCTTGCATAGTTCATCCGATGTTCGTGTTGAAGGATACGAGAGATCGGTCTTCGGTATCCCATTTCACCTCAATTGAATTCGGCATGAGCTTCTAGATCTGCTCGGAACCAACCAAAAATTGGAGGCTTATCAAGGTTAAGCCCAGCGGAAGCGAAGCATCCACTGGGCTTAACCTTAACGTATCCTTAGCGTTTGGAGGCATCTTGATCACATACACGCCCGGCGCAAAGACGCTGGCGCGGTTGCGGGCACAGAGACTGACGCGATGATGGGCGCGCGCCGCTTCATCCCTGGCGTGACGTCACATATCACGTGAGGCAGCGATGGTGGCGCCGCCGCCGCGTCGCGCGCGACGGCGCGAACCGAAGCGTGGAGGCCTCCGCCGGGCGACGTCCGACGGCGCGATATGAGGCCCCATCTGCAGCCGGTGTGACGTCATCACGTGACGTCATGTCACGTGACCTACTTGAAGGTCACTTGAAGGTCAATGGTGGCCACCGCCGGGAGGCGACCGACGGCGCGATATGAGGCCCCATCTGCAGCCTGTGTGACGTCATGTCACGTGACGCCACTTCAGGGTCAATGGTGGCCACCGCCGGGCGTCGCGCGAAGGCCCGCAACCTACGTTAATATGCTTCGCATAAAAGACTTACTTCGGGTTCACCTGTTACGCCACGGAAAGCCCCTGTGTCTGCTGGTGGCTTGTCCTACGCGACGATGGCAACTTTGTTATTTGGCGTAATTTCTATCATTTCTTCGCACATGAAAGCTACGACGATTGCTTCTATCTGTACTGATACGTTCTCGTGCTGGCTCTGAAGTGTTCTGCTGACTACCTTAGCCCGCTGAGTATGCAGTGAGCGAGCTTCTCCGAACGTGCTAATCACCAGATCTATATCTCGTATGGGAGATCAAATGAGCTTCTTACAGACATCTTCCCGCAGAAATGTTCTTTGACTGTCATTGTTCAAAACACCGCGAATGTATGAGCAGTGGGTCGGAGTCGTCGGCCAGGCACAGAACATCTGTAGGACAATCTCCGTAGTGAGTCCAGGCTGTGTACCGTTCGTTGCAACGTGCATGGCAGCATTTCGCGTCTTTTGTTGTTCTCAACAAGGCGATCTTTCCTTAACGCCAGCGTTGTACATCGTGGAAGCATGACGACGTATGCATGCGGTACACTAGATCCTGCGACGACAGTCACGCGCAAGGTGCCCCCTCGTCGTGCACTTGAAGCGTCGACCATCGTTCCTAAGCATGCTGCGTTTGTCTTCGAGGGTAAAATCACTGATGCCTCGTTCGGCCCTGTCATGTTTGGCTGAACAAAAGAAGCATGCTTGTGTTGACACCTCTGCCTTCTGAAGAACCCTTGCAGCAGGAGTCCACGATACATTGAAGCTCGAACTGTGTTAGGACGCATTTCGTTAAACCTGGGTGTTCTAGTCTGAGCGCACCTCTAGCTACATTCGACTTCTAGCTGAAAAAACTTCAGAAAGCGCTCTAACTCCTGCTCCGGTGAGTGCTCACTACTGCTTGAGCCTACCTATGGCATTGTGTATTCGATGCTCTCGCGCTTCTAATACTCCACTACCATATCTTGCGGTATAGCTTTCAGAAGTACTTTACCTAGCATCGAATCGTAAGATGAAGGGCTCACCCCAAAGCTTTCGAATCCTCGTCGGTTGTGTTGAATGTCATCGAGCAACTTCCGCAAGGGTGTAACGTTGTTTGAAGATGTCACCGATCGGAGCATTCGTGGGTTTTCCAAGAGCTTCTATTTGATCAACTTGGGGTTGCCATAGCACTGCTTCAGTATTCCGAGTGTGTTTCTGCAGCTTGATTCCGTCACTTCGCTTCCGGCGAGTGCTTGAGCACCAGCTCCGTCATGTAGTGAAATCAGGCAATGAAACCGATCCATGTCGCACAGCCACGGGTTCCCGTGAACAGAATGAAGAAACATATCTCCAAATGGCTGCTTATATAGGCAGTAGTTGTCCTCAATATTAATCATGGTTGGCTAATTGGCAGCGGCTAACGACCAAAAGCGGCGACGGAGATGAATTCCTCGCCCGTCAAGCCTCCGCTGCTCTCGTCGATCCATTCAGACCGCCATGAAGTTCGTGAGGGATGCATTCACGGCCGGCCGGTTTCACTCCCCGAAAGGGAATTGAAGATAAGTTGCATATAAATGCAGTAATTGTCCTCCATTTTAAGCCATGGTTGGATAACTGGCAGCGGCCGACGACGAAAAGCGGCGATGGTGCAGAATTACTCGCCCGTCAAACCTCCACTGCTCTCGTCGATCCCTTCAGAGCGCCAAGAACGGCACCACGAATTGATGTCCGCTCACGCCGATTCCTTTAGGCTGGCTAGCTCTGTCGCGATGAGGAATTGCCACCAGGATTGTCTGATAAGCACCTGCACAAAGAACAAAAAGTTCGTGAGCGATGCATTCATGGAAGGTCGGTTTCACTCCCTGAAAGCGAGCTGAAGATGAGCTGCATATATTGGCAGGAATTGTCCTCTATGTTAAACCATGGTTGGCTAACTGGCCGCGGCAAACGACCAAAAGGGCGCGACGGTGCGAATTGGCTCGCACGTCAAACCTCCGCTGCTCTCATCGATCACTTCATGGCACCAGGAACGGCACCATGAATCGATGTGCGGTTACGCACATTCCTTTATGCCGGCTAGATCTGTCTCGATGAGGCATTGCCACGAGAATTGTCTCATAAGCACGAACAACAAGTTCGTGAGCGATGGATTGATGCCCGCGCCGGTTTCACTTCCCTAAAGCGAACGGAAGATCCGGTGATTATATAGGTAGTAGTTGTCCTCTTTGGTTAACCATGGTTGGCTAACTAGCAGTGGCCAACAACCGAAAGCAGCGACCGTGCTGAATCGCTCGCCCATCAAACCTCCGCTGCTCTCGTCGATCCCTTCAATGCGCCAAGAACGGCACCATGAATCGTTGTCTGGTCATGCAGATTTCTTTATGCCGGATAGTTGTGTCTCGATTGGGCATTGCCACGAAAATTGACCGATAACCACCTGTATGAAGAACAAGAATTTCGTGAGCGATGCCTTCCTTGCCGCGCCGGTTTCACGCCACGAAGGCGAACTGAAGATCAGCTGCTTAAATAGGCCGTAGTTGTCCTCTATGTTAATCATGGACGGCAAATTGGCAGCTGCTAACGACCAAAAGCGGCGACGGCGATGAATTCCTCGCGCTTGAAACCTACGCTGCTCTCGTCGATCCACTAAGACCGCCAAGAACGGCACGATGAATCGTTGTCTGGTCACGCATATTTCTTTGTGCCGATTGGTTGTGTGTCGATGGGGCATTGCCACGAAAATTGTCCGATAATTCCTCCACGAAGAACAAGTTCGTGAGCGACGCACCCATGGCCGCGCCGGTTTCAGGCCCTGAAGGCGAACTGAAGACATCCTGCTTATATAGGGAGTTTTCCTCTATGTTAAACCATGGTTGGATAACTGGCAGCGGCCGACGACGAAAAGCGGCGATGGTGCAGAATTGCTCGCCCGTCAAACCTCCGCTGCTCTCGACGATCTCTTCACCACGCCAAGAACGGCACCATGAATCGATGTCCGGTCACGCACATTCCTTTATGCCGGCTAGCTCTGTCTCGATGAGGCATTGTCACGAGAATTGTCTGATAAGCACGAACAACAAGTTCATGAGTGATGGATTCATGGCCGCACCGGTTTCACGTCCTGAAGGCGAACTGAAGATCAGGTGCCTATATAGGCAGTAGTTGTACTCTATGTTAAACCATGGTTGGCTAACTGAAAGCGGCCAGCGACCAAAAGCGGTGACGCTACTAAATTCATCGTCCGTGAAAGCTCCACTGGTTTCGTCGATCTCTTCACAGCGCCAAGAACGGCACCATCAACCGATGTCGAGTCACGCGGATTTCTTTATACCGTCTAGTTGTGTCTCGATGGGCCATTGGCACGAAAATTGTCTTGTCCGATAAGCAACCGCAAGAAGAACAAGAAGTTCGTGATCGATGGATTCATGCCCGCGCCGGTTTCACTTCCCCAAAGCAAACGGAAGATTAGGTGCATATATAGGTAGTAGTTGTCCTCTTTGTTAAAGCATGGTTGGCTAACCAGTAGCGGACTACCACCAAATGCGGCGACGGTGCAGAATTGCTCGCCCGCCAAACGTGCCCTGCTCTGGTCGATCGCTTCACAGCGCCAAGAATGGCGCCGCGAATCGATGCCTGGTCACGCAGATTCCTTTATGCCGGTTAGTTGTGTGTCGATTGGGCATTGTCACGAAAACAGTCCGATACGCACCTGAACGAATAACAAGTTCGTGAGCGCTTCATTCATGGTCGCACTGGTTTCATGCCCCGAAGGTGATCTGAAGATCAGCTGCATATACAGGTATTAGTTGTCCTCTATGTTAAGCCATGGTTTACTAACTGACAGCGGCCAACGAGCCAAAGCAGCGACGGTGCAGAATTGCTCGCCCGTCAAACCTCCGCTCCTCTCGTAGATCGCTTCCCTGCGCCTAGAACGGCCCCATGAATAGATATCCGGTCACGCAGATTCCTTTATGCCTCCTAGTTGTGTCTCGATGGGCCATTGCCACGAAAATTGTCCGATAAGCACCTGCACGAAGAACAAGTTCATGAGCGATGATTTCATGGCCGGCCAGTTTCGCTCCGCGAAAGGAAACTGAAGATCAGCTGCAGATAAATGCAGTAGTTGCGGTGTATGTTGAACCATGGTTGTCTAACTGGCAGCGGTCAACGACGAAAGGGGGGATGGTGCAGGGTTCCTCGCACGTCCAACCTGCGCTGCTTTTGTCGATCCTTTTACAACGCCAAGAACTGCACCATGAATCCACTTCCGGTCACGCAGATTCCTTCATGCCGGCTATATAGTTGTGTCTCTATGACGCACTGCCATTAAAACTGTCTGAAGAGCCCCTGCACAAAGAAAAAGAAGTCCGTGAGCGATGCATTCATGGCCACGCCGGTTTCACGCCGCGAAGACGAAGTGAATATCAGCTGCCTATATAGGCAGTAGTTGCGCTTTATGGTAATCCATGGTTGGCTAACTGGCAGCGGCCAACGACCAAAAGCGGCGACGGAGTGGGATTCCCCGCCCGTCAATCCTCCACTGCTCTCGTCCATCCTTTAACAGTGCCAAGAACGGCACCCTAAATCGATGTCCGGTTACGCAGATTCCTTTATGTCGGGTGGTTGCCTGTCGACGGAGCATTGCCACGAAAATTTTCCCATAAGCACCTTCACAAAGAACAAGATGTTCGTGAGCGATTGATGAATGCCCGCACCGGATTCACTTCCCGAAAGATAACTGAAGATCAGCTGCTTATATAGACAGTAGTTGTCCCCTATGTTAATCATGGTTGGCTAACTGGCAGCGGCCAACGACCAAAAGTGGCCACGGTGCGGGATTCCTCACCCGTCAAACCTCCGCTGCTTTCGTCGATCCTTTCACAGTGCCAAGAACGGCGCAATGAATCGCTATCCGGTCACGCAGATGTCATTATGCCGGCTAGTTGTGCCTCTTTGAGGCATTACCGCGAAAATTGCCGGATAAGCACCTATACGTTGAAAAAGAAATTCGTGAGCGATGCATTCATGGCTGCGCCGGTCTCACGCCCCGAAGGCGAACTGAAGATCAGCTGCTTATATAGGCAGTAGTTGTCATCTATGTTAAACCATGGTTGGCTAACTGGCAGCGGCCAACAATCAAATGCGGCTATGGTGCGGGATTCCTCGCCCGTCAAACCACCGCTCCTTTCGTCGATCCCTTCACAGTGCCAAAAATGGCGCCATGAATCGGTGTCCGGTCACGGAGATTCCTTTATGCCGGCTAGTTTTGTCTCTTTGACGCATTACCACGAAAATCGCTCGATAAGCACCTGAAGAAAAACGAATTTCGTGAGCGATAGAATAATGCCCGCGTCGGTTTCACGCCGCGAAGGCGAACTGAAGATCAGCTGTTTATATAGGCAATAGTTGTCCTCGATGTTAATCCATGGTTGGCTAACTGGCAGCGGCCAACGAAGAAAAGCGGCGACGGTGCAGAATACCTCACCAGTCAAACCTCCGCTGCTCTCGTCAATGCCTTTACCGCGCCATGTACGGCACCATGAATCGATGTCCGGTCACGCAGATTCCTTTATGCCTGCGAGCTCTGTCTCGAGGGTGCATTGCCACGAAAATTCTCCGATAAGCACCTGTACGAAGAACAAGATGTTCGTGAGTGATTCATTCATGTCCGGCCGGTTTCGCTCCCCGAAAGGGAACTGAAGATCAGCTGCATATAAATGCAGTAGTTGTCCTCTATGTTAAACCATGGTTGGCTAACTGGCAGCGGCCGACGGCAAAATGCGGCAACGACGCAGAATTGCTCGCCTGTCAAACCTCCGCTGCTCTCATCGATCCCTTCCTAGCGCCAAGAACGGCACCATGAATCGATGTCCGGTCATGCAGATTCCTGTATGCCGACTAGTTGGGTCTCGATGAGACATTGCCACTAAAATTGTCTGATATGCACCTGTACGAAGAACAAGAAGTTCATGAGCGATGAATTCAGTGCCGGCCGGTTTCGCTCTCTGAAAGGGAACTGAAGATCAGCTGCTTATATAGGCAGTAGTTGTCCTCTATGTTAAACCATGGTTATTTATTTATTATTTATTAATACCTCAAGGGTCCAAAAAGGACATTACATGAGGGGTGGGTATTTAAAAGGCGGGATTGATGATGTGGAAATTATAAAGACGAGTCGGAACACTCAATGGCAGATCTAAAGCGTGCTGTATCGCGGATCAGTGCAGTTTGTCTGGGGAGGTCATTCCAGTCTCACGCAGTTCGGACGAAGAATGAGTGAAGGAACGTAGTGGTGCGGGCTTGTGGTGGGGTTACGGAATTCGGTTGGCCTGTTCGACGAACACGATGAGCCAGCTGGACCAGCTGGCTGTCCCGAGGTATGGAATAAAAAAAAAACCTGTGACAGAGGCAAAGGCTAGAGATGCGACGACGAGAGGCAAGAGGCAATAGGTCTAGTTTAGGTGTTAGTGATAAAACGCTAGTGTGATATGAGTAATCTGAAAGAATAAATTTAGCAGCACAGTTTTGAACGCTTTCAAGGGCTTTAGTGAGATTAGTTTGGTAAGGGTGAAAAACAGCACATAAATATTCAAGTTTTGGTCGCACAAGTGTTTTATAGGCAACTGATTTCACGGCTGGTTGTGCTATGAATAGATTACGGCGAAGATAACCAAGAACTTTGTTAGCTGAATAAATTATGTGGCTTACGAGATTTGTCCAAGACAAATCTTTGGATAGGTGAATTCCTATGTACTTGATGGAATCTTTAGTAGATATAGTGCAGTTGTTTATCTTGTAGGCAGGGGGAATGTAGGTAGGTCGATGGTAGAATGTAATATGCACAGTCTTACTAACGTTTAGGGAGATGAGCCATGTAGCACGCCAGTCTTGAATATGAAAGAGGTCCTCCTGAAGGGTAGAGACGTCTGCGACGGAATTGATAGGGCGGTATCTGACACAATCATCAGCGAAAAGGCGTATTGCAGAGGTTACAGTGAATAGCAGGTCATTAATGTAAATTAAAAATAGGAGTGGCCCAAGAACAGTGCTCTGAGGTGCACCAGATAGAACGGAGGAAACGGAATATGTAAGGTTGTTAGCATATACAAACTGTTTTCGGTTAGTTAAAAACACTGGATCGAGTTAAGAACAAGTGGGTGGATGTTTAGGCATGATAATTTTGTAAAAGGCGAGTGTGGAACCTTTTCGAAAGCCTTTTCGAAATCTAAAAACAGGCCGTCAGTTAGAATTTTAGAGACGAGGTTTAAATAAATACCATGAATAAATAAAGCTAACTACGTTTCACATGAGTGATCTTTTGTGAAACCATGATGATTAGGGTGAAACAACTTAACTGAAGTTAGGAAGTTAGCAACAGGAGAGTAAATGACATGTTCCATGATTTAGGAGCACACGCTGGTGAGTGATATGGGGCGGTAGTTACCTGGAGAAGACCGATAACCTTTCTTGAAGACTGGAATGACCTTCCCTGTTTTCCAGTCTCTTGGAACAATGCCTGTGTCAAGTGATTGTTGAACGATGATACAGAGGATCGAACTACAGACATACTTCGTATTTTTTAACACTTTAGCTATAATGCCGTCGGTCCCACGGGATGATGAGCATTTCAGGCCACCTATTACCTTAACGATGCCTTCCGGCCTAAAATTATTACCTTCCATTGATGTAAAATCGAAAAATGGTAAATCTGGTAGTTCATTGGTAAGTTCTTTTATAAACATTGAACAAAATGCAAGGTTCAAGGCATCAGGAACATTTGAGTCAGAAATGGGTGAGCCAGAATTATCACATAGAGAAATAGAGCTATTAGTTTCGGGTTTTATAGTTTTCGAGAAACCCCGTCGGTTAGAGTGCAACATGTTTGGGATGGTAGAAGAAAAGAAATTACGTTTTGTGTGTGCTTCTAATGAGTTATATTCTTTAGTAGCTTTCTTATATTTTTCCCGGGCAGAAGAAGAACCTGAGCACTTGGCTACACGAAATAATCGTTTTTTTCTTATTGTTTAAGCGCTTTAAAGTAGTGTTGAACCAGGGGGAACGCGCTCTTTCATATATCGTGATAGTTGGAATGTAAAGACCTATTAAACGCAGCATGTTTGTTTTAAAAAGTGCCCAGTTACTCTCAATCGACCGCTGCTGATATGTAAGAGCATGTTGCTCATGAAAGATAGAAAATTCACGATTAATGCTTGAATAATCGGCTTTATCACATAGTGTTAGTACTTTCTTCGATATTTTAATTTTGAGTGTATTGCAAGGAAACGTGACATGAATAACGGTGTGTTCGCTAAAACCACTGACGCACGTAAGAGGAAGCATCTTATCGGGGTGCGACGCTCAGACGAGATCTAGGATATTTGATGAGTGTTGAGTTATTCGTGTAGATCCCTTCACCGCGCAAAGAACGGCACCAGGAATCGATGTCCGGTCACGGACATTCCTTTATGCCGGCTACCTCTGTCTCGATGGGGCATTGCCAAGAAAATTGTCAGATAAGCACGAAGAACAAGTTACTGAGCGACGCATTCTCGGCCGCGCCGGTTTCACGGCCTGAAGGCAAATTGAAGATCAGCTGCTTCTGTAGGCAGTAGTTGTCCTCTATGTTAAACCATGGCTGGCTAACTGACAGCGGCCAACGACCAAAAGCGGCGACGGTGCAGAATTCCGCACCCGTTAAACGTCCGCTGCTCTCGTCGATCTCTTAAGAGCGCCAAAAATGGCACCATGAATCGATGTCCGGTCATGAATATTCCTTTATGCCGGCTAGTTGTGTCTCTATGACGCATTACCACGAAAATTGTCCGATAAGCACCTGTACGAAGAAAAAGAAGTTCGTGAGCGATGCATTCATGGCAGGCAGGTTTCACTCCCCGAAAGCCAATTGAAGACCAGCTGCTTCTATAGGCAGTAGTTGTCCTCTAATGTTAATCCATGGTTGGGTAACTGGCAGCGACCAGCGACGAAAAGCGGCGACTGTCCAGAATTCCTCGCCCATCAAACCTCCGCTGCTTTCGTTGATCCTTTGACAGCGCCAAGAACGGCACCTTGTATCGATGTCCGGTCACGCAGATTACTGTCTACCGTCTAGTTGCGTCTCGATGGGCCATCGCCACGAAAATTGTGGGATAAGCACCAGCACGAAGAACAAGAACTTCGTGAGCGATGGATTCGCGCCCGCACCGTTTTCTCTCCCCGAAAGCGAACTGAAGTTCATCTGCATTTATAGGTAGCAGTTGTCCTCTATCTTAAACCATGGTCGGCTATGTGACAGCAGCCAACCACCAAAAGTGGTGACGGTGCAGACTTCCTCGCCCATCAAACCTCCGCTGCTCTCGTCAATCCCTTCAGAGCGCCAAGAACGGCATCATGAATTGATGTCCGGTCACGCAGATTCCTTTATACCGTCAAGTTGTGTCTCGATGGCCCATTGCCTTGAAAATTGTCCGAGAAGCACCTGCACGGAGAACAAGAAGTTCGTGAGCAACGCATTCTTGGCCACGCTTGTTTCACGGCCCAAAGGCGAACCGACGATCAGCTTCATATATAGGTAGTAGTTGTTCTCTATGTTAAACCATGGTTGGCTAACTGACAGCGGCCAACGACCAAAAGCGGTGACGGTGCCGAATTCTTCACCCGTGAAACCTCCGCTGGTTTCGTCGATCTCTTCACAGCGCCAAGAACGGCACCATGAATCGTTGTCCGGTCACGCAAGTTCCTTTATACCGTCAAGTTGTGTCTCGATGGGCCATTGCCACGAAAATTGTCCGATAAGCACCTGCATGTAGAGAAAGAAGTGCGTGAGTGATGTATTCATGGCCACGCTGGTTTCACGCCCCAAAGGTGAACTGACGATCAGCTGCATATATAAATAGTTGTTGTCTTCGTTGATAAAGCATGGTTGGCTAACAGACAGCGGCCAACGACCAAAAGCGGCGACAGTGCAGAATTCCTCGCCCGTGAAACCTCCGCTGCTCTCGTCGATCCCTTCGACGCGCCCAGAACGGCACCATGAATCGGTGTTTGGTCACGCAGATTCCTTTATGCCGGCTTTTTGTGTCACTATGACGCGTTACCACGAAAATTGTCCGATAAGCACTTGTACGAAGACCAAGAAGTTCGTGAGTGATGCATTCATATCCGCTCCAGTTTCACGCCCCGAATGTTAACTGAAGATCAGCTGCTTATATAGGCAGTATCTGTCCTCTATATTAAACCATGGTTGCCTAACTGACAGCGGCCAACGACCAAAACCGGCGATGGTGCAGAATTCCTCGCCCGTGAAACCTCCGCTGGTTTCGACGATCTCTTCACAGCGCAAAGAACGGAACCATGAATTCATGTCCGGTCACGCAGATTCCTTTACACTGTCTAATTGTGTCTCGATGGAGCGTTGCCACGAAAATTGTCCGATAAGCACCTGCACGAAGAACAAGAAGTTCGTGAGCGATGGATTCATGCCCTCGCCGGTTTCACTCGCCGAAAGCGAACTGACGATCCGCTGCATATATAGGCAGCAGTTGTCCTCTATGTTAAACCATGGTTGCCTAACTGACAGCGGCCTACGGCCAAAGGCGGTGATGGTGCCGAATTCCTCGCCCGTGAAACCTCCAGTGGTTTCGTCGATCTCTTCACAGCGCTAAGAACAGCACCATGAATCGATGTATGGTCACGCAGGTTCCTTTATGCTGGCTAGTTGTGTCTCGATGGGGCATTGCCACGAATATTGTCCGATAAGCACTTGTAGGAAGAACAAAAAGCTCGTGTGCGATGCACTCACGGCCGCGCCGCTTTCACGCCCCGAAGGCGAACTGAAGATCACCTGCTTATATAGACAGCAGTTGTCCTTTATGTTAAACCATGGTTGGCTAACTTGCAGCGGCCAACGACCAAAAGCGGTGACAGTGCAGAATTTGTCGCCCGTAAACATGCGCTGCTCTCGTCGATCCCTTCACCGCGCCAATAACGGCACCTTGAATCGACCTCCGGTCACGCAGAATCCTTTATACCGGCTTGTTGTGTCCATATGACGCATTACCACGAAAATTGTCCGATAAACACCTGTACAAAGACCAAGAAGTTCGTGAGCGATGTACTCACGGCCGTGCCACTTTCACGCCCTGAAGGTGAACTGAAGATGAGCTGCTTATATTGGCAGTAGTTGTCTTCTGTGTTAAACCATGGTTGGCTAACTAGCAGCGGTCAACGACCAAGAGCGGCGACGGTGCCGAATTCGTCGCCAGCCAAAGCTCCGCTGCTCTCGTTGATTCCTTCACGGCGCCAAGAACGGCACCATGAATCAATGTCCGGTCACGCAGATTCCTTTCTACCAGCTAGTTGTGTCTCGATGGGCCGTTGCCACGAGAATTGTCGGATAAGCACGAAGAACAAGGTCGTGAGCGGTGCATTCATGGCCGCAACGGTTTTCCGCCCTGAAGGTGAACTGAAGATCAGCTGCTTATATGGGCACGTTGCAAGTGCTAGGCGGCGCCCTTTCTTTCCGACCCCTAGCGCCATCTGACGAATAGTTGCGCGAATACGGTAGGATCACTCACGCCGTCAGCAGCTCGCGCTGCGTGTTTGGCGCCCTGTCAAACGGTAGCGATGGCGTGAAACAGCGCGCCGATATTAATTTTAACCGGGTTTCGGGAATTACAAGATCTTCAGAGCTTTTTTCGCGAAAAGAATTTAGAGAAAAGAAGTCGTCTCTTTGAAGTGGGGCACGTCTATGAAGTGAGGGAAGTGCTGAAATCGCACTGATCGGAAGTGACAGCTAGGTTTATTCCGCAAACGAAAAAAATGCACCAGCGAGATGCGTGAAGCACAGCGTAAGTAGTTTCGTTATCTACGGTGTGGACGCGATAAATTGTAGGCGATATTGATTCTTGAAGATTGGCGACAGCAGACAAATCCAAGCGGGGAGCTGCGATTGCCGTTCTGGCATCGCAGGGAAGTGCAAGCATGCCGCGGTACTTTCTCTGTACATACAGAACGGCAAATACGAATCCAAAACATCTCATCCAAGGACGTGGGGCATACGAATGACTAGTAAGACCTACCACAGGTATTCTAAGGTTGCTCTCCCCAAACACAAAAAAAGGGGATTAACTTACCAGTTGTGTTAGACTACGCCGGGAAAATATTTTCGTCCAAGTTACTGGATGTGCAATACTTTTATGCTGCGATTTTTCAGTGCGTGCAAAGGAGGTTCCAATGAGCCACGTTGTCAAAAATTTTCGTGATCTCAACTGTCCCTTAGTTGATATGCTGGGCGCAGAAGGGTGTAGGCCAGTTCAGCCAGCTACAAGCCCTCCTCAAATCTCTCAGCAAGCCCTAGCACTGTTCGAATGGCAGAGGATTGGGAAAGAGTTCCAGAGATTTACTGCGGTACAGTTTGGGAACTAGCTTGTTTGCTGCATATCCTGGTACACAGTGCAGGCAGTGGCGTAGCAACAGGAGGGGGGGGAGGGGGTGCAATGTGCAAGGGGAGGGGGGTGTCATATACGTCTGAATAAACACGGAAATTGTTGATATCCTCGCCCTTTTCGACCAAACCCGGGGGGGGGGAGAAGTGAGAGAAGACCTATGGGCCCGGGTGCCACGCGACCTAGCTACGCCAGTGACTGCAGGTGTCCCGTTGCTGCCATCATTGCTCTAAAAGCAAAGAATTCAGCGTTAGCGCACTTGGCATAACGCCGGAACATGAAAAAGCTTATGCCGTTGGATGAGCGCTATCCAGAGTTCCCGTCGTTCTGCTTCTTACGGTTGGCTTGGAAACCTGTAAAACTTTGTTCCTCCTGAGTTGTTTTACGTGCTGTTGCAGCCACTATGCAGAAGCTCGGGTTGCACTTCGGCATTGCTCAGAAAAAGCAACACCTTCGCGCGAAACAGTGCACAGGCAGGCTATGCGCATACAAGGGGGCCGGTCGTATCAAGCCGTTTTCACATTCGCCGCCGCGAGCGGCGCCCTAGTAGGCGCGGGAATTCCGTTCGCAACCGCCTATAGGCAGTAGTTGTCCTCTATGTTAAACCATGCTTGCCTAACTGACAGCGGCCAATGACCAAAAGCGGCGACGGTGCAGAATTCCTCGCCCGTGAAACCTTCGCTGATTTCGTCGATCTCTTCACAGCGCCAAGAACGGCACCAAAAAACAATGTCCGATCACGCAGACTCCTTTACAACGTCTAGTTTTGTCTATATGACGCATTATCACGGAAATTGTCCGATAAACACCTGTACGAAGACTGAGAAGTTCATGAGCGATGCACTCATGGCCACGCCGGTTTCACGCCCTGAAGTCAAAGTGAAGATCGGCTGCTTATATTGGCAGTAGTCGTCCTTTATGTTAAACTATGGTTGGCTAACGGGCAGCGGCCAATGACCAAAAGCGGCTACGATACAGAATTCCTCGCCCGCGAAACCTCCACTGCTCTCGTCGACCCCTTCACAGCGCCAAGAAAGGCACCATGAATAGATGTCCCGTCGCGCAGTTTCCTTTAAGCCGGATTGTTGTGTCTCGAAGAGGCATTGCGACGAAAATTGTCCGATAAGCCCGTGCACGAAGAACAAGAAGTTCGTGAACGATGTATTCATGGCCGCACCGGTTTCACTCCGCCAAAGCGAACTGAAGATCAGCTGCATATATAGGTAGTAGTTGTCTTCCATGTTAAACAATGGTTGGCGAACTGGCCGCGGCCATCGACCAAAAGCGGCGACGATTCAGGATTCTTCGCCCGTCAAACCTTCGCAGCTCTCGTCGATCCCTTCACAGCGACAAGGACGGCACCATGTATTGGTGTCCCGTGATGCAGATTCTTTTATGACGGCTAGCTGTGTCTCGATGAGGCATTGCCACGAAAAAGGTCCGATAAGCACCTGTACGAAGAACGAGAAGTTCGTGAGTGATGCATTCATGGCCGCGCCGGATTCACATCGCGAAGGCGAAGTGAAGATCAGGTCTCGTACATCCCTTCGCTGCGCCAAGAACGGCACCATAAATCGATGTCTGGTCACGCAGATTCTTTTATGACGGCAAGTTCTGTGTCGATAAGGCGTTTCGGCGAAAGTTGCCCGATAAGCACCTGTACTGAGAACAAGAAGTTCGAGAGCAATGCATTCATGGCCGCGCCGGTTTCACGCCCCGAATGCGAGCTGAAGATCAGCAGCTTACATAGGCAGTAGTTGTCCACTAAGTTTAACCATGGTTGCCTGATTGGCAGCAGCCATGGACCAAAAGTGGTGACGATGTAGAGCTTCTCGCCCGTCAAACCCCCGTAGCTCTCGCCGATATCTTCACAGCGCCATGAGCGGCAACATGAATCGATGTCTGGTCAGGCAGATTCCTTTATGCCGGCTTGTTGTGTCCCGACGAGGCATTGCCACTAAAAGTGTCCGAAAAGCACCTGCACTAAGAACAAGAAGCTTGTGAGCGATTCATGCATGGCCGGCCGGTTTCGCTCCCCGAAAAGGATCTGAAGATCAGCTGCATATAAATGCAGTAGTTGTACTCTAAGTTAAACCATGGTTGACGAATTGGCAGCGGCCAACTACCAAAAGCGGTGATGATGCAGGATTCCTTGCGCGTCAAACCTTCGCAGCTCTCGTCGATCCCTTCACAGCGCCAAGAACGGCACCATCAATCGATGTCCCATGACGCAGATCATTTCATGACAGCTAGTTGCGTCTCGATGAGGCATTGCCACGAAAATTGTCCGATAAGCACCTGTACGAAGAACAAGAAGTTTGTGAGTGATGCATTCATGCCAGCGGCGGATTCACGCCTCGAAGGCGAACTGAAGATCAGCTGCTTATATAGGCTGTAGTTGTCCTCTATGTTAAACCATGATTGGCTAACTGGCAGCGTCCAACGCCCAAAAGCTGCGACGGTGCGGAATTCCTCGCCCATCAAACCTCTGCTGCTTTGGTCGATTCCTTCCCAGCGCTAAGAACGGCCCCATGAATCGATGCCCGGTCGCGCGGATTACTTTATGCCGGCTAGTTGTGTCTCCATGAGGCATTGCCAAGAAAATTGGCAATGCCTCATGGCATTGCCAAAAAAGCACCTGCACAAACAAACAGAAGTTCGTGGGCGATGCATTCATGGCCATAACGGTTTCACGCCCAGGAGGCGAAATGAAGGTCAGCCTCTTTTACAGGCAGTAGTTGTTCTCTATGTTAAATCAGGGTTGGCGAACTGGCGGCGGCCAACGAGCGAAAGCGACACTGATGCAGGATTCCTTGCCCGTCAAAGCTTCGCAGCTCTCGTCGATCCCTTCAAAGCGCAAATAACGGCACCAAGAATCGGCGTCCCCTGACGCAGATTCTTTCATGACGGCTAGTTGCTTCTCGTTGAGGCATTGCCGTGAAAATTCTCCGATGAGAACCTGTACGAAGAACAAGAAGTTCGTGAGTGATGCATTCATGGCCACGCCGGATTCGCGCCTCGAAGGTGAACTGAAGATAGCTCCCGTCGACCGCTTCCCAGCGCCAAGAACGGCACCGTTCATCGACGTCCGGTCACGCAGATTCCATTCTGCCGGCTTGTTTTGTCTCGATGGGGCATTGCCACAAAATCGTCCGGTAAGAACCTGCACAAAGAACAAGAAGTTCGTGATTGACGCATTCATGGCCGGCCGGTTTCACTCCCCGAAAGCGAGCTTAAGGTCACCTGCTTATATGGGCTGTAGTGTTCCTCTATGTTAAACCATGCTTGACTATCTGGCAGCGGCCAACGATCAAAAGCTGCGACGGTGCAGAATTCCGCAAGCGTCAAACCTCCGCTGCTCTCGTCGATCCCTTTTCTGCCCTAAGAACGGCCCCAATTATAGATGCCCGGTCACGTAGATTATGCCTGCTAGTTGTGTCTCGATGAGGCATTGCCAAGAGAAATGTCTGACAAGCACCTGCACGAACAAACAGAAGTTCGTGGGCGATGCATTCATGGCCATGCCGGCTTCACGCCCTGGAGGCGAGCTGAAGATCAGCCTCTTATATAGACAGTAGTTGTCCTCTAAGCTAAACCGTGGTTGGCGAACTGCAAACGGCCAATGACCAAAAGCGGCGATGATGCAGGATTCCTCGTCCGTCAAACCTTCACAGCACCAAGAACGGCACCATAAATTGATTCTGACGCAGATTCTTTTATGACGGCTAGTTCTGTCTCGATGGGCGATTGCCACGAAAATAGCCTGGTAGGCACCTCTACCAAGAACAAGAAGTTCGTGAGTGATGCATTCATGGCCGAGGCGGATTCACGCCGCGAAGGCGAACTGAAGATCAGCTCTCGTCGATCTCTTCCCAGCACAAAGAACGGCACCATGAATCGACGTCCGGTCACGCAGATTCCTTTCTGCCGGCTAGTTATGTCGCGATTGGGCATTGCCACAAAAATCCTCCCGTTGGCACCGGCACGAAGAAAAGGAAGTACATCGGCGATGCATTTAATGCCGCGCTGGTTTCCCGCCCCGAAGGCAAACTGAAGGGCTCCTGCTTATATAGGCCGTAGCTGTCCTCTGTGGTAAACCATGGTTGCATAACTGGCAGCACCCAACGACCAAAAGCTGCGACGGTGCAGAATTCCTCACACGTCAAACCTCCGCTGCTCTCGTCGATCCCTTCCCAGCGCCAAGAACGGCCCCATGAATCGATGCCCGGTCACGCAGATTACATTATGCCGGATTGTTGTGTCTCGATGAAGCATTGACAAGAAAATTATCTGAGAAGCACCTGCGCAAAAAAACTGAAGTTCATGGGCGATGCATTCGTGGCCGTGCCGATTTCATCCCACGAAGACGAACTGAACGTCAGCCTTTTATATAGGCAGTAGTTGTCCTCTATGTTAAACCAGGTTTGACGAACTGGCAGCGGCCAATGACCAGAAGCAGCGAAGATGCAAGATTCCTCGCCCGTCAAACTTTCGCAGGTCTCGTCGATCCCTTGAAATCGCCAAGAACGGCACCATGAATCGATGTCCCGGGACGCAGATTCTTTTATGATGGCTAGTTCGGTCTCGATGGGGCATTGCCACGAAAATTGTCCGATAAGCACCTGTACGAAGAACAAAAAGTTTGTGAGTGATGCATTCATGGCCGCAGCGGATTCACGCCGCGAAGGCGAACTGAAGATCAGCTCTCGTCATTCTCTTCCCAGTGCCAGGAACGGTACCATGAATGGACATCCAGTCACGCAGATTCCTTTCTGCCGGCTAGTTGTGTCTCGATGGGGCATTGCCACAAAAATCGTCCCGCAGGCACAGGCACAAAGAAAAGGAAGTTCGTGGGCAATGCATTCATGGCCGTGCCGGTTTCATGCCCCGAAGGCGAACAGAAGGGGTCCTTCTTATATAGGGAGTCATCATCATCATCATCAGCAGCAGCAGCAGCAGCAGCCTAGCCAGGCCCTCTGCAGGGCAAAGGCCTCTCCCATACTTCTCCATACCTGGATAGGTGCTTCGCTACCTATCGTAAACTGCTGTTCTCTTCCGAGACTGTTAAACAATACTTTAGTTTTCTGCAGATTAATTTTCAGACCCACCCTTCGGCTTTGTCTCTCCAGGTCATCGAGCATGCATTGCAATTGGTCTCCTGAGTTACTAAGCAAGGCACTATCATCAGCGAATTGCAAGTTGCTGAGGTATTCTCCATCAACTTTTATCCCCAATTCTTGCCGCTCCAGGCCTCTGAATACCTCCTGTAAACATGCTGTGAATAGCATTGGAGATATCGTATCTCCCTGTCTGACGCCTTTCTTTATAGGGATTTTGTTGCTTTCTTTGTGGAGGACTACGGCGGCTGTGGAGCCGCTATAGATATCTTCCAGTATATTTACATATGGTTCATCTAAGCCCTGATTCCGTAATGCCTCCATGACTGCTGAGGTTTCGACTGAATCAAACGCTTTCTCGTAATCAATGAAAGCCATATATAAGCGTTGGTTATATTCCGCACATTTCTCTATCACTTGATTGATAGTGTGAATATGGTCTATTGTTGAGTAGCCTTTACGGAATGCTGCCTGGTCCTTTGGTTGACAGAAGTATAAGGTGTTCCTGATTCTATTTGCGATTACCTTAGTAAATACTTTGTAGGCAACGGACAGTAAGCTGATCGGTCTATAATTTTTCAAGTCTTTGGCGTCCCCTTTCTTAAGGATTAGGTTTATGTTAGCGTTCTTCCAAGATTCCGGTACGCTCGAGGTTATGAGGCATTGCGTATACAGGGTGGGCAGTTACTCTAGAACAATCTGACTACCATCTTTCAACAAATCTGCTGTTACCTGATCCTCCCTAGCTGCCTTCCCCCTTTGCATAGCTCCTAAGACTTTCTTTACTTCTGGCGTTACCTGTGGGATTTTGAATTGCTCTAGGCTATTCTCTCTTCCACTATCGTCGTGGGCGCCACTGGTACTGTATAAATCTCTATTGAACTCCTCAGCCACTTGAACTATCTCATCCATATTAGTAACGATATTGCCGGCTTTGTCGCTTAACGCACACATCTGATTCTTGCCTATTCCTAGTTTCTTCTTCACTGTCTTTAGGCTTCCTCCGTTCCTGAGAGCCTGTTCAATTCTATCCGTATTATATTTCCTGGTGTCCGCTGTCTTACGCTTGTTGATTAACTTAGAAAGTTCTGCCAGTTCTATTCCAGCTGTAGGGTTAGAGGCTTTCATACATTGGCGTTTCTTGATCAGATCTTTCGTCTCCTGCGATAGCTTACTGGTTTCCTGTCTAACGGCGTTACCACCGACTTCTATTGCCCACTCCTTAATGATGCCCATGAGATTGTCGTTCATTGCTTCAACACTAAGGTCCTCTTCCTCAGTTAAAGCCGATTACCTGTTCTGTAGCTTGATTCGGAATTCCTCTAGTTTCCCTCTTACCGCTAACTCATTGATTGGCTTCTTGTGTACCAGTTTCTTCCGTTCCCTCCTCAAGTCTAGGCTAATTCGAGTTCTTACCATCCTATGGCCACTGCAGCGTACCTTGCCGAGCACTTCTACATATTGTATGATGGCAGGGTTCACGCAGAGTATGAAGTCAATTTCGTTTCTAGTCTCACCATTCGGGCTCCTCCACGTCCACTTTCGACTAACGCGCTTGCGGAAAAAGGTATTTATTATCCGCATATTATTCTGCGCTGCAAACTCTACTAATAATTCTCCTCTGCTACTCCTAGAGCCTATGCCATATTCCCCCCTGACTTGTCTCCAGCCTGCTTCTGGCCTACCCTGGCATTGAAGTCGCCCATCAGTATAGTGTATTTTGTTTTGACTTTGCCCATCGCCGATTCTACGTCTTCATAAAAGCTTTCGACTTCCTGGTCATCATGACTGCATGTAGGGGCATAGACTTGTACCCCCTTCAATTTGTACCTCTTATTAAGTTTCACAACAAGACCTGCCACCCTCTCGTTAATGCTATAGAATTCCTGTATGTTACCAGCTATTTCCTTATTAATCAGGAATCCGACTCCTAGTTCTCGTCTCTCCGCTAAGCCCCGGTAACACAGTACATGCCCGCTTTTAGCACTGCATATGCTTCTTTTGTCCTCCTAACCTCACTGAGCCCTATTATATCCCATTTACTACCCTCTAATTCCTCCAATAACACTGCTAGACTCGTCTCACTAGATAACGTTCTAACGTTAAACGTTGCGAGGTTCAGATTCCAATGGCGGCCTGTCCGGAGCCAGGTATTCTTAGCACGCTCTGCAGCGTCACAGATCTGACCGCCGCCATGGTCAGTTGCTTCGCGGCTGCTGGGGACTGAGGGCCGGGGTTTGATTGTTCTATTCATATAGGAGGTTGTGGCCAAGTACTGCACAAGGGTGACCAATCCTGCTCTGGTGAGAGAGTGCGTTACCGGTTCTGGTCGCCGGGATCAGGCCGCACTCCAGGCCTGTTTGTGCAATTTTCTCAACACACGTTTTTTTTTTTTTTCCGGTGGAGACTTGCGCGGCACCGGGATTTCAATCACGGTCCTTTTGCACTGGAGACGGATACTCTACCGTCCCCGCAGGGGTTAAATTAATTATATTATGGGGCTTTACGTGACAAAACCACTTTCTGATTATGCACGCCGTAGTGGAGGGCTCCGAAAATTTCGACCACCTGGGGTTCTTTAACGTGCACCTTATTCTAAGTACACGGGTGTTTTCGCATTTCGCCCCCATCGAAATGCGGCCGCCGTGACCGGGGTCCGGTCCCGCGACCTCGTGCTCCGCAGTCTAACACCATAGCCACTGAGGAACCACGGCGGATCCTGCAGGAGTTGTACGCCTCATTTAACCTACAGTGGTGGCCTATTTGATCAGTCAAGGTTGACCAATCTGAGATTGGTTATACCGCAGCGATGGCACTCGACTAGAGAACCTGGTATTTATGACCTGCACATGTGTGGCCACACATAATTGAGGATATAATTTTTTTTTCGGAGGGTTTCCGTAAAGTGATAAAATGAAGGAAAAGACATTAAAAAGAAAAAAAGGAACCTAATATGTGATTCGAACTCGTGACCTTTCAATGTTGCCCGGAAAGGTAGCTCAGTCGGTTGGTTCGTCAAGCCACCGGTTACTTTCAAGCGCCGTAGCTCCTGCTCCGAGCCTCATACTTATGTGGAAAGGGACTGATGATGTCCGCGACAGAGACTAGGAAAACTGCCTTAAAATATTTAGACTTGAGGGGAAGCTTCGTTAACAAACTATAACACGGCAATCAGCACTCGAATATAAATATAACCCTAATAATAATTGTAAATATTCATCTCATCTGTAGGATCTAATGCGCGCGCTGTTGCTTTGTCTCTGCGTGTAGTAGTTAAGAGAGCCAGTTTAAGGGCGGAGAGGAGGGAAGGAAAGGAAAGTCTCTGTAGCAAACTTGCAGCGCCGTGGTTTTAAAGCGCAACCGTGGTAGAGAAACGGAAGGCGATATAAGCGTGCGTGGCCATGATACGCACACGACAAACTGCCTTGAAATATTTAGACTTGAGGGAAAGCTTCCTTAACAAACTATAACACGGCAATCGGCACTCGAATACGACGAGAGAAATTATTGAAATAATTTGGTTTGCGACAAATGCTTGTATGTATTGAACCTCTTAAAAGATGAGGGGGGAAATATGCGCTCACCGAGAGGGCATCGTCAGCACGAGACCACCACCAGGCACCTTACAGAGTAGTCTATGTTAAACCGTGGTTGGCGAACTGGCTGCGGCCAACGAACAAAAACAGCGACGCTGCAGGAATCCTCGCCCGTCAAACTTCCGCAGCTCTTGTCGATCCCATCACAGCACCAGGAACGGCACCATGAATCGATGTCCCGTGAGGCAGATTCCTTTATTATGGCTAGTTGGGTCTCGATGGGGCATTTCCACGAAAATTGTCCGATGCGCACCTGTATGAAGAATAAGAAGTTCGTAAGTGATGTATTCATGGCCGCGGCGGATTCGCGCAGCGAAGGCGAACTGAAGATCAGCTCTCGTCGAACCCTTCCCAGCGCCAAGAATGGCCCCATGAATCGATGCCCGGTCACGGAGGCTACTTCATGTCGGCTAGTTGTGTCTCGATGAGGCATTGCCACGAAAATTGTCTATTAAGGAACTGCAGAAAGAACAAGAAGTACGTGATCAATGCATTCATGGCCGGCCGGTTTCACTCCCCGAAAGCGAACTGAAGATCACCTGCTTATATAGGGCGTAGTTGTCCTCTTTGTTAAACTATGGTGCACTAATTGGCAGCGGCCAACGACCAAAATTGGCGACGGTGCGGGATTTCTCGCCAGTCAAACCTCCAGTGCTTTTGTCGATCCTTTGACTGCGCCCAGAATGGCATCATGAATCGATGCCCGGTAACGCAGATTTCTTTATGCCGGCTAGTTATGTCTCTGTGACGCATTACCACGAAAATTGTCCTATAAGCACCTGTACGAAGACCAAGACGTTGGTGACCAATGCATTCATGGCCGGCCAGTTTAACTCCCCGAAATGAAAGTTAAGATCCGGTGCATATATAGGCAGCAATCGTCCTCTATGATAAATCATGGCTGGCGAGCTGGTGGCGGCCAACGATCAAAAGCGGCGATGATGCAGGATTCCTCGCCAGTCAAACTTTCGCAGGTCTCGTCGATCCCTAGACAGCGACAAGAACGGCACCTTGAATCAATGTCCCGTGACGCAGATTCTTTTATGACCGCTAGTTGTGTCTCGATGAGGCATTGCCACAAAAATAGTCCGATAAGCACCGGCACGAAGAACAAGAAGTTCGTGAGTGATCCATTCATGGCCGCGCCGGTTTCACGCCGCGAAGACGAACTGAAGGTCAGCCTCTTATATAGGCAATAGTTGTCCTCTATGTTAACCCAGGGTTGGCTAACTGGCAGCGGCCAACGACCAAAACCGGCGACGGTGTAGAATGCCTCACCCGTCAAACCTCCGCAGCTCTCGCCGATCCCATCACATCGCCAAGAACGGCACCATGAATCGATGTCCGGTCGCGCACATTCCTTTATGCCGGCTTGTTGTGTCTCGATGAGGCATCGCCAAGAAAATTGTCCGATAAGCACCTGCATGAAGAACAAGGTGTTCGTCAGCGATGCATTCATGGCGAAGCCGGTTTCACTCCGCGAAAACAAACTGAAGACCAGCTGCATATATAGGCAGTATTTGTCCTCTATGTTAAACCATGGTTGCCCAACTGGCAGCGGCCAACGATAAAGAGCTACGACGGTGCAGAATCCCTCGCCCGTCAAACCTCCGCTGCTCTCGTCGATCCCTTCCCAGCGCCAAGATCGGCACCATGACTCGATGTCCCGTCAAGCAGATTCCCTTATACCGACTAGCTCTTTCTAGATGGGGCAGTGCCACTAAAATCTCCCCATAAGCACCGACATAAAGAACAAGAAGTTCGTCAGCGATGCATTCATGGCCCTGCCGCTTTCACGCACCGGAGGCGAACTGAAGATGAGCCTCTTATATAGGCAGTGGTTGCCCTCTATGTTAAACCATGGTTGGCGAACTGGCAGCAGCCATCGACCAAAACGGCGACGATGCAGGATTCCTCGCCTGTCAAACTTTCGCAACTCTCGTCAATCACTTCACAGCGACAAGAACAGCACCATGAATCCATGTCCCGTGACGCAGATTCTTTTATGCCGACTAGCTCTTTCTCGATGGGGCATTGCCACAAAAATCTTCCGATAAGCACCGGCACGAAGAACAAGAAGTTCCTGAGTGATGCATTCATTGCCGCGCCGGTTTCACGCCACGAAGATGAACTTAAGATCAGCCTCTTATATAGGCAGTAGTTGTGCTCTATGTTAAACAATGGTTGGCGAACTGGAAGCGGCCATCGACCAAAAGCGGCGACGATTCAGGATTCCTCGTCCGTCAAACCTTCGCAGCTCTCGTCGAGCCCTTCACAGCAACAAGGACGGCACCATGTATCGGTGTCCCGTGATGCAGATTCTTTTATGACGGCTAGCTGTGCCTCGATGAGACATTGCCACGAAAAAGGTCCGATAAGCACCTGTACGAAGAACAAGAAGTTCGTGAGTGATGCATTCATGGCCGCGCCGGATTCACACCGCGAAGGCGAAGTGAAGATCAGGTCTCGTACATCCTTTCGCTGCGCCAAGACCGGCACCATAAATCGATGTCTGGTCACGCAGATTCTTTTATGACGGCAAGTTGTCTGTCGATGAAGCGTTTCGGCGAAAGTTGTCCGATAAGCACCTGTACAAAGAACAAGATGTTCGTGAGCAATGCATTCATGGCCGCGCCGGTTTCACGCCCCGAATGCGAGCTGAAGATCAGCAGCTTACATAGGCAGCAGTTGTCCACTAAGTTTACCATGGTTGGCTGATTGGCAGCAGCCAAGGACCAAAAGCGTTGACGATGTAGAATTTCTCGCCCGTCAAACCTCCGCAGCTCTCGCCGATCTCTTCACAGCGCCATGAACGGCAACATGAATCGATGTCCGGTCGGGCAGATTCCTCTATGCCGGCTTGTTGTGTCCCGACGAGGCATTGCCACGAAAAGTGTCCGATAAGCACCTGCACGAAGAACAACAAGTTTATGAGCGATGCATTCATGGCCGGCCGATTTCTCTCCTCGGAAGTGAACTCAAGATCAGCGTCATATATAGGAAATAGTTGTGCTCAATGTTAAACCATGGTTGGCTAACTGGCCGCGGCCAACGACCAAAAGCGGCGACGGTGCGGTATTCCTCGCCCGTCAAACCTCCGCTACTCTCGTCGATCCCTTCACCTGGCAAAGAACGGCGCCATGAATCGGTATCCGGTCACGCAGATTCCCTTATGCCGTCTGGTTGTCTCGATGGGGAATTGCCACGAAAATTGTCCGATAAGCACCTGCACGAAGAACAAGTTCGTGAGTGACGCATTTATGGCCACGCTGGTTTGATGCTTCGAAGGCAAACTGAAGATCAGCTGCTTTTATAGGTAGTAGTTGTCCTCTATCTTAAGCTATGGTTGCCTGAGTGGCAGTGGGCAACGCCGATAATCCGCGGTGGGGCAGAATTACTTGCCGTTGAACTCTTCGCTGCTTACGTCGATCTCTTCACAGCGCCAAGAACGGCACCATGAATCGATGTCTCGTTACGCAGATTCCTTTATGCTCGCTAGTTGTGTCTGCAGCTGTGTCCGTGTTCCTTAAGTTCGGCTGCTACAATGTTCGAATCACGTATTGACCATCGCACTTTGTTTGCCGTCTTTATACTTTACGTGTTACGTGCAAATGCCTTTTTATCTTAAATTGCCAACCTATGAAAAATAACAAGCGAGTATCTAGTTTTCACGCATTATATTCTTGTTATGCCATGCTACTGGTGTTGGCAAAAGTGTGTACTCGGACACTAACAGGAAGCAAGCAGCTTAATTTCTTGCACGTGCAAGGCGCTCACATCCCTCAATATAAATACGTACACCTTGCTTAATCTAGAAACATGCCTCAAGATCTCGGCTGTTCACACTAATTTCTACATAATAAAAAACGAAGAGTGCCCGACATTTGCGTTCATGAGAACAGTGCATAAGCGCGTCCACATTTCGCGACAACGCTCATGTACTCATGTAACCTTTAAGGTTACCTGCGTACCCTAGCACTAGAATTTTCTGTATACCTGGCCACAAAAGAAAATGGACCACGATATCTGAAAAATCGCTGATTATCTCCGCAACCCCACAACGCCTCCTGGTATTTTCATTTCGGGCCTCGACTAGAATATGTTAATAAAATTTGCGTATACACTTGTACTGGCTACTACTAAAAGCTGCCCGGGAATTGAACGTTTTCTGAGCTCTCGTGGTCCGTAAACTTGTGTAGCTGGGTGTATGTGTCCGCGGTCACGAATGCGCATCGCAGCCTGCAAAATAGCTCACACGAAGCAAGACACATACAGCACATTACGAACGACTGCGATGACACAACAATGAATCTCAACGCTATACATTGTATCATCACTTCTTATACACAAACCAGCACTACAGCAACATACAATCTTTTGTGTCGACGAAGCGCGCACACACAACATTACGAACACCGTACGCTGAGGTGGGTGATTACAATCTTTTCATTCTGGTGGCTACCGAACATGTCATAGCTTAGAATTCAGGTGTATGCGATGCTTTTCGCGTTTGTAATGCACACTTAAAAAACCGCCTAAAACACATGAAATCGGTGGCTTCCTTCCTTCCGACTCTTATGCAAACACAAAACACATTCGTCTCTTTCCTTCGGTGATCTCACATACTGAAGAGGTCAGGAAGGGTAGAGCGGCTTGCTGCGTTCGACAAATAGCTTTGCAGGTGCTGAATAGCTCTTGGAATGATCACAACAAACCAGACAATAACAAACTGCCCCTGCAGCCTAGGGGCCCAGGCCTCACGCTCCGCTTCACTTCGAACCAGCGCCATGTATGTGCAGTCGCTGCATGGAGGCAAAAGTTCACGCCTTCCTCTCGTGATGTCATTTCGGCCATTACTGGCGGACCACCCGCTTGTGGTGCGGCTTGCAGCGATAGGCGGCTCAAGCGTAAATCGGCCCTAAATTGGCCCTAAATCGGCCCTTACAGCTGTCGGCCGCGGGCGTTCATCCGCTGCGGGGGCGGTCGGCTCTGTCTTGTTTGACAGAGGGGACAGGTAAGAGCTGGCGGTGGAAGCGAGGCTTCGTCCGGAGGAGCTCTCGCAGGCGAGTTAGTCCAGTCAGGGGGAGGGGGGGCAATGATTGAAGTGCCGGCAGTGTCAGTGCTTGCGGTTGGCGATTAGAAAGTGGCAGCGCTCACGGGGTGCCAGCGGCCAACGAGTAGCTCGTACAACACCCGACAGAGGCAGCGGTGGCTTCAACCTCGGTGTTGTTCGGGTGGTCCGTTGTTTCGGCGAATGCGGCGAGGTGGGCACTGTCAAACACGTTCGGCACCACGAAGCGGAATGAGCGGAAGGGAGCCTCCGGGTCAATAGGCACTCACTGGCTTGGGTGGGCACAACTGCGCAGAGCAGCTGCTATCCTCGGCTGTTTCAGAGGGCGAAGTGACGGCTGACGGCACACTTTGGGATCACGGGGGCACACTGCTCGTCCTGCGACTTGGGTGCTTAAAGGCGGGAGATGACACGCACAGGGCCGAGGTTCCAGTCCAGGTAGGTGTGGCTGAAGAATTCGACTTGTCGAGGGCAAGGGAGCGGCCATACGAAGGTCTGAGGCAGCAGTTAGGATGTTTCCTGAGTGTCATTCATTAGATAGGTGGCCTCAGGGAGGTACAGCTAGAGCTGTGCACGGGCCGCAATTCTAAGCCCATGCCCGGCCAGGGCATTACAACTACCACAGGCGGCCCCTTGCGGCCCGATGCTAAAGAAGCCTGAGTTCACCCGGCCTGGCTCGGCCCTAGGCCGGGTTAAGGCCCGGTCCGAGCCCGGTCCGACCTGCATTAGGGCGACGCTGACACAAAAGGAAACAATCTTTTGTCCCTGTAGATTCTATTTTTGATGAACAAATACATTGGACTTTCTGCTGTACCTACATTCGAGACGACAAGCACATTTTCGCACAAGGTACGCAGTCCAGATCAGGGAGCCCCACCACTCCGTCCGAGACATAGAAAGCCTGGCCCGGGCCAAGCCCAAGCCCGAGTAAGAGAATCTTCAAATGGCCCGAGCCCGGCTCACGGGCCCGGCCGGGTGCGGTCTTTCGGGCCAGCCCGGGCCCGTGTACAGCTATAGGTACAGCGGCTCATCAATCCATGCCTGCTGCCATGCGAGCCCTTGGGCTGCGTCCAGAAAGCGGGCGAGACGAGGTCATTGGAGCGAGGAGCAAAGTCACCTTGTATCGCAGCTCGTACGACACTCAGCGAATTACCGGGGAGAGCGGGGTGGCGGAAAGATGAAAGATATACTTTTGGAAAATTGAGAGGCTTCTTCGTACGTACCACGGTGCGGGATTTCCTTCACTTCCAGGCAAGTTTCTCGTTCGCTTGCTTCGTGGCCCCAGACAAACACCGCCAATTTTAAGAGCTGGCAGGCACATTTCCGCGGGTAAACGATTCTAGACTATCCTTGTTGGTGCCATCCATCTTCCCTAAAACACTGATCAGCTCCAGTTTAGTAAGAAGCTTTTTTGCTTCACTCCTAAGTTTTGTTAGGCACACTGAATCTGTCCTGGTCAACATGGAAAAAAATCTCTCGGAACCTTTCCCACGTAGCAGGTGATGCGGTAGCACAGTGAACCCACGTTTCTTGTCCACCCGAACTTCACATGGCTTGTGACCCCTCAGCTAATCTAACTTGCTGTTTAGGGGCAGCTTGTTCATGTGACCAACATTAGGATAGAGCACATTAACGCCACGCTAGACAGAGCCGTCATTTGCACTTTCCCGTGCACGTTTCGCGACTTCTCTCCCAAAGGTCAGTAGTCCAGGACTGTCCTTGTTAGGTTTCGCTGCAAATTTTGGCCAGAGTTGTAAAACTTAACGCACATCATCAGGTAATTACACGTTGTGAAAGGTGGGCAGGCTGTTCCTTGTGACAAGGCCCTAGGGAGGACGGAGGCTCCGGAGCAGAGTCAGTATACGTTGCCAGTAGAATTCCATCGTCTGTGCCAGGATGTGAAGGAAGTCCAAAAACAAGAAAGCGGCTGACAGATGGAATAGCACACTGTGGTATAAATTTTTTAAACAGGGATGAAGTACCTCAGACAGGCTGGCGAACGTTTCGATAGGTGGACCTATCTTCGTCAAAGGCGGCCTCGTCATCCTCGGCGTGTTAGTTTTAAAGGGTTAGTGCAGTGACGTCACGTGCGGGTGTTGTCGCTGGCGGCTGGTTTTAAAGAGAGAGATCACAAGAGGGAACAGGCGCTGTCGTCCGACGTCTGTGAGCCTCATTCTCGAGACGAGGGGACAAGAGCGTGAGAGTGGGCACGCGGGGAGGAAAGAAAAGAAATAGAAGCAGAAAAAAGGGGAAAAAAGGAAAAAAAGGGAGGGAGGAGCCAGGGCCGTACCAAGACACAACAAGGGGGGGGGGGTAAAGAAAAAGAAAAATGAAATCTTTAAGAAATACGGGGGCTTGGGAGCGTGTTGGGGATGCGAAAGGTTAGGAGGTATTCAGGGGGAGTCGTTGGCGGCATGTTTTTGAGGCATTAGAACGGCCGGTCAAGCAATAGGTCGAGTAATTTTGAAATAGTTAAGGTGGCGACGAGGAGTCTGCGGTGCAATGTGTGGGGTGACTGAAAGGCAGCGGCATGGTCTTTCAAGGGGCACTGCCCCACGCGCTTAACGTAGGTGTCGTTACGGCGGCATCCAGAAGGCGATACTCTGGGTTGAGGCGCCGAAAAAGGCATATTGACTTCGGAATGTGTTGTCGAGGGGGTTTCAAAAAAAAAGGACTAAAAAGGGGGGCAGGGGGAAGGGGGGGCGAAATCGGTATAGCAAACAGGAGGGTGACGCGTGCAGAAGCGGGCTGGGGCAAGTGTACATGGAAGAAGGGGATCGTACAGTTGGTATAGACGTAAAATCCTGAAAGAGTACATTAAATTGAGTAGTAGGCAGGAAATTTTTTTTTCCCGAAATGGAAGAGTAGGTGAGGTTAAGAATTAAAGTTGGCTGGTGGCCTAGTGTGTTTTGTGTATTGGTTGATGATAGGAGAGTTTCAGATTTAAGTTACAGCTTTTAAAGATTCTAAGTTGCCGCGTGCCAAATTAATTCCTGTCGGGTGTAGGCAATTAAACTTGTGTATGAGGTATGATTCCGTGTACTTCCTTTCGCGAGGGGAACGGAAATTTGTTTGTATTATATAGAGCCTTGCTTTGTCAAACATATGTCCATGTTCATTAAAGTGGCTGGCTACTGCTTTGGGTAAATTGTGTTTTGTGTCCGCGCGGTGGCCATTGAGTCTTGTATTGATTTGTTGTCCGGTCTCACCTATGTATTGTTTGCTACAAGCGGCGCATTCTAGACAGTAGACTACATTGCTTGATGTGCAGGTGAAAGCCGAAGTTACCTTGTGTGTGTAATTCGACGCTGTACTTTTTACTGTAGTAGTGGATTGAATGTGTTTGCATGTAGAGCACCTGGGGCGACCACAGGGATTGGTTCCCAACTTCTTCTTTTTCTGTAGTTTGGCGTGCACAAGAACATCTTTAAAATTAGTGTTGCGTCTGTAGGCCACTCTGGGAGGGTCGGGAAAAATCTTCTTAAGTTTCTGGTTGCTGGTGAGAATCGGGTAGTATTTACTTGGGATGTTATTCACGTTTGGGAGTGCGTTTGAGAATTTAGTAGTAAGAAGAGGCGTTGTTGTTCTTGTGATCTTCGGGCGGGGATTGAGGACCTCGGCTCGATCAAGTTAGGTTGTAGCGATGTAAGCTGTTTGAAGGTCACTGTTTGGGTGGTTCCTGTTTGATAGCGTTTCTTTAAGGTGATCGAGTCTATCTATGTAGTCTTGGTTTTCAACGCAAATGCGACGTAGTCGTGCGGCTTGGCCTTTAAAGATGCCTTGTTTGCAATGTCTGGGATGGTGGCTGGTATATTTTAGCTACTGTTGTTTGTCGAAAGGTTTCCTATACAGCGTTGTCTTTAGTTCACCATTGTCAATGTATATTGTTGTGTCCAGAAAGTTTATGCGCTCAGTTGAGGATTCTGATGTGAATTTTATTGTTGGGTGAACAGAATTTAGAAAGGCTACATATTTATCTAGACTGTCTTGGCCATGTCCCCAGATTATGAGTATGTCGTCCATGTATCGTAGGTATGTGTGGGGCTTAGTAGTGCAGCGCGATAGGAAATCTGTTTCTAGAATCCCCATAAATATGTTCGCGTAGGTTGGTGCAAAAGGCGTACCCATGCTTGTACCATGTATCTGTAGGTAGTAACTCTCTTCAAATTCGAAGTAGTTATGTGTGAGAACTAATTCAAGGAGAGACAGGTAAACTTCAGTAGAGTCTTGTGCACTGGGTTTAGACAGCGTTTGTTTTATCGAAGATAAACCATCAGGGATTGGAATGTTGGTGTACAGCGCCGTGACGTCTAGTGTTGCGAGAATTGTGTTGTGGGGTAGTGTGCCTTTAGTATTAATGTCTTCTATAATTCTCAGCAGGTGGGGCGTATCTTGTACAAATGACGGAAGTGTTTTCGGCAAGTTACCAAGGTAGTGGTTAAGGAATGTGGAGATGCTCTCTGTCGGGGTGTTGTTGTTTGATACTATCGGACGGCCTGGGATAATAGCAGTGTATAGTTCAGCGGATGGAATTTTATGAATTTTCGGAAGGAGGTAAAAACGTCCGGCAGTTTTGTTGCTTGGTTTAAGAAATTTGTATTCTGATGGTGTTATCAATTCATCAGCCAAAAGTGATTTCAGCCTGTTGGTAATTGTCACTGTATAGGACAATGTCGGATCGTTATCTAGTTTGCGGCAATGTTCTGGGTTGTTTAGTTGTCTGTAAGCCTCGTGCTTGTATTTTTCTATTGGCCAAATAACTATACTTCCACCCTTATCTGCTTCCTTAATAACAATGTCATTCCGGCAGCTCAGATTTGAAATGATATGACTCTCCCACGCAGTTATGCTATTAGGTCGCTTAGACGTCTTGGATTGGCTTATAATTTCTTTAGTGATAGTTTTAAGGTATATGTCAAGTTCTATGGCTTGTTCTGGTTCAGGAGTCCAAGTGGATTGGGCTCTAAGTGGTGTCGTCCCGGTGTCTGGTGTGTCTGCAAAAAAGTGTCGGATACGCATTCGTCGGCAGAATTCTGAGAGGTCCTTGTGAAGCTCGAATTCATTTATTGTGTTGTTCGTGGGGCAAAAGTTTAAGCCCTTCCTGAGTACGGCTATTTCTTTTTGACTTAATGTTTTAGAAATGTCTATAACATTCGAGCGGTTTAGTTCTGTGGAATTTCCTTACTGTCTGGTCCTTCTAAGCTCGAGGTCCCTCTTGTCTGGGTGTGGTGGCTGTTTGGCTGGGAGGTTGTTTTTTGATTAAAATTTGCTTTTTTCCTCTGTTTTTGAACCAATTTTCTAGATTGTTTTTCGCCGTAATGTTCTAAATCTCTCCTCTCATCTGGTGTCAGGGTTATGTTCCTAAGTCTGTGGTTAAAAGTTTTGATTTGCTCTTCGCAGTGTTCTTTGAGGATATTCAAAAGTGAAAGTGAGGCATTATGTAATGTTGTTTGCCAGTTTGCGCGATGGTGTGGTGGGAGTGTTCCTAGAGCTGGTACAGCCTTGAGTGTTAGGCCTTTAGGAATTATATTTTTCTCGGTGCAGCTTGTGTAGGTTTTCAGATGGGAGGTGTAGCTCACATGTTTTTTGGTAAGTTTTCTAGCCTGTAGGAATTCGGTGCTTCGTGGCATTGAGGAATTATTGATTTGCGATGTCTGTCATTTACTTGTCTTCTTGCGGGCAGATTTGCGTGGGGTGTTTTTCCGTTCGGCCGGTTTATTATCGTATGCCTGGCTTAATTCGATCTCGGTCTCTGTTTGAGTTTGTGTGTGTGCAGGCAGGCGTGTGGGGGTCTGTGTGTAGAATTCGGTGGTGGGTTTTCTGTTGTCTGTTGCCATTGTGTCTGTTTGCATGGTGGTTGATGTCATTTTTGGTGGTGTGTGTGCCTTCTGGTTCTTTTCACATTCCACTGTCTGTGTTCCAACTGTTCTTGTGTTGACTGTTTCACTTGTGCAGTGGCTTGCTTCACATTGCACTGTCTGTATTCCCTGTGTCCTCGAAGTGACTGTCACAGTTGTGTTGTTCGCGGTTGCACGTTCCGCAGAGTTGGTGGAGGTGGTATTTGAGGTGGAATTTAAAAGAGTTTTTCTGTACTTGTCCTTAATAAAGGACTTGATGTGTTGGGAAACTAGCTCTATTCCACTGCGGTTCAAGTGGAAGCCATCCCAAGCTAGGTGTTCGTGTGGTGCTTCGTGTATTTCTGCGTGGTGCATGGTGTCAACATTCTTATGGACGTTTTCTAAGTTGGAAATTAGTGAGTTTAGCTTGTTAATCTCCTCATTGTGTTTCATGAGTGCATTAGTTTGGTAGAATAGTGGGCGGTGTTTGTTTTGTAGGCGGCGAGCGACAGTCGTTATGGTTATGTGTGCGTTTGGGCGAGCGGCTTGAATGGTTCTTATTACGTCGCTCATGGACTCTATCGTGTCCGCGGCGCTTTGTGTTCTTAGGTTGTTTGTGCCTACATTGATAATAAAGTGTGTGGTGTCAATTGGCGCATGACATACTAGCGGTAGAATATCTGATGTTTGTGCCCCACTAAGGTGTTTTATGTATGGTGCGTGTGGGCCTGGTGGAAAATGTTCCTTCAGGTATCTATACTGGCTGTCTCCAAGGACTGCTACATGGGCAAAGGATAACAAGGGGCACTTACCCTGTTCCGTCATCGTCAGCTGTCATGGAAGTCCAAAAACAAGAAAGGGGCTGACAGATGGAATAGCACACTGTGGTATAAATTTTTTAAACAGGGATGAAGTACCTCAGACAGGCTGGCCAACGTTTCGATAGGTGGACCTATCTTCGTCAAAGGCGGCCTCGTCATCCTCGGCGTGTTAGTTTTAAAGGGTTAGTGCAGTGACGTCACGTGCGGGTGTTGTCGCTGGCGGCTGGTCTTAAAGATAGAGATTACAAGAGGGAACAGGCGCTGTCGTCCAACGTCTGTGAGCCTCATTCTCAAGACGAGGGGACAAGAGCGTGAGAGTGGGCACGCGGGGAGGAAAGAAAAGAAATAGAAGCGGAAAAAAGGGAAAAAAAGAAAAAAAAGGGAGGGGGGAGCCAGGGCCGTACCAAGACACAACAAAGGGGGGGGTAAAAGAAAAAGAAAGATAAAAATGAAATCTTTAAGAAATACGGGGGCTTGGGAGCGTGTTGGGGATGCGAAAGGTTAGGAGGTATTCAGGGCGAGTCGTTGGCGGCATGTTTTTGAGGCATTAGAACGGCCGGTCAAGCAATAGGTCGAGTAATTTTGAAATAGTTAAGGTGGCGACGAGGAATCTGCGGTGCAATGTGTGGGGTGACTGAAAGGCAGCGGCATGGTCTTTGATGGGGCACTGCCCCACGCGCTTAACGTAGGTGTCGTTACGGCAGCATCCAGAAGGCGATACTCTGGGTTGAGGCGCCGAAAAAGGCATATTGACTTCGGAATGTGTTGTCGAGGGGGTTTCAAAAAAAAGGACTAAAAAGGGGGGCAGGGGGAAGGGGGGGCGAAATCGGTATAGCAAACAGGAGGGTGACGCGTGCAGAAGCGGGCTGGGGCAAGTGTACATGGAAGAAGGGGATCGTACAGTTGGTATAGACGTAAAATCCTGAAAGAGTACATTAAATTGAGTAGTAGGCAGGAAATTTTTTTTTCCCGAAATGGAAGAGTAGGTGAGGTTAAGAATTAATGTTGGCTGGTGAGTATCGCCTTCTGGATGCCGCCGTAACGACACCTACGTTAAGCGCGTGGGGCAGTGCCCCTTGAAAGACCATGCCGCTGCCTTTCAGTCACCCCACACATTGCACCGCAGACTCCTCGTCGCCACCTTAACTAATTCAAAATTACTCGACCTATTGCTTGACCGGCCGTTCTAATGCCTCAAAAACATGCCGCCAACGACTCCCCCTGAATACCTCCTAACCTTTCGCATCCCCAACACGCTCCCAAGCCCCCGTATTTCTTAAAGATTTCATTTTTCTCTTTCTTTTTCTTTTACCCCCCCCTTTGTTGTGTCTTGGTACGGCCCTGGCTCCCCCCTCCCTTTTTTCCCTTTTTTCCCCTTTTTTCTGCTTCTATTTCTTTTCTTTCCTCCCCGCGTGCCCACTCTCACGCTCTTGTCCCCTCGTCTTGAGAATGAGGCTCACAGACGTGGGACGACAGCGCCTGTTCCCTCTTGTAATCTCTCTCTTTAAAACCAGCCGCCAGCGACAACACCCGCACGTGACGTCACTGCACTAACCCTTTAAAACTAACACTCCGAGGATGACGAGGCCGCCTTTGACGAAGATAGGTCCACCTATCGAAACGTTGGCCAGCCTGTCTGAGGTACTTCATCCCTGTTTAAAAAATTTATACCACAGGATGTGAAGGAAGTGTTTCATGTTGACCACGTTTGGGCTGTATCCTCCCAAGTTTAACCTTGTGTACAAGCACTGGTTGAAGAGACCGGCTGGTTTTCTCCATTCAGCTCTGAGAATTTTAGGGATCTACTTTCCATAGCCCATGGAAGGGCTAAGATGAGCCGAAAAGGCTTGATTTTGGGGAGAAGGATGTTGGAGCAAATGAGAATTGTTTACGGTCTGGTGTTGCAGAATGCATACTTAAGAAATTAAAAAAAGCTGGTTGCGCACAGAGGCAGTTCACAGAAGTGCAAAGTCGTGATAGTGCAAGAAAGGCATTTATTCCATATATTCATTTATTTGTATCCTACCTAGTTTGGTCGGATTGCAAATGTTGACGCTTTTTCCAAGCCTACACAACTGGTGTCACTGAGTACGCAAACTTGCGCTGCGTTACAAGTGAAAGCCTAGTGTAAAACTAATCAGACAGATATTGGCATAATGGGGCCAGTGTGTCGTATATGCGATACCTCATGGATGTGGTAAAGCCTACATGGAGCAAACCCGCCAATGCATTAAAGGGCCCCTGAAACGGTTCGGACAAATTTTGTAGACGCGTAGGGTACAGCTTAAGCAGAACATTCGCACCACAATTTAAGTGAAGCGTTACGTAATAATGGAGCTGCAAGCGATTAGAAGTTACCCTCCTCCCTAGCTATGCTTTTCCTCCTCAACTCGCTCGCCGAGCGAGCGGCGCTAAGCTCCGCCTTCACTGGTTCAGCGTCACGATGCGACGTCACATCGCTCACTTCCGGTTGTTTAGGAGCACGCCCCCTCCCGCGCGGGACCTCTCCGCTAGCCGCTTGGCCGTCGACCGAGAGCTATCGAAGCAGCGTGCGTTGCGAGCATTCTGTCGTAGCGCTGAACGTGTCCGGTACTCCGCTAAAAACAGGCAAGCGGGTCATTTCGGCAAATGACTGGAGGCATAAACTCAAGTTGATGAAGGAACTTTAGCGTAGACGTACGTGAGCAGCCTGATCGGTCTGCACGGTCCAGACACTTGCTGGCGCAGCGCTTAACCAGTCAAACAAAGCGCTAATATGGCTCTAACCAAGTGTAAAGCATTTTAAATATTTATAAATCAACGTGTTGATGATTACACTCCTGCGAAAAATACACACCAGCAGCAAAGGATACACTTCGTTGCTGCTACTGTGTATGGTTGAGCTCTGTGCCACCAGGTGGCTGCACCGTGCAGACCGTTCACATTTGCCCTTCTGCTCATCTCGTGGCTCATCCCGGCACAGTCAAGCGGCCAAACCCTGTCCCCTTGCGCTTGCGTTTGCCCTAATACTGGACTCGCGGTTTGCAGGTCGCTAGGTTTGCAGTCCACAAGGCAACAAAGTCTAATCATAGTGCTCGCGAAAAGACTGAGACCGACTCTGACCGCGGAGCTCTCGTCAAAATGGAGTACGTTGTAACACAAGCAGACGACACTTGCTGTGTGCCGGAAGTGCTGAAGTGTACTAAAAAACTATTCTTGTGTATTCTCTTTAAGTTATTTTCTTTTTACAAAAACAAAGTAACTAACATTCCAACTATTACGAGCACCATTTGTTCACCATAAAGTTGGAAAAATTATCGACCACGCGCCCTGGTCAGCCAATCAGATAGCTCGCCCATGTGACGTAATATGGGTTATTTGCATCATATGGGTAGGGGCGGCTTAAAATTCCGCCGAGCAGTGCGCTGCGATCGGCAGCGATGTGTATTTTTAAAACCTTATAATAAATTACACGCTTTACGCAGAGCACTTAGATGCATCAATTAATGATCAGAAGAACCTACTCTAACGACTCAGTACGTTTGTAGAAAATCGCCAAAATCGTGTCAGGGTGCCTTTAACCATCGACTTAGGGAACGCCACAACAATGTCAACAATACTATTCAAGGTCATCTAGGTGTGCACTGTCACGACTGTTGGAGCAAACCTGTCGTAGATAAATGCGACGTTGTGTCTAGGCGCAAACCAAGCCTGACTGGAGTAACCTTCGAGGCTGCCGCAATTTCACGTGAATGAAATAACTGCGTCTGTTGTCCATCGATACCCTTGTGCGAAGAAGAGGTGACCTACCTAGGTTCAAATAGCAGGGTGCGATAACGTTAGGAGCAGGTTCCCTGCTCATGTGTGATTTTATTGTTTGTTTGCCAAGTGTTCACTATACAACTAGCTGCGCACCGCGAAAATAAACTTTTTTGTTGAAAAGTCTAACCTGCGTCTGTCTATTTTGTGCACCTCCTTTGTCTCCGTTGGTTCCGGCGCTTTACCCTTTTACTGTGTTGTCAGGACACGAAGATAGCGACGAAGACTGCTGAAGCGTTCGCTACTAATAGGTCCCGTGACATGCGCGTTGCAAGGCCGTTCGTGGGTCGGCATCATTTAGAAATTTATTACCTAACCTCTAATCGTTAAGGTTTTACACGTGATTGTGCCTCGGTACATCATCCTCATCATCGTCATGATCATCACTCCATTCTATGTCCACTGCAGGACGAAGGCCTCACCCTGCTATCTCCCATGAGCCCTGTCCTGCGCCAACCGATTCCAACTAGCGCCCGCGAATTTCCTAATTTCATTGCCCCTCCTAATTTCCTGCCGCCCTTGAATGCTCTTTCCTTCTCTTGGTACCCATTCTGTAAGCCTAATGGTACAACGGTTATCTATCCTGCGCTATACATGTCCTGCTCAGATCCATTTTTTTCTCTTAATTTTAATTAAAATATCGGCTATACCCATTTGCGCAGTGATCCACACTGCCCCCTTTCACTCTCTTAAAAATTAAATTAAATTATGGGGTTTTACGTGCCAATACCACTTTCTGATTATGAGGCACGCCGTAGTGGAGGATTCCGGAAATTTCGACCACCTGGGGTTCTTTAACGTGAACCTAAATCTAAGTACACGGGTGTTTTCGCATTTCGCCCCCATCGAAATGCGGCCGCCGTGGCCGGGATTCAGCAGCCTAACACCATAGGCACTGAGCAACCGCGGCGGGTTTTTTTCACTCTCTTAACTTTATGCCTAGCATTCATTGTTCCATCAGTCTTTGTGAGGTCCTTAATTGCTATCGAGCTTCCTTGCCAGTCTCCAAGTCTGCCTCATATGTCAGCCCGGTAAAATGCACTGAGTGTAACATTTATTTTCAATGATAATGGTAAGCTTCAAGTCAGGAGCTGACAATATCTGCCGTATAAGATACAATCTATTTTTATTCTTCTTTGAGCTTCCTTCTCAAAATCAGGGTTCTCTGTGAATAATTCACCTAGGTAAACGTACTCCTTCACAGACTCTAGAGGCTGACTGGCGATCTTTAACTCTTGTTTCCTTGCCCTGCTATATATCATTACCTCTGTGTTCTGCATAATAATCTTCCACCCCACTCTTGCAATCTCTCTGTCAAGGTCCTCAATCCTTTGTTGTAACTCGTCTGCTCTATTGCGGAATAGAACGATGTCATCAGCAAACCAAAGGTTGCTGATTTATTTGCCGTCGATCATAACTTCTGAGCCTTCCCGGTTTAGTAGCTTGAATGCTTCTTCCAAGCACGCAGTGAATAACATTGGAGAGATCGTGTCCCTTTGTCTGACCCCTCTCATTATAGATATCTTCCTACTTTTCTTGTGATGAATTAAGGTAGCTGCGGAGTATATACATGTTTATTGCAGTAAGCTACTGCTGCTACTGTGCACTCGTTCGTGTTTTTCTTTGTCGTCCCGGTGTCTTCACGCCTTTCTTACTTGGGCGTGTAATACCAGCACGCCAACCATTCAGTACTTTTAATCTGCGTACCCATTGATGCACCCACTGAACACAAGCCATATTGAAGGCGTCTTGAACCAGCGAAAATTAACTAAAGCATCTACAACTATTTAGGGCGGGTAGAAAACGTCTTCTGCGCTCGCCTGGAAGACGTACGACACACGGCTAGGAGGCGTCTTGTGAAGATTACTTCTGCCTACATATTCATAAGACGCCTTTAAAATATTGTCAGAACACGAATTGAGAATGTTTTGTGTGACTGTATGGAAGATTTCTATGCTACTCTGTTTTTTGCATATATATCTAAAATGAGTCATTGCAGTATTTTTATCAGCCTACCCGGCTGTTACATAACTAGCTTCCCAAATTTACAAGACCTTGTATATATACATCGACTTCTTAGTACCCTGTCATAACGCCTATATATACATCACGAAAAAAATATTGGATCAAGCATGAAATAGCCGTTCATTCGAGTGACAGCGTGTACCTAGGTGCATAGGCGAAGATCAATCAAAACTTTGGTGAATACGCAATTTGGTTCCTAATAAATACAAGGACGTGCGTAAACGCGCATAAGAAACGCGCACATAGGCGAAAATAAAGCGCGGCATACTGTTCGACGCGTGGCTTTCGCAGTTTCAATCTTTCTTAGAGAGATACAAGTAAGTGGTTGCTTTTATTTGTACTATTTTCATAAGAGGATCAAATAATTGTATACCGATGCCACACGACTTGCTAAAGAGCTCTTGCTATACGGCTCTCACTAAACAAAGCGCAACAATGCACATGGACGCGGATGTATTTCGCAGCATTTTTTTTTTTTACTGCTGTAGAATGTGGCGACTGCCCCAGGGTGGCGCCAACTCACAGTGGCGAGATATGTGCGCTTTTTTTTTGCGATGATTTCTGGCTTTGCGTATGTCCATCGCTTCCTCACAGGCCCTAGGCAATACGGAGGTTAGTCGGAGTGGAAAAAGTCAATCGTCCGAACGGAAAGGATATTCACCCTGCATGCCATCAAACAATTCACAAAATACAATAGCTATTTATTGGTTTATGTAAAAAAGCCTTCCAGTTAATGTGTTGCTGCTACTGGGATATTGAACACGGTGTATTTATTCGCGATCATAAATACACATACGATTGTACAAATCAGCTCGCTTCAGCTTCCCAGCAAAAATGTCAGCCTTGTGTGGAGCATGGAAGTCCTTCTTGACTGCAACTCCTAACATCAAAACTGCAACCGATCGCGTAAAAAATTGAGAGTAAAATATTCAATAAATTCAGACACGATCTGCCCAAGCATCTTACAAACACATCACACCAAATGCTTCCTAACAGCCAGGAAAAAAAACAATTTGAATACCTTTACCCAAGGAACAGAAACTAGTTCAAAGAATCAATATGGCAGCAGTACGACCAACCCCAAGATAGTATAAAATAATAGAGCGCAATAATGGCGTAAAAAAAAACCTGTTAAATGAAAATCTCAGCACACTTGTACCTAGTAATTTCGTTCTTTTTACCCTGGATAAGATAGATAAATTACTAATTAAGCGAGGCTACTGGCAAGCAGAAACAAAATTTTTTGAAGTGTGCGATTCAGCGCCAGGTTATTAAACTTGAAACCCCGACAGTTCAAGGCGCTACGACCTTGCATCCAAGATTACTGTCAAATTAGCAATATATCTGCGTTAATTACAAAAGGTAAGGCAGGTATTTGTCAGATTTCATTCAATTACACTGTTAATAAAAAAACAAATTACGGAGCAAGTCACAATCTTCAGAACAAATAGACGGTAGGCATTTTAGATAGATCGGTTTAAAATAAGAGAAAGCTAAGCAAGCTTTGCATAGGTAGCACATAGTCCATGTTTTATTTAGCCTCATTTCCTTTACAGCACATCCGTCAAAACACAAGAGCTGACATCCTGAAGCCACAAATAAGCGAGTTTTGGCCTAACAAAATTTCAAAGCACAACTAACTGCTCGGTATCCTATTAAAGATATGAACACGCGTTTGCATCTTGTTCATCGCTTCGCGACGACACCAAAAAGAGATCGCATAGAAAACAACCAGTCACCTGCAACTGCACGTACATATACGTGCATTCATTAGTACCCACGCATGCCGTACAACACACGTGTACAAACAGCATCACCCTGCACAGTAAATGCAAAAGTGCCCGCAGCAGCTCTGGTAATTCTCTGAAACGCAACACTAATACGTATCCTTTGCTTCGACACGCAGACGATCCGTAACAATAGGTATTGGCACTAGCTCGTTCTAGATGCTTGTCGTAGTGAATACATCGAAGAAAATGCAAGCACGGTCATTTCTACAGACGCAGAAGACGAACATCCGTAGAGCACAACGTCGTTGAACTCATTTATCCAAAAAGAAGTATTGTCACCTAGCAGTTAAGGCGCAAAACCTGTGATTAACCAAATCAGCATTTTATTGGGCGAACTTTTGCCCATGAAAACCGGCTACACTCAAAGAACAACGATAACGGCGAACACATTTGGCCATCGCCGAAACTCTGACCAGCGGGTCAAGCGAGTCGGCTTTTATACACCAGTGGTCTAATGTTCCAGAGTAATCGCTGGGACCCGTGTGTCTTCCACAAAGTTCTACACCATTCGCGTCGCGCATACATGCAATCAGATTACATGAGGTTCGGTGACAGACAGCTGGTGGAACTGTCGATAACATTCGAGAAACTAGCTGTACATGCAGGCGCGTCCTGCGCTGTGTGATAACATTTGTTAGGCGGTGAAACAGGTGACCCGACAAAGATCAACATGTACACGTGTCAATACTCCCCCATAAAATGCATCGCCTCGATGCCGCAAACAAATGAAAGTAATAAACAAACACACCCGTAGCAAAGAAACAACAAACTAAGGAAGTTCACCAGCATGAGTAAAAGGGCTTAAGACACACCACGTGGAGCACTTCAGAACGCGCTCGGTGCCGCTATAAATGCGAAATGCCGTCTGGCACGACCTCATAGTCCAGTTCGCCAACACGTCAGATGATCTTGTAGGGTCCGAAATAGCGTCGCAGTAGTTTCTCATTGAGTCCTCGTCGACGTATTGGGGTCCAAAGCCAAACACGGGCACCAGGCTGGTACTGGACGTAGCATCGTCGGAGGTTGTAGTATCGGCTGTCCGTACGCTGCTGGTTCTTGATCCGTAGGTGGGCGAGCTGTCCGGCTTCTTAGGCGCACTGTAGATAGGTAGCGACGTCAAGATTCTCTTCGTCGGTGACGCGCGGCAGCATGTCACCAACGGCCTCGTCGTCCTCGTCGAGAGTACTTGTCGGGTTCCAGCCGTAAACCAGCTCGAACAGCGTGATTTGTGTTGTTTCTTGCACCGTCGTGTTGCAAGCAAAGTTTATGTATGGCAGGACCGTGTCCTGCCTCTTGTGCTCGACGTCGGCATGCTAGTCGGCGAGGATCTTGTTCAGGCGCTCCGTGCGACCATTCGTCTGCGGGTGGTAGGCAGTTGTCCTCCTGTGGCTTGTCTGGCTATATTGCAGAAAGGCTTGGGTAAGCTCTGCTGTAAAGCCCGTTCCTCTGTCAGTGCTGAGGACTTCTGGGCACCATGTCACAGCATTACGCGCCAGACAAAAATTTTACCACATCGACTGCGCTGCCTTTCGGTAGAGCTTTAGTTTCAGCGATGTAAGTGAGAGAGTCCGTCGCCATGACGATCCATTTAGTCCCGGATATTGACGTCGGAAACGGTGCCAAGAAATCCATCCCGATCTGCTGGAATGGTCGGCGAGGAGGTTCGATCGGCTGTAGCTATCCTTCTCGCTTTGTCGGTGGTGTCTTGCGTCACTGACAATCTCGGCATGTCTTAACGTAACGGGCGACGTCGGCTGTCAGGCACGGCCAGTAATATCTTTCCCGTATCCTCGACAGCGTCCAGGAGAATCCGAGGTGCCCAGTGGTTGGATCATCGTGTAGGGCGTTGAGTACTTTTGGACGCAGCGAGGACGGAACAACAAGAAGGTAATTGGCGTGGACTAATAAGAAGTTCTTCTTCACGAGCAGGTTGTTTTGTAGCGTGAACGAAGACAATCCGCGCCTAAATGCCCTAGGGACAACGTCGGCGTTCCTTTCAAAATACTCGACGAGGCCTTTTAGCTCCGGGTCTGCACGTTGCTGTTTAGTGAAGTCTACCGTATTTATTATTGCAAGGACGGTGTCGTCGTCCTCGTCGTCTTCATGCGGGGGATCGATGGGCATGCGTGATAGGCAGTTGGCGTTCGACTGTTTTCGTCCGGACTTGTAGATTACCGCGACGTCATATTCTGGCAGTCTGAGGCTCCACTGGATGTCACGTAGCAGTGACGGTGAAGAAGCCAGCAAAACTGATTACCGAAACTAGCGTTTTATTGGGCAAACTTGTGCCCACAAAAGCAGGCTACACTCAAAGAACAGCGATAGCGGCGAACACACTCGACGATCGTCGAAAATCTGATCAGCGGGTCAAGCGCGTCGGCTTTTATACAGCAGTGGTCGAATGTTCCTGAGTAATTGCTGGGGCACGCGTGTCTTCCACAAAGTGCTACACCATTTGCGTTGCGCATATAAGCAATCAGATTACACAAGGTTCGGTGACACACAGTGGATAGAACAATCGATAACACTCCAGAAACTTCGTATACATGGAGTTGCGTCCTGCTCTGTGCGATAACATTTGTGAGGCCGTGAAATGGGGACACCCCATAAAGATAAACATATACACATGTCAATATAAAATACGAAAAATTCAGAGCGAAACTGCACCCGTCAGTACTAAACGGCGATGCGATGGCAGAAGAGAACTGCGATAATAATAATAATAATAATAATATTAATAATAATAATAATAATAATAATAATAATAATAATAATAATAATAATAATAATAATAATAATAATAATAATAATAATAATAATAATGCCTTTATTTTCTATCTTAACGAAGTGGGAGGCAGAGAGAAAACGCTAGATTTCCAGATTGACGGGCTCTCGCGTCCCCGATACAAATACATGATGTTTAGAAAAAAAGGCAAACAGTACAAGCATATCAGCACAGACAAAAAGAGATATCACATTGCACAAACAAATGAAAATGTTAACAGAAATGTACAGTTTCAAAAAACAAGGTGATGTGCGTAATATCATGTCGTACATTTTAAACAAAAAGTGCCACCCTCTTTCGTATAACTGAACCAAATGACGCAAATCTTTGTGCCGAATGCGTTGGAGATTTAAATTGTCATTTTGGCACCGGTTTAGGAAATATGGAAGAGTGTTTCTGAGCATATGTTGTCCGTAAACTGTTCTGAATGAATGTATGTGCCAAATATCGGTGTTTCTGGTTGCGTACGTAATATTTCTTTTCTGCGGTGATGTCAGTTGTGCAATAAAACGAGACGTTGTTTCTGAGTTCGGTAATGTATTTAGAAATTAGGTGGTATGCGTACAGTTCATGAATCGGCACTGTTTTGTCTTTCATAAAGAGCGGTTTAGATTGGTGGTCATATGCTACATTGCATATTATTCTGAGCATTGTTTTCTGCTGAACGCGAAATTTTCGTAGATTCTTGAGGGATGTTTCCACTCGACCAAATGGCAATAATTTAGATGGCAACAGAACAATGAATAGTGAAGTAGCATCCTCACTTTTATAGGGAGGAGGTGCTCATCAGTGTAACTCAATTCAATGACCCGTGAGAGTTTACATGCTACGTAATTGGTGTGGTCATAAGAATGGAATTTTGTAGTTTGCCCAATGCTCGACGGCCCAAGTGGCATTTTGACGCCTCAATCTATCACGTGACCAGAAGCATTGAAGAAAGGGTGTTGGATAAGTTCGCCCTCGCTCTGCCTTTAAGTTTTCACTCCCAACCTGCCTTTCCGTTCTTTCACCCTTTCACATCATTCCGCCGGTCGCGACGCCGGTGTCTGGGGCGCCCGTTGTTCGGCGGAGTCGTTTCGCCCAGGTTGGCGCTTTTGTCGGAAGGCGCCTTTGTTTAAATTTAGAACACTGGCTGAGCATGCCCTTCATTTTTGTGGTTTCGATGTGTTAACCAACGACCCCTTGCTGACCCTTGGAGTACGTGGTGTCACTTCTTTCACTCGGAAAGCGGATACAGCCTCGTCAATGCCTGCATTTCGCCGACAAAAAAAGGTGAGCACCGCATGAAAGCGCCTTATTTCTGAGCATTGTTACCCCGAAATGGTCCTTTGCATTGACATGTTAAGTATGCGCGACGCGTTTGAAAGGTATACAGTGAGCTTGCCGTCGTGTCAAGTTTAATATTAAGACATGTAATTTCAGAGATAAATGCATGTTTTGCAAAGTGAAGCTTTCTTTGCCTTTTCCTTCTATTTCCTCCGGGTTGCCGATGACATCGTTCCATTCAGCAACACTGCAGACGAGTTACAACAAATGATTGGGGACCTTAATAGTGAGAGCGTAAGAGGGGGGCTAAAGTATAATATGCAAAGACAAATATAAGGATGAATAGCCGGGCAAGGGAACAAGAATTCAGGATCGCCAGTCAGCCTCTAGGGTCTGTGAAGGACTTTGTTTACCCAAGTCAACTGATCACGGGGAATCCTGACCATCAGGAGAAAATTCCCAGATAAATAAAAATGCATTGGATCGCATACGGCAGACATCGTAAGCTCCTGACTAGAAGCTTACTCACCCGCCGTGGTTGCTCAGTGGCTATGGTGTTGGGCTGCTGAGCACGAGGTCGCGGGATCGAATCCCGGCCACGGCGGCCGCATTTCGATGGGCGCGAAATGCGAAAACACCCGTGTGCTTAGATTTAGGTGCACGTTAAAGAACCCCAGGTGGTCAAAATTTCCGGAGTCCTCCACTACGGCGTGCCTCATAATGAGAAAGTGGTTTTGGCACGTAAAACCCCAAATATTAATATTATTTAGAAGCTTACTGTTATCATTGAAAATGAAGGTGTACAATCAGTGCATTTTACCGGTGCTGACATATGGGGAAGAGACTTGGAGGCTGATAAGGAAACTTGAGAACAAGTTAGTAACTGCAAAAAGAGCGATGGAACGAAGAATACTAGGCCTAATGTTAAGAAACAGAAAGAGCGATTCGGATCAGAGAGCAAACGGGTATAGACGACATTCTCCTTGACATAAAGAGATAAAAATGGCGCTGGGCAGGTCATCTAATGCGTAGAGTAGATAGCCGTTGGACCATTATGGTGACAGAATGGGTACCAAGAGAAGGGAAGCGAAGTAGAACACGAGAGAAGACTACGTAGTGCGACGAAATTAGGAAATTGGCGTGTGCTGGTTGGAACCAGTTGGCGAGGGACAAGGGGTAAACAGAGATTGAAGGGAGAGGCCATCGTCCTGCAGTGGACATAAAGTAGGCCGATGATAATGATGCTGATGACTGCTGCTACTGTCCGGCACACCACGTCGGGGGGGGAGGGGGGGGATGGTTCATAGCGTGTATATACATGGAGTGAGCGTGGCAGAGAAGAGACGTGAAGAACTTTGTTGGACCGCGCCGCGTCAAACGTGAGCAATGCCCTCTAGAGCTCCCGGGTCGTCCCCTCATTAGCCTCATGACAGCTGTAATCTTGGTCTGCTGTGTACTTCGGCAGGAGAAGTCTTCAGAATTAAATTTAGTTTTGAGGTAATGCTTGTCATGTACTTCTGTGTCTATGTTTTGTGCCGTCTTGGAATCGCGCTTACCAATATTCAGTTCTTAAACATCACCCAACATGGTCTGGAGCCAATTTTGTTAACGTGCATTTCTTCTTCTGTTGGCACTCCTATACATGTTTTGCCTACTTCAGTCCAGCCTCATGCCATCTTCAGCCACATTACCAAAACTATTTGTCGCGCAAGATTTCTGTTTTTTTTTTTGCTTGCGTAACGGAACTATTTGCTCTCTTTGGAAACATACGGTGCCAAGACTCACCCGGGTTCGGGAAGAAAGGAAGGCTCGAGGCACCCTCAGTTAGACGGACGGTTGGATAGCTGAGATAACCGTTCTTCGTCAGCGTGGTGGCGATGAACGATGATTGACCTCAGAGCAGCTGTGCACATAGGTGTTTATAGGGTGCAGTGTCCAATGCTGCCTAACGAGCATGGCAGGCCACCGAGCCTGGCGGGCCAATGAAGAATATGCCCGAGGGGCTTCACATGTTTGTCACACCTCCTTACCCCCAGTTTGTTTGTCGACAACAAAAATACGTCTAAGTTCAAATTACAAGGCTCTGCCTCCGTCCTAGCCGGGTTGATGGTGCCTGCTGCCCAGGCGAGTAACGGTGTGGTGGCCTCCGCCGTCGAGCTCTCCACCTGGGCACCGGTGCTGAAGGGCCGGGTGTGACAACGCCGGGTGCTGCCTGAGACAGCCTCGCTGCTTCCGAAGGCTCCGCAGTGGTCGGGTTTGTGATGAGTGGTGCCGGGCTCGACACCGGCCCAACGGGCACCGCAACACTGGCAACGCTTGCCGCGTCCGAGGTGGGCAGTGGTCCGCTGGAAGCGATTGGTGCTGTCGCTTGACCTCCTGTGGGCTGGAGCTTGTAAGTGGCAGTCGAGGGTGCTGGCCAGGTTCCGAGGCGAGGCCTGACATAGTTGGCGTGTCTTTGCCACGTGGCCCCATGTGGCATACGGACGAGCAGCGATCAAGCGCAGGCAGGAGACAACACCTGTCCGGCGGACCAGGGTGCGTCAGGACGGAAGTTCCTGGTGAAAACTGTACCTCCCGAAAACTGTACCTCTGGAAAAAGCCCGGGATGGCACCCTCGGTGAGCAGCCAGCTTCTGCTTCAGGTGCTTCATGAGCCCTGCTAATCGGAGGTCTGGATGCAAGACGTCCAAGGGTGTATTGACCATCCCATCCAGCAGGAGCTCACGGCCAATGCCATCGTCGGGTATGCTGCGGTACTGAAACAGTATCCGGGCAATCTGCGTCCGGAAATCCCTAGTCTGGCTCTTCTTAAGCATGGCCGTGATGGTTTTCACCACCCGATCGGCTGCATCATTTGAAACAGGGTGGTACGGCGGAACCATCATCCGGCGGATTCCGTTCTTCGTCAGCCAGGCCAGCTACTCTGTGTTGGCGAAAGCAAGACCATTGTTGGACACGATGACGTCCGGCGACCCCTGGGTGGCGAAGACCTGTCGTAGCGCTGCAATGGTTGCTGCTGTGCAGCAACCATTGCAGCAACCAGTGCTTAACCATCGCGCTGCTGTGCAGCATGAGGCCCACGAGAAGCAAACGACATAGGATGTTCCTGGCCATCCTTCTCCCGTTGGGCCAGGATGGTTCCCACGCCGTACGGCGGCATATTTATGGTAAGGACAACAGGCTTGGCAGGTTTAAAGTGTACTAGCCCTAGAGCCTTGGTGATTAGTTCTTTGCTGCGTTGGAAGGCGCGGTTCGGCTCCTTCTTCCAGACCCATTGCTGACCATCTCGAAACAGAAGATTGAGCGGCTGTAGATGCCCCGACAGGTTCAGCAGGAAACTCCTCTAGAAGTTGATGAGGCCGAGCTAGCTCTGAAGCTTCTTCCTGTTCTGGGGCTTAGGCGCCTTGATCACAGCATCACCTTTGCAGGAAGCCGGGACTACGCCAGCCTCGGAAATTAAATGTCCGAAGTACTCAACACAGGGGGCCAGGAAAATGCACTTTTCCAGCTAGAGCTTGAGGCTGCCATCCTGCAGCCGTGCCAGGACATTGTACCCGTTTTGCAGGTGGTCCCTGTCATCGCTACCAGTAACTAGGATGTCATCCAAATACACCACCACGTGCCTCATCCCCAGAAGAAGTTCCATCTCCCTCTGAATTATGGCTGGAGCTGAGGTCACGCCAAATGATAAGCGCGTGTACTGGAATAGCTCCAATGTTGTCGGTATTGTGACATACTTCCGGGAAGCATCCTGGAGCACGAGGTGCTAGTAAGCATCTCTGAGTTCGAGCTTGGTAAACATCTTTCCACCAGACAACGTTGGCTAGAGATATTCAATCCGGCGAAACAGGTACTTTTCGACGGTAGCGACGGGGTTGATGGCAACCTTGAAATCCCCGCAGATCCTGACACTGGCATCTCGCTTGAGGACTGCCACGATGGGAGCGGCCAATTCAGACGTCTTGACGGGCACCAGGATGCCCTCTCGCTTTAACCGCTGCAGTTCCTGGGTGACACCGTCCTTCAGGGCAAACGGCAGTAGGCGAGGCTTGAAAAAACGACGACTGAGGTTTTTCAGCGCACGAAAAGGGACAAAAGACAGTGGCAAGACGCGGACACAGCGCTAACTTCCAACAAGTGTTTTATTCCATGAAGCGGTACACATATACATAGGTAACACACACCACCGTACGCATGCGCATATGTACTGATTTCTAGTCAAATGAGACAGCAAAGAGACATGTCTCGTTGCTGACTCATGGATTCATTTGATTCTTGTAGGTTCACGTTTTCCACAGATATTGAAGACCGGTTTTACTCAGAACCACATGCGGTCTTATATGCACTTTTCTGTATATATTCAATACAGCACCGCCGTTTGTTAGCCAAGGCAGGAGTGGTAGAGTCCCATTTTTTGGTTATCAAGCTGCAGCAAAGCAAGCGTGATTGCAAACACTAACACAAAAGCGAAAAATTCATTTATAAAAGAAAAAAAGCAATGAATTCGGTTGGTGTCGCGGCGCACCAAAGCAAACAGAAAAGCAAACACTGATAAAAAGAACGAACACTGCATTAAAAATGAAAAGAGCACAAATGTGAACATAGGCGTACTAAGTTTATGCCAAAGGCTTGACAGCAATGAGGAAATACTTTTGATTTGTCATGTTGACTACGTCACGTGAGAGCCCATTTCATTCAGTTTTAGGGGGAAAAAAAGCTGGTAAGTTTTCATTAGGAACCGTGGAACTATGATTGTCGAGTTATCGTTGTTGCGTGCTTGGCGTGCTTCATTGTATTTCATGGAGGCCTAAAAATTTATTTCTGTTCGAATATATATGATACTCTGTAGCATCTTTTAAGCGGGGCAACCTGCGGCAGGATTGTAGGGTTTGAAGTTCTCATCGCCTCAGTAGGTTGGTGACCGAAACGTGCCTTCAGTATGCGCTGCAAATAAATTGAAGAGTTTTTTTTTTACACTCCTTCGGTATAATTTACATGTACTTGGGTCCGCGGATGCCAAACGACGTCAGCATATTTCAGAAATGGGCATATTAGTGTTGTGTAGGAGGTTAGCTTTGTTTTACTTGTGCAGTGCTTCAGACGATTTCTTGATAGCCAAAGCTTGTTGTACGCTTTGGGACTGTGCCCGAAATGTGAGCTAGACGTTAGGCTACTGTCACATACAACCCCCAAGTATTTCTATTCGTTTAGAGAACTAATAGCTGTGCCATTAATTTTGTACGTGTAATTAGTAAAATACTTCTTGCGTGTTATGGTCAGTTTAAACTATTAGATGTATTTAAAGTCATTTGCCAGGCTTGACACCAATTTGAAACCTCTCATATGTGGTCGCTGAGTATGCAGTGATCCTGCGCACTATGTATAGGTAGATATACAACGCAGTCGTCGGCGATAAAATGGCAACGTACAGGGGATGGAAAAGCTGAGTCATTTAAGTAAATTAAGAAGCGTAGGGGACCAAGCACGGAGTCCGGGGGGACTCCCGAGAGAACTGGAGCAGAAGGTGAACTGGCACCGGATATTTGTACGTATTGGTGCCGTTCAGAACGATTATAATCAAGCCATTGAACAAGGTGGTGATATTGTGGCAGATGCCTGAGAAAGATGCATGTGAAACGCGATCAAAGGCCTTTGCGAAATAGAGGAATTTTGCACCAAGTCGCCCACCCTGATCTTAGGGTGGGCGACTGAGGTACATCGATGGGCGCAAGTCTGAGATTATTCAGCAGAGTGAGGAGAGTGTAACAAGTCATTTGGTTACCATAGGTTGAACGCACATGCGGCACGTGCCAGTATTCCGGGGACTTGGTGTTATAACATGGGATGTTGTGTTTTAATCTAGCCAGAGATGAAACAAGGCTTAAGTTCTGTTTGGTTTCTTTTAAGTATCCAAGAGCAAAGCGGTAGTTAAACATATCACTGGCTTTAAGTACCCGAAGTTTTTTTAAATAGGGGCTCAGGTGGGGAGTCAAAGGGCATATCACTAATTACGCGAACAATTTTCTTTTGTATTACAAGCAAACGGTTAATACTTGTAACAGATGTGGTGCCCCAAATAAGGCAGCAATAATGAAGGTGGCTCGCAAACAAAGCATTATAAATTACCATTTTAATCTTCCGAGGCATGTAGCGAATAGAGAAAACGCGTCCAGTAATTTGGGAGAGTTTGACTGCAAGAAAATCATTATGATCGCTCCAGCTCATATTTTCATCAAAAAAGACCCTGAGTGTTTTCACAGAAGGTACGAGTTCTATTTTAGAAGATCCTAACACCACGTCCCTACAAAGACAGGTATTCTTATTATTCGGTTGAAATAAAACTGGCTTTTGTTTTTTTCAGCGTTGATCTTGAGACCATTTTCTAGAGGCCATAATTAGATTTTTTTCAAACAAGAGTTAGCCACTGACACTAGTTCCGAAGCATCATTGGACGAAAACAGGACAGTAGTGTCGTCAGCATAGATTATGAATTTGGCACCGGGATCAATATTAACGAGATCATTGACGTAAAGATTAAACAGAAGAGGCCCAAGGATAATGCCCTGGGGAACACCTGCCGTAACAGATGAAATTTTGGACGATTTGTTGTCAATGAACACATATTGGCCTCTATGCTGCAAGTATGACTAAAATAATTTTAAGGCGACACCGCGCATGCCATAGTAGGTAAGTTCATTTCATAATAGTTCATAACTGATGGAGTCAAATGTCTTACTAAAGTCAATAAATACCCCTATAGTAAGCTGGCGGTCCTCAAAATTTTGTAAGATGTATTCTTTCTGCGGAAGAAGTGCAAACTGAGTCGATCTGTGTTTGCGAAAGGCATATTGCGAGTCAGTGAGGAGGTTTTTAGTTTCCAGGAAGTTAGATACATGGATAAAAATTATTTTTTTCTAAAGCTTTCGAAAAGATCGGGAGTACCGAGATTATAGAGGAGCCAACACTTTTGCAGCTTGTATTTTACGCGGGACGACACCACTAGCGAGTGAAAGGTTATAAATATGCGTTAGCACTAGGACAATTACATTGATAACATATTTAACAGGTTTCATCTGCAAGTCATCTATATCACACGTGCTACTGTCTTTTAAATTGGAAAAAATACAGATAAGTTCACCTTCATCAGTTATCCGGAGAAAAACGGCGTCATGAGGCACGGCTTTAATATAACGGCAGGCACAGCTATTTGTGGGGAACGTGCTAATGTTGGTGAAATAATCACTAAAAACATCAGGTAACATTTCCAGGCTAATATCAACGCCGTCCTAATAATACCAGGGAGTAGGGCTTCAGGTGAACGGCCGAGTAGTGAATTGACCTTCTTCCATATTTTCCTACTATCGCTCGAACAGGATTCGAAATATTTGTTATTATAGCGAGTCCTAGGAAGCCGCAGCTGCTTATTAAGTTTAATGCGGTATCTCTTAAACGTGGCTATATCTACCATGTTACGGGACACGATGAACTTGTTATATAGACTATTCTTTTCTTTTATTTCTTGGAATAGTTCTGCCGTAATCCACGGTGTTCTTATCTTTGAGGAGCGCTTTGTTGTAGTACGAGTCGGAAAATGCCGATCGTAGAGCACACAAAAAATGCCCAAGAATGTTTCATACACGAAAATAGTACATTGTGACTGAAAAATTGAACTCCAGTCGATATGTCGCAGTTCATCACGAAACTTCTGCATTCGCAAGAGTGCAATTAGCCGAGCGGAAAATTCACATGGGGAACATTTTTTTAATTTTATGGTTTACACTGAAACCAATTGGCATGTGATCACTCAGAACAGAAGAACAGACACCAGCTTTTGTATTGCACTCAGAGAAATTGGTAACAAATAAATCAATACAGGTGGCTGTGTGGCAGGTCACTCTTGTCGGCACAGAGATAACATTTGAAAAACCGTGGGATTGTAGCAAGAGCTTAAAGTCAGGACACAAAGGGGTTAATGCAAGTAGGTCACTAATAAAGTCGCCACCCCAAATAACTTCATAGTGATTATTAGAGATATAAGTAAAGAAGTTTTCAAGGAAGAGAAAAAACTCTCAATGTTACCATCAGGCGGCCTATACCATACGGTAACCAATAAATTTGAGCATATAACTGAAAGGACCTCATAATCTTTGGTCACAGTACAGAAATCGTCTATACGCTGCACTACTAATTCATTTCGAACCAGAATCCTAACTCTACCGCCACGCGTAATCGTCTTCGACTGCGTGAAGCATCTGTAGTTCGGAGGGTGCCAAACTGCGTAGTTTTGGTGGTACCACGTTTCTGATAACATGATAAAATCGAAAGAGACGCTTAGACTGCTAAGAAATGCGTCGAGCTCATCATGTTTATTACAACCAGACTGACAATTCAAATGAACGCATTTTACGCCATTTATGTGTGTAGGCCCAAATTGTTAAACAGGTCAGAAGGGCATTCCCAATCAGCACAAGACATGGTTGAAGTATACAAATACAGTCACCGGGAATTCAGGAAACTAGTTTGGCAAGGTTACTGGGGCATTTTATCAAGTGCGCGCGATCGCCCTCTTCTTTCCGAACGAAAACATTGCCACTTTGGTTCCATGCATAGCAAAAATCGTGCTCATGCGCCCATGCTTTAACCAACTTCAGTAGGGCCCTGTTTTGCGTAGTTAGGTTTTCCATCATGCACGCGCCATTCTGAAAAGTTGGCAAAGCCTTACGTTTACCGAGCCATTGATCCCTAGTCGGTTGATTCGAGAAGCGGACAAGGATTCCAGGAATCTTATCTGAGCTAGAGGGCAGCCGGTGGATCGCAGGTACACTTTGCTCATTTAATGGTGCGAGCTGAAGTTTTGACGCAATAGCGTTAACTTCAGACATTAAAGATTTCTTTTGTTTTTTCTGGATGCCATGAAGTTTAATGTTTAGTTTCCTGCTGTGGTATTCCAGGTCGTTAACTGCCCAAGAGACCTTTTTTATTTCTGCGCAGGCACCGATTTCCTCAAGTTTGCACACTCTTTTGTTCAGGTTCTTATTTTCAACGTTGTGCCTCGCAACATTAGAAACAATGGCGTCGTATTTCTTGGCCATCACGTTCAGGGATTCTTCCATTTCTTGAACGACTTTCATCAGAGGAAGCAGTTCATCAAGTTTTCGGTTGATGTCAAGTAGCACGGTGGCAATGGTAGAATCATCGCTCTCTTTCTGACTTGAACCGCCAGTTTCGCAATGTTTACTGCAATCCTGACACTTCCACATTTATTTTTTTGCTTTGCTCCCTTTGACTTGAACGTGGATTCGGAAATCCCGGAACATGGGCCTAAGGGATAGGCCCCGAGACATTCGCAACAAGACGTTGAGCGTTCATCAGCATTGAAGTTCCCGTTACATTTAGTGCATATAGTATCTTGCAACGATGTCATAGTTCACAAGCATACGCAAAAGAGAACAAAATAACACGGATGTTACGAGCACATAGACTAACAAATGCAAGATGGCAGCAGCAGCAGCGAGAGCACTCTTCAGAAAATAGAGCTCGGGTTTACGGAATAGGGTTGCGACACGAACCTGAAAAAAATGGAATCGGCGTTCGTGAGAGACGAGTTCACGTTCAGCTGCTGCTGCTGCCAAATGACTCGTTTCACTGTGAGGCCGCCGCTGTTATGGCCCAAGGTTGCGCCGAGATCCCGGTGACGTCGTAGGTCAGTCATTTGCACGCCTGGTGTAGATGCGCCTGGGCATGCGCAGAGCAGCGGAATACTGGCAGATGACGGAGGCCCGATGATTAGGAATCTTGACAAGCCCCAGGAAAGCCAGGAACGCCAGGATCCAGGATAATTTCAACGCCCGTGGTGTACGGAATAAAAGGGTAGGCTAACCCGTTCTTCATCACTTTAGCTAAGAAAGCAGTGGGTGCTGGGTATTACTTATGTAACCGAAATTTGTTCGTTCAGCCATGTTTCAGTTATGATTGTAACGTCTGCATCGTGTGTGATACGAAGACCTTCTAGCTCATCGCATTTATTTCGTATGGTTCTGGCATTGAAATTTAGCAAAGAAAATGGGCTTGCATTGCCACAGACGTCTGAGCATTGACTGAGTATTTCCGCAGTGTGCGCATGCTTACCAGGTCTGCCAGGACCCCGACAACCTTGTCACTGAGCATTTACAGGCACCCGCGCCTCGCGAGTTGTATCCCACCGAAACAGCGTTCCTATTGCCGCGAATCTGTGCAGTGCTTGCTCACTCTTCAAGTCTGCCGCCACGCCACTTTATCACTTTGTTTGCGACGCAAAACGCGCCCAGATTTATCCCGATAGAGCTCGCTATCAGCTCTCAACTGAGCACAGACGACAGCAGCGGGCATTCTGTTCGACGACCGCCGAGCACGCTGGTCGCCTTGCCGCCACCGGGTAATTCGGGGCATTGTGGGTGCAAGTCCGCCCAATAAACAGCCTTCTTTCGACGAACTTTTGTCGGTCCTCACCGTCCGTGCGACTGCCGTCACCACTAGCTGACATCTGGTGGAGGTGCTGCGACGCCTGGAGGACTTCCGACAACCGGCCGTTGTGCTTCCATTGCGGTGAGGCCGGCCATACTCTTCGTCACTGCCCGTACCGACGTATCGGTCTTCGAGGATTTGCCGTTGACGTCCCACGACCGCGCTTCGGCCAACGTCCGCAGGAAATCGACGAGTACCTGTGTCGAGAGGAGTACACGCCGAACCCCCTTTCGCGCTCACCATCGCCGTCAACGTCGCGCTTTGCGTCGCGACGCCGCAGCTACGCAGCCGCGGTAAGGGGAAGGTCTCCGAGCCCCCGTAGGGGAAACTAAAGACGGCAACATCTGGAGGTGAGGTTGCTCACGAACGAAATGCCGAAGATCCTCCACCGACAACGCTACATGAAGATGCTACGCCCGCTACGCAGCATGAAGAAGCTGCACTCGCTGCACCGACGCCGCAGAAAATGACAACCCCGGCCACGACGCGAACTGCCTTCGAAACGACGCCACCACACAGAAACGCTTGTACGATATGCCCCACCCACGACTCGAATACCGAACGAGACCGTAACCTGACGCCGAGGGCGACGTGCAATGCAAGAGCCAAGACATCCGATTTAAAAGTGGCTATCGACGGCCGGAAAGTCACTGCCCAAGTCGACGCAGGAGCCGATTACTCAGTGATGAATGGAACATTCGCTGCGCAGCTGAGGAAAGTCTCGACCGCTTGGGATGGCCCAAAAATTTGCACCGCAGGTGCCCACCTCATTACGACATCAGGACGTGGCACAGCGCGAGTGACTGTGAAAGGACACACCTATCCTGCGACCTTTGTTGTGCTACCGCAATGCTCCCGCGAAGTGATCTTGGGCTTGCATTTCCTTAGTGCGCATCAGGCGATCATCGACCTGCGATCCAAGCTGATCACGCTTTCGACGAACGAGGCCATCCCTTCGATGAGAACTCTGGGAAATCACTTTGCCCTGAGCATCCTGAAAGAAGTGAGCGTCCCACCCCGTTCAAGCGTGATCGTGACCATGGGTGCATGAAAACCATTAACTCTGAAGGCATTATCGAGGGGAACACGCAGTTGCTTCTAGACCGAGGAATCGGTATCGCAAGAGGCATCGCACATTTCTACAACGGCCAGACCGAAGTACTGCTGACTGACTTCAGCGTAGAATACCGGCACATTAACAAAGGAACGGCGATTGCTTTCTTCGACGAACTATCCGACGTACGGGATTCCTTCGCCCTCTCCTGCCCATCCGCAGAAGATTCATCTGACCATGAGAACTCACCCACTTTCGACATCAACCCAGCCCTGCCCCGGAACAGACAAGACCAGATCCGCAATCTGCTTCGAAGTTACAGCCAGTGTTTTTCGTCATCGTCGAAGGTCCGACAAACGCCAATGTAGCCCCTGTAGATGCGCCGCCACCGGATGACGATGAGGACGCCTACCTGGGACTCATCAGCTCCAGCTCATTTGTCCAGCAGCGACGCTCGGACCCTGACCTAAAATGCCTGATCGAGTACTTGGAAGGCAACGTTTCTTCGCCCCCTGCCTCATTCAAGCGAGGACTTTCTTCTTTCTGTGTACAGAATGATGTCCTCATGAAGAACTTCGCAGCGAACAAAACAGCCTACCTTCTTGTTGTACCTGCTTGTCTCTTCGAAGTTCTACAGGCTTCCCACGACGAGCCGACAGCGCGACATCTCGGGTTTACTCGCGCTCTCCGCCGCATTGAAGAAAGGTATTACTGGCCCCGCCTTTCTGCCGATGTCGCACAAAATGTGAAAACCTGCCGAAATTGTCAGCGATGAAAGACACCTCCGACCCGACCAGAAGGATTCCTGGACCCCGTTGAAACCCCCGCAAGACCCTTCGAGCAGATCGGCATGGACTTGCTTGACCCTTTCCCAAAGTCAACGTCTGGAAATAAGTGGATCATCGTAGCGACCGACTAGCTGACTGGCTACGCCGAGGCAAAAGCCCTACCGAAGGGAACAGCAGCAGAAGTCGCCAAATTTTTCGTGGAATGCATTCTTCTGCGACACGGCACCCCCGATGTGCTCATCACGGACATAGGAACAGCATTCCCGGTGGAACTAACGCAAGCCATCCTGCGTTACAGCGAAACCACCCACCAGAGGACAGCTGCATACCATCCGCAGACAAACGGACTGACCGAGCGTCTGAAGAAAACCATCGCCGATATGCTCGCCACGTATGTCGACGCCGAACACAAGACCTGGGACGTCATCCTGCCATTCGTCATCTTTGCCTACAACACCGCAGTGCCGGAGACCACCCAGATTACGCCTTTTAGGCTCGTCCACGGAAGGGAGGCCACGACCATGCTGGACGTCATGCTGCCCAATATTACAGAAGAGAACGTCGATGTCGCCACCTGCCTTCAACGCGCAGAAGAAGCTCGAAGGCTTGCCCGATTACGAATCAGACCAGCAGCGAAGCGACACCGTACCCTACAGCTTACGAAGACGCAACGCGGAATACAAGCCAGGAGAGCAAGTCTGAGTTTGGACGCCCATTCGGCGCCGTGGATTAAGTGAAAGGCTTTTGCGCCGCCATTTCGGCCCATACAAGGTTCTTCGTCGGCTAGGTGAACTGGATTATGAAGTCATCCCTGACGCCATGACTGCATCCCAGCGACACCGCGTACGACCAGAAGTTATTCATGTCGTCCGCCTGAAGCCCTATTATAGGCGCTAAAGGACGCTGTATTTTTACACTCTGTGCTTATTTTCGCACGATTCGTTTTATTTGTTGCTAGTCGCATTATTTCTTTTCATGCACTGGGTCGACGCCTCTTTGAGAGGGGAGTTGTGCCGCGAATCTGTGCAGTGCTTGCTCACTCTTCAAGTCGGCCGCCACGCCGCTTTATCACTTTGTTTGCGACGCAAGACGCGCCCAGATTTATCCCGATAGAGCTCGCTATCAGCTTTAAATTGAGCGCAGACGACAGCGGCGGGCATTCCGTTCAACGACAGCCGAGCACGCCGGTCGCCTCGCCGCCACCGGGTAATTCAGGGCATTGTGGGCGAAAGTCAGCCCAATAAACAGTCTTCTTTCGACGAACTTTTGTCCGTCCTCATCGTCCCTGCGACTGCCGTCACCACTACCTGACACTATTATCTTTAGCTTGTGAAAGAACAGCGCGGCTTTAGCAGTGTTTGATTTTTCATTTTGGGCGCTTGTCCAAAGCCTAGATTCCTGCGTGTTGGTTGAAACGGTTGTGAAAATCGTAATACGAGACGATTACCCTAATGAAGCAATAACAGCTGTGTTCAATGAACACAAAGGAATTTTACGGGCGAAAGTTAAGAGCAGAGCTGGCGCGATCTGCCGGAATATGAACCAAGATAAAGTATTGAAAGCAATAAGAAAAAGCCACAAAGACAGTCTCGATGTATTTAATAGAGCGAAAACGCACAAATAAGGTTGCGCAAAAATAAATTTTTGCGCATGGCTTAACTTACACTAACAAAGATGTTTCGCTCTGATTGTTTATCTGTTCACGTGGCGGTTACTTATGTTGGCTGAGTGTATAAGTATGACCTGGTTTTCAATATTAAACATTGTTTGAAGCTACCGCTGTGTGTGTCCCTGTGTGTCTTCTTTTGTCCCTCCTTTTAATCGGGCTACCGTACACCCCTTGAAGATGCATTACTAACAAGCGCACATTGCAACCCTCGTGAACTTTACTTTTAGTACATCGGGCTGCTTTACGCATGCACTTCGAAAACCAGAACAAACAGTTGCACTCATAGCCAAAGTGGCGTGCAAAGCCCGGCCTCTGCGGTTTAGTATGTGCGAGAAATTCATGCATGAAGACGTCAAAACCTTTTGCTGAGGATGCACTCCTTCACCAGGGCACGGGACGAGGATCGTGAAGATTATGGGTGCAGAATGGCTGCGGCAAGTGCGACTTCTCAGGGCCCACCTCGAGGCACAAGTGCGCTGTACCTATGAGCCTAGTGTGGCGCATAACGAAGTTCACAAGTACTCGGCTCTGACAGATCAGTTTATGGAATACCTTTGGCAACATCAACCGAGGCAGCTCTGGGCAGAAGTTTCCAAGGAGCGGCCCGTCCCATCAAACCACTCAAGTAGCAAGGTCCACATTCCTGAGAGCCCTACCCTGCTAGACAAGAAGCGTCAAGACTTGCCGAGGGGACCTAAGTTCTCCATGGAAGCTAAGAGTACAAAACCGGAGCTACTCTCTCTCGTGCGGCAGCTCTCCATATGTACACCGGAAGACAAAGGCGTGATGATGGACTCTGAAGGCGTGGATGTTCTGATGAAATTTAAGCTTCAAAGTTCGAAGTTACCAGTGGAACGCGTTGTTTCGTACTTAGTTGAAACTAAACTGTTTGTCCTACCTGCTGACAAAGAAGGAGGTCTTGCAATATTTTCATACGGTAGCTACAACAAAAAGCTATTGAAGCAATAACAGCCGTGTTCAATGAACACAAAGAAACTTTACGGGCAAAAGTTAAGAGCAGAGTTGTTGCGATGCGCCGGTACATGAACCTAGATAAAGTATTGAAAGCAATAGGAAAAAGCAACAATTACTGTCTCGATGTATTTTATAGCATGAAAACGCACAAAGAAGGTGTCCCAGGGTAATCGTATGGGAGAAAGGCACTTGGCAAAAATCTATTGCAGTCGAATTATTATACAATCTTAACCTACTCAAGAATAAACATCCGTTCATCACGACGTTTTTGAGCAAGTTTTACCCTTTGTAGAGGCCAACTGTAACGCGGGTCTAAATGACTTCTCAGCAGATGTCAAGGACCTGCAGTATTCTTTGCCACAGAATGAATTGTTAAGGCGTGTTCAATCATACATAGACGAATTTGGGGCTGTAATATTTAGTACGAAAGCTGCAATAAGCGATGAATCTTTTGTGAGCTTTTAGACTTCTACATGAAGTCAACCTTTTTGCAAAGAAATGACATTTCGCACCTTCAAAAACAAGAGGTCTTCATAGGATCCTGCTTAGCGCCTGTTTTAAACAACCTGTACTTAGCCAAACTAGACGGAGACCTGTGCTCACGCATCAGTGATACGAAAGTTGTTAAAATATTCAGATTTGCTGATTTCTTAGTGTTTGTCAATATTAAGCTAGACAACGTTGACGGAGAGTGTTCAGCTGTTAGAAATATTATACGCCAGTGTCTTTGTCCACTGGAAGTTGCATTCGAAGTGCCCATAGAACAAAAGATCAAGTTTCTTGATGCTAAATTTACCTTCGGTGATAATCTAACTTGCTGGTGATACAGTGCCAGGACAAATAAACCGTTGTTGTCATATTATTCAGCCCATTCTAAACTAATGAAAATAGGAATTGCGAAAATGAGTTTTACTAACTCACTTACTAAATCATATGATCAGGTGGGCTCGGTTGGTGTACCACAATGCAGACAACTAGCCCGTTGCTCTTCGCCACGTAGGTGCTCTTAGCTATCGTCACCCACGAGCAGCTGTCATCACCGATAACTCCGGTTATCAACACGCCAGTTGAATGTGCAGTGCTGCCCCTCATCAATGAAACCGGCGCGTAGTCACCTTGTACGCCATTTGGCGCCTAAGCCATAGGAATCGACTGTGCGACCCCATCTGTGTCAGCGCCACAATGCGAGATCAGGATGCTGGATTCCCAGTGGAAGGTCACATCGCCACTGACACTAGGGCTCCCGCCAACTATAAAGCTGCCGCGATTGTCGACACCGCTCTGTGGGCTCGGTTGCTGCTCCACAATACAGACAGCTAACCCGTTGCTCCTCGCCATGCAGGATGGTAACAAGTATTCTCTTTTTGCAAAGAAGTCTAGCCTTTATCTTCTGGTGCAGCAGCAGAGCCCCCGGTGCCTTGTCGCTATCGCTGTTGAGAGTGTTTGTGCCATTCGGTCCTCGTTTCTTTTGTCAGGAGACATCGAGTCTAACTGGGGTCTCGGTAGTGCAGACCTTCTACTAAACGATCTGCAAAAACTATCAGCCGGTTAAAAAGAAACAATCACAGAAATTAAAGGCGTTAAGAGCCAACTACTGGCAACGAATAAGATGGTGTCCGATTTGACTTACCGAGTGGCAGTAGTCGAAAACATTGCCAAAGCATCATTCCATTGCCAAATGAAATCAAAGCCGTAAAAGCAGAAACTACTAAAATTACTGACCTGGCCGCTTGCTTGGAACCGCGTATGCATGACGCTGAAAACCGATCACGTAGGAAAAACCTAATCTTGTATGATGTTCCTGATACTAATCCCTTGGAAACACTGGCCCAGTCTGAAGAAGCCGTAAGCCAACTGGGCTCTCAGCACCTTAACACTAACATAGATATAAAAGAAATTGAACGAGCACATCGTCGCGGGAGGCATACCGCTTGGCGCCGTGGCCCTTTAATTAGTAAATTTGCGTACTTTAAGACAAAAGAGACTGTCTTATCAAATGGCCGTAAGTTAAAAGGCACTGAACACATTATCTGTGAAGGTTTTTCTAAAGCTGTACAGAACGCCCGCAGGCACCTTGTAGCTTTTACGAAAGCAAAATGTGCTCGCTTTTCATTGCGTGACAAAACATTGCACATGTGTACTAAACGCTACATATTTGACGAGACATCACAGACCTGCAAGGAAACAGCATAGAAATCGCATTATCCCCCGAATATAAGAACTCGCCCTCCCATCTCACGTAATAATCTGTCTTTCAGTAATTTTCACGAACATATGCAGCTTTCTGCCAAAACGTGAACACGTACCAAATCTTATGACATCATTCGCCAGTAACCTACTTATACTAACAGAAACGTGGCTTACAAAAAAAAATCAGTGACGTAGAAGTCATGGCCGATCTTCCCAACTTCGACATTTATCGATGCGATCGGAGAGACGCACGTGGCTGAAGTGTTTCGATTGCCGTGAACTAACAATTGCCGTGCACACGAGTTAACATTGACAGCCACTTGGAAACACTATGGTTAAAATGTCAATGCTCCCCACGAACAGTACTGCTAGGTGTTTGTTATCGACCCCCGCACCATAAAATTGTCTTTTCTAATCTCTTACACAACATATTAAATGAAATTACTTCAAAGCATCTCAATGCCATTATTCTCCTTGTTGGAGACTTTAATTTTCCCGACATTAACTGGCATAATGGCACTGCTTTACTGACAAATCAAACTGAAGCAAGTGACTTCGTAGAAGTGTGTTTAAATTACAATTGAACACAGCTGGTGCTGCAGCCAGTCCGTGTGTCCGGGACATCTGTCAATATTTTATATCTTATACTAACCAATCATCCTGAAAGCTTAACATCCCTTCCATATCTTCATGAGATTAGAGATCACAAAGTTATTCATGCCGCCTTTACTTTCGCTCCCCCACCACGCGACATGCACGAGAAGGCAATTTTTTTATATGACAAAGGTAGCTATGAGGCTATAAATACTGAATTAAACGCATTTTTTTTCTAACTTTGCCTATGTATTTAATAACCATTCGATCCATAATAACTGGCTGTTGTTTAAAAACAAACAATGTGAACTAAAGTACAAATCTATTCCCAGGCCAACCATTCTCTCCAATCGACAAAAAGCATGACAGAAAAATAAATAGGCGCCTTTATTGCCACGCTAAAGTTAAGGGAAGCTCAGTTGCGTAGGAGAAATATTACGCTGCCGAAGCTCCGTACTTATTCGAAATTCGCGATGCCAAGCAAACCTTCTTTCGCTATGACCTGCCGAACGTTTTACTTACTAATCCAAGAAAATTCTGGCAGGTGATAAACCCGAAAGAAGCGCGTATTATTAATCTTACTAACGAGCTGGGTGAATCAGTGACAGATTTAACCTGCGCTAATATGTTCAACAATGAGTTTTCTTCAGTCTTCACTAATGAAATGGGCACACTTCTAACACCGCAAACCACAAATATACAATGCAACATGTCAGCCATCACATTCACAGTGCGTGGGCTTTTATCTATGATAGAAACTAATAAGTTGTCTTCATCATCTGGCATCGATGACATTAACTCTCAACTACTAAAAAGCATGGAACACACTTGTGCAGAGTTTCAGTGTTTATTATTTTCACAGTCGCTTTCCACAGGCACCATGCCAGACCAGTGGAAGATGGGGAAGGTTACACCCGTCTACAAATCGGGCGACAGAAATTCTCCCCTAAATTACTGCCCCATCTCATCGACAAGTGTTCCCTGCAAGATCACGGAGCATGTAATGTACTCTCCTATTATGAACTTCCTAGACGCTAACAACTTCTTTCATCCTTCACAGAACGGGTTCCGCAGGGGCCATTCTCACAAGACCCAGATTGTACTATTTCTTCATGATGTTCATGCTAATATTGACCGTAATATACAAACAGACGCCATACTTTTAGATTACGCGACAGCATTTCACAAAATCGCCCATCAACGCCTATTACTAAAACTTTCTCGTTTGCATTTGTATCCTGATATCCTAAAATGGCTTGAGCAATTTTTATCTAACCGCTCACAGCATGTCTCATTTATTAACCACGCTTCAAGCAGTACACTCCTCACATCAAGCGTACCACAGGGCTCCGTCCTTGGCCCCCTTCTTTTCTTAATATACATTAATGACTTACCCTTGCATGTGTCCTGCCATATCCGTATGTTTGCCAATGACTGCGTTATTTACCGCGTAGTCAATGCCATCACTGACCACATAACTGTTCAATCCGACCTTAACCGAGTACAAGAATGGTGTGATGTTTGGCTGATGACACTCAACTCTAATAAATGCAAATTTGTCTCGTCTACCCGTCGTCATCACCCTGTTCGCTTTTCTTATCGGATTGGTTACGTCATGGTGGAATTAGTGAAATCCTATAAATACCTAGGTATCACCTTGAATTATGATCTAACCTGGAAGGCGCATGTTACTCATGTTATTTCATCAGCTTACAAGAGGTTGGGATTTCTAAGACGTCACCTTCACCTCGCTCCATTGCATGCAAAACTGTTAGCCTATAGATCATTGGTGAGAACAAAACTCGAACACGCATCTGCCATCTGGGATCCGCATCCAGCATATCTCGCCGATGCCGTCGAGGCAGTTCATAATCGCGCCACCAGGTATATTTATTCCACATATTCTTAGAACGTCAGCATATTATCTTTTAAAAAAGAATCTTCCTTATTGCTTCTATCCCTTCATCGCCGCATTGCCACCCTTCCCTCTTCCACAGGTTCTACTATTCGACGCTCAATCGACCACCATACATTGTTCCCCCAACGCGCCGGTCACGACGCATTGGCTACACCCAGCAGGTAGTACAACCACATTCACGCACAAATACATATTCAGCTTTTTTTTTTTACCGAGCACGTAAAGACTGGAATAGCCTTCCTCATCAAATCGTTGCCATCACCGGCTCTTGACAAATAGTTCAGGATGTAACAACTTTTGTTTACGGAATTGAATGCATTATAACACTGCATTACACGGAATCGAATGCAATATATGATGTATTCCCACCCCTTATATAATACCCCTAATACGGGGTCTTTAAGGAAATGAAATGAAATGAAATCATTGCACTGACGTAGCATTCACACAACAGGCCATGTGGCTACATGAAGCAGGTTACCCCAATCATGATCTGGCATCTCTTGCAGAGGGAATACTTGGGCAAGTGCTGCAATCAGGGATTTCTGAACGCGTGGAACCAAATAGAAAATGAGAGAAAAAATACTAACAGTGATACCTTATATCCAATGGTTGTCGCACAACAAGGAAAATTGCCCGACGAGGAAACAGTGATGTGCTTTTCCTGCACCTAACAAACTAATCAGCCTGTGCAGGAAAACAACACCAGAAAAGGAAGAAAGTGCTCGTAGCTGCCAAGTTAAACTCAGCAAGAAGTTTAAAGATTGTAAGACATCAATTATATATCATATACCCTTATCCTATGGGAAGTATTACGTCGGACAGTCGGGCAGATGCAATAATGATAGATTGCGCGAACACAAAAATAAGGTGGACAAACTTGTATTAGACGGTTTTCTCTCCCTTCATTATAAGCAACATAAGTGCTCCACTCTCTTCGAATGAGCAATCATTAGGGGTAGAAATAAGTGCGGACTAACTAGACTAAGAATAGAAGCCAAGCTGATTGATGCCCTAGGAGATTCATGTATCTGCAAAACGTCATTGGCTCTCTGAAAAAGATCTGAAATATTTGCGCATTGCTTAGCATGTCACTTACAAAGATGTTTCGCTCTGATTGTTTATCTGGTCACGTGCTGTGACTCATGTTGGCTGAGTCTATAAGTACGACTTCGTTTTCGATATTAAAAATTGTTTGAAGTTAGCACTGCGTGTGTTCCTGTGTGTGTCCTTTTGTCCAGTCTTTTAACGGTGCTTCCGTACACCCCTTGAAGGCCTTAATAGAAAAACGAAAGCATGTTTCGCCTGATGGATGGTTTGCTGCAGCGAAGTGCACTGCCGGACCGTGCGGGGGTTTCTTTTCTTTATATCCATCATAGTTGATGACCTACACACTGATAGGTACACATAACACTGTACACTTAACTATAATCTTTATAAACTCGCGGACTGGTGCGACGACAGACGAATTCAAATACAATTTTTCAAAACAGTGTCTATGACACTGAAACGAGAACCGCCACTTTATACTTACCGCATTGATAATCGGAACCTTGAATCTATTAGCTTTGTGAAATATTTAGGCATAACAATTCACAGTAACCTCATATGGGACACCCATATTAAAAGCATATTCAACAAAGCCTTAAAAACCTTGCTTTCTACACAGCAAGCTAAAGAAATCACCTTCATCTGTCAAGCTGCACGCTTATCGTTACCTCGTACGCCCAGTCCTAGAGTTTTCTTCCATAGTCTGGGACCCGTTTATTATTAAGGAAATTCATTAACTTGAACGAATTCAGCGCCTGCCTGCACGGTTTATTTGCTCCGATTACAAAACATCATCATCCGTTTCCCGCATGTTAGGCCAACTTGCACTGGATCCGCTCCACCTGCGCGGTAAAATTGCCAGGCTGAAATTTTTTTACGGGTTGTTTCGTGCTAAAACAGGTTGTGCAAATGCCACATATATTACCCAGGCTCCACAGAGGTCGTCGCGTATTTTTCACTCTAGAGTAGCTCAGTCATACTTTGCCGCACTAAAATCTTTCAGAAATTATTTTTTTCCCCTTACGAGTGAAGAATGGAATCATTTACCGCAATGTCTTGTTAACTGCACATCTCATGTTTCATTTGAAAATATGTTGAAAAAGCATCTTTTGTAAACCTTCTCCGCCTTGGCCAGCATTGCTGCCTGCAGTATTGTGTAAATAAATAACCTAGATGATGGCAGCCTGCGAAAAGCAGCATGTCGCAGGTTACCCCCTTATTGCGCAGGTCCAAAGATTTAGCTTCACAGGTGTCCGGTCTCTGGCTCGTAGAGACGAAGCGTTGCTCGGTGGCCTTGATAGAAGAACGAAAGCATGTTTCGCCCTATGGAAGTTTTGCTGCGGCGAAGTGCAGGGACTGAACCAAAAGCAAGAATGGGGCTGTAAGACGCATGATCCTGTGGTTGTCGCCATGCCCAGTCTTGTTGCGTGCGGTACGCTCTTGTATAAAAGAAAATGGCAAAATGGCTTTTATGAATTCCGCAGCGATTTCTGCGGACATTTTTTAAAGCTTTACTGGTGTTTTACCTATGCTTCACTTTTTTTTTCTTTTCACAATGATGTACATATTAAGCGAAATGGCTTTTTTACTGAATCGTGTGTTGCGCCTGTTCTTTGTAATGTTTAACATCAATTGACCGCTAATTGTATAACCTTTTAGAAACTGAGAAGGTACTACGAGCTTTTAGATATGTAGATGACTTTCTTGTGATTTTAAACACCAGCATCGCTTCTCAAACACTTGTTTTGCCACTGTTGGAGGTTGGTGTTATTTTGTTTCGAACTCGCTCTTAAGCTTCTGGCGTTCCCTGTTGCTGCTGTGCCTCTAGTTAATCATTGTCCGCTGTTATTATGAATCTTTGGTGTGCAATGAAGGCATTCGGCCCGAAGAAATATCCCTTGTGTGTACAATTTTAAATATTCATACCACGTTGATAAATGTTCTGGAATTACGGGGTCTGCTTTTCACAGTAAGGGCGATTCCTTCAAAAATTCTTGGAAGTGCGCAACATGTAGAATAAATGAAAAAAAGAGGCGGTGCCTCAGCCAATCTGTCTGATACACTTATTCCACTTGTGGCCAAAGTGGACGCTTTGTCTGAGGCTGTCAGAGGCATCAGTGGCATCGAGGCATCAATCCAAATGCTTTCTAACAAATATGACGAAATATTTAAGAAGACTGACAGTCAGGGTACTGAAATTGCAGCCTTGAGGTAGCGTGTTGAACATTTGGAGTCCGAAGCTTCTCCAAATGACATAGAAGTGAAAGCTCAGTTAAGTGAATTGGAGCAGTACAGCCGCCGACAAAACATTGAGATTCACGGTATGCAAAAAGAAGGGAATGAAAACCTTCTTGATAATATAAACTGTCTGGCACGTACGCTTGAGCTTCCCGACCTATCAGACTGACCTTGATTCCCTTCATCGGCTGCATCCACGTGCCCGTTAAAAACATTTGGTGATAGCTCGCTTCCGATCTCTCATGTTGATAGAACGGTGGATGCAAAGTCGCTCACGTCTTCGGAAAAAAGCACATGACTTCCGAATTTCCAATAACCTAACTGCAATGAACAAAATGCTTTTATGGGTAGCGCAAACGAAGGGAAACGAAATGAAGTGCTGCTTCCTGTGGCAAAAGAATGGCCATGTTTTCCCATGAAAGAACAGCGGTGACAGTGTCATTCGAATTTGCCAAGAAAGTGATCTCGCGAACATGGTTTAATGTTACCGCTTCAGGTACTGTTTGATCAGGTTTATTCTTTACCATGGCGGTTTGATTCTCACAGTCTTATCTCAATACTGTTTCTTTTCGAGATTTTGCTTCTGAGGAGAGTAAGGGCTCGAAATTTTTTTCCTTTTATCATTTAAACGCGCAAAACTTACGGAACAAAGAGGACCAATTAAACACATTCTTTAGGCTTTGAGCTTGATATGTTGGCCTTAATGGAAACTTGGTACAATACCGCTCAAGATGTAATCCATATCAATGGTTACAAAACTGAATGCTTGAGCAGGTGTAGTAAAAAAGGGGGTGGGGCAGCTTTATACATAAAAAAACCGTGTCCATTATGGAGTAGTGGCTGAACAATATGCTATGCCGTCGAACTACGAACTTCTTTTTGTCAGATGTAGAACTTTCGTATATGCGTTGCTTATAGGCCTACCGCTGGGCCTTTCGTTGAATTTTTCCGTCGAGTTGAATTATTGCTTGATTCACTGTCGTCACTGAAAATGCCTGTGGTAATTTTGGGTGACTTTAACATTGATTTGTTGCAACCTGGCAAAACATCAGTTAATGAATTTCTCCATCTGTTATCAATGTATGGCTTTTCAAACAATATTGCTCTACGTACTCGCGTCTGTGCATCCAGTGAAACCTTGATTGATTCGTGTGTGACTAATCGTGATGAACGTGACGTGAAAGTGGGAGTGCTTGTAAGTGCAATCAGTGATCGTTTACATTTGTTCTACTTCATTCCTGAGCGCAGCTTTCCACAGGTTACCACAGCACACTCGACAAAAACTACGCGGGTGATAACTAAGCGCGCAATAGATAATTTCCGTCAACATATCCAATCTGTGAACTGGAATGAAATGTTAGATAAAAATAAATCTGATTCAAAACTTTTATACAACGGTTTTCTCGAGAAAGTTATCGAAATTTACGAACATTATTTTCCTTTCGTAACTGTTAGAAAGGTAACGAAAGCGAGAAAACCCTGGATTGCCTACGACTTTGTCAAGAGAATCAAAGCACGAGATAAGCTCTTCGGCAACTTCCTGACATATAAGGAAAGAGAAATTTTTAAGCAATTGAAAAAAGTCAGGAGCAGGTTATATGCCGAGATAAAAAAGTCACGTGTTGATGGCTACGCTGACAAATTTACGGACATTCTTTATGACCCTAAAAAAACTTGGTGAACTCTAAAGGACCTATTGCGGTACACAAAAAACAGCATTACCCAGGAACTTCATCATCATCAGTCTGGTTACGCCCACTGCAGAGCAAAGGCCCCTCCCATACTTCTCCAACTACCCCGGTCATGTACTAATTGTGGCCATGCTGTCCCTGCAAACTTCTTGATCTCATCCGCCCACCTAACTTTCTGCCGCCCTCTACTACGCTTCCCTTGCCTTGGAATCCATTCTGTAACTCTTAATGACCATCGGTTATCTTCCCTCCTCATTACGTGTCCTGCCCATGCCCATTTCTTTTTCTTGATTTCAACTAAGATATCATTAACTCGCGCTTGTTCCCTCACCCAATCTGCTCTATTCTTATCCCTTAACGTTACACCTACCATTCTTCTTTCCGTAGCCCATTGCGTCGACCTCAATTTAAGTAGAACCGTTTTCGTAAGCCTCCAGGTTTCTGCCCCGTACGTGAGTACTGGTAAGACACAGCTGTTATAAATGTTTCTCTTGAGGGATAATGGCAACCTGCTGTTCATGATCTGAGAATGCTTGCCAAATGCACCCCAGCCCATTCTTGTTCTTCTGATTATTTCCGTCTCATGATCCGGATCCACAGTCACTACCTGTCTTAAGTAGATGTATTCCCTTACCACTTCCAGTGCCTCACTACCTATCGTAAACTGCTGTTCTCTTCCGAGACTGTTAAACATGACTTTAGTTTTCTGCAGAATAATTTTTAGACCCACCCTTCGGCTTTGCCTCCCCAGGTCAGTGAGCATGCATTGCAGTTGGTCCCCTGAGTTACTAAGCAAGGCAATATCATCAGCGAATCGCAAGTTACTAAGGTATTCTCCATTACCTCTTATCCCCGATTCTTCCCAATTCAGGTCTCTGAATACCTCCTGTAAACACGCTGAGAATAGCATTGGAGAGATCGTATCTCCCTGCGTACTTACGGCGATAAAGCGCTAAGCGGAAAATCCCTCACTGAAGTATTCAATCAGCAGTTCTTGTGCTTTGGCTCCTTTGGCTTGGAAGTTAGCAACAACTTTAAGGACTATTTTACACCAGGTCAGGTATTTCCTTAAAGGCCCCTTTATGAGGGGTGTTACATAAGGGGTGGGGTACATCTTGTAACAAACAATTTAACATGATAACAAACGAAACATTTGAAAAGTGATACATGCTTTGTACAAACAAGTGCTTACTCGTGTCAAATTGTCAATTAGAATAAAGAAGCAACAGTAAATTTGGCCGAAGAGAAGAAACAGTGGTAATGGACAAATCATTTTAGTAACTAGTGTAACATATGAAAAAAAGGTAGAATACATTCCATACAATCAAAAAAGTACAGTAGGTGATGAATTTGTACAAAATGGTAATTAATTTGACAAAATAGAAGCAACCTCAGCATGAACACATGGTGATTATTTGTATATACAACATGGTTGGGAAGGGCATTCCCATCAGTTGCTGTTCGCGAAAAAAAAAGAGGCAGAGAAGGTAGTTGTGTGTGAGCGTGGTTTTAAAACTTGGAGTGGATGACGAGTGCGTTGCGATATTCTTGCGGGTGAAATGATGTATGGCTCACGATTAAGGGAACTGTAGAAAAACTTATGAAAGAGAGCAACGCTGGCTATCTTACGGCGGTGCGAGAGAGACTGTAACTCAGATTTCTCTTTTAAAGATGATATGCTTACGTCATATGAATAGGATGAATGAATGTATCTTACCGCACGATTTTGGAAGCGCTCAAGTGCATTAACGAGATATTTTTGATATGGGTTCCATATTGGTGACGCATATTCGACTTTAGGCCTGATAAGCGATTTGTACGCCGCAAGTCTGACATCCTGAGGCGCATGACGCAAGTGGCGCCTCATAAATCCGAGTGTTTTGTTCGCCGATGGTACTATGGTGTTGATATGCGTGCCCCAGTTAAGATCACAGGAAATTATGACGCCTAGGTACTTGAATGATTTTACTGTTTCAATCTGATTGTTGGCTATTGCGTAAGAAGGTAAGAAGGGTGTACGACTACGGGTAAATGACATATGTTTACATTTTTTGGGATTAAGAGTCATTAGCCAATGGGCACACCAAGACTGTACATGGTTGAGATTTTGTTGCAAAATGTCTCCATCAGTGTCATTGCTAATGGTATGATAAAGCACGCAGTCATCAGCGAACATCCGAATTTTGCAAGTCACTTGAAGGGGTAAGTCATTGATGTATATTAAAAATAGAAGTGGTCCAAGAACAGACCCCTGAGGGACACCTGATGATACCGGAAGGTTGACGGAGGACTGGTCGTTGATAGTAACGAATTGCTCGCGGTTAGTGAGGAACGTTTCTAGCCATTTTAATACATTCATGTCTAAATTCAAGAAAGAAAGTTTATGTAATAAGTGATGGTGAGGGACTTTGTCAAAAGCTTTTTCGTAGTCGAGGAAGATAGCATCAGTTTGTTTATTAAAGTCAAGATTCCTATGAAGGTCGTGAAGGAAAAGAGCTAGCTGGGTCTCGCAAGAAAAGCACTTACGAAACCCATGCTGAGCAGGATGAAAAAAATGGTTGGCGTCTAAATGGTCCATGATGAGTGAGTAAATGACGTGCTCCATTATCTTACATGGAAGACTTGTTAAGGAGATGAGGCGATAATTTAGTGGGTTATTCCTATTGCCTCCCTTGTAGATAAGAATGACCTTTCCTACTTTCCGCTCATAAGGGATGTAACCTGCTAAAAGTGACAGAAAATAAGAGACACAAAAATGCGGCTGAGATATGCTTAGTATTTTTTAACAGTTTCGAGTTAATACCATCGACACCGGTGGATGAAGATAGTTTGAGGTTATCAATTATTTTGGAGATACCATCTACAGAGAACGCGATGGCCGGCGTTACGGATACTATGTTGCTAGACATTAATGGTAGGGGAGAACTAGTATCTTTAGTAAAAACTGAGGCGAAGGCATCGTTGAACGAAGTGGCGCAGTCGGTATCAGTCATGATATCTCCAGAATCGTCAGCGAGAGTTATGGCGCGAGTTTGAGGGGGGTTTATAACTTCCCAGAATTTCTTGGGGTTGTCTCTAGGTATTTTCGCTAGATCGATGTTAAAAAAAGTATGCTTGGCGCTGCGAACAGCGGATAAGTACATTTTCTCGGCAGAATAATACTTTTCCCATAAGTTAGGATTTGTACTTTGCTTGGCAGATCGAAAAAGTCTTTTTTTCTTATTTTCTAGTCGCTTTACATGGTTAGTGAACCATGGGTTCCGACGGTTTGGACGGAAGGTAATTTTCGGTATATGTTTGTCAGCTAATTCAATAATTTTAGTTTTTAAGAGCGTCCAATTTGTACGAGTGGTTCGCTCGTAAAATCTTGATTGAAAGTGTGGTAGAAAGGCAGTCAGTTCGTCATTAATCGCTTAGAAGTTTCCTTTATCGTACAGGCTGATAGTTTTGTGATATGTTGCACGTGGTGGTGCGGAAAAGAAAAAGGTAGCGTGAAGAACTTTGGGGTCGCTGATAGCAGGAAGGAAGGTTAATGATGATAAGCTGTCGGGGTGACTAGTTAGTATAAGATCTAAGATGTTCGCACAGTCAAGCGATACACGTGTTGGTTCAGAAACAAGCTGTGAAAGATTAAAGTTCAAACAGACATCGGTGAAATCTCTAGCTTCAGTGTTAGTTAATGCTGCTGAAGATGGGTCATGCCAGTCAATACCAGGAAAGTTAAAGTCACCGAATAAAATAATATGAGCGTTAGGATGTGCGGCAGTAACCTGGCATAAAATGCTGTTTAATATTCCAGGCAAAATCGGGGCTGTTAACAGGTGTTCGGTAACAAACACCCAGCAGGACAGCCTGTGGGAAAGAGCGGATAAGTAGCCAGGCTATCTCAAGGCCAGTAGGAGGCGCGATTGGTGTACAGGGCAATTCCTTGCTAAACGCTATAAGAACCCCCCCTCCTCGCCTTCCTTGGCGGTCACAGCGATGAACTTCAAAGTTTGGCAAGTCGGATAATACCTCATTATCACTGATCACCGATGTTAGCCATGTTTCTGTTAAAAAAAGTAAATTACTGCCTGATGAAGAAACGAGACATGATATGTCTTCGCGTTTGGGAAGAAAACTATGGGCGTTAGTGAAAATAGCAGATAAAGAAAGATTATTCGTTGTGGTGATGTGGCGAGGGTTAAGCGAACCTCTATTGCACTTTGATTGCTAGTGAATCTCCTTTACGGTTTTAGATGATTCATCATATTCGTAGCGTTTGGATCCTATGACAAGTGTTTTGAAACGTAGCTTGAAAGGTGTTGCTTTGCTTTTGCCGAAAAGAACAAGATGTTTGCGGGCATTTCGAACAGCGGGTGAAAAGTCCTCGCCAATACTGCAGTTACTCCCCTTTAACTTGCGACCATTAGACAAGACCAATTCTTTTGTTTTATAGAATGCAAACTTGGCAATGATGGGGCGTTTACGGCCTGGTGAATAGCGTCCTAGCCGGTGTGCACGATCAATTTCTTTTGGGTCGATGCTTATGTTCATGTGCTCTTGAATGTTGTCAATAAATAGTTTTTCTGATTGCTCAAAGGTTTCAGGAGGGTTGGGGTCAGGAATGCCATACAATATTAGGTTGCTTCTGCGTGAACGGTTGTCAGCATCCTCTATGTGGCTCTCTAGGCTAGATACCAGGCGACCAGTTTCAGAAGTAGTAGCGTACACAGCTTCTAATTCGCTTCGCAGGGGTATCAGTGCCTGGTAGTGTTGTTCCAGTTCCATATTTCGCTTACTTAAATCTGTTAGTGTTGTATCGGTGCACGAAAGTTGATTCTTTAGACCTTGTCCCTCAGTGATTAGCGTGCTTTGTCCAACTGTCAGCTTCTGCAGCTCAGCGAAAACGTCAGCTATACTAGGCCTCGGATTGGTTTCGAGATCGCCTGACAGCAACAGCAATGACTGGATAGCATGCACACATTCACTAAGCATAGCGAGGCAGCACTGAGGGCTCGGGAGCTGCACCAAACAGTAATTGCTACATTTCTTACTGAAAAGACTGTATTTTGCACTGACCTGCATGGTGAAAGCCAGCATGTTACGTGACACCGTTGTGGCGCAGCCACCGAGCCCACAAGGCAGTCGCGATGGTTGCTGCTCCTTTATAGTAGACGGACTCGATAGTGTCACTTTCGATGTGTGGTCCCACGCTGGTTGGAGGGTCCAGTACCCGAGAGGCGGCCTAGGTTTTTTCAGCAAAGTCAAGGTAGGTGAGATGTCGATCTGGTTGGGGTATCGGCATAGTGATGGCGCATGCTCCGTTGGTCCCGCGATGTAAGCCATCTGCAGTGGAGGCAGCAGCACGTGGCAAACAACGGCGGTGATCATCTGCATGGTGAAAGCCAGCATGTTACGTGACACCGTTGTGGCGCAGCCACCGAGCCCACAATGCAGTCGCGATGGTTGCTGCTCCTTTATAGTAGACGGACTCGATAGTGTCACTTTCGATGTGTGGTCCCACGCTGGTTGGAGGGTCCAGTACCCGAGAGGCGGCCTAGGTTTCTTCAGCAAAGGCAAGGTAGGTGAGATGTCGATCTGGTTGGGGTATCGGCATAGTGATGGCGCACGCTCCGTTGGTCCCGCGATGTAAGCCATCTGCAGTGGAGGCAGCAGCACGTGGCAAACAACGGCGGTGATCATCTGCATGGTGAAAGCCAGCATGTTACGTGACACCGTTGTGGCGAAGCCACCGAGCCCACCCGTTTGCAGAATACTATGTAGCTTCGTCTTGTTACACCTACAGAAACAGCACACATTATTAGCAGCAGAAGTGATAGTTGGGCGAGTTGGTACGAATTCATAGTAAAATATTTAGCGCGCACAATTGACAAGGACACAGCGAAGGGGGACACAGAGCTGTTAAAAAAATGTTAAACTGTGTATTTGCGAAGATAATGATGCAGTAAAATTTAGAAATGACAGCGGAGCACCCGTGGAAAGCTTTATGGAAGTACTATTCTTTTATCTTAGTTCTACTTTTGTCAGTTGGAATGAAGATATGTATGTGCAAAGATCAGGTGTATGTATAGGTTCCAAGGTAGCCCCAACACTAAGCGACATTTTTCTAGCTCGTGTAGACCAAAGTATTCATAGTGCATTAGGAAGCTTGGCAAAAATTTTACGATTCGTTGATGATTTTTTTGTTATTTTTGATGGAAACTACACGGCTGTAATGTGTTTAATGTACTGAAAGTGTTCCATGAATGTGGCCTAAGCCTTAAGTATACACATCAGATTGACAAAGAAAACGAACTACACTTTCTAAACCTTTCTCTGCGATTGCTACCCGATCACACAAGCTGGATGTGCAGCCCTAGATCAAAAAATCCCATATTACAGTACAAATGAGGGCATTCGAAGATGGTAAAAAGCGCAATTGCGGTGTCTTGCCTTCGGGCTGCATAAGTAAAATCTTGTTGCCACCTACTAAAAGAAAGCTTTGCCAATCAGGTAACAAGACTAGCATCAGTGAGATTCCCGAACACATTATAGTCAGAGCGGACGAAAAGGTAATAAACGTAGTAAAGGGCGTACAACCCACACATTCAAGGAGCAGGCTTAGCACGAACAAGAAGCGCCTTGGAGTTGCACCTTACGTCCATTATTTTTTCCATGGGCTAAAGAATGTTGCCAGCCGGTATGGCGTTGAAGTGGTTTTCAGCGCTCCTAACAAGGTGTAAAACTGTGCCAAGCTAATTCAAATAAGTTAGACAATCGGGTAAAAAAATGCAGCTGCAGTCTAAAAGAAGATCGAAAATTCACGAAATGCAGAATACGTGTTGGGTACCGGCTTCCGTTAATCCGTAGCAACATGTACATAGGACAAACCCGTCGGTGCATAAACACCCCACTTAAAGAACATGAATGTTCTCTCGGTAAAGAAAACCATTCGCACTTGCCGAACTACTGTAATCTATGTCATTGTGATCCGGTATTTTTCGGCATTAACATTGTGTTTTCAGATAAAAGCAAACTAACTCGTGAAATCACAGAAGCATTTCGTATCATGAAGTGTGCTGAAAAATGCATAAGCCAACCATCGGTTGCAGTTACTAGAAATGAATTTGCTTTTTAAAATATTCGTTGAACCTTCTTAATCTGTTTTCAATGTGTTTCTGTTTTACTGACCACTCTTGTTGCAAATGCTCAGCGCTGACAGCTGCGGTATTTATGTTCTGTATATTTCCGAAAATAAATTGGTTGTGAGTAGCGCTCGTGTGTCCCGCTTCACTCGGTCCTTGTGAATTGTACGCGCTAAATATTTTACTATGACATTATTAGCAGTTTAAGGAACTGCTCCTCTTGTGGTTATGACGATATTAAAGTAGCACTAATTAAAGCAGACGCGGATTTATTATGCACTGCTCTTTTTGACATAACAAACATTGTGTTTTTTACAGGCACATTTCCAGATAACATGAAAACTGCTAGGATCGTCGTCTTGCATAAAGGTGGCGCAACTGATCGAATCGCTAATTACGGGCCGATATCCATACTTCCAGTTTTTTCTGGACTGGAACTGGACACATGGAAAAACATAACCTTATATCCCCGAATCAGTATGGCTTTCAAATGGGTAAATCCACTGAATGTGCATTTCTTGAAATACGTGATAAAGTTGTTGACAATATAGAAAACCAACAATGCACAATAGGCTTATTTTTAGAATTTAATAAAGCATTTTATTCAATTAAACATGACATACTTTTTCTAAGTTACTCTTTTATGGAATCGGAGGCCCTGATTTAGACTTACTACGTAGCTATTTATCACACCGCTCTCAATTTGTGGAAATCAACAGCTTAAAATCAGATTTAGGAGTCATTAGGTAAGGCGTCCCGCAGGGTTATATTTCAAGTCCTATGATTTTCCTGCTTTATATTAATGTTATCGTGGCAGTAGCAGAAACACCCAATATTGTATTATATGCCGGCAATACAAACGTCTTTTTTTATTATATAAAACACCACACAAAAAAAACACTGATAACGGAGAAGACAGGACGAGCGCTGTGTCCTCCCTTGTCCTTGTATTTTTTTTGGTGCTGTTTTAAATATGAATTATCCGTTCCGACGAGATTGCACCCAAACCGTTCTGAGTTTTTTTTCTCCTCTGATAACATCTCTATTCTAATTCTTCTGAATAACAACTGGCTATATTCCCTTTCAGTGTGGTTATCGGCTAATCAGTGAAGCCTAAATGTTAAAAAAAGTGTATTGTTTTTACTCCTATTACCAAGCCAGTTAAGTTCGCATCTTATTTAAGTGGTCTGTACACATACATAAATGTGGCAACATAATAAACATAAGGTCCACCCGCAAATTTCAAGTTGTCCCATCCCCAGATTTAAACTTGCCCCATCCCGAAATTCGCGTTGGCCCACCTTTAAAAGTAATTTTATCCATGTCTAAATTTCAACTTGTCCCACTACCAAATTTAAATTTGTCCGCCTCCTAATTTAAATTGGATTAACCCCACAATTCAATCGACTCACTTGCTATTGGAAGTTGGACCACTCGCAAATTTCAGGTTTTCCCATCCCTAAACTTCTATTTGGCCCACCCCGAAATTTACTTGGCACAGGTCCAAATTTCAATTTGACCCAACCGCAAATTTCATGCGGTCCTACCCCAACATTTTTCTTGGTCCACTCCTAGTATAAGTCATCAAAACTGAGAGCTGAGCGAGTTAGTGTGGTTCCATATTAAGAAAAAAACTGCGCGAAAAAGACGTAGACAGGCTGTATAGTGGGCGCCCGCGTTTGTCGTCGCTGTATACTTTGTCTAGCGCAGTTCTTTTGTTAAAATGGATCCTAGTGTGAGCTTCTCTATGAAATTTCTGAAGGAGTGATATGTATGCATATGGGTATTCTCTTTCTACTTTTTGCTTTAAATTGTACCTTATTGCTTATAAATCTAGAAATCATCTACATTTACAATATTGTAATGATTAAATGCCTTTGGAAATTGCGCATTTTTCGCAGGTACGAGATATTACTCGCAGGGGTAGACACGCTCTTTTCGCGCGATTGCGCTGCAGTACTAGCCAATGAATACTTACACTGCTTTCTTTCTTTCATTATTTCCATAAATGCCCCACGCGGGGTAATATACAAGGGGTGGGATTACAACAATTGTTAAAACAATATTAGTTAAGATGAGAGAATCGATTACACTTCTTCCGTGAATGCAGAGCTAAGCTTGTACTGCTATAGAGCACTCCGCACTCATCGGGCTGGGTTTATTAAACCATGATAGTACATTGCGATTGCTCTATCCTATAGAGGCATACGGATTTCTGAAGAAAAAAAATGGAGGCGCGTGTCACGTCCAAGTCCGCGCCACTATGATGTGCCGTTCCCTCATATAGCGGAATCTAAATGTGTGGGCTGTTCCAGTGGATATGTGCTTAGCACTGGGTGTTGACCGCAACGCAATGAACCTCTTTGCACGCCTTCTTCGGTCAGCTGGCATGCGCCACTGGATATGCTTTAAGGCGGCGCTGCAAAATGTTGCATACTGTCTATGGGAAAGCGCTTGGGGCTGGAGCGCAAGCTTCATACATGATGCATTCCGGTTATTCGCACAACTGTGTAGTGATCGCAGATCAGTTCCGCACAAATTTATAACCCATCTTGCTCTCACAGTGTATGATTTCTTCCATAATGTGTTAATTTTCAGCTTGCGTCGTCACCCTTTTGTAGCACAGTGGAGATACACAGTGTACGGTCATCGTGCCGCAGCGCTCCTGTTCGAGCTGTGCAGTGGTCCGGGACTGACGCTGGATGCGACTGGCCCCGGCTCGGCCATCTACATCGTAGCCGAGCAACCTCGGCGCGCCGTGAGCGACAAATGCGTCTTCATGGTTCGAGCCAACAACTCGGACGGCGTTGTCATCTCGATGCAAAAGATGAAGCTGAGACGATCCACTGCGGTCGACGGCATCTGTCTCGACTACGTTGAGGTAACCACCTTGATCAGTGGCCACTGTGCCACACCCACATTCAGTACGGGGCAAGCCTCATAAAATCAGCTACGAGAAAACGCGAGGGGGAAAACACAGGCATTGTCAACTGTAGCGTATATTTGAAGCAGGTATGGCAGCTGTACACTTGATAACGTGATTTAATGATCCCCATTGTGCTTTAAAATAATCCTTTTTACTAAATAGAAGAAAAATATATGGCACCGCTAAAGCCAAACGAACAAAGGGCTTGCGGAGAAGTATAGGCGCACATACCATCTTGAATAGAAAAGCATGAAAATAAGTAAAATATAGCTTAGAACGACAGAAAGCTGAGCTAGTTGGTAAGGATTCATTATGCAAACTAGAAGTGAGGCGTGCAGACAGGACACAAGAGTAGAGAAGTGGACAACACGAACGCCGACTATCAACTGAAGGGAGCACTGAGGCGAAAAATGAAAGAAGACACAAAACTCATCTGCGCATGCACAGGAATGGTAACACCACGAGTGTACCCGATTGACACGTGGTGTTACCATTCCTGAGCATGCGCAGATGAGTTTTGTGTCTTTCATTTTTCGCCTCAGTGCTCCCTTCAGTTGATAGTCGGCGTTCGTGTTGTCCACTTCTCTACTCTTGTGTCCTGTCTGCACGCCTCACTTCTAGTTTGCATAATAAGTAAAATACACTCATAATTCAAATACATGAGCAATTCGATCCCCACAGCTTAGTTCGAGATATTTTTCAGTGTTCATAAAAATTATTTCATTAGACTTAGGAGGAAGCTTTAGCTCGGGCCTAACTCCGATGTGTGCATTCCAATACATGTAAAACGCAAAAACCTTTTTCTGAGATAACCACTGGACCGAGTTTAGTGAAATTTGTTGCATTTGAGAGAAAAAGTTACATTGTAGTGACTTTTGCAAGCAAAATTTCGATTTAGGCCTTGACTTTTGCTTAAACAATTTTCAAAAATTCCATTCTTTGGAAAAAATAGAAACACGACGTTTAAAAATTCATACCTTTGCATCAGGAACAGATATCGTGGTTCTGTAAACGCACCCATTCGATCATTAAAAGCAGTCAAATTCGGTATGTCATTTTACATTTTACGTGAATTTTTCTTACGTTGGTTACAAGGGTTGTGCAAAAGCTATATTTACATATTACTAATTTTTTATATTCATGTGTACCATTTCAATTTTGTTCGCTTTAGATGTACTATTACATGCAATTCACAGAATTGTGACATCACTTTTCGTTGTTGAGTTACAGAGTTTTGAGTTACAGAGCTTAACATTTGGAGGTGGGTCAACATAAAAATTGAGGGTGCGCCAAATTTAAATCTTGGGGCGGGCACACTGGAAAGTTGAGAGTGACCCAACTTGGATTTTGGAGTGGGCGAACTTGTGTGTGCTTCCACTACCGCATTTGTATTTTGTTGTGAGCCGCAGGTTGTGCACATTATTCCCATTTTGTATCTACAAGTATACAAGGCTCTGATTGCCAATGCATTTTCTGCACTGCAACAAATATTTTCCACCCTGTAACAGCCCAAATAATGGGCTAACAGTATTAATAAATGAAAATGAAATGCAATGAAAAACTGGAGGTTGGGCAAACTTTAAATTCGAATGTCGGCCAACCTAAATTTGGAAGTGGGCTAGCATGAAATTTTGGGGTGGGTCAACTTCTATTTGGGGGTGGGCAAACTTGACAACTGCAAGTGGGCCATGTTATATTTGGGCGTGGGCTAACTTACATTTGGGGTGCATGAACTTCACTTTCAGGGTGGGTGCACTTGAAGTTTGGGACTGGCACAACAGAAGTGTGGGGTTGAACCAGCTTGAAATTTGGGGTGGGGCCAACTTGGAATTTCAGTGTGGGAAGACTTAGAGATTTTGGGGTGGTCCAATGTCCAACTGAATGCTGCTGAGCGTCCTTCGCGTTATCAACACCTTGCGGGTAAGGGAGCGCGTTGACACGTTTGGCGTGTTTTCGTTGGGCTTTCCTAGGCGTGTACAAGAAAAGTGCGCACAAGCAAGCATCGCCATCATATTCAAAGAAAGTTGAATTGCGCTCGTGCCGAGTGTTCGGGCTCAATTGATACGATTTCATTGACGCGACGAGAGAATCAGACAACTGTCTACTAAAGCCTAAGTCTTTCTTGCCACCGGAGAGGCCATGATTTGACGCGCATAAGCTAGGAATAGCAAGTAAGCAAACCTAAATGTGAACCGAGTCATAGCCAAGCCAAATAATTCTTACGCATTACTAGAAAATTCTCGGAATTTCTGTAGCTTTCTTTATTTGTGCAGCACTGCTGCCACGGACTTGCATATACGTCAGCTTGGTTTCATTGCTTTCCTAATGAAGCGGCCTGATGTGCTAAGAGGAATCTTTAGCTCGGGTCGATCTCCGATGCCGGCTACTAAAATACATGTAAAACGCAAAAATGATTTGATGACAAAACCAGTGAACCGATTTCAGCGAAATTTGTTGGAATTGTGAAAGTTAAATTACAGCGACTGCAGAAAGTAGACTTTTGATTAGGGTATGCAATTTTTTACAATAATTGCAGGAAATTGGCAAATTAGTAAAAACATCGAATGATGAAGCATACAAATGCCCTGTTCAGCAAGGAAAGCCAATGTTACATTTTTATAAACTGCATGCATTGCAGCAGCAAAAGTGAACAATTGTTATGCATGAATTGAGTACGTAGGAATTCGTTGGTATGTTTGTAAGAGACTTGTAGATGCACATTCACAAATTATTGGTATATTTCAGGATGACGCATGATATATAATTGCTTTCCGCTTTAGATGTACTTTAGGCGCAGTTTATAGAATTACGATATCGTTCTTAGTTGCTGCATTAAAATTAAATTATAGGGTTTTACGTGCCAAAAGGACAATCTGATTATAAGGCACGCCATAGTTGAGGACTCCCGACTAATTTGGACAAATGGGGTTCTTTAACCTGGACCTAAATCTAATTATACGAGTCTTTTTGCATTTCGCCCCCATCGAGATGCGGTCCACGCGGCCGGGACTCAATCCCGCAACCACGTGCTTGCAGCCCAAGCAATGTTGAGTTGAAAAGATACCGAGTTCGATATGCCAAACATTGTTTTTTTTTATTTGTCAATTTTTCAAAAGTGTATGTCGAAAAGGAGAGTCCCTAAATAAAATATGCCTTTCAGAAATCACTACATGTTGGCCTTTTCTTCTAAATTCAGCATAACTTACCAGATTTGGTGCAGTAGTTACTCGGAAAAACGATTGGCGATTTCGCATGTATTTAGTTAGGAGCACCCGAGCTAAAGTTTTCCTTGAAGTTGGAGTTGAGTAATGTATTTGTTTGTAGGATATGTTTGTAAAGCTGCTTGGGAAGGAAGAGGCGAAAACAAAGACAGAATGCGGGGATCTTATTCAGAAGAGCACCTGGTTGACTAAAAATTATTAACACCTAATTCTGGAATTCTGGAACTGTTAGAATAATTAATTTAGAATAGGTTAGCTCAGCGTGCAGAAAGTTAGGTGGGCGGATGAGATTAAGAAGTTTGCAGGGACAACATGGCCACAATTAGTACATGACCGGGGTAGTTGGAGAAGTAAGGGAGATGCCTTTGTCCCGCAGTGGGCGTAACCAGGCTGATGATGATGATGACCTCAGCGTTCACCGGAAAATTGCTACACGCTACGCAGTCGGGTGCATTACAAGCGTTCTCTTCTTTAGTTATTCGTGATATACGGCTGAAATATAACAGATATAGTCTAACAATCTAACAAATAACAAACGCACCTCCTGTGTGTGGCCTTACAGTATCCAGCAACATTTACAGGGGAGCTGCTTCTATCGAGCAGTCGCAGTATAAAATTTAGTTGCCGGTGACTAACACGCAGTTTAAACTTTTACTGCATATATTTTGCAAAGAATGCACGCTTCGCCCACATTTGCTCCCTACTAAAAGCCAGTGTCGTTTTCCCGAGACATCTAAGAACATGCGTATAACGCTGGTCACGATGTAATTAACCGACACGAACAAAATTTTGCTCGCACGTCTGGCGTAACGTGTGCCATTTCTAAAAATATGAACACGTTGCTAAGTTCAGCTGACCGAGGACAATGCAGATACCTACAGCGTGCGTTGTATGCGTATGAAAATACAAAAAAATGTTGTATTTCTAATTCCAGCAAGGCTGATAGTTACCCCATCGAAAGCTGATTTGGTGTTACTGGAAAGCAATCGCTAATTTATTTCGCGATGCTATTGTCATCAGCATCCACCACTTGTACGGCTACCGATTCAGTGGGCCATTTAAACCGAAAATTATACATTATTTAAAATATCTGTCAACGATTTTTATGTTGAAAAACAAAGGAACACGGCAGTAAAACGAGGGAAGGTGCGACGTGGTTAGCGCTAACCTCAAGCTTGTATTCGAAAATCCGAAAATTAATAAATAAAGAATTATTATGGATACAAGAGTACGGACAAGATATGGCAAACGTGTCCGTGCCTTCTATGTACCTGATGTGTTAAATGACCTGCCAGATATAGTTTTATCTTCCAGCACACGGAAAGAAGTTAAATCTTATATTTTGGATTTGTATGTGCAATTTGGTTTCTTTCCTTTCTTTCTTTCTTTCTTTCTTTCTTTCTTTCTTTCTTTCTTTCTTTCTTTCTTTCTTTAGTTTTATTTTGAGTCTTGTACATAATTGATTTACTGTGCCGCTCCCTGGCTTGCTCCATTCTGCCGAGCGCCGCCCCACAAGCCCATTGTTGGCTTGGGCAGGCTCGTATTTGTATGTCATTTTCGAAATAAATAATTAATATATATATTTATATAAATATATATATATATATATATATATATATATATATATATATATATATATATATATATATATATATATATATAGGTTCGCTTACCCGCGATTCCGGCAATCTATACTTTAGTATTGTATGCCGGACACCATAGAGCCATTAAGTAAAATCCTTCAGAGTCCATGTGTTCACTGATTACTGACTTATCTACAGAGAAATAAAAAAAATGCGAAGCTGTTGTCATGGGGATAACGCATATTTACAAATTATTACTATATACAAGGTTACAACAGCCACAAGCACCGGCGACTGATGCAACGCTTTCGCGCGTGCCTCTGGCCACTTCGTCGCCGTCGTCCTCCCTGCCTAGGGCGGCCTGCCTCGAGGCACTGCTGCCCTAGGGCGAGAGAGCCGCTGCTTGTTACGGCGCACCAGAGGGGCTACGCCAGACGTACGGCTTAAGTGTCACTACATGGGCCATAGCAGAGGGCGGTGGCGTGGACGGCGACGGCTCGAAGACGGGTTCGATTCCGTGTGTAGCGTCGGTGACTTGACGTAGCACCCAGAAAGGACCATCGTTGCGGGACTATAGTTTTTCGGAGAGACCAATGTTGCGGTACAGAGGCCACAGCAGCAAGAGCGAACCGGGGGAGTAGCAAACGTCTTTGTGGCGACTGTCCAACAAAGCTTTATTGGAAGCCTGGGACACTGTGAACCTTTTATGAGCGATCTGGCGAGCTGTGTCACTACGCGCTATGTCATCGCGAAAATACGTAGTGGGTGAGCTTAGAGCTGTGGGCAGTAAAATGTCGGAAGGCAGAGAAAGTTCGCGTTCCTACAAAATATAAACGGTAAGTAAACAGTGGTGTCATGCCTGGACAAATTGTAGGCGAAAGTAACATACGGCAAAGTAGCGTCCCAAACGCCGCGGTTGGCGGAGACGTTTAAAAAATTGAAAATTAAATTATGGGATTTAACGTCTCAAAACCACTTTCTGATTATGAGGCATGCCGTAGTGGAGGACTCCGGAAATTTGACCACCCGGGGTTTTTAACGTGCACCTGAATCTAAGTACACGGGTGTTTTCTCATTTTGCCTCCATCGAAATGCGGCCGCCGTGGCCGGGATACGGTAGTCGGAGACGTGTACTGACAGCATGCATGTCCCTCACAGTTCGGTTCAGGCGCGTTGGGATTCGTTTGTCGATGATGAGCGGATTTATTTTATTTATTTAGTTATTTATTTATCGCAATACCCAAAGCATCCGTAGGCATTACAGCGTGGGGGGGGGGGGGGGGAGCAAACAGCCAATAAATAGTGCCGTTGTGAACTTATGGCTGGTAGGGCGAGAACGAAGGATGCCTGCGATGACGCGAGACAAAATGTACCGGCCTTAATCAGTGAGAATCCGTCGAAGAATTCATGATGCAAGATGATGTCATGAGGAAGAAAGTCAGTGACATCCGTGGAGCAGCTGAGATGGCGCCGGTAATGCCGTATTGCATCGCGTAGTCTGTCGCGACGGCGACTCACTTGTTGGCTGATGTCGAGGTTGGGAAGGGCCAAGAATCTTGAAACCAACACGAAAGAACGGTTTGGCGGGAATGTCGAAAGGATGAAACAGACCGGCAGATAGCGTAGCTAGTCGGTTGCGGCACTGGCATTGCTCGCAGTTATCGACATATCGTTGCACGGAGCGGTAGAGACCAGGCCAGAAGAAACGTCGCGTGACGCGATCATAAGTGCGGGTGACACCAAGTTCATAGAGAAAGGATTTCAAGAAGAGGGGACACTCAGCAAACAGTGGCTGCAGGAAATACCGCACGCTAGTAATAATGTGGACAGTTTTCTACAGTGAGCATTAAAAAAAAGAATTGGAAATGGAGTTAACTGACATTCTTTCATTCCTTTTTATTCTTTCCTGGCAAAACTATACATATGTTCACAGTTAGGTTATACTTTGCGACTCACTTTTCTTGCGTTACATAGCGACAGGCCAATGACGCGCCAGATGCATGCGTCATACGCCAGACGCGCCACGGCAGTCAGAGGCCAGCTGCGCTTCTGAGCGTCGGGCTGCTCGGCTACCCATCTGTCTGTTTTTCTATTGGATTTACCCTGCTTTCTGGGGCTCCCGGCGTATTCTTGCGCTCTTTCTGCACTTCGACAAGACACCACTGCGTTATTAGTCTAGGGCAAGGTGAGAAATTTTGTTTGATAATCTGCGACGCATTTGGAACAGTTTGGCTGCGCCACGGAACCCATCACATGTGACGGTGTTAACGAAAAACAGCTCAGCCGTCCTGCCGCAGTTAATGTGAGTTAACGACTCGTACTAGGGGATGTTTGCGACGCTTTCCGTGATTACCACATTATTGTAACTAATTGCGGTAGTTTTCAGGCGCGCCCGCCGCTCGTGGTGTTGTGACGCAGTTAGCGAAAAGCAGCTCGGCTGCGGTGGCAAATATGGCGTGTACTGAATCTTCGTGGAGCAAGTTTGGGACGCCTTTTGTGGCCCCGTAACAAAACATACCTTATTTCCACACTCACGCTTGTCAAAAACGCAACGAGCGATTACCAAGAGTGATAACATGGGAGGGTGGTGCTTGCGCCGGCAGAAAGTGCAAAAGATGACGCCAAGGAGCTCAAATGCCAGGCACTTTTAACTCTGAAATTGTCTTCTGAGCGATTGAAAACAGGCTTTGCACCCAAGCATTTGTTTTGAATGCTAGTAGAAGGAATTCAGCGAGCGTCCAGCATGCTGTTTTTGAGAGCCTGTGCGTTGGCTACCTCTGTGTATACGTAGCGGAATATCGCGTCGGTTGAAGCGAAGTTCTTTTGTAAACGCGCAGTAGCACGCGTATGTGTGCTCTTAAAGTGCGGGCATGAAGGACCGGCAATGGGGGAATTTTCGGGAATCGAATGTTTTCGTGATATGTACAGTATTGTTTAGGATGAGTCGGATATTTTCTACGGGATGTATGTAAAAGTGAATTGCTCTTGTTTGTAAGGCCGCCCATTCACCTCTTTCGCACGTTCGGCCTCTATACGCAGTATTCCTGCTCAAGCCTGCTCAAGGTATCACATCAGTTGGCAGAAATTACGTCTCGTTGCGACGCTCTGAAAAGAGGCCGCGACGATCAAATCTTCGCTTTTTTGGGATTGAAGATAATGTGGAACAAGAATGGGCTAAGGCCGAGGAAAAATTAATAAGCTTTTGCTCTGAACGATTAGAAATCACGACCACTAGTTCGCAATTCGAGTGTTTTCACCGAAGGAAAGAACAGACAAATTATCGCAAAACTAACGTTCTTCAAAGACAAGCAGCAGATTTTGTCTTCGGTACGAAAATTAAAAGGGACGACATTTTCCATGGGCGAAGATTTTTCTCCAGCGACACGACAAGCAAGGCGAAAATTGGTGGGCTTTGCCAAAGCCCAAAACAAGCCTTTCAAAGTACCAGTCAACCGTCTGCGTATTAACAAAAACACCTACATATATGATATCAACACTGACTCAGTTGTTCTAGCTAGCAGATAGCTAAAGTTTAACATGCGCATGCAAGATCTGAATAAATCTGAGTCAAATCAAGCCATTTGCTCATTATCTATATCATCTTGTTATATCCGCAGCCTACTACCGAAACGCGATTTGGTCTGTTCTTTCCTTGATGACAGTGACTGCGACATACTTGCCCTTACCGAAACGTGGCTCTACCCTGACATCACAGATAGTGAAATTCTGCCTTATCGCAACAATTTTCACATATACCGAAATGACCGTGCAAACAGGGGAGGCGGAATGGTTCTTCTTGCAATAAAAAATACTCTACAATCATACGTAATCAATGCACACTAATATAGAAATTATCGGGGTAGCCTGCAAAACCAAGCTTTCCACTCTGCTCATCGGCAATTGTTACCGACCTCCGGACTGTAGCCATTCATTTGTGAACAAACTGCGCAGTAGCATCACTGAGGCTATCAAGATATGTCGCACCGATGCCATTTACATTTCCGGCGAGTTTAATTTTCCTACAATAAACATGAACCAGTTGTCTTCCCCCTGCCGCATGTCCACAGAATTTATCTACCTAACCTTAGATTTGAACTTGTTTCAAATAGTGAAACAACCCACACGCGGTTCCAATATCCTCGACCTAATCCTTACGACGGCTCCTGAAACACTAGGTGTCCTACTACACATGGATAGTTTTAGTGATCACAAACTCCTTCAAGTTTCCCTTGACATTCCGTCACCATTCTCCCGCACCGACAGCAAAAAAATTCGCGATTACAGTAAAGCCAACTACAGCAAAATTAACACCGAACTCGAAACCTTCTACACTGACACATTCCTACCATCCTTCGACAGTCGTTCCATCGAAGACAACTGGGTACTTTACCGAGATAAATTGTGTGCGCCAGAAAATCAGTACTTCCCGCTAATACCAGTCAAAAATGATAAATTAAACCCATGGTTTATCAAATCCCTTCGGCAGCTTAGAAACAAAAAGAAACGTTTATACCGCACAGCTAAACGACATAGCATGCCTTCCGCGTGGAAGGCATACAAAGATTTTATGATAACTTACGGTTCCTCAGTAGTATCTGCTAAACAAAAATATGTTTCTAGTGAGTTACCTTCTCTTCTGAAATCTAACTCTAAGAAGTTTTGGAATCTTGTATCCCCCGAACACGATCAGCAACAGAAATCGCTGCTAGACGACAATCATGTTCCACTTTCAGATAGTCATTGCACCTCGGCATTTAACACATTCTTTTCATCTGTTTTCACCCGGGAAGACAATCTTGACGTTCCATACGTACCCGATTTTGACTTCCCATATATGGAACCAATCGAAATAACTGCAGAGGCGATAATACTTCTAATAGAAACCTTAAATTATCCACTTCAGCCGGAATTGACAATAATAACTCTAAAATTCTCAAGAACACTGTCTCCGTTTCTCCTAACATTTTATCCCACCTTCTCAGGCAATCTTTAGCGACAGGTCAACTTGCCTCCGATTGGAAAATTGGTAAGATAGTGCCTGTGTTTAAAGCCGGTGATAAACATACTCCCGAAAGCTGCCATCCAATCTCTAACTTTCATCTGCTGCAAACTTCTTGAACACATAATCGCTTCTCATGTCTACCGAAACTTAGAATGTAACAATTTCTTTTTTAATAACCAACACGTATTCAGGAAAGGTTTCTCTTGCGAAACCAAGCTACTAGAATTAAGTACAGAATTACATTGCAACATGCCCAATAACCTCCAGGCTAACTGTATTTTTCTTGATTTCTCGAATGCCTTTGATCGCGTCGCCCATTGCCGTCTGATTTCTAAATTATCTGCCCTTCGATTAGACTCGCTAACCTTATCTTGGCTCCGTAACTTCCTTTCACTCCGCCAGCAGTTCACGGTTATTAACAATTTCCAGTCCTCCCTTTCACACGTAACTTGGGACGTACCACAGGGGGGCGTCATCGGCCCCCTATTGTTCTTGATCTACATAAACAACTTGCCAGTAAACATTTCTTCCTGCATGCGAATCTTCGCTGACGATTGCATCATATATCGTCCAATAACCTGTGCCGATGACCACTTAACGCTGCTAAACGACCTTTACCGCATTAGCAACTGGTGTAAAAAATGACTTATGTCGCTGAATACAGAAAAATGCAAAATAATCTACGTCACACGCAAGCAAAACATTTCCAACTACTGCTACACCATTAACAATTACCAACTGTCACAGGCGTCGCCTTATAAGTACCTTGCTGTTCATTTCACACCCAACCTCTCCTGGTTTCACCATATTACCACCATATGCGCAAAAGCTTCAATATCTTTAGGATATTTACGTCGAAATTTACATAACTGTCCCACACGCGTTCGCCATCTAGCTTATCAGACCTTCGTTCGCCCACAGCTTGAATTCGCCGCATCCATCTGGTCCCCCTGCCAAAATTATTTGATTAACATGCTTGAAGCGGTTCAGAATAGGGCCGCGCGTTTCATTTCACGTAAATTATGACAACCATAACAGCATGACGGAAATTAAGCTCAATCTTTCACTTGAATTCTTTAGTGCTCGTCGCGACATTGCCCTTTTATGCATTTTTCACAAATACGCATACAGCAACAGACCATTCCCACTCCACCTTGATGCTCCTTCCATCACATCACGTCGGTTGCATAATCAGTTATGTTTCACGCGATTATATGGGTCAACTCACACCTTCAACTCATCTGCTCTTCCTCGCGCCATACGTTTGTGCGATGGTCTTCCATACAACGTCGCATCCGAACCAGACCATGATAATTTCCGTCAGCTTCTGCACTCTTTCTTTTCGCAATAAAAATTTGCCACTAGTTTTTCCAAATTTGTTTTACTTCCGGTGCCATGTTCTGGATACCACCCATGTATTTATTTATTTGTTGTTTTGACAGCTTTAAGACCCACGACATCCGTCATTTTTGTACCACTGCACGTGTGTTTTTTTTTTCAGTATCCCACTTTGTGCCCGACTGCATTTCTTATATTCATAAATGTTTTTACTGCGCACGCCATTAGTTCCTGGGTTTTTATCATGCCCTACCATTGTGCGTATAATAAACCCTGCCAACTGTTCATCCGCCTAGATTCCGCATATTTGTCAGTCTATTTTTGGTTGTAGTTTCTTTTCTTCTTACCGTTGTCATTGTAATCAGTATACTTTATAGTTCCTGTGTGCAGTTTTGCCATACGTATAATGCCAGCCAATATTTTTTTTCTCTTCGTGTTATTCTTTTTCCCGCCCAATCTTGTATTTCCCAACATACCACATTATCATCGATTCCTCTCCTTTGTGTTAAATTGCAAATTTGCTTACTCAGTGCCCTGTCAAGGGGCCTGTAAGGTATGTTCAATAAATAAATGAATAAATTCCTATAAGGTGTTCATACCAAAGTGACACATGCGTGTAACTAAATTTTTTCACCTGATGTCGTAGAGCCTCGTATGCGAATTATTTGTGCTTACCTGGTGCCAGAACGTTGGATTAATGCACAAAAAGCCGGTGACGCGCATTTATACAGAATAAAATGAACATTTCTTCATTTCACAAGGCGTCCTGCGTCGTCGTTGTGAAATTGCACGGGGAAGTTATTAGATGGAGGCTTCTGAAGATCGTTCGCAATCGTTTTTACCTAATAATGAAAGGATTCTGCATTAAGACCACGCGCGGGTGAGCAGTACAAGGGAAAGAAAATGCCGCGGCGATCAGTGCAGCCGAAGTAACGCATTGCAGCTAGCGTTCAAAGCGCGCGTGTTCAAAACCGAAACTGGAAGTGTGGTTCAGGTATTACTGTCGCCTGCTTGGTACGCTGTCGTCAATTCGGCCGCTTGGCTCTATGGGAGTGCCCGATCTTGTTCAATGCCAAGGTGACCAGCATTGGTCTCATCGCATGACCAGCATGGGGCTTGCGTAAGACAGCTGATTGCACTGAACAGGAATTACGAGGAGGCATTCAGGGCGGTCAGGATGCATACTGTCGCGGTATAAGGTGCCGTCGTGAAGGCAGAACAAGCTAAGGCTGTCGATGATACAACGTAAAGCCGAGTCGCGTCGTTGTTCGTCACGTATAATGAACGAGTTCCGAGATGAACGAGGCATTGGCGTCTTGTTGGGGACATCAGGGGAATTTACGGGATGCCATGCCATGCAATTGGCATCTTTCTAAGGCTGACCGGACTTGTGTACTACCGAAAACGAGTTTTTTTGTAGGCGCAAAGCCCAATGACCAAAGCAGCCTATAAGGACTTTGAGCGAAGAAAGCCAACGTAGGCCATGATGATCAGATACGACGCTAAAGGTGCGGCCAAACTGGTAGGGACGAAATTTGGCGACAGCTTAGACAAGATCAAGACAGTCTTGTTCTGTGATTCAGTAGTTCTTCTCCGAAGCAGAGAGGAGGTGGCTAGCGTAGGCAATAACGCAATCACGTCCGCCCTGACGCTTAGCGAAGACAGCATCGACTACACGGCCGCTGGCATCTGGTCGAAGTTCTGCCGGAGCAATCGGATCAAAATGCGCTGAAATACGAGAAGTCGTGAGGGCATCAATAAGTGCCGAAAACGCACCAGCTTGAGGCGAGCTCCATGCAAAAGCAGCGCCCTTTGCGAGGAGCGCAATGAGAGAACGCACAATGTCGGGGAAATTGCGGATGAAATGACGGAAATAAGAGCAAAACCCAATGAAGCTTCGTATGTCTTTAGCCGAACAAGGGACAGGAAAATTCCTAACAGCGTGAACGTTTTCAGGATTGGGCTGGACACCCGCCGTGTTTACGAGCTGACCAACTACGGTTATTTTACGGCGTCTGAAATGGCATTTTGAGGCGTTGAGCTGGAGTCCAACCTTGTGGAATAACTGGAGAATCATGGAGACGCGCTCAAGATGACTGTCAAATGTTGGCGAAAAAAAACGAAGACATTGTCAAGGTAGCACAAGCAGGTTGATCATTTCAAACCATGAAGAACCGAAGCCATCAGCGCTCGAATGTGGTCGGCACATTGCGAAGACCGAAAGGCATGACTTTAAAGAGGTAGGTGCGATCTGGAGTTACGAATGCTGTTTTTTCGCGGTCCAAGGGGTCAACATCAATCCGCGAATAGCCTGAATGAAGGCCGATAGACGAAAAATATTGGGCACCATGAAGACAATCGAGTGCGTCGTCTACACGGGGCAAGAGACAAACGTCTTTCTTCATTATATTGTTGAGGTATCGATGGTCAACAGAAAAAATGGCTGTGGCTTAGCTAAGGTTAAGCCCAGGATGCGAAGCATACTAGCCTTTATTTTAGTTGTTGAACCACTGTTTAGCCTGGTGAACTGCTGTTGCTTGGCTATATTTGGTTCGGCTAGACGAAGAAACAACTCATGCGTTACTCTGCTTCGCCTTCAAGAGTGGAACGCGACAGCGTTCCCGTCGACCCGCCAAGGGGTGTAAGAGAATGGGCTACGGCGCAGCGACTACGCGCCCCGCATTGGACGCGGTGAGCGTCGAGCAACGCAGCGTTCGGCGCGGCAACGAAATGTGCGCCTGAGCAAGCGACGCACGCCTGAGCCTTAGAAACAGCTCGTTTCTAAGGCAACACCGCATTCACTAGAGGCGCTTTTGTACCGCTTTGAAGCATCGTACTCGTGGCTCAGTGGTAGCGTCTCCGTCTCACACTCCGGAGACCCTGGTTCGATTCCCACCCAGCCCGTCTTGCAAGAGTTGAGCCAAAGCCACTTCTCCTCTGTCGTGACGTCACGGTGTCACGTGGTTTCATGGCGACACCGCCGCGCCTGAGGAGCTGGGTTGAGCTCTCGTAATATGCTTCGCATAAAACGCCAGGTGTTGTCCTTTTAGACCAGCACTACAGAAGCGGCGCATGTACAAGTTGACGGTGCGATGATGTCTATGGCCAGCATCTTGTCGACCTCTGTTTGGATTATGGTGCGTTCTGCCCGCAGCGGAAACGCCATAAGGGCGCTGGTGAATCGGTATAGCATCGCCAATGTGGATGATGTGCTGAGTCACTGATGTTCCTACCTAGCGATTTTCTAGGTTAAAGATATCGGCATACGACAGCAAGACCTGGTGAAGATCGTCTGCTGGCGTAAGGGGGAGATATGCAGGAACTTTTTTCGAAATCAGTACATGCCGACACGATGGCTGTGAGAGAGCCGGAAACACTTCGAGGGCCGTAGGTGGCTAAGAGAGAAATATAGCAAGCATTCTTGCAACGACGATACGGAGGCCAGTGCGATACCAGCAGGTAGTACATGAATAGATGTTCTATTCATGGGAATAGAATGAAAATAGATGAATAGAAAATCCAAAGTTCAAGAAAGCAGGCAGGTTTTTTTTTTTCTTTTCGCGCGAGCTGACCACAGGGTGCGGGAGGGCGACGGAGTAGGTCAGGTCCACGTATAGAATCCGGGAGACAGCGTATTCACCATCGCACGCAGGAGGAGAGGGACGTGAAGGAACGTACGTACTGGCTTGGGGTAGCATAAAAGGTACTCTGCAATATATAAGTGGCTAGGAGTTTCGAATATTAGGCTCGCGTGTCAAAAGGGGCTTTCAGTTGAAGCACACCTGAGGAGCAATCGACTAGGTCAGAGTGCGTCGAGAGAAAGTCTAGGACGAAGATCATGTCGGAAGGACACTGCACAAGCACGGCAAGCAAAACAGGGTCTGATGGCCAGTGATGCGCCTTCGCGCAGTGCACAATCCAAGAACAGCAGATGTGCTGCCATCGGCGACTCCTACTGTGCTCTGAACAGCAGATGAATTAACTTTTCGGAGCTGACTACAGAGAGCCGCGCTTATACTTAAAATCTGCGCTCCGGTGTCTGCACTACGGTAACGTCGTCCACTTGAATGCCCAGAGGTGTCGGCGCGTAGGTACAGTCAACAGAGTATTTTCATACCGGGTCACTCATGCAGCGTAAAACTCCGGGAGCTGAAGGGCTTAGTTTTCCGGAGTGTACGTGCCAGGCCCTGCATGAGACCAGGACAGGCATGATCGCGGCGATAGAATTCGACGGCCTTCTGGGGACGGTGAGTGGATAAACAAGGAGTGTGGAACGGCGGCACAGGACGCATGTGGGTTGGAGTGAGGGGAAATTCGTCGAATGTACCCTCCTGGACGGCGCCAAGATCCAGTGGCGCAGTTTAAAAACGATTACCAGCTACTGCGGCAGTGATGGCCAATGTGTCCAACACGCGAGCACTTAAAACATACGGGCCGGTTGTCTGCCGTTCTCCAGTCAGCCGGGTTTCTGTAGCTTAAAGGGTTGACCTGATTCTGGGTGGCATTTAACGGAGTACGTTTAGGTGCACAGATTGAGCAGACGCCGGATGATAAACCCTGGTTGGCGAAGTCCTGGCGGCCGACTGCATGCATGAGCGACATGTTGTACAGGTTAGCTGACTGAACGCCTGCAGGGACGACCGCATGGCCATTCCTTCGAGTTCACGGCGGCCACTCAGATTTACAGCTTCCGACGGTGTATACTGCGCAGAAATCGGTGGGTCGTCGCATGATTATGTGGCGGCAGTGTTAGGCAGCCGAAGGAACTTGCAGGTGATGCAGCGGCTCTTCGCTTGTTTAAAACGTTGTCATTCTTTAACTATGGCGTCGACCGTCGTTCAGTCTTTGAATACCAGTAGATTAAACGCGTTGTTGGCTATTCCCTTCAACATGTGTGAAATGTTGTTAGCTTCGGTCATTTTGCGTCAGTTTTTCGAGAAAGGCCCAGAATGTCCTGTATATACGAAGTGTACGATTCCGTGGTCGTCTGGACACGGGATCACAGCAGAACTGAAAGTTGGGCGAGTTGGTACGAATTCATAGTAAAATATTTAGTGCGTACAATTGACAAGGACACAGTGAAGGGGGACACACGAGCGCTTACGCACAACAATTTTATTTTCGGGCAGATACAGAACATATATACCCCAGCTCTCCGCGCTGAGCATGTGCAACAAGAGTGGTCAGTAAAACAGAAACAGATTAAAAACAGATTAAGAAGGTTCATCCAGTATTTCAAAAAGTAAATTCATTTTCAGTGATCAAAACCGATGGTTGGCTTATGCATCTTTTCGCTCACTTTTTTATATGACATGCTTCTGTGATTTCAGGTGTTAGTTTATATTTATCTGAAAACAAAATGTCAGTGTTAAAAAAATACCAGATCACAATGACATAGATTACAGTGGTTCAACAAGTGCGAACGGTTTTTTTTTTTACCGAGAGAACGTTCATGTTCTTTCAGACGGGTGCTTATGCACCAACCGGATTATCCTATGTACATGTTGCCACCGGTCAACGCAAGCCAGTGCACACACCTATTCTGCATTTTGTTAATTTTTGATGGTCTTTTAGGCCACAGCTGTGGTGGAATTCCCGGAACACATTGAAGTCAGAGCGGCCGAAAAGGTAATAAAAATAGTACAGGGTGTACAACCCACAGATTCAAGGAACAGACTTAGCACGAACGAAAAGCGCGTTGCAGTTCTACCTTACGTCCAATATTTCTCCCATGGGCTAAAGAACGTTGCCAGCCGGTATGGCGTTGACGTGGTTTTCAGCGCTCCTAACAAGGTCAAAAAACTGTGCCAAGCTATTTCCAATAAGTTAGACATTAGGGTAAAAAATGCAGCTGCGGCCTAAAAGACGATCAAAAATTCCCAAAATGCAGAACAGGTGTTGTGTACCGGCTTCCGTTGACCTGTGGCAACATGTACATAGGACAAACCGGTCGGTGCGTAAACACCCGTCTAAAAGAACATGAGCATTTTCTTGGTAAAGAAAACCGTTCGCACTTGTCGCACCACTGTAATCTATGTCATTGTGATTCGGTATTTTTTCACCCTGACATTTTATTTTCAGATAAAAATAAACTAACACGTGAAATCACAGAAGCATTTCATATCAAAAAGGGCGCGAAAAAATTCATAAGCCAAGACTCGGTTGTAATCACTAAATATGAATTTACTTTTTTAAATACTGGATGAACCTTCTTGATATGTTTTTAATCTGTTTCTGTTTTACTGACCACTCTTGTTTCGCATGCTCAGCGCTGAGAGCTGGGGTATATATGTTCTGTATCTTTCAGAAAATAAAATAGTTGTGCGTAAGCGTTCGTGTGTGCCCCTTCACTGTGTCCTTGTCAATTGTGTGCGCTAAATATTTTACTATGAACGGGATCCCAGCTCCCTTTTACCGGCCTGCTGACGGCCAAGGGGTCTGCCGAACAACTCGTGCCAACATGTAAAGCCTCCCATGTTTTAAGATACTCGTACGTCCGGTGAAGCAAGTGCCGTTCCATTTCGGTAGAAAATCGCGCTGGCTAGCAGTGCGTTCATACGAGCAGTTTGTTTCATTTTTGAATTTCTTGAGAACGTTGGCTTACATCACGCGCTCGTGCCTGTCGATCCACTCTTCGACTTTCAAGCCATCCGTACCATAAAAGGTTCCCGACTCTCGTGGGTGTAACAGAATCACAGGAGCCGGTGATTGCAGCGCCGTCGTCACTTCGCTGGTCACCGCGGAGCAACAAAGACGATGACCGCTTTGAAGTTCCGTGCTTCGTTGACGGATCCGGCACACTGTCCGCTTTACCAAGCACCTCTACCAAACAAATGTCACGAGGATAACGTATATTTACAAATTATTACTATATACAAGGTTACAACAGCCACAAGCAGCGGCAGCTGATACAACACTCTCGCACGTGCCTCTGGCCACTTCGTCACCGTCGGCTTCGTTCAACCGACAGCAACTGCCCGTTAACTATCTGCTGGCAATATCAATATAGTCCTATCTGATCATGATGCTGTAATTACTTGGTGTAACAAATAGCTGATCTAAATAAACACTAATAAACGTACATTTATGTGGGTGTCACGGATTAGTGTGGCTTTCTTTTTTATTAATTCGTACATCATCTCCAGCGCACTAAGGCATTATTGTAGGGGGTGGCAAAAGACATCAAGATTGCTGCGTACACTACATATGCAGGTAGTGAACTGCAAGGGACAATTTTCTTGAAAAAAATTGGAGGACGCTTAAGCTTCGCCTTCAAGAGTGGGACGCGACAGCGTTCCCGTCGACCCGCCAAGGGGTATAAGACAATGCGCTACGGCACAGCAATCACTTACGATGCGCCCCGCATCGGACTTAGCGCCCACCTATCACGCGGTGAGCGTCGAGCAACGCAGCGTTCGGCGCGTCAACGAAACGTGCGCCTGAGCGAACGAAACGAACCAAAGAACTCGGTGTCTCGGAGGGGAAACGATCTACGCCAGCCAAACGTCGTGATCGGCACGGGCAGAGAGATAGATAGTAATCTAAACCGGATGCACGGCGAAGCGTCGTCAGGGGAGAGGGAGTCCTGCGACGCGCCTGGCAGCGGTCCCAATGCGCGCGCGGCGCGCCTCCTGTCGGGGCAGCTCCGTACATTGAGAGGAGGGGGTCTTCTGTGTTTGCCGCAAGATGGCTCTGCGTGTGCGGAAAGCGCAGAAGAAATGCAGCGGAAACGCACTTCGCAACTCGTGTAATTGTGACTTCTGTACGTTACATGTTCATAATTACCGATATACACCGCAGTATAACTTTCCACGGCTCGTTTCGAAGGCAACACCGCATTCACTAGAGGCGCGTTTGCACCGCTTGGAAGCATCGAACTCGTGGCTGAGTGGTAGCGTCTCCGTCTCACACTCCGGAGACCTGGGTTCGATTCCCACCGGGCCAATCTTGGAAGTTGCTTTTTATTTATGAAGCGCCTGCCGTGATTTATCGCTCACGGTCAACGCCGCCGACGCCGACACCCGACGCCGACGACACCGGCTTTTCTGCGACACGAGCTCCTTAACGCTATCGCGTTAAAATTGAACATTAAAGAAAGGTACGGAAGAACTCATCTCATGATGACTGTCGATGGTAATTGGGTTGCCATACAAAAATGCATCCTTAGTTTCTTTAGAACTCTTACCAACTTTCTATGAACTTTATTAACCTCCTATGTACCTTTACATTCTATTAACGTACCTCACAAGAAAGTTGGTAGGCTTAGTTTTTTTTTTTGCTTGAAGAAAGTTTATTTAAAGGAAGTCATCTGGCGGTGTTCTTACTTTTGTTTAAAGAAAATATGAAAATTGTATTTCCATCATCATTTGTTTATTTATACTGCGATAAAGAGGCGTAAATTCAAAATTCGTAATACAATAATTAGCACGAATATCAGTGTGTCATAGTGATAGTTCCTTCCTGTAATTTAATAGAAAGCAAGAAGACAGAATATTTTTTTGTTGCGTATTGACATATAATCAGCAGAAGCAAAGGTAAAATACATTTGCCTGCCCCAGTGAAATTGTCGATTTATGACAATTGTTCTACTCTAAAAAAATGCTTTGAGGCTTTGGGAGTTGAGCGGTTTACTTCTCCGTGTGAGGCAGAGAGGCTATCGCTGCACCATCTAAAATAGTGCCATTATTGAACTTGTTAAGCTATTGTAAGGCTGTTTACTTTTGCTCGCCATGCTTTTTTTCCTTTTCCTTTGTTTTGGAGACATCGGCTTGTTAACAAACCTTTTCTCTACTATTCTGTACAAATTGTGCACAGAACTTGGCTGTCTCGCAAATGCAGTACCTGCGCCGCTCTTAGAAGTGCCTTTCTTTTTATAACTTTGCTTGATCTCTGTGTTGAGATTGGCGGTCGAAGACAAGTACGGTTGCGTGTATTCCGTAAATAGTTGCTTGTGCACCCAATTGAATAATTTAGGATTGTCAGTTGGCTGAGTAGTGAAAGTTGTGCACCTGACAGGGTCGTAACTGTTTGTTTCCGCGTGCGTGCGAATATTACGCTTGTTGCACTTCAGCCGAAGCTCCAGCTGCTGTAGCATGCCAGCCATCGCAACCTTTTGTCGTCTTTATTCCTGATGGTAAGGGTAAATACGATCTCACGGATTCAAGATCAGGGCACATAATCTCGAAAACATGACACCTAGCACCAAAGCAAGCGCGTATGTGAGCGGTGATCATGAATTTGTTTTCGGTAGATGCCAAAGGATCACGTAGGCCGTACTCCATTGCAAGTTGACAGAGCTGCATGGACGGCGCGCTGATTGGCTTGTATTCGCCAACTAAACTTCGCTCATGCTTCGGCTTAAGTCCCTGTATATGCTTTACAAATAAACAAACCTACCCAGATACTGCACACCTAACAATTAGATCTTAAACGCCTGCCCTCCTCACAGCTACGGCTTCCTTTCAGTAACAACACCCGATCTCAGAGGCCATGCTGTTGCAAATTGCATGCACCTGAAGCGGATATGAACCTTGGAAGGAATATCTGCTTCGTATATTTTATATACATTTCTTTAAACATTGCATCACAAAGTAAAATGTACAATAGGTTACAAAGCACACACTTTTCGGAAATAAGAAATTCGTTAAAGGGTCCCTACCAATTGTTATTAGGAAAAAAGACGCAATTTTTGAATCTAAGATACATTTTTGTAACCGCGGGTGGCACTGCTGCAGTATTTGTTGATACTGCAATATTTGCAGGCAATGCCGAAGTTGCACTTGAAGAAAAAAAAAGAGCATGAAGGAGACCCAGGTGGAAAAGGAGGTGGTGCTGACAAATTTCAAATGGAAGAAAGCCGAAGAGAAAATTCCTAAGCACACAGCCTCAGGGCTAGACGAGGTTCCCGTTAGGCTGACCAATGAAATAGGACCAAAAAGTAAGCAAGCTCTGGGGAAAGCAGTGGAAAAGACTTTAAAAGATAGACGAAGTATTGGTGACAAAGCAGAATGTAATTTATAAAGGTAAGAGGGGAAAGATAGAATTCACTTGTATAGACCGTTGACCTTGACATCAGTAATATACAAGTTTGCAATACAGTCAATCATATTAAAGCGGCAAGCACGAAGAGAGAATAATGGCATTTTGGGAGATCTTCAGTATGTCTTCGGAATAGGTAGGCAATAGGTAGGCGTTTAGAAGATAACTTATTTGTTCTTACTCAGCGTATTAAAATATCAAAAGTACAAAGCAGACCGTTATATGTGGCCTTCTTGTAGACATTAAAGCAGCTTATGACAACGTAGCCGGCACCATTTTGTGGGATCTTCTGGAAGGGATGGCTTAGGTGACGATTTGTCTACAGCTTTTGAGAGAGATTTACTTAGAAAATACCATTTGCATTTAATTGGAATGGATGACGAACGAGGACAAGGGACTGGGGCACGGGTGCCCTTTACCCCCGCTGCTGTTCAAGATGTACATGGTGAGGATGGAGTGGGCGCTCGAAAAAAGTAACACAGGTTTTAATCTCTCATATAAACAGGCAGGTACAGTAGTAGAGCAGCACCTTCCAGGTTTATTTTATGCGGACAATCGTGCGTTGCTAGCTAACAAGCAAAGTTATTTGCAACGTCTGGCTAATATCTGTGGACAGGAAGGCAACAATTTAGTTTTGAAATTTAGTGTTAGAGAATCAGGTGTTACGGTATTCAATGAAAACAGTGAACAGACAATGTCGATACAGGGCCAGGAAATACATCGGGTAACAGAAAATAAATACCTTGTTATATGGATAAACGAAAGCAATACATATATGGAACCACAGAAAAGAAAAAAATAACAGTGAAGAGGAAGATAAATGCAGCCATAATAAAGCACAGAGCACTATTGGGATACAATAGGTACGAGGTGCTCTGAGGTATGTGGAAAAGTGTAATGGTTTCCGGACTTACTTTTGGAAATGCGGTTATTTGCTTTAAATCAGGGGTTCATTCAGGACTCGATGTGAACCAAAGGTCAGTGGGTCGCCTCACTGGGCGCTCACGGGAAGACTACAAATGGAGCTGTGCAGGTTGATATGGGCTGGACCAGTTTTGAAGTGACGGAAGCTCGCAGTGAAATTGTGTATGAAGAACGACTGAAGAATAAGGAAGAAACTGATTGGGCTGGGAGAGTGTTGAGGCATCTGTACAGGAAAAACATTGATTCACAGTGGAGGCAAAGAACTAGGAAGCTTACCAGTAAGTATGCTGCCTGTAGGTTGGGCCACATGGAAACAAAGAACGTCCAGCGGAAAGTCAGAGAGGCCGAAATAATCTAATGGGTGGCGGCAACGTTAAAGAAACCTGCCATGAGTAACTACTTAAGACGAAAAAACTAAATGAGGAAAGGCACTGAAAGCATATTTAGCGCCAGCAAACAAGGACGGAAGGGAGACGACACCGCACCACAAAGACAGTTTATGATAACTCAAAGGGAAGCTCATTGCATTTCGAAGCGAGATCGGTATGCCTTTGAACACGTGCATGGGAAGCCAGATATAAGAAGGAAGAAGAAGCATGTGCTTGCTGCGGTAAAGCTAGGGAAACTATGGAGCATGCTTTATTAGAATGTGAAGACGTCTACCCAGTGGTCGATTTAGACATCACTGGCCTCCTTGAAGACCGTGGGTTCAGCGAGAGCAGTGGAAAAGTAAACAAGTCCGCAATAGGGATTAGTAAGAGGCGCTTGGAGCATATGTGGAATAAAAGTAGAGAAACGACAAAAAACGAAGACGTACAAAACGACAGTTCGCAATAAGAAATCAAACAATTTGGTTGTGGGAGTTAGTGTGTTTTTATCTTTTTAATTGTTTAACCTAGGTTGGACATTAGGCAGTGTAATAGCAAGATCCTGATGGCCCAACCCACCACCCCATTCCATCCATCCATCCATCCATCCATCCATCCATCCATCCATCCATCCATCCATCCATCCATCCATCCATCCATCCATCCATCCATCCGTCCATCCATCCGTCCGTCCATCCATCCATCCATCCATCCATCCGTCCGTCCGTCCGTCCGTCCGTCCGTCCATCCATCCATCCATCCATCCATCCATCCATCCATCCGTCCGTCCGTCCGTCCGTCCGTCCGTCCGTCCGTCCGTCCGTCCGTCCGTCCGTCCATCCATCCATCCATCCATCCATCCAACCACCCACCCACCCACCCACCCACCCATCCATCCATCCATCCATCCATCCACCCACCCACCCACCCACCCACCCACCCACCCACCCATCCATCCATCCATCCATCCATCCATCCATCCATCCATCCATCCATCCATCCATCCATCCATCCATCCACCTGTGGCGACGAGCGACCACGTAGACCGTCAAAGTATCGGGCTCTCGCAGAAGAGGAAGAACCGACACTCCGTCGCTTAGCGTAGCATTCTTTTTTAATGATCTTCGGAACGCTAGCCCGCGCCGGAACGCGCCAGCCGCTCGAGCCTCGTGTAGACGCGAGCGTCTGCGTCAACTCTCGTGCGACGCCGATGCTGCTGCCGCTACAGAGGGCTCCCCCCCTAGAGAGGAGGAAAGTTCGACGAACGATGGAAAGTCCACGTGACGCGGCGTGTCTTCGCGTTGGTCTTGGGTGTCACGTGCGCAGGCGGCGACGAAGGATGCAGCAGGGTCGCGTCGCATACAGGTGGAGCTGATGGCGCGGGTGCTTCGATGTAGGCGGGTTTGAGACGTTCCAGGGCAATTGTGTCTGATCGGCCGTTGACATTGACAACAAACGTCGTCGGACGACGCTCTAGAACACAATATGGCCCGGAGTAGTGTGGTTGTAGAGGCTTCCGCACGGCACAGTTACGCACGAAAACGTGGGTAGCAGAGCTGAGTGCGGGAGAAACGTACGGGGACCTTGCTTCTTGTGAACGTGTAGGCACGGGGCGCATCTGGCTGAAGAAAGCTTGCAGTTCGGCTACGTAGTCGGTAGGGGATGGCACAGGCGTTTGGGGGGTGGCGACAAAGAAATCGCACGGAAGGCGTAGGTGGGTGCCGTAGACTAGCTCAGCACAGGAGGAACCTAGGTCGCTCTTGAGTGCGGCTCTGATGCCAAGTAAGACGAGAGGCAAATGCAGGACCCACTTCTCCGGCGATTCATGGCCATAAGGGAGGCCTTGAGATGCCGGTGAAAACGTTCAACTAGTCCGTTGGACTGCGGGTGGTAAGCAGTTGTGCGAAAACGTGTCGTTCCGAGTAGTTTGAGTAGCTCGTTGAAGAGCGCCGAGTCAAACTGTCGACCGCGATCTGTGATTATTGTGGATGGGCAGCCGAACCTTGCTATCCACGTAGACACGAACGCTGCTGCAACAGTGGGCGCTGAGATATCAGATATAGGTGTAGCTTCTGGCCACCGTGTGTAACGGTCGATGCATGTCAGTATGTAGCAGTATCCTTTCGAAGGTGGAAGAGGGCCGACGAGGTCCAGGTGTACGGTGTCAAAACGAGCATCCGGTGGAAGAAAATACTTGGCAGGCGGAATGGGGTGACGCTGGATCTTCGAACGTTGACATGACAAACAGCAGCGAACCCAATCGCGAACTTGCGCGTTTAGCCGAGGCCAAACGAAACGACTGGAAAGAAGCTTCTGTGTCGCGCGTATGCCAGGGTGCGACAGGTTGTGCACGGCTTCGAATAGGCGTCTGCGAAGGGATGCCGGAATGTATGGTCTAGGTGTGTCGTTAGAAGTGTCGCAGACGATGGACGTACCATCTGGGGTCACAACGACGTCTTCCAATTGGAGGGACGTTGGCGAATTCCGGAGTGTACGAAGTTCAGTGTCGTCACGCTGTTGACTGGCGAGTAAGTCGGCCTCGGTGATGAAAGGTTCCGATGTCAACGTGGAAACGACATTGACACGACTCAGAACGTCAGCTGGAATGTTGTCGGTGCCCTTGATGTGGCGGAACGTTGTTGTAAACTCGGAGATGTAGGAAAGCTGTCGAATCTCGCGGGGCGAGTAACAGGACGCCGAACGATTCGTTGCGTGCACAAGGGGCTTGTGGTCAGTCAAGACAGTGAATGCACGGCCTTCGAGGAAATGGCGAAAATGCTTGATAGCCAGGTAAACAGCGAATAATTCACGGCCGAAAACGCTGTAGCGGGACTGCGCAGGCTTCAGTTTCTTGGAGAAAAAAGCGAGTGGATGCCACTCATTCTCGATGAATTGCTGCAGAATGGCACCAACGGCGGTATTTGAAGCGTCGGTCATGACGGCAGTGGGTGCATCTGGCTTTGGGTGTCTAAGCAGCGTGGCGTCGGCGAGGGCAGACTTGACTCTTGTAAAAGCGTCGGTGGCCTCTTCAGTCCACTGAAGCACTTGTTTGCGTTTGTTTACCAGGAGAGCGTCTAGCGGAGCCATAAGTCGTGCGCACTCGGGAATGAATCGGCGGTAGAAATTGACGAATCCGAGAAATTGGCGAAGCTTGGTGAGTGTGGTCGGTCGGGGAATGTTTTCGATGACGCGAATCTTGGACGGCAGTGGTCGAATGCCGTTAGCGTCGACGATATGACCGAGGAACTCGAGTTCTGTTTGACCGAATTCACTCTTGGCGTTGTTGACAATTCCTTTACTGGCAAGGCGTGAAAACAACAACCGCAAGTGGTGAAGATGTTCTTCGGCCGTAGAGCTTGCCACGAGGAGGTCGTCAATGTATGCAAAAACGAAAGGCAGACCTCGGGTGACGGAATCGATGAAACGCTGAAAGGATTGGCCCGCGTTCCGTAAACCGAAAGGCATGCGGAGAAATTCGAAAAGACCGAAGGGCGTGGTGATGGCGGTCTTGGGAATGTCTTCTTCAGCGACCGGTAGTTGATGGTAGGCGCGAACGAGATCGATCTTAGAAAAGATCGTCGCACCGTGCAACGCTACCGTGAAGTCCTGAATGTTCGGTAGAGGGTAGCGATCAGGAACTGTGGCGTTGTTTAGGGCCCGGTAATCGCCGCATGGGCGCCAGTCTCCCGTCTTCTTAGGCACCATGTGAAGCGGTGACGCCCAGTTACTGGAGGAAGGGCGGATGATGCCAAGTTGCAGCATCTGTTCGAACTCCGCGCGAGCGATCTTGAGTTTCTCCGGGGACAAACGCCGGGGTCGGAAGTAGACCGGTGGGCCGGAGGTGACGATGTGATGGCACACGTCATGTTGCACCGGTTGCGTCCAGTCCGGTAGGCGCGTCAAAGTGGGAAACTCGCGTAGGAGCGCGGCGAAAGGTTCCTCCAACATGGCAGAAATAGGCGCTATGGGCGATGTGCCTGATGATGGGACGCCGGAAACGGATAGCTGGGTTACGGAGTCGACGAGACGGCGTCGTTCGATGTCCACAAGGAGTCCGTAGTTATGCAAGAAGTCTGCTCCAATGACTGCATGACGGACGTCTGCAACCAGGAAAATCCAGCGGAACGCTCGTCGAAGGCCAAGGTTTAGCATGACGGAGCGTGACGAGAAAACTGGAATCCTGGTGCCGTTGACGGCTTGCAAAAACGACACAGGAGTCGCTTTTCGGTCGGAGCGCTGGGCGGGTAGAATGCTGACGTCAGCACCTGTGTCGACTAAGTATCGTTGTCCCGTAACTCTGTCCGTCACGTAGAAAAGGCGACTTGTGTGCTGGGCCGGACCACTCATCGCCGTTAGAGGTCGGCCGGCCTGTTTCCCTGCCAAGCGCAGGGACGCCGACAGTGACGAGCGTCGTTTCCAAAACGGCGGTGGTAGTAGCAAACGCCAGGCGTTGCAGTTGAGGCTTCATTGCGAGTGCCCGTGCGTCTTGATCTGCTGGAACTACGGCTGCGTGGGCGACGAGACGCGCGGCGATGCTCCGCTCCACAGATGATGCGTTCCAGGCGCTCACACAAGGAGTCGAGTGGAGATCGCACTGCGGAAGAGCAGGGAAGAGTTTGCAGAGCGGTTGTATTGTCACCCGGAGACGGTGACGTGGCTGCGATGGTTGGGGTGGCTACTTCCATGACTTTGTCGGCCAAAGCGCCAAGTCCGGTAAGGTCCATGGTAGAGGCTGTCGCCAGGACCATCTGCACGTTAGCCGGGAGTCGTTGCAAAAACAGTTCGCGCAACAGCGTGTCGTCGATGGATCTCGCGTTGTTCCCGAGCAGCTGGCTCATTCGGCGAAGAAATTGACTAGGGCGCCGGTCGCCGAGTTCTTCAGCGGACAGAAGCTGCTGGATGCGAGAACGCTGTGAAGCTGCTGTGCGCTGTAGCAGTGCTGCCTTGAGATCGTCATAGGCGGCGGCAGACAATGGGGAGTTCAACAAATCTGCTACCTCGTCAATGGCGGCGGGCGAGAGTGCTGCGACGGCGTAATGGAACTTCGAGGCTTTAGAGCGGATACCAGCGACTTGAAATTGCGCTTCGCCCTGAAGAAACCACGCCGAAGGATGCTGGTCCCAGTACTGTGGGAGGCGGACAGCGATGGCGGAACAGGAGGGCTCACCGCGTTCCTCGGAATGGTTCTGGCCTTGAGCTCTCGTAGTGTCGGTCTGGTCCATGGTCGTCTCTACCACAGGAGCGTATGGCAATATCACGTCCGGGTTCACCAAACTGTGGCGAGGAGCGACCACGTAGACCGTCAAAGTATCGGGCTCTCGCAGGAGAGGAAGAACCGACACTCCGTCGCTTAGCGTAGCATTCTTTTTTAATGATCTTCCGAACGCTAGCCCGCTCCGGAACGCGCGGTTCCATCCATCCATCCATCCATCCATCCATCCATCCATCCATCCATCCATCCATCCATCCATCCATCCATCCATCCATCCATCCATCCATCCATCCATCCATCCATCCATCCATCCATCCATCCATCCATCCATCCATCCATCCATCCATCCATCCATCCATCCATCCATCCATCCATCCATCCATCCATCCATCCATCCATCCATCCATCCATCCATCCATCCATCCATCCATCCATCCATCCATCCATCCATCCATCCATCCATCCATCCATCCATCCATCCATCCATCCATCCATCCATCCATCCATCCATCCATCCATCCATCCATCCATCCATCCATCCATCCATCCATCCATCCATCCATCCATCCATCCATCCATCCATCCATCCATCCATCCATCCATCCATCCATCCATCCATCCATCCATCCATCCATCCATCCATCCATCCATCCATCCATCCATCCATCCATCCATCCATCCATCCATCCATCCATCCATCCATCCATCCATCCATCCATCCATCCATCCATCCATCCATCCATCCATCCATCCATCCATCCATCCATCCATCCATCCATCCATCCATCCATCCATCCATCCATCCATCCATCCATCCATCCATCCATCCATCCATCCATCCATCCATCCATCCATCCATCCATCCATCCATCCATCCATCCATCCATCCATCCATCCATCCATCCATCCATCCATCCATCCATCCATCCATCCATCCATCCATCCATCCATCCATCCATCCATCCATCCATCCATCCATCCATCCATCCATCCATCCATCCATCCATCCATCCATCCATCCATCCATCCATCCATCCATCCATCCATCCATCCATCCATCCATCCATCCATCCATCCATCCATCCATCCATCCATCCATCCATCCATCCATCCATCCATCCATCCATCCATCCATCCATCCATCCATCCATCCATCCATCCATCCATCCATCCATCCATCCATCCATCCATCCATCCATCCATCCATCCATCCATCCATCCATCCATCCATCCATCCATCCATCCATCCATCCATCCATCCATCCATCCATCCATCCATCCATCCATCCATCCATCCATCCATCCATCCATCCATCCATCCATCCATCCATCCATCCATCCATCCATCCATCCATCCATCCATCCATCCATCCATCCATCCATCCATCCATCCATCCATCCATCCATCCATCCATCCATCCATCCATCCATCCATCCATCCATCCATCCATCCATCCATCCATCCATCCATCCATCCATCCATCCATCCATCCATCCATCCATCCATCCATCCATCCATCCATCCATCCATCCATCCATCCATCCATCCATCCATCCATCCATCCATCCATCCATCCATCCATCCATCCATCCATCCATCCATCCATCCATCCATCCATCCATCCATCCATCCATCCGTCCGTCCGTCCGTCCGTCCGTCCGTCCGTCCGTCCGTCCGTCCGTCCGTCCGTCCGTCCGTCCGTCCGTCCGTCCGTCCGTCCGTCCGTCCGTCCGTCCGTCCGTCCGTCCGTCCGTCCGTCCGTCCGTCCGTCCGTCCGTCCGTCCGTCCGTCCGTCCGTCCGTCCGTCCGTCCGTCCGTCCGTCCGTCCGTCCGTCCGTCCGTCCGTCCGTCCGTCCGTCCGTCCGTCCGTCCGTCCGTCCGTCCGTCCGTCCGTCCGTCCGTCCGTCCGTCCGTCCGTCCGTCCGTCCGTCCGTCCGTCCGTCCGTCCGTCCGTCCGTCCGTCCGTCCGTCCGTCCGTCCGTCCGTCCGTCCGTCCGTCCGTCCGTCCGTCCGTCCGTCCGTCCGTCCGTCCGTCCGTCCGTCCGTCCGTCCGTCCGTCCGTCCGTCCGTCCGTCCGTCCGTCCGTCCGTCCGTCCGTCCGTCCGTCCGTCCGTCCGTCCGTCCGTCCGTCCGTCCGTCCGTCCGTCCGTCCGTCCGTCCGTCCGTCCGTCCGTCCGTCCGTCCGTCCGTCCGTCCGTCCGTCCGTCCGTCCGTCCGTCCGTCCGTCCGTCCGTCCGTCCGTCCGTCCGTCCGTCCGTCCGTCCGTCCGTCCGTCCGTCCGTCCGTCCGTCCGTCCGTCCGTCCGTCCGTCCGTCCGTCCGTCCGTCCACAGACCACGTCGGTTGTACTGAGTGCTCGTTGCAGCAAGGCGGTAGCAGAATTATATTTTAGTAGTGCCTAAACACAATGTGCTCCTTGTCGTGTGCAGTAACCAACGCAAAACCTCCGTACTCGTGTAACTCCATTAGTTAGCTATGTGTTTCATGCGATCCACCAGTGTCGCCACTGAGTGTCCTACTACAGCGCCCATCCGAGCTGCCTGCCTGTGCTCTCGTGAAGTCTGGTAGCGGGGATTCGAAGTATAGTGTATGGGATATTTTGTTGAAGGTTGTGCTTTCGTTTAGCTAGAGTTCATCGGAAGTTCTAGAGTGTTTGCACAAGAAAAACGTTGGTGCCCCAGTACCTTTGAGACGAAGGAGCGTTTGCTGACAACGTGTTGAAAGGTCAGCAAGATTGGCACTTGCGCGCATTCTTCAAGCTTATAGTTCATGTAATGAGCATTGTGTAATTAGGTAGAGCAGAGCGCTTTGTGATCGTAGGCGCTCCACGTTGCTGTGCACATCTAGCAAGCGATTTCACGAAAACCTCTTCGGAGGATACAGCGTACTTGTATTCTGATGTGAAGAATATGCTACCCGCTTTGATTGTTATTCCTGAATGCGCACACCATTACGAACACACTGAAAGTTGTTGTTTACACGGTAGTTTCCAGGTAAAACATTCTTCGCTATATAGGCATTCCCGCAAGTACAGCACATGTGTAATGTACTCGTCGATGTGTTATGGGCTTCGCGCGATGGCATACGATTACTGTGTTTGACGCTTGAGCATGTATCACCTTGTATGAAGGTTTTGTATGTATACAGTTCGGTTTGAAGGCCCGCGTCCCAAAAACCTGTCTGTATTTTATGTTCCTGACTGTTTTCGCGTAGTTGCCTTCTATGCATTTGTACCAGACGCTGGTCTTTACGATATATATATTCAGCTTAAGCAAAGAACGTCAAGTATTGCAGTCGTAAGTTAGGACAGTGCGTAATGAAGTAAGGACTGCGATTCTGTAGCGATGCTTACAGTTCTATTCTATGCCTCTCTTGTCGCCCACCGTTAAGGGCTGGCTATTCCAGTACGTAAGACGGGCCAGCGTGTCTGTCAGACCACTAAGGAATAGCAAAAACGAATACCATCGCTTCAAAATCGTGGCCTAGTTTCAGAACGCTTTTCATGTGCTCAACATTTTTTTTTTATTCCAATGCTCTGTTTTTCTACGTACTTGAGTTTTGTGGATGATCGTTGTTGAAGAAAGGAGTCAGGCAGGGAGACACGATCTCTCCAATGTTATTCACAGCGTGTTTACAGGAGGTATTCAGAGACCTGGATTGGGAAGAATTGGGGATAAGAGTTAATGGAGAATACCTTAGTAACTTGCGATTCACTGAGGATATTGCCCTGCTTATTAACTCAGGGGACCATTTGCAATGCATACTCACTCATCTGGAGAGGCAAGGCAAAACGGTGGGTCTAAAAATTAATCTGCAGAAAACGAAAGTAATCTTTAACAGTCTCGGAAGAGAACAGCAGTTTACGATAGCTAGTGAGGCACTGGAAGTGGTAAGGGATTACATCTACTCAAGACAGGTAGTGACTGCGGATCCGGATCATGAGACGGAAATAATCAGAAGAATAAGAATGGGCTGGGGTGCATTTGGCAGGCATTCTCAGATCATGAACAGCAAGTTGCCATTATCCCTCAAGAGAAACGTTTATAACAGCTGTGTCTTACCAGCACTCACGTACGGGGCAGAAACCTGGAGGCTTACGAAAAGAGTTCTACTTAAATTGAGGCCGACGCAACGAGCTATGGAAAGAAGAATGATGGATGTAACGTTAAGGGATAAGAAAAGAGCAGATTGGGTGAGGGAACAAACGCGAGTTAATGACACCTTAGTTAAAATAAAGAAATAGAAATGGGCATAGGCTGGACATTTAATGAGGAGGGAAGATAACCGATGGTCATTAAGGGTTACGGCCTGGATTCCAAGGGATGGAAAGCGTAACAGGGGGCGGCAGAAAATTAGGTGGGCGAATGAGATTAAGAAGTAAGCAGGGATGACATGGCCGCGGTTAGTACATGGCCAGGGCAGTTGGAGCAGTATGGGAGAGGCTTTTGCCCTGCAGTGGGCTTAACCAGGATGATGTTGATCTTCCTGGTTGTCTGTTGTTGCTGCAGATTGCGTTCCTTCCTGAATTTCACTTGTTACAAAATGCCAGCGTACCCTGCTAAGATATAACGAACAGTCATTAGTACAACCAGACCCAAAAGTATACAGCTGGCTGCGTGCGACTCTCTTTGCAATAACAATACTGTGTAAAACACACTGTACTGTTAGTGGTGAAAATAAACTTCAACTTCAACTTCAATTCCCCATGACAACGGTAAATCACACATTTACAGGCTCACAGTGCAATAAATTAAACATTTCTTACTGTTGAAGGGTATGAGTATTCTCGCGGCATCCCTACGTCCCGGAGCAACCTGCTGCATTGCTGGAAGCTGGACAGCACAATGATAAAGCACGCGTGTGCTTTCACAAAGGTGTGTACAAAACTGTCGCTACCATGCAAGTTCCAGGATACATCTGTGTAATATGCAATCATTTTAATGTATTGCCATTTTCAGAATTTCTAGTAGCTGATCACGAATTTTATATTTTGGTGAAGTGCCGTCAGTGTAATGAAGTTACTTAAAGTAGCGTTCTCTGACTTAAAAATAATGGAGGGCTTGAGTAATTATGCCTGATATACTAAATTAGACTCTATATTATTCTTGCCAAAATGCCTTTTTAAGAACCGCGAATTGAGGTCTATTGCTTTGAATAATGCACTCTAGAGAGACTCGAAAAACGTATTCTACCACCTAAAGGCTTGGTTTAGGCAAAAAGTGCCTTAAGAAATGCTTTCGCACAAACGTTGCATCACCAAGAGTTTCATGGTATATAGTCGGTATGATATAGTACAAATAAAGAAATTGACCAATCAAATACATCATTAAGAGCAATACATTTACGCTTGCATATGTAAGCCTTGTTCGCAATGGGGCAAAGAAAGTGTAAGTGCATATTTAGTTAGGTTTCTGGATAAGGCGCAGGAGGGTCGCTTGGTTTCAGTTGAGCGTGTGTCCTGTTCACTGTAAGTCTAGTCGTTGCTGCATGCTCTGCCAAAACATTTCATGCCAGTCTTCTTATCCATGTCGTTCTGATGTTGGCGTAGGCATTGTTTAAATTTGCTCGTTACCCCAGTGTAGATAGCGCTCATATACATATGTTTCACAGCATAAAATGCGCTTCAGTAACAATTTTGATACGATTTGTTGTTGGCATGGTTGTCTCGTTGGTTCAGCGTGGTTTGTCAGTGGGATTGCTCTCTTGTTCGTTTAGCTTCTTGCCGGATTTTTTATGAATTTAATTTAGTGCGCTATGAGATGTTAGAAACAGACCTTGCATAAACATAAAAAACAATTTTACAACAGAGATAACATACATACATACATACATACATACATACATACATACATACATACATACATACATACATACATACATACATACATACATACATACATACATACATACATACTTGGCACATATTTGTGTTCATTTTAATTTTTTTTAATATTTGGAGTTTTACGTGCCAAAACCACTTTCTGATTATGAGGCACGCCGTAGTGGAGGACTCCGGAAATTTTGACCACCTGGGGTTCTTTAACGTGCACCTAAATCTAAGCACACGGGTGTTTTCGCATTTCGCCCCCATCGAAATTTCGCCCCTACCGAAAGAACGACAAGACGCCTCTGCAAGATACTTCGAGTGGAAACGTGGCGACAGATTCGTCTCTTCCGAGCCACATTGCGGCGATATGCGATGAAACAATGGACTCAGCGGCTTCAACAGCAATGATCAGGTATTTCTACAACTTGGCAGAGTTGTATGCCGAAAGCTTGTGGAAAGGCTCATTCAAGAGCCTCCCTAGAAAAGACAACCGTAAACCTCAAGGAAGCGGTGCTGTCAACGTATCCGGTAGAAAGATTCCAGATTACGTGCAACATACCCTAAATAAGGGACCAAAATACGCAATTGAACCTCCAGTAATGGCAGTACGGTTCCTGGCCATGGTACCCTTAGTTGCGCAAAGAACCCTGAGCCAGAAAAAGTGACTTGCATCCAAGAAGTTTTGACGGGAGTGTCGAAAAAAAGCCTAGTAGGAAAACCCAAACCTGCAGGAACAAGCAGAGTGACTAGGTACCTCAAGAACGAAAATCTAAAACTGCTCCTCTTGGACAAAGCAGGCGTGTTTGTCGCGATGGACGCTCCTGAATACGAAAAATCCGCCCAAGAAGTGATCCGCAAAAATTTCGCAAGAAGCGACATTACGTACAAAGCAATTGCAAAACTGAAAAATGAAGCAGGCAAAACATGTGAAAGCATGGGCTTGACAAGATTGGCAAAGCGCGTGAAAGAGACGAAAGAACTCACTCTGAAGCCTTTTTTCACGGTAAAAACCCACAAATTGGGGATCCCTTTTAGGACGATTGTTGAAGATCACGAAACCTGGCAAAGATGCGTCGCGGACTACCTTCAGGCCTGCTTGAACTCCTTACCTTTGAACGACCCGTTCTTGTTCCGCAACTCTGACGAAGTTTGTGCAACACTAAAGAGTAGCCCACCGACATCTTGTTTTTCAATAGACGTGAAGGACCTGTTCTACAGTGTCCCGAGGCCAGCGGTGGTACAAGCAGTAGAAGAAGCCATCGACACGTTGGGCTACACCAAATTTCAGGACGTGTGCAAGGGCAGTGTTGCTAGTTTTGTGAACTTGTTAAAGCTGCATCTACATGGTGCGTTTATCGAATATGGTCACAGTGTGTATGACCATAAGGATGGAATCGCCATTGGTAATTGTATAGCTCCCGTGTATGCCGACCTATTTTTGAGTGTGGGAGACAGGGAACTCGTCGCCTTGTTTGAAGAAACTAACATAACTACCTGTTTCAGGTATGTTGGCGACGATTTCGTGTGCATGAAAGAAAACCAAACCGATCCATTTAACGTAAAAACTGTCATATGCATGTTCAATAAAGCGCATGAAGGTTTCGAGTTCAGGTACGAGACTCCTACCGGAGGTAGATTGCAGTAACTTGATATAAACATTAGGCTCAGAGGCTCCCACACCTGCTGGTGCTACAAAACTTAAAGAGAAAAAAAAATCCTGAGGTATGACTCTCGCCCTTCGAAAATCATAAAAAGAGGCATCGCCAAGGCGTCCATCATTCAAGCAATTGAAAAATCATGCCGCCATGCTGTGAGAGAGAGCATCGATTTGCAAGTAAGCCGCTTAAGAAACAGTGGGTACCCGAACAGCATGGTGGTGCAGATCTGTGAAAACTTGTTGCACGAAATCAGAGCCAAAAGGAAAAAGCAGAAAACACAGGAAAAAGAAAAATTGAAAAAACGCGTGGTGTTGCCTTACATCCATGGCTTGTCACATAGGATAAAAAAGACAGCCCAACGCCATGATGTTCAAGTTCTCTTCTCCACCCCACAAAAGCTAAAAAGCATGTACAAGAGGGTGAACGCAGGATCCAAAGAGGCCAACCCTAGTGCTACGGTCTGTCAGACTAAGCACGTGAAAAAGCGCGTGGAATGTGCTACTCCAGTTGTTTACCAAATCCCACTTGATTGCGGGAAAGCATACATCGGGCAAACTGGACGTTGTCTAAATGATAGCTTACGCGAGCACAGATACACCTGCCAGCTTCTGACAGCACCGAGCAACTTGGCCGCAAATTGCAAACAATGCAAATGCTCTCTGCTACTAGAAAGCACCACAGTCATTGGCACATCAAAAACAAAAACGGAGCGGGAAATATGGGAGGCGCTTGCGATAGCTAAAGAAAAAGAGATGTGCGTAAGCACTCCGTCCATCGCGCTTATCAAAGCTGAGGTCGACTTTGCCACGGAGAAACGGGGCAAGTGAATGATGTATGCCTGACCCGCGCTATGATCACATGTCGTCACCTTGCCATATGTTTTTGTATTCCCCCCCCCCACCCCCAGCGCCATATCTCCTTTTACATAAGCGCGTTTTTTAACCGTATTAGACAGTTGGTAGTGTACGCTACGTCCGTCCACGTCCTGCCCTTCCTTAATATCGTGCGTGTAAAGCTGAGCGCAATATAACCATGAACGTTCACCAACTAGCCCCGTTCATTGCTTTACTAAAGAAAAAAGTTGTCTCCTCGAGGGTATGGCAGGTTGCACTAATGAACCTCGACGCCAAGGTTTTCTGTAATGATATTTTTGATATTTGAATGGCCTATGTGACATGTGCAAACCGCTTGCTTCAATTGCTCATTGGGATGTGCCACCTGAAATTTTATTTTGACTAATAATTGCAATAATTACCTAATTTCTCCTGTTTTTTAATTACTCTAAATATTCTAAGCTTCTATCTTGACAAACATATTATAAGATTAGTTTGTTGAGGGCCAATATACACGGCTTTCTAAACTGAATCTATCAGTAACTATTAGAGACTATGCTAGCTATGAAAATTCTGCTTGTGTATGTGGTTTATTCACTCCGTCAGGCGAAATCTTGGCAGCGAAGTGCAGTCAGTAAATTGAAAACTGCATGTTTGCAAGGGGAAGTCAGAAAATTGTATTCGAAGAAAATTTCATCTTGTTTATACTTCTCGAGCACTTGTGCGTCACTAATCAGGCTAAGTTTGACCCTTGGCCCGCTCCGTAATGAAGCTTGAAGCTTTGATCGTCTGCTGATTACTAGAACAGCACCATATCTCACTCTGTGTCAAGCGATGACACGAATTTGCTTCAATCTAGGCAGATGCATGTCGTTCTTTTGCATTGAAGTTTCCAATGCTTTCTAGTCCTATAGGTGAAATTGCACAGCTCAGCACAATGCATGCATGGTATGCGTCAGGCTGCTTTATTCGTTAAACTGAATCAGTAATGAGCAGCTACTGCCGTTTTTGCAAACCTTACCTCTATCCAACCGATTCCTTCATTAAAAGTGTGTAAAATGAATCTACGCATGTTTTATTGTTTCACATGTAAACATCGGTGACGGAGTATATGTTGAAAAGGGCCTGCTGAAGAGGTTGCGGCTGGATGCTAACAATTCATGCTTGCAGTTGGCGAGGCGCCTCCTTGAAGCTATTTTTACAAAAGAAGACATTGAAGAGAGGTCCTTCTTTGGGAGGCCGTGAAATTCCCGTAAAAGCGTTTCACAGTAGGAGCCGTTAGATTCCAAGAAGGTGAACGCCATAATCGTTACGTGTGTGACAGAGAAGCATCTTAATATTCTTTGTGCAGTTTTCAACATAACTCCTTTCATGGTAATTTCAGAGCTATGTCAAGGTAAAGCTTGCTTTACTGGTCAAATAGGTATTAACCTGACTATAATAGCATATTATATAACAAGCTTTGCGAACGTAACTAAAAAAACTGTCATTACTGTTGGCATGTGTATTTTCGTTATAGAGGCCCTGGTCTCTTAAATGCGCTGAATATACAACGTCCTGTCTTGGGAAAAGCCAACATGTTCAGTAACAAGCTCACTTTGCCAAAGTCTGCCTGCACAGGAAAAGCATTTTATAATCTTTCGGTAGAGCGTCCATAATGCGTGTCTAACTGCTTACATGCTACTTGTGTCATTTATTGTTTCTTAAGTACCACACTTAAGTAAACATATCTGTGTACATGTGCCCAAGCAAAGCTCCGGTACAGTCTCGACGGGCACGTTGCCTTTCTTAGGATAATTGACACAAACAAAACTTCCATGTGCTAGTCCGAAACGAAAATGGAAGTTCGTTAAACTGAAGTTCATTTGCAGCTTCTGCCTATAGATGACAATTGGTATGATAGAGCTTATGTGTCCTGCATCTATAGGTAGTGGGCACATCCATCACGCTGCCAGCTCTAAAGCACTAATTCAGCCATTTAATGCACTTTAGGAGTTTGCATAAAACAGGTGCAGATGTTTAGATGTCACAAGGTTGAAAGCTTGCAACTTGTGCGCTTCCTTCCTCAGAAACAGATGCATGGTGTGTTGCAGTGTCACAGTAATGCATCCAAAATATTGCCAATTTTATTCTATTTTCTATACTACACAGCACAGAATTTCATTGTCCTGCCAGATTAACTCTAGAATGCATTGTCTTCATTACTAGCGCGGCGCTATTAAATGAAAGTATTCAAGCACAAATGTAAACCTGTCTTCGTCTCTTGTATGCCACACCCAGCCACTTTGCAACGTGTGACACCTGCCTTAGTTTAGCGCCTGCTTCTATCAGCAAAACAAGTCCTGCACATAGTCACATATACATTAAAATGGCCAGCATACTAAAGTTTCTTGACAAACGTCAAGTTAATTCATGTAGCATAATTATGGGCATTACTGGCATGGCGGCAACAGTGCACTTCACGATCTTTCTACTGCGTATGCAGGTCGCTGGCGCTTCTACGCGACAATGTGCCAGGAAAACACCGGCGTTCCTTCCAACGTTGGAGGGAGCCATTTCGCAAGGACTACGAGCGCCAACAACCCTTGAATCCGACATGGCACTTGATGACGACAGCGGCATGACATCGGCTGACGATCCGGATTTCGGCGCATGTACGATTCTTGCCAACAACCAATTGAGTTATTACAGGCTGGACGGTATCAGTCTGCTTCATAAAGCAGCTCTCTTCAGTGCACCGACGGGACGCGAAACCGGCATGGCGGCAACAGTGCGCTTCACGATGTTCCTACTGCTTATGCAGGTCGATGCTTCTTCTACGCGACAATGTGCCAGGAAAACACCGGCGTTTCTTCGAACGTTGGAGGGAGCCATTTCGCAAGGACTACGAGCGCCGACAACCCTTGAATCCTACATGGCACTTGATGACGACAGCGGCATGACATCGGCTGACGATCCGGATTTAGGCGCATGTACGATTCTTGCCAGCAGCCAATTGAGTGATTTCTGGTTGGACGGTATCACTCTGCTTCTTGAAGCAGCTCTCCTCAGTGCACCGACGGGGCGCGAAACCTGCATGGCGGCAACAGTGCACTTCATGATGTTTCTACTGCTTATGCAAGTCGCTGGCGCTTTTTCTACGCGACAATGTGCCAGGAAAAGACCGGCGTTTCTTCGAACGTTGGAGGGAGCCATTTCGCAAGGACTACGAGCGCCGACAACCCTTGAATCCGACATGGCACTTGATGACGACAGCGGGATGACATCGGCTGATGATCCGGATTTCGGCGCATGTACGATTCTTGCCAACAACCAATTGAATGATTACTGGCTGGACGGTATCAGTCTGCTTCATAAAGCAGCTCTCCTCAGTGCACCGACGGGGCGCGAAACCTGCATGGCGGCAACAGTGCACTTCATGATGTTTCTACTGCTTATGCAAGTCGCTGGCGCTTCTTCTACGCGACAATGTGCCAGGAATATATCGGCGTTTCTTCGAACGTTGGAGGGAGCCATTTCGCAAGGACTACGAGCGCCGACAACCCTTGAATCTGACATGGCACTTGATGACGACAGCGGCATGACATCGGCTGACGATCCGGATTTAGGCGCATGTACGTTTCTTGCCAACAGCCAATTGAGTGATTTCTGGTTGGACGGTATCACTCTGCTTCTTGAAGCAGCTCTCCTCAGTGCACCGACGGGGCGCGAAACCGGCATGGCGGCAACAGTGCGCTTCACGATGTTTCTAATGCTTATGCAAGTCGCTGGTGCTTCTTCTACGCGACAATGTGCCAGGAAAACGCCGCGGCGTTTCTTGCAACGTTGGAGGGAGCCATTTCGCAAGGACTACGAGCGCCGACAACACTTGAATCCGACATAGCACTTGATGACGACAGCGGCATGACATCTGCTGACGATCCGGATTTCGGCGCATGTACGATTCTTGCCAACAGCCAATTGAGTGATTACTGGTTGGACGGTATCAGTCTCCTTCATAAAGCAGCTCTCTTCAGTGCACCGACGGGGCGCGAAACCGGCATGGCGGCAACAGTGCACTTCACGATGTTCCTACTGCTTATGCAAGTCGCTGGCGCTTCTTCTACGCGACAATGTGCCAGGAAAACATCGGCGTTTCTTCGAACGTTGGAGGGAGCCATTTCGCAAGGACTACGAGCGCCGACAACCCTTGAATCTGACATGGCACTTGATGACGACAGCGGCATGAAATCGGCTGACGATCCGGATTTAGGCGCATGTACGATTCTTGCCAACAGCCAATTGAGTGATTTCTGGTTGGACGGTATCACTCTGCTTCTTGAAGCAGCTCTCCTCAGTGCACCGACGGGGCGCGAAACCTGCATGGCGGCAACAGTGCACTTCATGATGTTTCTACTGCTTATGCAAGTCGCTGGCGCTTTTTCTACGCGACAATGTGCCAGGAGAAGACCGGCGTTTCTTCGAACGTTGGAGGGAGCCATTTCGCAAGGACTACGAGCGCCGACAACCCTTGAATCCGACATGGCACTTGATGACGACAGCGGGATGACATCGGCTGATGATCCGGATTTCGGCGCATGTACGATTCTTGCCAACAACCAATTGAATGATTACTGGCGGGACGGTATCCGTCTGCTTCATAAAGCAGCTCTCCTCAGTGCACCGACGGGGCGCGAAACCTGCATGGCGGCAACAGTGCACTTCATGATGTTTCTACTGCTTATGCAAGTCGCTGGCGCTTCTTCTACGCGAAAATGTGCCAGGAAAACACCGGCGTTTCTTCGAACGTTGGAGGGAACCATTTCGCAAGGAATAAGAGCACCGACAACCCTTGAATCCGACATGGCACTTGATGACGACAGCGGGATGACATCGGCTGATGATCCGGATTTCGGCGCATGTACGATTCTTGCCAACAACCAATTGAGGGATTACTGGCTGGACGGTATCAGTCTGCTTCATAAAGCAGCTCTCTTCAGTGCACCGATGGGGCGCGAAACCGGCATGGCGGCAACAGTGCACTTCACGATGTTTCTACTGCTTATGCAAGTCGCTGGCGCTTCTTCTACGCGACAATGTGCCAGGAAAAGACCGGCGTTTCTTCGAACGTTGGAGGGAGCCATTTCGCAAGGACTACGAGCGCCGACAACCCTTGAATCCGACATGGCACTTGATGACGACAGCGGGATGACATCGGCTGATGATCCGGATTTCGGCGCATGTACGATTCTTGCCAACAGCCAATTGAGTGATTTCTGGTTGGACGGTATCACTCTGCTTCTTGAAGCAGCTCTCCTCAGTGCACCGATGGGGCGCGAAACCTGCATGGCGGCAACAGTGCACTTCATGATGTTTCTACTGCTTATGCAAGTCGCTGGCGCTTCTTCTACGCGAAAATGTGCCAGGAAAACACCGGCGTTTCTTCGAACGTTGGAGGGAACCATTTCGCAAGGACTAAGAGCGCCGACTACACTTGAATCCGACATTGCACTTGATGACGACAGCGGCATGACATCGGCTGACGATCCGGATTTCGGCGCATGTACGATTCTTGCCAACAACCAATTGAATGATTACTGGCTGGACGGTATCAGTCTGCTTCATAAAGCAGCTCTCTTCAGTGCACCGATGGGGCGCGAAACTGGCATGGCGGCAACAGTGCACTTCACGATGTTTCTACTGCTTATGCAAGTCGCTGTCGCTTCTTCTACGCGACAATGTGCCAGGAAAAGACCGGCGTTTCTACGAACGTTGGAGGGAGCCATTTCGCAAGGACTACGAGCGCCGACAACCCTTGAATCCGACATGGCACTTGATGACGAGAGCGGGATGACATCGGCTGATGATCCGGATTTCGGCGCATGTACGATTCTTTCCAACAACCAATTGAGTGATTACTGGCTGGACGGTATCAGTCTGCTTCATAAAGCAGCTCTCTTCAGTGCACCGATGGGGCGCGAAACCGGCATGGCGGCAACAGTGCACTTCACGGTGTTTCTACTGCTTATGGAAGTCGCTGGCGCTTCTTCTACGCGACAATGTGCCAGGAAAAGACCGGCGTTTCTTCGAACGTTGGAGGGAGCCATTTCGCAAGGAATAAGAGCACCGACAACACTTGAATCCGACATTGCACTGGATGACGACAGCGGGATGACATCGGCTGATGATCTGGATTTCGGCGCATGTACGATTCTTGCCAACAGCCAATTGAGTGATTTCTGGTTGGACGGTATCACTCTGCTTCATAAAGCAGCTCTCTTCAATGCACCGACGGGGCGCGAAACCGGGATGGCGGCAACAGTGCACTTCACGATGTTTCTACTGCTTATGCAAGTCGCTGGCGCTTTTTCTACGCGACAATGTGCCAGGAAAAGACCGGCGTTTCTTCGAACGTTGGAGGGAACCATTTCGCAAGGACTAAGAGCGCCGACTACACTTGAATCCGACATTGCACTTGATGACGACAGCGGCATGACATCGGCTGACGATCCGGCTTTTGGCGCATGTACGATTCTTGCCAACAACCAATTGAATGATTACTGGCTGGACGGTATCAGTCTGCTTCATAAAGCAGCTCTCTTCAATGCACCGACGGGGCGCGAAACCGGCATGGCGGCAACAGTGCACTTCACGATGTTTCCACTGCTTAGGCAAGTCGCTGGCGCTTTTTCTACGCGACAATGTGCCAGGAAAAGACCGGCGTTTCTTCGAACGTTGGAGGGAGCCATTTCGCAAGGACTACAAGTGCCGACAACCCTTGAATCCGACATGGCACTTGATGACGACAGCGGGATGACATCGGCTGATGATCCGAATTTCGGCGCATGTGCGATTCTTGCCAACAACGAATTGAGTGATTACTGGCTGGACGGTATCAGTCTGCTTCATAAAGCAGCTCTCTTCAGTGCACCGATGGGGCGCGAAACTGGCATGGCGGCAACAGTGCACTTCACGATGTTTCTACTGCTTATGCAAGTCGCTGGCGCTTCTTCTACGCGACAATGTGCCAGGAAAAGACCGGCGTTTCTTCGAACGTTGGAGGGAGCCATTTCGCAAGGACTACGAGCGCCGACAACCCTTGAATCCGACATGGCACTTGATGATGACAGCGGGATGACATCGGCTGATGATCCGGATTTCGGCTCATGTACGATTCTTGCCAACAACCAATTGAGGGATTACTGGCTGGACGGTATCAGTCTGCTTCATAAAGCAGCTCTCTTCAGTGCACCGATGGGGCGCGAAACCGGCATGGCGGCAACAGTGCACTTCACGATGTTTCTACTGCTTATGCAAGTCGCTGGCGCTTCTTCTACGCGACAATGTGCCAGGAAAAGACCGGCGTTTCTTCGAACGTTGGAGGGAGCCATTTCCTAAGGACTACGAGCGCCGACAACCCTTGAATCCGACATGGCACTTGATGACGACAGCGGGATGACATCGGCTGATCCGGATTTCGGCGCATGTACGATTCTTGCCAACAACCAATTGAGTGATTACTGGCTGGACGGTATCAGTCTGCTTCATAAAGCAGCTCTCTTCAGTGCACCGATGGGGCGCGAAACCGGCATGGCGGCAACAGTGCACTTCACGATGTTTCTACTGCTTATGGAAGTCGCTGGCGCTTCTTCTACGCGACAATGTGCCAGGAAAAGACCGGCGTTTCTTCGAACGTTGGAGGGAGCCATTTCGCAAGGACTACGAGCGCCGACAACCCTTGAATCCGACATGACACTTGATGACGACAACGGGATGACATCGGCTGACGATCCGGATTTCGGTGCATGTACGATTCTTGCCAACAACCAATTGAGGGATTACTGGCTGGACGGTATCAGTCTGCTTCATAAAGCAGCTCTCTTCAGTGCACCGACGGGGTGCGAAACCGGCATGGCGGCAACAGTGCACTTCACGATGTTTCTACTGCTTATGCAAGTCGTTGGCGCTTCTTCTACGCGACAATGTGCAAGGAAAACTCCGGCGTTTCTTCGAACGTTGGAGGGAGCCATTTCGCAAGGAATAAGAGCACCGACAACACTTGAGTCCGACATTGCACTGGATGACGACAGCGGCATGACATCGGCTGACGATCCGGATTTCGGCGCATGTACGATTCTTGCCAACAACCAATTGAATGATTACTGGCTGGACGGTATCAGTCTGCTTCATAAAGCAGCTCTCTTCAGTGCACCGATGGGGCGCGAAACCGGCATGGCGGCAACAGTGCACTTCACGATGTTTCTACTGCTTATGCAAGTCGCTGGCGCTTCTTCTACGCGACAATGTGCCAGGAAAAGACCGGCGTTTCTTCGAACGTTGGAGGGAGCCATTTCGCAAGGACTACGAGCGCCGACAACCCTTGAATCCGACATGGCACTTGATGACGACAGCGGGATGACATCGGCTGACGATCCGGATTTCGGCGCATGTACGATTCTTACCAACAACCAATTGAGGGATTACTGGCTGGACGGTATCAGTCTGCTTCATAAAGCAGCTCTCTTCAGTGCACCGACGGGGCGCGAAACCGGCATGGCGGCAACAGTGCACTTCACGATGTTTCTACTGCTTATGCAAGTCGCTGGCGCTTCTTCTACGCGACAATGTGCCAGGAAAAGACCGGCGTTTCTTCGAACGTTGGAGGGAGCCATTTCGCAAGGACTACGAGTGCCGACAACCCTTGAATCCGACATGGCACTTGATGACGACAGCGGGATGACATCGGCTGACGATCCGGATTTCGGCGCATGTACGATTCTTGCCAACAACCAATTGAGGGATCACTGGCTGGACGGTATCAGTCTGCTTCATAAAGCAGCTCTCTTCAGTGCACCGACGGGGCGCGAAACCGGCATGGCGGCAACAGTGCACTTCACGATGTTTCTACTGCTTATGCAAGTCGTTGGCGCTTCTTCTACGCGACAATGTGCCAGGAAAAGACCGGCGTTTCTTCGAACGTTGGAGGGAGCCATTTCCCAAGGACTACGAGCGCCGACAACACTTGAATCCGACATTGCACTGGATGACGACAGCGGCATGACATCGGCTGACGATCCGGATTTCGGCGCATGTACGATTCTTGCCAACAACCAATTGAGGGATTACTGGCAGGACGGTATCAGTCTGCTTCATAAAGCAGCTCTCTTCAGTGCACCGATGGGGAGCGAAACCGGCATGGCGGCAACAGTGCACTTCACGATGTTTCTACTGCTTATGCAAGTCGCTGGCGCTTCTTCTACGCGACAATGTGCCAGGAAAAGACCGGCGTTTCTTCGAACGTTGGAAGGAGCCATTTCGCAAGGACTACGAGCGCCGACAACCCTTGAATCCGACATGGCACTTGATGACGATAGCGGGATGACATCGGCTGATGATCCGGATTTCGGCTCATGTACGATTCTTGCCAACAACCAATTGAGGGATTACTGGCTGGACGGTATCAGTCTGCTTCATAAAGCAGCTCTCTTCAGTGCACCGATGGGGCGTGAAACAGGCATGGCGGCAACAGTGCACTTCACGATGTTTCTACTGCTTATGCTAGTCGCTGGCGCTTCTTCTACGCGACAATGTGCCAGGAAAAGACCGGCGTTTCTTCGAACGTTGGAGGGAGCCATTTCCCATGGACTACGAGCGCCGACAACCCTTGAATCCGACATGGCACTTGATGACGACAGCGGGATGACATCGGCTGATGATCCGGATTTCGGCGCATGTACGATTCTTGCCAACAGCCAATTGAGTGATTTCTGGTTGGACGGTATCACTCTGCTTCTTGAAGCAGCTCTCCTCAGTGCACCGACGGGGCGCGAAACCTGCATGGCGGCAACATTGCACTTCATGATGTTTCTACTGCTTATGCAAGTCGCTGGCTCTTCTTCTACGCGAAAATGTGCCAGGAAAACACCGGCGTTTCTTCGAACGTTGGAGGGAACCATTTCGCAAGGACTAAGAGCGCCGACTACACTTGAATCCGACATTGCACTTGATGACGACAGCGGCATGACATCGGCTGACGATCCGGATTTCGGCGCATGTACGATTCTTGCCAACAACCAATTGAATGATTACTGGCTGGACGGTATCAGTCTGCTTCATAAAGCAGCTCTCTTCAATGCACCGACGGGGCGCGAAACCGGCATGGCGGCAACAGTGCACTTCACGATGTTTCCACTGCTTATGCAAGTCGCTGGCGCTTTTTCTACGCGACAATGTGCCAGGAAAAGACCGGCGTTTCTTCGAACGTTGGAGGGAGCCATTTCGCAAGGACTACGAGTGCCGACAACCCTTGAATCCGACATGGCACTTGATGACGACAGCGGGATGACATCGGCTGATGATCCGGATTTCGGCGCATGTACGACTCTTGCCAACAACCAATTGAGTGATTACTGGCTGGACGGTATCAGTCTGCTTCATAAAGCAGCTCTCTTCAGTGCACCGATGGGGCGCGAAACCGGCATGGCGGCAACACTGCACTTCACGATGTTTCTACTGCTTATGGAAGTCGCTGGCGCTTCTTCTACGCGACAATGTGCCAGGAAAAGACCGGCGTTTCTTCGAACGTTGGAGGGAGCCATTTCGCAAGGACTACGAGCGCCGACAACCCTTGAATCCGACATGGCACTTGATGACGACAACGGGATGACATCGGCTGACGATCCGGATTTCGGCGCATGTACGATCCTTGCCAACAACCAATTGAGGGATTACTGGTTGGACGGTATCAGTCTCCTTCATAAAGCAGCTCTCTTCAGTGCACCGACGGGGTGCGAAACCGGCATGGCGGCAACAGTGCACTTCACGATGTTTCTACTGCTTATGCAAGTCGTTGGCGCTTCATCTTCGCGACAATGTGCCAGGAAAACACCGGCGTTTCTTCGAACGTTGGAGGGAGCCATTTCGCAAGGAATAAGAGCACCGACAACACTTGAATCCGACATTGCACTGGATGACGACAGCGGCATGACATCGGCTGACGATCCGGATTTCGGCGCATGTACGATTCTTGCCAACAACCAATTGAGGGATTACTGGCTGGGCGGTATCAGTCTGCTTCATAAAGCAGCTCTCCTCAGTGCACCGATGGGGCGCGAAACCGGCATGGCGGCAACAGTGCACTTCACGATGTTTCTACTGCTTATGGAAGTCGCTGGCGCTTCTTCTACGCGACAATGTGCCAGGAAAAGACCGGCGTTTCTTCGAACGTTGGAGGGAGCCATTTCGCAAGGACTACGAGCGCCGACAACCCTTGAATCCGACATGGCACTTGATGACGACAGCGGGATGACATCGGCTGATGATCCGGATTTCGGCGCATGTACGATTCTTGCCAACAACCAATTGAGGGATTACTGGCTGGACGGTATCAGTCTGCTTCATAAAGCAGCTCTCTGCAGTGCACCGACGGGACGGGAAACCGGTATGGCGGCAACAGTGCGCTTCACGATGTTTCTACTGCTTATGCAGGTCGCTGGCGCTTCTTCTACGCGACAATGTGCCAGGAAAACACCGGCGTTTCTTGCAACGTTGGAGGGAGCCATTTCGCAAGGACTACGAGCGCCAACAACCCTTGAATCCGACATGGCACTTGATGACGACAGCGGCATGACATCGGCTGACGATCCGGAATTCGGCGCATGTACGATTCTTGCCAACAACCAATTCAGTTATTACAGGCTGGACGGTATCAGTCTGCTTCATAAAGCAGCTCTCTTCAGTGCACCGACGGGACGCGAAACCGGCATGGCGGCAACAGTGCGCTTCACGATGTTTCTACTGCTTATGCAGGTCGCTCGCGCTTCTTCAACGTGACAATGTGCCAGGAAAACACCGGCGTTTCTTCCAACGTTGGAGGGAGCCATTTCGCAAGGACTACGAGCGCCGACAACACTTGAATCCGACATGGCACTTGATGACGACAGCGGGATGACATCGGCTGACGATCCGGATTTCGGCGCATGTACGATTCTTGCCAACAACCAATTGAGGGATTACTGGCTGGACGGTATAAGTCTGCTTTATAAAGCAGCTCTCTTCAGTGCACCGACGGGGCGCGAAACCGGCATGGCGGCAACAGTGCACTTCACGATGTTCCTACTGCTTATGCAAGTCGCTGGCGCTTCTTCTACGCGACAATGTGCCAGGAAAACATCGGCGTTTCTTCGAACGTTGGAGGGAGTCATTTCGCAAGGACTACGAGCGCCGACAACCCTTGAATCTGACATGGCACTTGATGACGACAGCGGCATGACATCGGCTGACGATCCGGATTTAGGCGCATGTACGATTCTTGCCAACAGCCAATTGAGTGATTTCTGGTTGGACGGTATCACTCTGCTTCTTGAAGCAGCTCTCCTCAGTGCACCGACGGGGCGCGAAACCTGCATGGCGGCAACAGTGCACTTCATGATGTTTCTACTGCTTATGCAAGTCGCTGGCGCTTTTTCTACGCGACAATGTGCCAGGAAAAGACCGGCGTTTCTTCGAACGTTGGAGGGAGCCATTTCGCAAGGACTACGAGCGCCGACAACCCTAGAATCCGACATGGCACTTGATGACGACAGCGGGATGACATCGGCTGATGATCCGGATTTCGGCGCATGTACGATTCTTGCCAACAACCAATTTAATGATTACTGGCTGGACGGTATCAGTCTGCTTCATAAAGCAGCTCTCCTCAGTGCACCGACGGGGCGCGAAACCTGCATGGCGGCAACAGTGCACTTCATGATGTTTCTACTGCTTATGCAAGTCGCTGGCGCTTCTTCTACGCGACAATGTGCCAGGAAAACATCGGCGTTTCTTCGAACGTTGGAGGGAGCCATTTCGCAAGGACTACGAGCGCCGACAACCCTTGAATCTGACATAGCACTTGATGACGACAGCGGCATGACATCGGCTGACGATCCGGATTTAGGCGCATGTACGATTCTTGCCAACAGCAAATTGAGTGATTTCTGGTTGGACGGTATCACTCTGCTTCTTGAAGCAGCTCTCCTCAGTGCACCGACGGGGCGCGAAACCGGCATGGCGGCAACAGTGCGCTTCACGATGTTTCTAATGCTTATGCAAGTCGCTGGTGCTTCTTCTACGCGACAATGTGCCAGGAAAACACCGCGGCGTTTCTTGCAACGTTGGAGGGAGCCATTTCGCAAGGACTACGAGCGCCGACACTTGAATCCGACATAGCACTTGATGACGACAGCGGCATGACATCGGCTGACGATCCGGATTTCGGCGCATGTACGATTCTTGCCAACAGCCAATTGAGTGATTACTGGTTGGACGGTATCAGTCTCCTTCATAAAGCAGCTCTCTTCAGTGCACCGACGGGGCGCGAAACCGGCATGGCGGCAACAGTGCACTTCACGATGTTCCTACTGCTTATGCAAGTCGCTGGCGCTTCTTCTACGCGACAATGTGCCAGGAAAACATCGGCGTTTCTTCGAACGTTGGAGGGAGCCATTTCGCAAGGACTACGAGCGCCGAGAACCCTTGAATCTGACATGGCACTTGATGACGACAGCGGCATGACATCGGCTGACGATCCGGATTTAGGCGCATGTACGATACTTGCCAACAGCCAATTGAGTGATTTCTGGTTGGACGGTATCACTCTGCTTCTTGAAGCAGCTCTCCTCAGTGCACCGACGGGGCGCGAAACCTGCATGGCGGCAACAGTGCACTTCATGATGTTTCTACTGCTTATGCAAGTCGCTGGCGCTTTTTCTACGCGACAATGTGCCAGGAAAAGACCGGCGTTTCTTCGAACGTTGGAGGGAGCCATTTCGCAAGGACTACGAGCGCCGACAACCCTTGAATCCGACATGGCACTTGATGACGACAGCGGCATGACATCGGCTGATGATCCGGATTTCGGCTCATGTACGATTCTTGCCAACAACCAATTGAGGGATTACTGGCTGGACGGTATCAGTCTGCTTCATAAAGCAGCTCTCTTCAGTGCACCCATGGGGCGCGAAACTGGCATGGCGGCAACAGTGCACTTCACGATGTTTCTACTGCTTATGCAAGTCGCTGGCGCTTCTTCTACGCGACAATGTGCCAGGAAAAGACCGGCGTTTCTTCGAACGTTGGAGGGAGCCATTTCCCAAGAACTACGAGCGCCGACAACCCTTGAATCCGACATGGCACTTGATGACGACAGCGGGATGACATCGGCTGATGATCCGGATTTCGGCGCATGTACGATTCTTGCCAACAGCCAATTGAGTGATTTCTGGTTGGACGGTATCACTCTGCTTCTTGAAGCAGCTCTCCTCAGTGCACCGACGGGGCGCGAAACCTGCATGGCGGCAACAGTGCACTTCATAATGTTTCTACTGCTTATGCAAGTCGCTGGCGCTTCTTCTACGCGAAAATGTGCCAGGAAAACACCGGCGTTTCTTCGAACGTTGGAGGGAACCATTTCGCAAGGACTAAGAGCGCCGACTACACTTGAATCCGACATTGCACTTGATGACGACAGCGGCATGACATCGGCTGACGATCCGGATTTCGGCGCATGTACGATTCTTGCCAACAACCAATTGAATGATTACTGGCTGGACGGTATCAGTCTGCTTCATAAAGCAGCTCTCTTCAGTGCACCGATGGGGCGCGAAACTGGCATGGCGGCAACAGTGCACTTCACGATGTTTCTACTGCTTATGCAAGTCGCTGGCGCTTCTTCTACGCGACAATGTGCCAGGAAAAGACCGGCGTTTCTACGAACGTTGGAGGGAGCCATTTCGCAAGGACTACGAGCGCCGACAACCCTTGAATCCGACATGGCACTTGATGACGAGAGCGGGATGACATCGGCTGATGATCCGGATTTCGGCGCATGTACGATTCTTGCCAACAACCAATTGAGTGATTACTGGCTGGACGGTATCAGTCTGCTTCATAAAGCAGCTCTCTTCAGTGCACCGATGGGGCGCGAAACCGGCATGGCGGCAACACTGCACTTCACGATGTTTCTACTGCTTATGGAAGTCGCTGGCGCTTCTTCTACGCGACAATGTGCCAGGAAAAGACCGGCGTTTCTTCGAACGTTGGAGGGAGCCATTTCGCAAGGACTACGAGCGCCGACAACCCTTGAATCCGACATGGCACTTGATGACGACAACGGGATGACATCGGCTGACGATCCGGATTTCGGCGCATGTACGATCCTTGCCAACAACCAATTGAGGGATTACTGGTTGGACGGTATCAGTCTCCTTCATAAAGCAGCTCTCTTCAGTGCACCGACGGGGTGCGAAACCGGCATGGCGGCAACAGTGCACTTCACGATGTTTCTACTGCTTATGCAAGTCGTTGGCGCTTCATCTTCGCGACAATGTGCCAGGAAAACACCGGCGTTTCTTCGAACGTTGGAGGGAGCCATTTCGCAAGGAATAAGAGCACCGACAACACTTGAATCCGACATTGCACTGGATGACGACAGCGGCATGACATCGGCTGACGATCCGGATTTCGGCGCATGTACGATTCTTGCCAACAACCAATTGAGGGATTACTGGCTGGGCGGTATCAGTCTGCTTCATAAAGCAGCTCTCCTCAGTGCACCGATGGGGCGCGAAACCGGCATGGCGGCAACAGTGCACTTCACGATGTTTCTACTGCTTATGGAAGTCGCTGGCGCTTCTTCTACGCGACAATGTGCCAGGAAAAGACCGGCGTTTCTTCGAACGTTGGAGGGAGCCATTTCGCAAGGACTACGAGCGCCGACAACCCTTGAATCCGACATGGCACTTGATGACGACAGCGGGATGACATCGGCTGATGATCCGGATTTCGGCGCATGTACGATTCTTGCCAACAACCAATTGAGGGATTACTGGCTGGACGGTATCAGTCTGCTTCATAAAGCAGCTCTCTGCAGTGCACCGACGGGACGGGAAACCGGTATGGCGGCAACAGTGCGCTTCACGATGTTTCTACTGCTTATGCAGGTCGCTGGCGCTTCTTCTACGCGACAATGTGCCAGGAAAACACCGGCGTTTCTTGCAACGTTGGAGGGAGCCATTTCGCAAGGACTACGAGCGCCAACAACCCTTGAATCCGACATGGCACTTGATGACGACAGCGGCATGACATCGGCTGACGATCCGGAATTCGGCGCATGTACGATTCTTGCCAACAACCAATTCAGTTATTACAGGCTGGACGGTATCAGTCTGCTTCATAAAGCAGCTCTCTTCAGTGCACCGACGGGACGCGAAACCGGCATGGCGGCAACAGTGCGCTTCACGATGTTTCTACTGCTTATGCAGGTCGCTCGCGCTTCTTCAACGTGACAATGTGCCAGGAAAACACCGGCGTTTCTTCCAACGTTGGAGGGAGCCATTTCGCAAGGACTACGAGCGCCGACAACACTTGAATCCGACATGGCACTTGATGACGACAGCGGGATGACATCGGCTGACGATCCGGATTTCGGCGCATGTACGATTCTTGCCAACAACCAATTGAGGGATTACTGGCTGGACGGTATAAGTCTGCTTTATAAAGCAGCTCTCTTCAGTGCACCGACGGGGCGCGAAACCGGCATGGCGGCAACAGTGCACTTCACGATGTTCCTACTGCTTATGCAAGTCGCTGGCGCTTCTTCTACGCGACAATGTGCCAGGAAAACATCGGCGTTTCTTCGAACGTTGGAGGGAGTCATTTCGCAAGGACTACGAGCGCCGACAACCCTTGAATCTGACATGGCACTTGATGACGACAGCGGCATGACATCGGCTGACGATCCGGATTTAGGCGCATGTACGATTCTTGCCAACAGCCAATTGAGTGATTTCTGGTTGGACGGTATCACTCTGCTTCTTGAAGCAGCTCTCCTCAGTGCACCGACGGGGCGCGAAACCTGCATGGCGGCAACAGTGCACTTCATGATGTTTCTACTGCTTATGCAAGTCGCTGGCGCTTTTTCTACGCGACAATGTGCCAGGAAAAGACCGGCGTTTCTTCGAACGTTGGAGGGAGCCATTTCGCAAGGACTACGAGCGCCGACAACCCTAGAATCCGACATGGCACTTGATGACGACAGCGGGATGACATCGGCTGATGATCCGGATTTCGGCGCATGTACGATTCTTGCCAACAACCAATTTAATGATTACTGGCTGGACGGTATCAGTCTGCTTCATAAAGCAGCTCTCCTCAGTGCACCGACGGGGCGCGAAACCTGCATGGCGGCAACAGTGCACTTCATGATGTTTCTACTGCTTATGCAAGTCGCTGGCGCTTCTTCTACGCGACAATGTGCCAGGAAAACATCGGCGTTTCTTCGAACGTTGGAGGGAGCCATTTCGCAAGGACTACGAGCGCCGACAACCCTTGAATCTGACATAGCACTTGATGACGACAGCGGCATGACATCGGCTGACGATCCGGATTTAGGCGCATGTACGATTCTTGCCAACAGCCAATTGAGTGATTTCTGGTTGGACGGTATCACTCTGCTTCTTGAAGCAGCTCTCCTCAGTGCACCGACGGGGCGCGAAACCGGCATGGCGGCAACAGTGCGCTTCACGATGTTTCTAATGCTTATGCAAGTCGCTGGTGCTTCTTCTACGCGACAATGTGCCAGGAAAACACCGCGGCGTTTCTTGCAACGTTGGAGGGAGCCATTTCGCAAGGACTACGAGCGCCGACACTTGAATCCGACATAGCACTTGATGACGACAGCGGCATGACATCGGCTGACGATCCGGATTTCGGCGCATGTACGATTCTTGCCAACAGCCAATTGAGTGATTACTGGTTGGACGGTATCAGTCTCCTTCATAAAGCAGCTCTCTTCAGTGCACCGACGGGGCGCGAAACCGGCATGGCGGCAACAGTGCACTTCACGATGTTCCTACTGCTTATGCAAGTCGCTGGCGCTTCTTCTACGCGACAATGTGCCAGGAAAACATCGGCGTTTCTTCGAACGTTGGAGGGAGCCATTTCGCAAGGACTACGAGCGCCGACAACCCTTGAATCTGACATGGCACTTGATGACGACAGCGGCATGACATCGGCTGACGATCCGGATTTAGGCGCATGTACGATACTTGCCAACAGCCAATTGAGTGATTTCTGGTTGGACGGTATCACTCTGCTTCTTGAAGCAGCTCTCCTCAGTGCACCGACGGGGCGCGAAACCTGCATGGCGGCAACAGTGCACTTCATGATGTTTCTACTGCTTATGCAAGTCGCTGGCGCTTTTTCTACGCGACAATGTGCCAGGAAAAGACCGGCGTTTCTTCGAACGTTGGAGGGAGCCATTTCGCAAGGACTACGAGCGCCGACAACCCTTGAATCCGACATGGCACTTGATGACGACAGCGGCATGACATCGGCTGATGATCCGGATTTCGGCTCATGTACGATTCTTGCCAACAACCAATTGAGGGATTACTGGCTGGACGGTATCAGTCTGCTTCATAAAGCAGCTCTCTTCAGTGCACCCATGGGGCGCGAAACTGGCATGGCGGCAACAGTGCACTTCACGATGTTTCTACTGCTTATGCAAGTCGCTGGCGCTTCTTCTACGCGACAATGTGCCAGGAAAAGACCGGCGTTTCTTCGAACGTTGGAGGGAGCCATTTCCCAAGAACTACGAGCGCCGACAACCCTTGAATCCGACATGGCACTTGATGACGACAGCGGGATGACATCGGCTGATGATCCGGATTTCGGCGCATGTACGATTCTTGCCAACAGCCAATTGAGTGATTTCTGGTTGGACGGTATCACTCTGCTTCTTGAAGCAGCTCTCCTCAGTGCACCGACGGGGCGCGAAACCTGCATGGCGGCAACAGTGCACTTCATAATGTTTCTACTGCTTATGCAAGTCGCTGGCGCTTCTTCTACGCGAAAATGTGCCAGGAAAACACCGGCGTTTCTTCGAACGTTGGAGGGAACCATTTCGCAAGGACTAAGAGCGCCGACTACACTTGAATCCGACATTGCACTTGATGACGACAGCGGCATGACATCGGCTGACGATCCGGATTTCGGCGCATGTACGATTCTTGCCAACAACCAATTGAATGATTACTGGCTGGACGGTATCAGTCTGCTTCATAAAGCAGCTCTCTTCAGTGCACCGATGGGGCGCGAAACTGGCATGGCGGCAACAGTGCACTTCACGATGTTTCTACTGCTTATGCAAGTCGCTGGCGCTTCTTCTACGCGACAATGTGCCAGGAAAAGACCGGCGTTTCTACGAACGTTGGAGGGAGCCATTTCGCAAGGACTACGAGCGCCGACAACCCTTGAATCCGACATGGCACTTGATGACGAGAGCGGGATGACATCGGCTGATGATCCGGATTTCGGCGCATGTACGATTCTTGCCAACAACCAATTGAGTGATTACTGGCTGGACGGTATCAGTCTGCTTCATAAAGCAGCTCTCTTCAGTGCACCGATGGGGCGCGAAACCTGCATGGCGGCAACAGTGCACTTCATGATGTTTCTACTGCTTATGCAAGTCGCTGGCTCTTCTTCTACGCGAAAATGTGCCAGGAAAACACAGGCGTTTCTTCGAACGTTGGAGGGAACCATTTCGCAAGGACTAAGAGCGCCGACTACACTTGAATCCGACATTGCACTTGATGACGACAGCGGCATGACATCGGCTGACGATCCGGATTTCGGCGCATGTACGATTCTTGCCAACAACCAATTGAATGATTACTGGCTGGACGGTATCAGTCTGCTTCATAAAGCAGCTCTCTTCAATGCACCGACGGGGCGCGAAACCGGCATGGCGGCAACAGTGCACTTCACGATGTTTCCACTGCTTATGCAAGTCGCTGGCGCTTTTTCTACGCGACAATGTGCCAGGAAAAGACCGGCGTTTCTTCGAACGTTGGAGGGAGCCATTTCGCAAGGACTACGAGTGCCGACAACCCTTGAATCCGACATGGCACTTGATGACGACAGCGGGATGACATCGGCTGATGATCCGGATTTCGGCGCATGTACGACTCTTGCCAACAACCAATTGAGTGATTACTGGCTGGACGGTATCAGTCTGCTTCATAAAGCAGCTCTCTTCAGTGCACCGATGGGGCGCGAAACCGGCATGGCGGCAACACTGCACTTCACGATGTTTCTACTGCTTATGGAAGTCGCTGGCGCTTCTTCTACGCGACAATGTGCCAGGAAAAGACCGGCGTTTCTTCGAACGTTGGAGGGAGCCATTTCGCAAGGACTACGAGCGCCGACAACCCTTGAATCCGACATGGCACTTGATGACGACAACGGGATGACATCGGCTGACGATCCGGATTTCGGCGCATGTACGATCCTTGCCAACAACCAATTGAGGGATTACTGGTTGGACGGTATCAGTCTCCTTCATAAAGCAGCTCTCTTCAGTGCACCGACGGGGTGCGAAACCGGCATGGCGGCAACAGTGCACTTCACGATGTTTCTACTGCTTATGCAAGTCGTTGGCGCTTCATCTTCGCGACAATGTGCCAGGAAAACACCGGCGTTTCTTCGAACGTTGGAGGGAGCCATTTCGCAAGGACTACGAGCGCCAACAACCCTTGAATCCGACATGGCACTTGATGACGACAGCGGCATGACATCGGCTGAAGATCCGGAATTCGGCGCATGTACGATTCTTGCCAACAACCAATTCAGTTATTACAGGCTGGACGGTATCAGTCTGCTTCATAAAGCAGCTCTCTTCAGTGCACCGACGGGACGCGAAACCGGCATGGCGGCAACAGTGCGCTTCACGATGTTTCTACTGCTTATGCAGGTCGCTCGCGCTTCTTCAACGTGACAATGTGCCAGGAAAACACCGGCGTTTCTTCCAACGTTGGAGGGAGCCATTTCGCAAGGACTACGAGCGCCGACAACACTTGAATCCGACATGGCACTTGATGACGACAGCGGGATGACATCGGCTGACGATCCGGATTTCGGCGCATGTACGATTCTTGCCAACAACCAATTGAGGGATTACTGGCTGGACGGTATAAGTCTGCTTTATAAAGCAGCTCTCTTCAGTGCACCGACGGGGCGCGAAACCGGCATGGCGGCAACAGTGCACTTCACGATGTTCCTACTGCTTATGCAAGTCGCTGGCGCTTCTTCTACGCGACAATGTGCCAGGAAAACATCGGCGTTTCTTCGAACGTTGGAGGGAGCCATTTCGCAAGGACTACGAGCGCCGACAACCCTTGAATCTGACATGGCACTTGATGACGACAGCGGCATGACATCGGCTGACGATCCGGATTTAGGCGCATGTACGATTCTTGCCAACAGCCAATTGAGTGATTTCTGGTTGGACGGTATCACTCTGCTTCTTGAAGCAGCTCTCCTCAGTGCACCGACGGGGCGCGAAACCTGCATGGCGGCAACAGTGCACTTCATGATGTTTCTACTGCTTATGCAAGTCGCTGGCGCTTTTTCTACGCGACAATGTGCCAGGAAAAGACCGGCGTTTCTTCGAACGTTGGAGGGAGCCATTTCGCAAGGACTACGAGCGCCGACAACCCTAGAATCCGACATGGCACTTGATGACGACAGCGGGATGACATCGGCTGATGATCCGGATTTCGGCGCATGTACGATTCTTGCCAACAACCAATTTAATGATTACTGGCTGGACGGTATCAGTCTGCTTCATAAAGCAGCTCTCCTCAGTGCACCGACGGGGCGCGAAACCTGCATGGCGGCAACAGTGCACTTCATGATGTTTCTACTGCTTATGCAAGTCGCTGGCGCTTCTTCTACGCGACAATGTGCCAGGAAAACATCGGCGTTTCTTCGAACGTTGGAGGGAGCCATTTCGCAAGGACTACGAGCGCCGACAACCCTTGAATCTGACATAGCACTTGATGACGACAGCGGCATGACATCGGCTGACGATCCGGATTTAGGCGCATGTACGATTCTTGCCAACAGCCAATTGAGTGATTTCTGGTTGGACGGTATCACTCTGCTTCTTGAAGCAGCTCTCCTCAGTGCACCGACGGGGCGCGAAACCGGCATGGCGGCAACAGTGCGCTTCACGATGTTTCTAATGCTTATGCAAGTCGCTGGTGCTTCTTCTACGCGACAATGTGCCAGGAAAACACCGCGGCGTTTCTTGCAACGTTGGAGGGAGCCATTTCGCAAGGACTACGAGCGCCGACACTTGAATCCGACATAGCACTTGATGACGACAGCGGCATGACATCGGCTGACGATCCGGATTTCGGCGCATGTACGATACTTGCCAACAGCCAATTGAGTGATTTCTGGTTGGACGGTATCACTCTGCTTCTTGAAGCAGCTCTCCTCAGTGCACCGACGGGGCGCGAAACCTGCATGGCGGCAACAGTGCACTTCATGATGTTTCTACTGCTTATGCAAGTCGCTGGCGCTTTTTCTACGCGACAATGTGCCAGGAAAAGACCGGCGTTTCTTCGAACGTTGGAGGGAGCCATTTCGCAAGGACTACGAGCGCCGACAACCCTTGAATCCGACATGGCACTTGATGACGACAGCGGCATGACATCGGCTGATGATCCGGATTTCGGCTCATGTACGATTCTTGCCAACAACCAATTGAGGGATTACTGGCTGGACGGTATCAGTCTGCTTCATAAAGCAGCTCTCTTCAGTGCACCCATGGGGCGCGAAACTGGCATGGCGGCAACAGTGCACTTCACGATGTTTCTACTGCTTATGCAAGTCGCTGGCGCTTCTTCTACGCGACAATGTGCCAGGAAAAGACCGGCGTTTCTTCGAACGTTGGAGGGAGCCATTTCCCAAGAACTACGAGCGCCGACAACCCTTGAATCCGACATGGCACTTGATGACGACAGCGGGATGACATCGGCTGATGATCCGGATTTCGGCGCATGTACGATTCTTGCCAACAGCCAATTGAGTGATTTCTGGTTGGACGGTATCACTCTGCTTCTTGAAGCAGCTCTCCTCAGTGCACCGACGGGGCGCGAAACCTGCATGGCGGCAACAGTGCACTTCATAATGTTTCTACTGCTTATGCAAGTCGCTGGCGCTTCTTCTACGCGAAAATGTGCCAGGAAAACACCGGCGTTTCTTCGAACGTTGGAGGGAACCATTTCGCAAGGACTAAGAGCGCCGACTACACTTGAATCCGACATTGCACTTGATGACGACAGCGGCATGACATCGGCTGACGATCCGGATTTCGGCGCATGTACGATTCTTGCCAACAACCAATTGAATGATTACTGGCTGGACGGTATCAGTCTGCTTCATAAAGCAGCTCTCTTCAGTGCACCGATGGGGCGCGAAACTGGCATGGCGGCAACAGTGCACTTCACGATGTTTCTACTGCTTATGCAAGTCGCTGGCGCTTCTTCTACGCGACAATGTGCCAGGAAAAGACCGGCGTTTCTACGAACGTTGGAGGGAGCCATTTCGCAAGGACTACGAGCGCCGACAACCCTTGAATCCGACATGGCACTTGATGACGAGAGCGGGATGACATCGGCTGATGATCCGGATTTCGGCGCATGTACGATTCTTGCCAACAACCAATTGAGTGATTACTGGCTGGACGGTATCAGTCTGCTTCATAAAGCAGCTCTCTTCAGTGCACCGATGGGGCGCGAAACCGGCATGGCGGCAACACTGCACTTCACGATGTTTCTACTGCTTATGGAAGTCGCTGGCGCTTCTTCTACGCGACAATGTGCCAGGAAAAGACCGGCGTTTCTTCGAACGTTGGAGGGAGCCATTTCGCAAGGACTACGAGCGCCGACAACCCTTGAATCCGACATGGCACTTGATGACGACAACGGGATGACATCGGCTGACGATCCGGATTTCGGCGCATGTACGATCCTTGCCAACAACCAATTGAGGGATTACTGGTTGGACGGTATCAGTCTCCTTCATAAAGCAGCTCTCTTCAGTGCACCGACGGGGTGCGAAACCGGCATGGCGGCAACAGTGCACTTCACGATGTTTCTACTGCTTATGCAAGTCGTTGGCGCTTCATCTTCGCGACAATGTGCCAGGAAAACACCGGCGTTTCTTCGAACGTTGGAGGGAGCCATTTCGCAAGGAATAAGAGCACCGACAACACTTGAATCCGACATTGCACTGGATGACGACAGCGGCATGACATCGGCTGACGATCCGGATTTCGGCGCATGTACGATTCTTGCCAACAACCAATTGAGGGATTACTGGCTGGGCGGTATCAGTCTGCTTCATAAAGCAGCTCTCCTCAGTGCACCGATGGGGCGCGAAACCGGCATGGCGGCAACAGTGCACTTCACGATGTTTCTACTGCTTATGGAAGTCGCTGGCGCTTCTTCTACGCGACAATGTGCCAGGAAAAGACCGGCGTTTCTTCGAACGTTGGAGGGAGCCATTTCGCAAGGACTACGAGCGCCGACAACCCTTGAATCCGACATGGCACTTGATGACGACAGCGGGATGACATCGGCTGATGATCCGGATTTCGGCGCATGTACGATTCTTGCCAACAACCAATTGAGGGATTACTGGCTGGACGGTATCAGTCTGCTTCATAAAGCAGCTCTCTGCAGTGCACCGACGGGACGGGAAACCGGTATGGCGGCAACAGTGCGCTTCACGATGTTTCTACTGCTTATGCAGGTCGCTGGCGCTTCTTCTACGCGACAATGTGCCAGGAAAACACCGGCGTTTCTTGCAACGTTGGAGGGAGCCATTTCGCAAGGACTACGAGCGCCAACAACCCTTGAATCCGACATGGCACTTGATGACGACAGCGGCATGACATCGGCTGACGATCCGGAATTCGGCGCATGTACGATTCTTGCCAACAACCAATTCAGTTATTACAGGCTGGACGGTATCAGTCTGCTTCATAAAGCAGCTCTCTTCAGTGCACCGACGGGACGCGAAACCGGCATGGCGGCAAAAGTGCGCTTCACGATGTTTCTACTGCTTATGCAGGTCGCTCGCGCTTCTTCAACGTGACAATGTGCCAGGAAAACACCGGCGTTTCTTCCAACGTTGGAGGGAGCCATTTCGCAAGGACTACGAGCGCCGACAACACTTGAATCCGACATGGCACTTGATGACGACAGCGGGATGACATCGGCTGACGATCCGGATTTCGGCGCATGTACGATTCTTGCCAACAACCAATTGAGGGATTACTGGCTGGACGGTATAAGTCTGCTTTATAAAGCAGCTCTCTTCAGTGCACCGACGGGGCGCGAAACCGGCATGGCGGCAACAGTGCACTTCACGATGTTCCTACTGCTTATGCAAGTCGCTGGCGCTTCTTCTACGCGACAATGTGCCAGGAAAACATCGGCGTTTCTTCGAACGTTGGAGGGAGTCATTTCGCAAGGACTACGAGCGCCGACAACCCTTGAATCTGACATGGCACTTGATGACGACAGCGGCATGACATCGGCTGACGATCCGGATTTAGGCGCATGTACGATTCTTGCCAACAGCCAATTGAGTGATTTCTGGTTGGACGGTATCACTCTGCTTCTTGAAGCAGCTCTCCTCAGTGCACCGACGGGGCGCGAAACCTGCATGGCGGCAACAGTGCACTTCATGATGTTTCTACTGCTTATGCAAGTCGCTGGCGCTTTTTCTACGCGACAATGTGCCAGGAAAAGACCGGCGTTTCTTCGAACGTTGGAGGGAGCCATTTCGCAAGGACTACGAGCGCCGACAACCCTAGAATCCGACATGGCACTTGATGACGACAGCGGGATGACATCGGCTGATGATCCGGATTTCGGCGCATGTACGATTCTTGCCAACAACCAATTTAATGATTACTGGCTGGACGGTATCAGTCTGCTTCATAAAGCAGCTCTCCTCAGTGCACCGACGGGGCGCGAAACCTGCATGGCGGCAACAGTGCACTTCATGATGTTTCTACTGCTTATGCAAGTCGCTGGCGCTTCTTCTACGCGACAATGTGCCAGGAAAACATCGGCGTTTCTTCGAACGTTGGAGGGAGCCATTTCGCAAGGACTACGAGCGCCGACAACCCTTGAATCTGACATAGCACTTGATGACGACAGCGGCATGACATCGGCTGACGATCCGGATTTAGGCGCATGTACGATTCTTGCCAACAGCCAATTGAGTGATTTCTGGTTGGACGGTATCACTCTGCTTCTTGAAGCAGCTCTCCTCAGTGCACCGACGGGGCGCGAAACCGGCATGGCGGCAACAGTGCGCTTCACGATGTTTCTAATGCTTATGCAAGTCGCTGGTGCTTCTTCTACGCGACAATGTGCCAGGAAAACACCGCGGCGTTTCTTGCAACGTTGGAGGGAGCCATTTCGCAAGGACTACGAGCGCCGACACTTGAATCCGACATAGCACTTGATGACGACAGCGGCATGACATCGGCTGACGATCCGGATTTCGGCGCATGTACGATTCTTGCCAACAGCCAATTGAGTGATTACTGGTTGGACGGTATCAGTCTCCTTCATAAAGCAGCTCTCTTCAGTGCACCGACGGGGCGCGAAACCGGCATGGCGGCAACAGTGCACTTCACGATGTTCCTACTGCTTATGCAAGTCGCTGGCGCTTCTTCTACGCGACAATGTGCCAGGAAAACATCGGCGTTTCTTCGAACGTTGGAGGGAGCCATTTCGCAAGGACTACGAGCGCCGACAACCCTTGAATCTGACATGGCACTTGATGACGACAGCGGCATGACATCGGCTGACGATCCGGATTTAGGCGCATGTACGATACTTGCCAACAGCCAATTGAGTGATTTCTGGTTGGACGGTATCACTCTGCTTCTTGAAGCAGCTCTCCTCAGTGCACCGACGGGGCGCGAAACCTGCATGGCGGCAACAGTGCACTTCATGATGTTTCTACTGCTTATGCAAGTCGCTGGCGCTTTTTCTACGCGACAATGTGCCAGGAAAAGACCGGCGTTTCTTCGAACGTTGGAGGGAGCCATTTCGCAAGGACTACGAGCGCCGACAACCCTTGAATCCGACATGGCACTTGATGACGACAGCGGCATGACATCGGCTGATGATCCGGATTTCGGCTCATGTACGATTCTTGCCAACAACCAATTGAGGGATTACTGGCTGGACGGTATCAGTCTGCTTCATAAAGCAGCTCTCTTCAGTGCACCCATGGGGCGCGAAACTGGCATGGCGGCAACAGTGCACTTCACGATGTTTCTACTGCTTATGCAAGTCGCTGGCGCTTCTTCTACGCGACAATGTGCCAGGAAAAGACCGGCGTTTCTTCGAACGTTGGAGGGAGCCATTTCCCAAGAACTACGAGCGCCGACAACCCTTGAATCCGACATGGCACTTGATGACGACAGCGGGATGACATCGGCTGATGATCCGGATTTCGGCGCATGTACGATTCTTGCCAACAGCCAATTGAGTGATTTCTGGTTGGACGGTATCACTCTGCTTCTTGAAGCAGCTCTCCTCAGTGCACCGACGGGGCGCGAAACCTGCATGGCGGCAACAGTGCACTTCATAATGTTTCTACTGCTTATGCAAGTCGCTGGCGCTTCTTCTACGCGAAAATGTGCCAGGAAAACACCGGCGTTTCTTCGAACGTTGGAGGGAACCATTTCGCAAGGACTAAGAGCGCCGACTACACTTGAATCCGACATTGCACTTGATGACGACAGCGGCATGACATCGGCTGACGATCCGGATTTCGGCGCATGTACGATTCTTGCCAACAACCAATTGAATGATTACTGGCTGGACGGTATCAGTCTGCTTCATAAAGCAGCTCTCTTCAGTGCACCGATGGGGCGCGAAACTGGCATGGCGGCAACAGTGCACTTCACGATGTTTCTACTGCTTATGCAAGTCGCTGGCGCTTCTTCTACGCGACAATGTGCCAGGAAAAGACCGGCGTTTCTACGAACGTTGGAGGGAGCCATTTCGCAAGGACTACGAGCGCCGACAACCCTTGAATCCGACATGGCACTTGATGACGAGAGCGGGATGACATCGGCTGATGATCCGGATTTCGGCGCATGTACGATTCTTGCCAACAACCAATTGAGTGATTACTGGCTGGACGGTATCAGTCTGCTTCATAAAGCAGCTCTCTTCAGTGCACCGATGGGGCGCGAAACCTGCATGGCGGCAACAGTGCACTTCATGATGTTTCTACTGCTTATGCAAGTCGCTGGCTCTTCTTCTACGCGAAAATGTGCCAGGAAAACACCGGCGTTTCTTCGAACGTTGGAGGGAACCATTTCGCAAGGACTAAGAGCGCCGACTACACTTGAATCCGACATTGCACTTGATGACGACAGCGGCATGACATCGGCTGACGATCCGGATTTCGGCGCATGTACGATTCTTGCCAACAACCAATTGAATGATTACTGGCTGGACGGTATCAGTCTGCTTCATAAAGCAGCTCTCTTCAATGCACCGACGGGGCGCGAAACCGGCATGGCGGCAACAGTGCACTTCACGATGTTTCCACTGCTTATGCAAGTCGCTGGCGCTTTTTCTACGCGACAATGTGCCAGGAAAAGACCGGCGTTTCTTCGAACGTTGGAGGGAGCCATTTCGCAAGGACTACGAGTGCCGACAACCCTTGAATCCGACATGGCACTTGATGACGACAGCGGGATGACATCGGCTGATGATCCGGATTTCGGCGCATGTACGACTCTTGCCAACAACCAATTGAGTGATTACTGGCTGGACGGTATCAGTCTGCTTCATAAAGCAGCTCTCTTCAGTGCACCGATGGGGCGCGAAACCGGCATGGCGGCAACACTGCACTTCACGATGTTTCTACTGCTTATGGAAGTCGCTGGCGCTTCTTCTACGCGACAATGTGCCAGGAAAAGACCGGCGTTTCTTCGAACGTTGGAGGGAGCCATTTCGCAAGGACTACGAGCGCCGACAACCCTTGAATCCGACATGGCACTTGATGACGACAACGGGATGACATCGGCTGACGATCCGGATTTCGGCGCATGTACGATCCTTGCCAACAACCAATTGAGGGATTACTGGTTGGACGGTATCAGTCTCCTTCATAAAGCAGCTCTCTTCAGTGCACCGACGGGGTGCGAAACCGGCATGGCGGCAACAGTGCACTTCACGATGTTTCTACTGCTTATGCAAGTCGTTGGCGCTTCATCTTCGCGACAATGTGCCAGGAAAACACCGGCGTTTCTTCGAACGTTGGAGGGAGCCATTTCGCAAGGAATAAGAGCACCGACAACACTTGAATCCGACATTGCACTGGATGACGACAGCGGCATGACATCGGCTGACGATCCGGATTTCGGCGCATGTACGATTCTTGCCAACAACCAATTGAGGGATTACTGGCTGGACGGTATCAGTCTGCTTCATAAAGCAGCTCTCCTCAGTGCACCGATGGGGCGCGAAACCGGCATGGCGGCAACAGTGCACTTCACGATGTTTCTACTGCTTATGGAAGTCGCTGGCGCTTCTTCTACGCGACAATGTGCCAGGAAAAGACCGGCGTTTCTTCGAACGTTGGAGGGAGCCATTTCGCAAGGACTACGAGCGCCGACAACCCTTGAATCCGACATGGCACTTGATGACGACAGCGGGATGACATCGGCTGATGATCCGGATTTCGGCTCATGTACGATTCTTGCCAACAACCAATTGAGGGATTACTGGCTGGACGGTATCAGTCTGCTTCATAAAGCAGCTCTCTGCAGTGCACCGACGGGACGGGAAACCGGTATGGCGGCAACAGTGCGCTTCACGATGTTTCTACTGCTTATGCAGGTCGCTGGCGCTTCTTCTACGCGACAATGTGCCAGGAAAACACCGGCGTTTCTTGCAACGTTGGAGGGAGCCATTTCGCAAGGACTACGAGCGCCAACAACCCTTGAATCCGACATGGCACTTGATGACGACAGCGGCATGACATCGGCTGAAGATCCGGAATTCGGCGCATGTACGATTCTTGCCAACAACCAATTCAGTTATTACAGGCTGGACGGTATCAGTCTGCTTCATAAAGCAGCTCTCTTCAGTGCACCGACGGGACGCGAAACCGGCATGGCGGCAACAGTGCGCTTCACGATGTTTCTACTGCTTATGCAGGTCGCTCGCGCTTCTTCAACGTGACAATGTGCCAGGAAAACACCGGCGTTTCTTCCAACGTTGGAGGGAGCCATTTCGCAAGGACTACGAGCGCCGACAACACTTGAATCCGACATGGCACTTGATGACGACAGCGGGATGACATCGGCTGACGATCCGGATTTCGGCGCATGTACGATTCTTGCCAACAACCAATTGAGGGATTACTGGCTGGACGGTATAAGTCTGCTTTATAAAGCAGCTCTCTTCAGTGCACCGACGGGGCGCGAAACCGGCATGGCGGCAACAGTGCACTTCACGATGTTCCTACTGCTTATGCAAGTCGCTGGCGCTTCTTCTACGCGACAATGTGCCAGGAAAACATCGGCGTTTCTTCGAACGTTGGAGGGAGCCATTTCGCAAGGACTACGAGCGCCGACAACCCTTGAATCTGACATGGCACTTGATGACGACAGCGGCATGACATCGGCTGACGATCCGGATTTAGGCGCATGTACGATTCTTGCCAACAGCCAATTGAGTGATTTCTGGTTGGACGGTATCACTCTGCTTCTTGAAGCAGCTCTCCTCAGTGCACCGACGGGGCGCGAAACCTGCATGGCGGCAACAGTGCACTTCATGATGTTTCTACTGCTTATGCAAGTCGCTGGCGCTTTTTCTACGCGACAATGTGCCAGGAAAAGACCGGCGTTTCTTCGAACGTTGGAGGGAGCCATTTCGCAAGGACTACGAGCGCCGACAACCCTAGAATCCGACATGGCACTTGATGACGACAGCGGGATGACATCGGCTGATGATCCGGATTTCGGCGCATGTACGATTCTTGCCAACAACCAATTTAATGATTACTGGCTGGACGGTATCAGTCTGCTTCATAAAGCAGCTCTCCTCAGTGCACCGACGGGGCGCGAAACCTGCATGGCGGCAACAGTGCACTTCATGATGTTTCTACTGCTTATGCAAGTCGCTGGCGCTTCTTCTACGCGACAATGTGCCAGGAAAACATCGGCGTTTCTTCGAACGTTGGAGGGAGCCATTTCGCAAGGACTACGAGCGCCGACAACCCTTGAATCTGACATAGCACTTGATGACGACAGCGGCATGACATCGGCTGACGATCCGGATTTAGGCGCATGTACGATTCTTGCCAACAGCCAATTGAGTGATTTCTGGTTGGACGGTATCACTCTGCTTCTTGAAGCAGCTCTCCTCAGTGCACCGACGGGGCGCGAAACCGGCATGGCGGCAACAGTGCGCTTCACGATGTTTCTAATGCTTATGCAAGTCGCTGGTGCTTCTTCTACGCGACAATGTGCCAGGAAAACACCGCGGCGTTTCTTGCAACGTTGGAGGGAGCCATTTCGCAAGGACTACGAGCGCCGACACTTGAATCCGACATAGCACTTGATGACGACAGCGGCATGACATCGGCTGACGATCCGGATTTCGGCGCATGTACGATTCTTGCCAACAGCCAATTGAGTGATTACTGGTTGGACGGTATCAGTCTCCTTCATAAAGCAGCTCTCTTCAGTGCACCGACGGGGCGCGAAACCGGCATGGCGGCAACAGTGCACTTCACGATGTTCCTACTGCTTATGCAAGTCGCTGGCGCTTCTTCTACGCGACAATGTGCCAGGAAAACATCGGCGTTTCTTCGAACGTTGGAGGGAGCCATTTCGCAAGGACTACGAGCGCCGACAACCCTTGAATCTGACATGGCACTTGATGACGACAGCGGCATGACATCGGCTGACGATCCGGATTTAGGCGCATGTACGATACTTGCCAACAGCCAATTGAGTGATTTCTGGTTGGACGGTATCACTCTGCTTCTTGAAGCAGCTCTCCTCAGTGCACCGACGGGGCGCGAAACCTGCATGGCGGCAACAGTGCACTTCATGATGTTTCTACTGCTTATGCAAGTCGCTGGCGCTTTTTCTACGCGACAATGTGCCAGGAAAAGACCGGCGTTTCTTCGAACGTTGGAGGGAGCCATTTCGCAAGGACTACGAGCGCCGACAACCCTTGAATCCGACATGGCACTTGATGACGACAGCGGCATGACATCGGCTGATGATCCGGATTTCGGCGCATGTACGATTCTTGCCAACAGCCAATTGAGTGATTTCTGGTTGGACGGTATCACTCTGCTTCTTGAAGCAGCTCTCCTCAGTGCACCGACGGGGCGCGAAACCTGCATGGCGGCAACAGTGCACTTCATAATGTTTCTACTGCTTATGCAAGTCGCTGGCGCTTCTTCTACGCGAAAATGTGCCAGGAAAACACCGGCGTTTCTTCGAACGTTGGAGGGAACCATTTCGCAAGGACTAAGAGCGCCGACTACACTTGAATCCGACATTGCACTTGATGACGACAGCGGCATGACATCGGCTGACGATCCGGATTTCGGCGCATGTACGATTCTTGCCAACAACCAATTGAATGATTACTGGCTGGACGGTATCAGTCTGCTTCATAAAGCAGCTCTCTTCAGTGCACCGATGGGGCGCGAAACTGGCATGGCGGCAACAGTGCACTTCACGATGTTTCTACTGCTTATGCAAGTCGCTGGCGCTTCTTCTACGCGACAATGTGCCAGGAAAAGACCGGCGTTTCTACGAACGTTGGAGGGAGCCATTTCGCAAGGACTACGAGCGCCGACAACCCTTGAATCCGACATGGCACTTGATGACGAGAGCGGGATGACATCGGCTGATGATCCGGATTTCGGCGCATGTACGATTCTTGCCAACAACCAATTGAGTGATTACTGGCTGGACGGTATCAGTCTGCTTCATAAAGCAGCTCTCTTCAGTGCACCGATGGGGCGCGAAACCGGCATGGCGGCAACAGTGCACTTCACGGTGTTTCTACTGCTTATGGAAGTCGCTGGCGCTTCTTCTACGCGACAATGTGCCAGGAAAAGACCGGCGTTTCTTCGAACGTTGGAGGGAGCCATTTCGCAAGGAATAAGAGCACCGACAACACTTGAATCCGACATTGCACTGGATGACGACAGCGGGATGACATCGGCTGATGATCCGGATTTCGGCGCATGTACGATTCTTGCCAACAGCCAATTGAGTGATTTCTGGTTGGACGGTATCACTCTGCTTCATAAAGCAGCTCTCTTCAATGCACCGACGGGGCGCGAAACCGGCATGGCGGCAACAGCGCAGTTCACGATGTTTCTACTGCTTATGCAAGTCGCTGGCGCTTTTTCTACGCGACAATGTGCCAGGAAAAGACCGGCGTTTCTTCGAACGTTGGAGGGAACCATTTCGCAAGGACTAAGAGCGCCGACTACACTTGAATCCGACATTGCACTTGATGACGACAGCGGCATGACATCGGCTGACGATCCGGATTTCGGCGCATGTACGATTCTTGCCAACAACCAATTGAATGATTACTGGCTGGACGGTATCAGTCTGCTTCATAAAGCAGCTCTCTTCAATGCACCGACGGGGCGCGAAACCGGCATGGCGGCAACAGTGCACTTCACGATGTTTCCACTGCTTATGCAAGTCGCTGGCGCTTTTTCTACGCGACAATGTGCCAGGAAAAGACCGGCGTTTCTTCGAACGTTGGAGGGAGCCATTTCGCAAGGACTACAACTGCCGACAACCCTTGAATCCGACATGGCACTTGATGACGACAGCGGGATGACATCGGCTGATGATCCGGATTTCGGCTCATGTACGATTCTTGCCAACAACCAATTGAGGGATTACTGGCTGGACGGTATCAGTCTGCTTCATAAAGCAGCTCTCTTCAGTGCACCGATGGGGCGCGAAACCGGCATGGCGGCAACAGTGCACTTCACGATGTTTCTACTGCTTATGCAAGTCGCTGGCGCTTCTTCTACGCGACAATGTGCCAGGAAAAGACCGGCGTTTCTTCGAACGTTGGAGGGAGCCATTTCCCAAGGACTACGAGCGCCGACAACCCTTGAATCCGACATGGCACTTGATGACGACAGCGGGATGACATCGGCTGATCCGGATTTCGGCGCATGTACGATTCTTGCCAACAACCAATTGAGTGATTACTGGCTGGACGGTATCAGTCTGCTTCATAAAGCAGCTCTCTTCAGTGCACCGATGGGGCGCGAAACCGGCATGGCGGCAACAGTGCACTTCACGATGTTTCTACTGCTTATGGAAGTCGCTGGCGCTTCTTCTACGCGACAATGTGCCAGGAAAAGACCGGCGTTTCTTCGAACGTTGGAGGGAGCCATTTCGCAAGGACTACGAGCGCCGACAACCCTTGAATCCGACATGGCACTTGATGACGACAACGGGATGACATCGCCTGACGATCCGGATTTCGGCGCATGTACGATTCTTGCCAACAACCAATTGAGGGATTACTGGCTGGACGGTATCAGTCCGCTTCATAAAGCAGCTCTCTTCAGTGCACCGACGGGGTGCGAAACCGGCATGGCGGCAACAGTGCACTTCACGATGTTTCTACTGCTTATGCAAGTCGTTGGCGCTTCTTCTACGCGACAATGTGCCAGGAAAACACCGGCGTTTCTTCGAACGTTGGAGGGAGCCATTTCGCAAGGAATAAGAGCACCGACAACACTTGAGTCCGACATTGCACTGGATGACGACAGCGGCATGACATCGGCTGACGATCCGGATTTCGGCGCATGTACGATTCTTGCCAACAACCAATTGAATGATTACTGGCTGGACGGTATCAGTCTGCTTCATAAAGCAGCTCTCTTCAGTGCACCGATGGGGCGCGAAACCGGCATGGCGGCAACAGTGCACTTCTCGATGTTTCTACTGCTTATGCAAGTCGCTGGCGCTTCTTCTACGCGACAATGTGCCAGGAAAAGACCGGCGTTTCTTCGAACGTTGGAGGGAGCCATTTCGCAAGGACTACGAGCGCCGACAACCCTTGAATCCGACATGGCACTTGATGACGACAGCGCGATGACATCGGCTGACGATCCGGATTTCGGCGCATGTACGATTCTTGCCAACAACCAATTGAGGGTTTACTGGCTGGACGGTATCAGCCTGCTTCATAAAGCAGCTCTCTTCAGTGAACCGACGGGGCGCGAAACCGGCATGGCGGCAACAGTGCACTTCACGATGTTTCTACTGCTTATGCAAGTCGCTGGCGCTTCTTCTACGCGACAATGTGCCAGGAAAAGACCGGCGTTTCTTCGAACGTTGGAGGGAGCCATTTCGCAAGGACTACGAGCGCCGACAACCCTTGAATCCGACATGGCACTTGATGACGACAGCGGGATGACATCGGCTGACGATCCGGATTTCGGCGCATGTACGATTCTTGCCAACAACCAATTGAGGGATTACTGGCTGGACGGTATCAGTCTGCTTCATAAAGCAGCTCTCTTCAGTGCACCGACGGGGCGCGAAACCGGCATGGCGGCAACAGTGCACTTCACGATGTTTCTACTGCTTATGCAAGTCGCTGGCGCTTCTTCTACGCGACAATGTGCCAGGAAAAGACCGGCGTTTCTTCGAACGTTGGAGGGAGCCATTTCCCAAGGACTACGAGCGCCGACAACACTTGAATCCGACATTGCACTGGATGACGACAGCGGCATGACATCGGCTGACGATCCGGATTTCGGCGCATGTACGATTCTTGCCAACAACCAATTGAGGGATTACTGGCTGGACGGTATCAGTCTGCTTCATAAAGCAGCTCTCTTCAGTGCACCGATGGGGAGCGAAACCGGCAAGGCGGCAACAGTGCACTTCACGATGTTTCTACTGCTTATGCAAGTCGCTGGCGCTTCTTCTACGCGACAATGTGCCAGGAAAAGACCGGCGTTTCTTCGAACGTTGGAGGGAGCCATTTCCCAAGGACTACGAGCGCCGACAACCCTTGAATCCGACATGGCACTTGATGACGACAGCGGGATGACATCGGCTGATGATCCGGATTTCGGCGCATGTACGATTCTTGCCAACAGCCAATTGAGTGATTTCTGGTTGGACGGTATCACTCTGCTTCTTGAAGCAGCTCTCCTCAGTGCACCGACGGGGCGCGAAACCTGCATGGCGGCAATAGTGCACTTCATGATGTTTCTACTGCTTATGCAAGTCGCTGGCTCTTCTTCTACGCGAAAATGTGCCAGGAAAACACCGGCGTTTCTTCGAACGTTGGAGGGAACCATTTCGCAAGGACTAAGAGCGCCGACAACACTTGAATCCGACATTGCACTGGATGACGACAGCGGGATGACATCGGCTGATGATCCGGATTTCGGCGCATGTACGATTCTTGCCAACAGCCAATTGAGTGATTTCTGGTTGGACGGTATCACTCTGCTTCATAAAGCAGCTCTCTTCAATGCACCGACGGGGCGCGAAACCGGCATGGCGGCAACAGCGCACTTCACGATGTTTCTACTGCTTATGCAAGTCGCTGGCGCTTTTTCTACGCGACAATGTGCCAGGAAAAGACCGGCGTTTCTTCGAACGTTGGAGGGAACCATTTCGCAAGGACTAAGAGCGCCGACTACACTTGAATCCGACATTGCACTTGATGACGACAGCGGCATGACATCGGCTGACGATCCGGATTTCGGCGCATGTACGATTCTTGCCAACAACCAATTGAATGATTACTGGCTGGACGGTATCAGTCTGCTTCATAAAGCAGCTCTCTTCAATGCACCGACGGGGCGCGAAACCGGCATGGCGGCAACAGTGCACTTCACGATGTTTCCACTGCTTATGCAAGTCGCTGGCGCTTTTTCTACGCGACAATGTGCCAGGAAAAGACCGGCGTTTCTTCGAACGTTGGAGGGAGCCATTTCGCAAGGACTACAAGTGCCGACAACCCTTGAATCCGACATGGCACTTGATGACGACAGCGCGATGACATCGGCTGATGATCCGAATTTCGGCGCATGTGCGATTCTTGCCAACAACGAATTGAGTGATTACTGGCTGGACGGTATCAGTCTGCTTCATAAAGCAGCTCTCTTCAGTGCACCGATGGGGCGCGAAACTGGCATGGCGGCAACAGTGCACTTCACGATGTTTCTACTGCTTATGCAAGTCGCTGGCGCTTCTTCTACGCGACAATGTGCCAGGAAAAGACCGGCGTTTCTTCGAACGTTGGAGGGAGCCATTTCGCAAGGACTACGAGCGCCGACAACCCTTGAATCCGACATGGCACTTGATGACGACAGCGGGATGACATCGGCTGACGATCCGGATTTCGGCGCATGTACGATTCTTGCCAACAACCAATTGAGGGATTACTGGCTGGACGGTATCAGTCTGCTTCATAAAGCAGCTCTCTTCAGTGCACCGACGGGGCGCGAAACCGGCATGGCGGCAACAGTGCACTTCACGATGTTTCTACTGCTTATGCAAGTCGCTGGCGCTTCTTCTACGCGACAATGTGCCAGGAAAAGACCGGCGTTTCTTCGAACGTTGGAGGGAGCCATTTCCCAAGGACTACGAGCGCCGACAACACTTGAATCCGACATTGCACTGGATGACGACAGCGGCATGACATCGGCTGACGATCCGGATTTCGGCGCATGTACGATTCTTGCCAACAACCAATTGAGGGATTACTGGCTGGACGGTATCAGTCTGCTTCATAAAGCAGCTCTCTTCAGTGCACCGATGGGGAGCGAAACCGGCATGGCGGCAACAGTGCACTTCACGATGTTTCTACTGCTTATGCAAGTCGCTGGCGCTTCTTCTACGCGACAATGTGCCAGGAAAAGACCGGCGTTTCTTCGAACGTTGGAGGGAGCCATTTCCCAAGGACTACGAGCGCCGACAACCCTTGAATCCGACATGGCACTTGATGACGACAGCGGGATGACATCGGCTGATGATCCGGATTTCGGCGCATGTACGATTCTTGCCAACAGCCAATTGAGTGATTTCTGGTTGGACGGTATCACTCTGCTTCTTGAAGCAGCTCTCCTCAGTGCACCGACGGGGCGCGAAACCTGCATGGCGGCAATAGTGCACTTCATGATGTTTCTACTGCTTATGCAAGTCGCTGGCTCTTCTTCTACGCGAAAATGTGCCAGGAAAACACCGGCGTTTCTTCGAACGTTGGAGGGAACCATTTCGCAAGGACTAAGAGCGCCGACAACACTTGAATCCGACATTGCACTGGATGACGACAGCGGGATGACATCGGCTGATGATCCGGATTTCGGCGCATGTACGATTCTTGCCAACAGCCAATTGAGTGATTTCTGGTTGGACGGTATCACTCTGCTTCATAAAGCAGCTCTCTTCAATGCACCGACGGGGCGCGAAACCGGCATGGCGGCAACAGCGCACTTCACGATGTTTCTACTGCTTATGCAAGTCGCTGGCGCTTTTTCTACGCGACAATGTGCCAGGAAAAGACCGGCGTTTCTTCGAACGTTGGAGGGAACCATTTCGCAAGGACTAAGAGCGCCGACTACACTTGAATCCGACATTGCACTTGATGACGACAGCGGCATGACATCGGCTGACGATCCGGATTTCGGCGCATGTACGATTCTTGCCAACAACCAATTGAATGATTACTGGCTGGACGGTATCAGTCTGCTTCATAAAGCAGCTCTCTTCAATGCACCGACGGGGCGCGAAACCGGCATGGCGGCAACAGTGCACTTCACGATGTTTCCACTGCTTATGCAAGTCGCTGGCGCTTTTTCTACGCGACAATGTGCCAGGAAAAGACCGGCGTTTCTTCGAACGTTGGAGGGAGCCATTTCGCAAGGACTACAAGTGCCGACAACCCTTGAATCCGACATGGCACTTGATGACGACAGCGGGATGACATCGGCTGATGATCCGAATTTCGGCGCATGTGCGATTCTTGCCAACAACGAATTGAGTGATTACTGGCTGGACGGTATCAGTCTGCTTCATAAAGCAGCTCTCTTCAGTGCACCGATGGGGCGCGAAACTGGTATGGCGGCAACAGTGCACTTCACGATGTTTCTACTGCTTATGCAAGTCGCTGGCGCTTCTTCTACGCGACAATGTGCCAGGAAAAGACCGGCGTTTCTTCGAACGTTGGAGGGAGCCATTTCGCAAGGACTACGAGCGCCGACAACCCTTGAATCCGACATGGCACTTGATGACGACAGCGGGATGACATCGGCTGACGATCCGGATTTCGGCGCATGTACGATTCTTGCCAACAACCAATTGAGGGATTACTGGCTGGACGGTATCAGTCTGCTTCATAAAGCAGCTCTCTTCAGTGCACCGACGGGGCGCGAAACCGGCATGGCGGCAACAGTGCACTTCACGATGTTTCTACTGCTTATGCAAGTCGCTGGCGCTTCTTCTACGCGACAATGTGCCAGGAAAAGACCGGCGTTTCTTCGAACGTTGGAGGGAGCCATTTCCCAAGGACTACGAGCGCCGACAACACTTGAATCCGACATTGCACTGGATGACGACAGCGGCATGACATCGGCTGACGATCCGGATTTCGGCGCATGTACGATTCTTGCCAACAACCAATTGAGGGATTACTGGCTGGACGGTATCAGTCTGCTTCATAAAGCAGCTCTCTTCAGTGCACCGATGGGGAGCGAAACCGGCATGGCGGCAACAGTGCACTTCACGATGTTCCTACTGCTTATGCAAGTCGCTGGCGCTTCTTCTACGCGACAATGTGCCAGGAAAAGACCGGCGTTTCTTCGAACGTTGGAGGGAGCCATTTCCCAAGGACTACGAGCGCCGACAACCCTTGAATCCGACATGGCACTTGATGACGACAGCGGGATGACATCGGCTGATGATCCGGATTTCGGCGCATGTACGATTCTTGCCAACAGCCAATTGAGTGATTTCTGGTTGGACGGTATCACTCTGCTTCTTGAAGCAGCTCTCCTCAGTGCACCGACGGGGCGCGAAACCTGCATGGCGGCAATAGTGCACTTCATGATGTTTCTACTGCTTATGCAAGTCGCTGGCTCTTCTTCTACGCGAAAATGTGCCAGGAAAACACCGGCGTTTCTTCGAACGTTGGAGGGAGCCATTTCGCAAGGAATAAGAGCACCGACAACACTTGAATCCGACATTGCACTGGATGACGACAGCGGGATGACATCGGCTGATGATCCGGATTTCGGCGCATGTACGATTCTTGCCAACAGCCAATTGAGTGATTTCTGGTTGGACGGTATCACTCTGCTTCATAAAGCAGCTCTCTTCAATGCACCGACGGGGCGCGAAACCGGCATGGCGGCAACAGCGCACTTCACGATGTTTCTACTGCTTATGCAAGTCGCTGGCGCTTTTTCTACGCGACAATGTGCCAGGAAAAGACCGGCGTTTCTTCGAACGTTGGAGGGAACCATTTCGCAAGGACTAAGAGCGCCGACTACACTTGAATCCGACATTGCACTTGATGACGACAGCGGCATGACATCGGCTGACGATCCGGATTTCGGCGCATGTACGATTCTTGCCAACAACCAATTGAATGATTACTGGCTGGACGGTATCAGTCTGCTTCATAAAGCAGCTCTCTTCAATGCACCGACGGGGCGCGAAACCTGCATGGCGGCAATAGTGCACTTCATGATGTTTCTACTGCTTATGCAAGTCGCTGGCTCTTCTTCTACGCGAAAATGTGCCAGGAAAACACCGGCGTTTCTTCGAACGTTGGAGGGAACCATTTCGCAAGGACTAAGAGCGCCGACAACACTTGAATCCGACATGGCACTTGATGACGACAGCGGGATGACATCGGCTGATGATCCGGATTTCGGCGCATGTACGATTCTTGCCAACAGCCAATTGAGTGATTTCTGGTTGGACGGTATCACTCTGCTTCATAAAGCAGCTCTCTTCAATGCACCGACGGGGCGCGAAACCGGCATGGCGGCAACAGCGCACTTCACGATGTTTCTACTGCTTATGCAAGTCGCTGGCGCTTTTTCTACGCGACAATGTGCCAGGAAAAGACCGGCGTTTCTTCGAACGTTGGAGGGAACCATTTCGCAAGGACTAAGAGCGCCGACTACACTTGAATCGGACATTGCACTTGATGACGACAGCGGCATGACATCGGCTGACGATCCGGATTTCGGCGCATGTACGATTCTTGCCAACAACCCATTGAATGATTACTGGCTGGACGGTATCAGTCTGCTTCATAAAGCAGCTCTCTTCAATGCACCGAAGGGGCGCGAAACCGGCATGGCGGCAACAGTGCACTTCACGATGTTTCCACTGCTTATGCAAGTCGCTGGCGCTTTTTCTACGCGACAATGTGCCAGGAAAAGACCGGCGTTTCTTCGAACGTTGGAGGGAGCCATTTCGCAAGGACTACAAGTGCCGACAACCCTTGAATCCGACATGGCACTTGATGACGACAGCGGGATGACATCGGCTGATGATCCGAATTTCGGCGCATGTGCGATTCTTGCCAACAACGAATTGAGTGATTACTGGCTGGACGGTATCAGTCTGCTTCATAAAGCAGCTCTCTTCAGTGCACCGATGGGGCGCGAAACTGGCATGGCGGCAACAGTGCACTTCACGATGTTTCTACTGCCTATGCAAGTCGCTGGCGCTTTTTCTACGCGACAATGTGCCAGGAAAAGACCGGCGTTTCTTCGAACGTTGGAGGGAACCATTTCGCAAGGACTAAGAGCGCCGACTACACTTGAATCCGACATTGCACTTGATGACGACAGCGGCATGACATCGGCTGACGATCCGGATTTCGGCGCATGTACGATTCTTGACAACAACCAATTGAATGATTACTGGCTGGACGGTATCAGTCTGCTTCATAAAGCAGCTCTCTTCAATGCACCGACGGGGCGCGAAACCGGCATGGCGGCAACAGTGCACTTCACGATGTTTCCACTGCTTATGCAAGTCGCTGGCGCTTTTTCTACGCGACAATGTGCCAGGAAAAGACCGGCGTTTCTTCGAACGTTGGAGGGAGCCATTTCGCAAGGACTACGAGCGCCGACAACCCTTGAATCCGACATGGCACTTGATGACGACAGCGGGATGACATCGGCTGACGATCCGGATTTCGGCGCATGTACGATTCTTGCCAACAACCAATTGAGGGATTACTGGCTGGACGGTATCAGTCTGCTTCATAAAGCAGCTCTCTTCAGTGCACCGACGGGGCGCGAAACCGGCATGGCGGCAACAGTGCACTTCACGATGTTTCTACTGCTTATGCAAGTCGCTGGCGCTTCTTCTACGCGATAATGTGCCAGGAAAAGACCGGCGTTTCTTCGAACGTTGGAGGGAGCCATTTCCCAAGGACTACGAGCGCCGACAACACTTGAATCCGACATTGCACTGGATGAGGACAGCGGCATGACATCGGCTGACGATCCGGATTTCGGCGCATGTACGATTCTTGCCAACAACCAATTGAGGGATTACTGGCTGGACGGTATCAGTCTGCTTCATAAAGCAGCTCTCTTCAGTGCACCGACGGGGCGCGAAACCGGCATGGCGGCAACAGTGCACTTCACGATGTTTCTACTGCTTATGCAAGTCGCTGGCGCTTCTTCTACGCGATAATGTGCCAGGAAAAGACCGGCGTTTCTTCGAACGTTGGAGGGAGCCATTTCCCAAGGACTACGAGCGCCGACAACACTTGAATCCGACATTGCACTGGATGACGACAGCGGCATGACATCGGCTGACGATCCGGATTTCGGCGCATGTACGATTCTTGCCAACAACCAATTGAGGGATTACTGGCTGGACGGTATCAGTCTGCTTCATAAAGCAGCTCTCTTCAGTGCACCGATGGGGAGCGAAACCGGCATGGCGGCAACAGTGCACTTCACGATGTTTCTACTGCTTATGCAAGTCGCTGGCGCTTCTTCTACGCGACAATGTGCCAGGAAAAGACCGGCGTTTCTTCGAACGTTGGAGGGAGCCATTTCCCAAGGACTACGAGCGCCGACAACCCTTGAATCCGACATGGCACTTGATGACGACAGCGGGATGACATCGGCTGATGATCCGGATTTCGGCGCATGTACGATTCTTGCCAGCAGCCAATTGAGTGATTTCTGGTTGGACGGTATCACTCTGCTTCTTGAAGCAGCTCTCCTCAGTGCACCGACGGGGCGCGAAACCTGCATGGCGGCAATAGTGCACTTCATGATGTTTCTACTGCTTATGCAAGTCGCTGGCTCTTCTTCTACGCGAAAATGTGCCAGGAAAACACCGGCGTTTCTTCGAACGTTGAAGGGAGCCATTTCGCAAGGAATAAGAGCACCGACAACACTTGAATCCGACATTGCACTGGATGACGACAGCGGGATGACATCGGCTGATGATCCGGATTTCGGCGCATGTACGATTCTTGCCAACAGCCAATTGAGTGATTTCTGGTTGGACGGTATCACTCTGCTTCATAAAGCAGCTCTCTTCAATGCACCGACGGGGCGCGAAACCGGCATGGCGGCAACAGCGCACTTCACGATGTTTCTACTGCTTATGCAAGTCGCTGGCGCTTTTTCTACGCGACAATGTGCCAGGAAAAGACCGGCGTTTCTTCGAACGTTGGAGGGAACCATTTCGCAAGGACTAAGAGCGCCGACTACACTTGAATCCGACATTGCACTTGATGACGACAGCGGCATGACATCGGCTGACGATCCGGATTTCGGCGCATGTACGATTCGTGCCAACAACCAATTGAATGATTACTGGCTGGACGGTATCAGTCTGCTTCATAAAGCAGCTCTCTTCAATGCACCGACGGGGCGCGAAACCTGCATGGCGGCAATAGTGCACTTCATGATGTTTCTACTGCTTATGCAAGTCGCTGGCTCTTCTTCTACGCGAAAATGTGCCAGGAAAACACCGGCGTTTCTTCGAACGTTGGAGGGAACCATTTCGCAAGGACTAAGAGCGCCGACAACACTTGAATCCGACATGGCACTTGATGACGACAGCGGGATGACATCGGCTGATGATCCGGATTTCGGCGCATGTACGATTCTTGCCAACAGCCAATTGAGTGATTTCTGGTTGGACGGTATCACTCTGCTTCATAAAGCAGCTCTCTTCAATGCACCGACGGGGCGCGAAACCGGCATGGCGGCAACAGCGCACTTCACGATGTTTCTACTGCTTATGCAAGTCGCTGGCGCTTTTTCTACGCGACAATGTGCCAGGAAAAGACCGGCGTTTCTTCGAACGTTGGAGGGAACCATTTCGCAAGGACTAAGAGCGCCGACTACAATTGAATCCGACATTGCACTTGATGACGACAGCGGCATGACATCGGCTGACGATCCGGATTTCGGCGCATGTACGATTCTTGCCAACAACCAATTGAATGATTACTGGGTGGACGGTATCAGTCTGCTTCATAAAGCAGCTCTCTTCAATGCACCGACGGGGCGCGAAACCGGCATGGCGGCAACAGTGCACTTCACGATGTTTCCACTGCTTATGCAAGTCGCTGGCGCTTTTTCTACGCGACAATGTGCCAGGAAAAGACCGGCGTTTCTTCGAACGTTGGAGGGAGCCATTTCGCAAGGACTACAAGTGCCGACAACCCTTGAATCCGACTTGGCACTTGATGACGACAGCGGGATGACATCGGCTGATGATCCGAATTTCGGCGCATGTGCGATTCTTGCCAACAACGAATTGAGTGATTACTGGCTGGACGGTATCAGTCTGCTTCATAAAGCAGCTCTCTTCAGTGCACCGATGGGGCGCGAAACTGGCATGGCGGCAACAGTGCACTTCACGATGTTTCTACTGCTTATGCAAGTCGCTGGCGCTTCTTCTACGCGACAATGTGCCAGGAAAAGACCGGCGTTTCTTCGAACGTTGGAGGGAGCCATTTCGCAAGGACTACGAGCGCCGACAACCCTTGAATCCGCCATGGCACTTGATGACGACAGCGGGATGACATGGGCTGACGATCCGGATTTCGGCGCATGTACGATTCTTGCCAACAACCAATTGAGGGATTACTGGCTGGACGGTATCAGTCTGCTTCATAAAGCAGCTCTCTTCAGTGCACCGACGGGGCGCGAAACCGGCATGGCGGCAACAGTGCACTTCACGATGTTTCTACTGCTTATGCAAGTCGCTGGCGCTTCTTCTACGCGACAATGTGCCAGGAAAAGACCGGCGTTTCTTCGAACGTTGGAGGGAGCCATTTCCCAAGGACTACGAGCGCCGACAACACTTGAATCCGACATTGCACTGGATGACGACAGCGGCATGACATCGGCTGACGATCCGGATTTCGGCGCATGTACGATTCTTGCCAACAACCAATTGAGGGATTACTGGCTGGACGGTATCAGTCTGCTTCATAAAGCAGCTCTCTTCAGTGCACCGATGGGGAGCGAAACCGGCATGGCGGCAACAGTGCACTTCACGATGTTTCTACTGCTTATGCAAGTCGCTGGCGCTTCTTCTACGCGACAATGTGCCAGGAAAAGACCGGCGTTTCTTCGAACGTTGGAGGGAGCCATTTCCCAAGGACTACGAGCGCCGACAACACTTGAATCCGACATTGCACTGGATGACGACAGCGGCATGACATCGGCTGACGATCCGGATTTCGGCGCATGTACGATTCTTGCCAACAGCCAATTGAGTGATTTCTGGTTGGACGGTATCACTCTGCTTCATAAAGCAGCTCTCTTCAATGCACCGACGGGGCGCGAAACCGGCATGGCGGCAACAGCGCACTTCACGATGTTTCTACTGCTTATGCAAGTCGCTGGCGCTTTTTCTACGCGACAATGTGCCAGGAAAAGACCGGCGTTTCTTCGAACGTTGGAGGGAACCATTTCGCAAGGACTAAGAGCGCCGACTACACTTGAATCCGACATTGCACTTGATGACGACAGCGGCATGACATCGGCTGACGATCCGGATTTCGGCGCATGTACGATTCTTGCCAACAACCAATTGAATGATTACTGGGTGGACGGTATCAGTCTGCTTCATAAAGCAGCTCTCTTCAATGCACCGACGGGGCGCGAAACCGGCATGGCGGCAACAGTGCACTTCACGATGTTTCCACTGCTTATGCAAGTCGCTGGCGCTTTTTCTACGCGACAATGTGCCAGGAAAAGACCGGCGTTTCTTTGAACGTTGGAGGGAGCCATTTCGCAAGGACTACAAGTGCCGATAACCCTTGAATCCGACTTGGCACTTGATGACGACAGCGGGATGACATCGGCTGATGATCCGAATTTCGGCGCATGTGCGATTCTTGCCAACAACGAATTGAGTGATTACTGGCTGGACGGTATCAGTCTGCTTCATAAAGCAGCTCTCTTCAGTGCACCGATGGGGCGCGAAACTGGCATGGCGGCAACAGTGCACTTCACGATGTTTCTACTGCTTATGCAAGTCGCTGGCGCTTCTTCTACGCGACAATGTGCCAGGAAAAGACCGGCGTTTCTTCGAACGTTGGAGGGAGCCATTTCGCAAGGACTACGAGCGCCGACAACCCTTGAATCCGACATGGCACTTGATGACGACAGCGGGATGACATGGGCTGACGATCCGGATTTCGGCGCATGTACGATTCTTGCCAACAACCAATTGAGGGATTACTGGCTGGACGGTATCAGTCTGCTTCATAAAGCAGCTCTCTTCAGTGCACCGACGGGGCGCGAAACCGGCATGGCGGCAACAGTGCACTTCACGATGTTTCTACTGCTTATGCAAGTCGCTGGCGCTTCTTCTACGCGACAATGTGCCAGGAAAAGACCGGCGTTTCTTCGAACGTTGGAGGGAGCCATTTCCCAAGGACTACGAGCGCCGACAACACTTGAATCCGACATTGCACTGGATGACGACAGCGGCATGACATCGGCTGACGATCCGGATTTCGGCGCATGTACGATTCTTGCCAACAACCAATTGAGGGATTACTGGCTGGACGGTATCAGTCTGCTTCATAAAGCAGCTCTCTTCAGTGCACCGACGGGGCGCGAAACCGGCATGGCGGCAACAGTGCGCTTCACGATGTTCCTACTGCTTATGCAGGTCGCTGGCGCTTCTTCTACGCGACAATGTGCCAGGAAAACACCGGCGTTTCTTCCAACGTTGGAGGGAGCCATTTCGCAAGGATTACGAGCGCCGACAACACTTGAATCCGACATGACATTTGATGACGACAGCGGGATGACATCGGCTGACGATCCGGATTTCGGCGCATGTACGATTCTTGCCAACAGCCAATTGAGTTATTACAGGCTGGACGGTATCAGTCTGCTTCATAAAGCAGCTCTCTTCAGTGCACCGACGGGACGCGAAACCGGCATGGCGGCAACAGTGCGCTTCACGATGTTCCTACTGCTTATGCAGGTCGCCGGCGCTTCTTCTACGCGACAATGTGCCAGGAAAACACCGGCGTTTCTTCCAACGTTGGAGGGAGCCATTTCGCAAGGACTACGAGCGCCGACAACACTTGAATCCGACATGACATTTGATGACGACAGCGGGATGACATCGGCTGACGATCCGGATTTCGGCGCATGTACGATTCTTGCCAACAGCCAATTGAGTGATTACTGGTTGGAGGCTATCAGTCTGCTTCATAAAGCAGCTCTCTTCAGTGCACCGACGGGGCGCGAAACCGGCATGGCGGCAACAGTGCACTTCACGATGTTCCTACTGCTTATGCAAGTCGCTGGCTCTTCTTCTACGCGACAATGTGCCAGGAAAACACCGGCGTTTCTTCGAACGTTGGAGGGAGCCATTTCGCAAGGACTACGAGCGCCGACAACCCTTGAATCCGACATGACACTTAATGACGACAGCGGGATGACATCGGCTGATGATCCGGATTTCGGCGCATGTACGATTCTTGCCAACAACCAATTGAGGGATTAATGGCTGGACGGTATCAGTCTGCTTCATAAAGCAGCTCTCTGCAGTGCACCGACGGGACGGGAAACCGGTATGGCGGCAACAGTGCGCTTCACGATGTTTCTACTGCTCATGCAGGTCGCTGGCGCTTCTTCTACGCGACAATGTGCCAGGAAAACACCGGCGTTTCTTGCAACGTTGGAGGGAGCCATTTCGCAAGGACTACGAGCGCCGACAACACTTGAATCCGACATGGCACTTGATGACGACAGCGGCATGACATCGGCTGACGATCCGGAATTCGGCGCATGTACGATTCTTGCCAACAACCAATTCAGTTATTACAGGCTGGACGGTATCAGCCTGCTTCATAAAGCAGCTCTCTTCAGTGCACCGACGGGACGCGAAACCGGCATGGCGGCAACAGTGCGCTTGACGATGTTTCTACTGCTTATGCAGGTCGCTCGCGCTTCTTCTACGTGACAATGTGCCAGGAAAACACCGGCGTTTCTTCCAAGGTTGGAGGGAGCCATTTCGCAAGGACTACGAGCGCCGACAACACTTGAATCCGACATGGCACTTGATGACGACAGCGGGATGACATCGGCTGACGATCCGGATTTCGGCGCATGTACGATTCTTGCCAACAACCAATTGAGGGATTACTGGCTGGACGGTATCAGTCTGCTTTATAAAGCTGCTCTCTTCAGTGCACCGACGGGCCGCGAAACCGGCATGGCGGCAACAGGGCACTTCACGGTGTTTCTAATGCTTATGCAAGTCGCTGGTGCTTCTTCTACGCGACAATGTGCCAGGAAAACACCGCGCGTTTCTTGCAACGTTGGAGGGAGCCATATCGCAAGGACTACGAGCGCCGACAACACTTGAATCCGATATAGCACTTGATGACGACAGCGGCATGACATCGGCTGACGATCCGGATTTCGGCGCATGTACGATTCTTGCCAACAGCCAATTGAGTGATTACTGGTTGGACGGTATCAGTCTCCTTCATAAAGCAGCTCTCTTCAGTGCACCGACGGGGCGCGAAACCGGCATGGCGGCAACATTGCACTTCACGATGTTCCTACTGCTTAAGCAAGTCGCTGGCGCTTCTTCTACGCGACAATGTGCCAGGAAAACATCGGCGTTTCTTCGAACGTTGGAGGGAGCCATTTCGCAAGGACTAAGAGCGCCGACAACACTTCACTCCGACATTGCACTTGATGACGACAGCGGCATGACATCGGCTGACGATCCGGATTTCGGCGCATATACGATTCTTACCAACAACCAATGAGGGATTACTGGCTGGGCGGTATCAGTCTGATTCATAAAGCAGCTCTCTTCAGTGCACCGATGGGGCGCGAAACCGGCATGGCGGAAACAGTGCACTTCACGATGTTTCTACTGCTTATGCAAGTCGCTGGCGCTTCTTCTACGCGACAATGTGCCAGGAAAAGACCGGCGTTTCTTCGAACGTTGGAGGGAGCCATTTCGCAAGGACTACGAGCGCCGACAACCCTTGAATCTGACATGGCACTTGATGACGACAGCGGCATGACATCGGCTGACGATCCGGATTTAGGCGCATGTACGATTCTTGCCAACAGCCAATTGAGTGATTTCTGGTTGGACGGTATCAGTCTGCTTCATAAAGCAGCTCTCTGCAGTGCACCGACGGGACGGGAAACCGGCATGGCGGCAACAGTGCGATTCACGATGTTCCTACAGCTTATGCAGGTCGCTGGCGCTTCTTCTACGCGACAATGAGCCAGGAAAACACCGGCGCTTCTTCCAACGTTGGAGGGAGCCATTTCGCAAGGACTACGAGCGCCGACAAGACTTGAATCCGACATAGCACTTGATGACGACAGCGGCATGACATCGGCTGACGATGCGGATTTCGGCGCATGTACGATTCTTGCCAACAGCCAATTGAGTGATTACTGGTTGGAGGCTATCAGTCTGCTTCATAAACCAGCTCTCTTCAGTGCACCGACGGGGCGCGAAACCGGCATGGCGGCAACAGTGCACTTCACGATATTCCTACTGCTTATGCAAGACGCTGGCGCTTCTTCTACGCGACAATGTGCCAGGAAAACACCGGCGTTTCTTCGAACGTTGGAGGGAGCCATTTCGCAAGGACTACGAGCGCCGACAACCCTTGAATCCGACATGACACCTAATGACGACAGCGGGATGACATCGGCTGATGATCCGGATTTCGGCGCATGTACGATTCTTGCCAACAACCAATTGAGGGATTACTGGCTGGACGGTATCAGTCTGCTTCATAAAGCAGCTCTCTGCAGTGCACCGACGGGACGGGAAACCGGTATGGCGGCAACAGTGCGCTTCACGATGTTTCTACTGCTTATGCAGGTCGCTGGCGCTTCTTCTACGCGACAATGTGCCAGGAAAACACCGGCGTTTCTTGCAACGTTGGAGGGAGCCATTTCGCAAGGACTACGAGCGCCAACAACCCTTGAATCCGACATGGCACTTGATGACGACAGCGGCATGACATCGGCTGACGATCCGGAATTCGGCGCATGTACGATTCTTGCCAACAACCAATTCAGTTATTACAGGCTGGACGGTATCAGTCTGCTTCATAAAGCAGCTCTCTTCAGTGCACCGACTGGACGCAAAACCGGCATGGCGGCAACAGTGCGCTTCACGATGTTTCTACTGCTTATGCAGGTCGCTCGCGCTTCTTCTACGCGACAATGTGCCAGGAAAACACCGGCGTTTCTTCGAACGTTGGAGGGAGCCATTTCGCAAGGACTACGAGCGCCGACAACCCTTGAATCCTACATGGCACTTGATGACGACAGCGGCATGACATCGGCTGACGATCCGGATTTAGGCGCATGTACGATTCTTGCCAGCAGCCAATTGAGTGATTTCTGGTTGGACGGTATCACTCTGCTTCTTGAAGCAGCTCTCCTCAGTGCACCGACGGGGCGCGAAACCTGCATGGCGGCAACAGTGCACTTCATGATGTTTCTACTGCTTATGCAAGTCGCTGGCGCTTTTTCTACGCGACAATGTGCCAGGAAAAGACCGGCGTTTCTTCGAACGTTGGAGGGAGCCATTTCGCAAGGACTACGAGCGCCGACAACCCTTGAATCCGACATGGCACTTGATGACGACAGCGGGATGACATCGGCTGATGATCCGGATTTCGGCGCATGTACGATTCTTGCCAACAACCAATTGAATGATTACTGGCTGGACGGTATCAGTCTGCTTCATAAAGCAGCTCTCCTCAGTGCACCGACGGGGCGCGAAACCTGCATGGCGGCAACAGTGCACTTCATGATGTTTCTACTGCTTATGCAAGTCGCTGGCGCTTCTTCTACGCGACAATGTGCCAGGAATATATCGGCGTTTCTTCGAACGTTGGAGGGAGCCATTTCGCAAGGACTACGAGCGCCGACAACCCTTGAATCTGACATGGCACTTGATGACGACAGCGGCATGACATCGGCTGACGATCCGGATTTAGGCGCATGTACGTTTCTTGCCAACAGCCAATTGAGTGATTTCTGGTTGGACGGTATCACTCTGCTTCTTGAAGCAGCTCTCCTCAGTGCACCGACGGGGCGCGAAACCGGCATGGCGGCAACAGTGCGCTTCACGATGTTTCTAATGCTTATGCAAGTCGCTGGTGCTTCTTCTACGCGACAATGTGCCAGGAAAACGCCGCGGCGTTTCTTGCAACGTTGGAGGGAGCCATTGCGCAAGGACTACGAGCGCCGACAACACTTGAATCCGACATAGCACTTGATGACGACAGCGGCATGACATCGGCTGACGATCCGGATTTCGGCGCATGTACGATTCTTGCCAACAGCCAATTGAGTGATTACTGGTTGGACGGTATCAGTCTCCTTCATAAAGCAGCTCTCTTCAGTGCACCGACGGGGCGCGAAACCGGCATGGCGGCAACAGTGCACTTCACGATGTTCCTACTGCTTATGCAAGTCGCTGGCGCTTCTTCTACGCGACAATGTGCCAGGAAAACATCGGCGTTTCTTCGAACGTTGGAGGGAGCCATTTCGCAAGGACTACGAGCGCCGACAACCCTTGAATCTGACATGGCACTTGATGACGACAGCGGCATGAAATCGGCTGACGATCCGGATTTAGGCGCATGTACGATTCTTGCCAACAGCCAATTGAGTGATTTCTGGTTGGACGGTATCACTCTGCTTCTTGAAGCAGCTCTCCTCAGTGCACCGACGGGGCGCGAAACCTGCATGGCGGCAACAGTGCACTTCATGATGTTTCTACTGCTTATGCAAGTCGCTGGCGCTTTTTCTACGCGACAATGTGCCAGGAAAAGACCGGCGTTTCTTCGAACGTTGGAGGGAGCCATTTCGCAAGGACTACGAGCGCCGACAACCCTTGAATCCGACATGGCACTTGATGACGACAGCGGGATGACATCGGCTGATGATCCGGATTTCGGCGCATGTACGATTCTTGCCAACAACCAATTGAATGATTACTGGCGGGACGGTATCCGTCTGCTTCATAAAGCAGCTCTCCTCAGTGCACCGACGGGGCGCGAAACCTGCATGGCGGCAACAGTGCACTTCATGATGTTTCTACTGCTTATGCAAGTCGCTGGCGCTTCTTCTACGCGAAAATGTGCCAGGAAAACACCGGCGTTTCTTCGAACGTTGGAGGGAACCATTTCGCAAGGAATAAGAGCACCGACAACCCTTGAATCCGACATGGCACTTGATGACGACAGCGGGATGACATCGGCTGATGATCCGGATTTCGGCGCATGTACGATTCTTGCCAACAACCAATTGAGGGATTACTGGCTGGACGGTATCAGTCTGCTTCATAAAGCAGCTCTCTTCAGTGCACCGATGGGGCGCGAAACCGGCATGGCGGCAACAGTGCACTTCACGATGTTTCTACTGCTTATGCAAGTCGCTGGCGCTTCTTCTACGCGACAATGTGCCAGGAAAAGACCGGCGTTTCTTCGAACGTTGGAGGGAGCCATTTCGCAAGGACTACGAGCGCCGACAACCCTTGAATCCGACATGGCACTTGATGACGACAGCGGGATGACATCGGCTGATGATCCGGATTTCGGCGCATGTACGATTCTTGCCAACAGCCAATTGAGTGATTTCTGGTTGGACGGTATCACTCTGCTTCTTGAAGCAGCTCTCCTCAGTGCACCGACGGGGCGCGAAACCTGCATGGCGGCAACAGTGCACTTCATGATGTTTCTACTGCTTATGCAAGTCGCTGGCGCTTCTTCTACGCGAAAATGTGCCAGGAAAACACCGGCGTTTCTTCGAACGTTGGAGGGAACCATTTCGCAAGGACTAAGAGCGCCGACTACACTTGAATCCGACATTGCACTTGATGACGACAGCGGCATGACATCGGCTGACGATCCGGATTTCGGCGCATGTACGATTCTTGCCAACAACCAATTGAATGATTACTGGCTGGACGGTATCAGTCTGCTTCATAAAGCAGCTCTCTTCAGTGCACCGATGGGGCGCGAAACTGGCATGGCGGCAACAGTGCACTTCACGATGTTTCTACTGCTTATGCAAGTCGCTGTCGCTTCTTCTACGCGACAATGTGCCAGGAAAAGACCGGCGTTTCTACGAACGTTGGAGGGAGCCATTTCGCAAGGACTACGAGCGCCGACAACCCTTGAATCCGACATGGCACTTGATGACGAGAGCGGGATGACATCGACTGATGATCCGGATTTCGGCGCATGTACGATTCTTGCCAACAACCAATTGAGTGATTACTGGCTGGACGGTATCAGTCTGCTTCATAAAGCAGCTCTCTTCAGTGCACCGATGGGGCGCGAAACCGGCATGGCGGCAACAGTGCACTTCACGATGTTTCTACTGCTTATGCAAGTCGCTGGCGCTTCTTCTACGCGACAATGTGCCAGGAAAAGACCGGCGTTTCTTCGAACGTTGGAGGGAGCCATTTCGCAAGGACTACGAGCGCCGACAACCCTTGAATCCGACATGGCACTTGATGATGACAGCGGGATGACATCGGCTGATGATCCGGATTTCGGCTCATGTACGATTCTTGCCAACAACCAATTGAGGGATTACTGGCTGGACGGTATCAGTCTGCTTCATAAAGCAGCTCTCTTCAGTGCACCGATGGGGCGCGAAACCGGCATGGCGGCAACAGTGCACTTCACGATGTTTCTACTGCTTATGCAAGTCGCTGGCGCTTCTTCTACGCGACAATGTGCCAGGAAAAGACCGGCGTTTCTTCGAACGTTGGAGGGAGCCATTTCCCAAGGACTACGAGCGCCGACAACCCTTGAATCCGACATGGCACTTGATGACGACAGCGGGATGACATCGGCTGATCCGGATTTCGGCGCATGTACGATTCTTGCCAACAACCAATTGAGTGATTACTGGCTGGACGGTATCAGTCTGCTTCATAAAGCAGCTCTCTTCAGTGCACCGATGGGGCGCGAAACCGGCATGGCGGCAACAGTGCACTTCACGATGTTTCTACTGCTTATGGAAGTCGCTGGCGCTTCTTCTACGCGACAATGTGCCAGGAAAAGACCGGCGTTTCTTCGAACGTTGGAGGGAGCCATTTCGCAAGGACTACGAGCGCCGACAACCCTTGAATCCGACATGACACTTGATGACGACAACGGGATGACATCGGCTGACGATCCGGATTTCGGTGCATGTACGATTCTTGCCAACAACCAATTGAGGGATTACTGGCTGGACGGTATCAGTCTGCTTCATAAAGCAGCTCTCTTCAGTGCACCGACGGGGTGCGAAACCGGCATGGCGGCAACAGTGCACTTCACGATGTTTCTACTGCTTATGCAAGTCGTTGGCGCTTCTTCTACGCGACAATGTGCAAGGAAAACTCCGGCGTTTCTTCGAACGTTGGAGGGAGCCATTTCGCAAGGAATAAGAGCACCGACAACACTTGAGTCCGACATTGCACTGGATGACGACAGCGGCATGACATCGGCTGACGATCCGGATTTCGGCGCATGTACGATTCTTGCCAACAACCAATTGAATGATTACTGGCTGGACGGTATCAGTCTGCTTCATAAAGCAGCTCTCTTCAGTGCACCGATGGGGCGCGAAACCGGCATGGCGGCAACAGTGCACTTCACGATGTTTCTACTGCTTATGCAAGTCGCTGGCGCTTCTTCTACGCGACAATGTGCCAGGAAAAGACCGGCGTTCCTTCGAACGTTGGAGGGAGCCATTTCGCAAGGACTACGAGCGCCGACAACCCTTGAATCCGACATGGCACTTGATGACGACAGCGGGATGACATCGGCTGACGATCCGGATTTCGGCGCATGTACGATTCTTACCAACAACCAATTGAGGGATTACTGGCTGGACGGTATCAGTCTGCTTCATAAAGCAGCTCTCTTCAGTGCACCGACGGGGCGCGAAACCGGCATGGCGGCAACAGTGCACTTCACGATGTTTCTACTGCTTATGCAAGTCGCTGGCGCTTCTTCTACGCGACAATGTGCCAGGAAAAGACCGGCGTTTCTTCGAACGTTGGAGGGAGCCATTTCGCAAGGACTACGAGCGCCGACAACCCTTGAATCCGACATGGCACTTGATGACGACAGCGGGATGACATCGGCTGACGATCCGGATTTCGGCGCATGTACGATTCTTGCCAACAACCAATTGAGGGATCACTGGCTGGACGGTATCAGTCTGCTTCATAAAGCAGCTCTCTTCAGTGCACCGACGGGGCGCGAAACCGGCATGGCGGCAACAGTGCACTTCACGATGTTTCTACTGCTTATGCAAGTCGTTGGCGCTTCTTCTACGCGACAATGTGCCAGGAAAAGACCGGCGTTTCTTCGAACGTTGGAGGGAGCCATTTCCCAAGGACTACGAGCGCCGACAACACTTGAATCCGACATTGCACTGGATGACGACAGCGGCATGACATCGGCTGACGATCCGGATTTCGGCGCATGTACGATTCTTGCCAACAACCAATTGAGGGATTACTGGCTGGACGGTATCAGTCTGCTTCATAAAGCAGCTCTCTTCAGTGCACCGATGGGGAGCGAAACCGGCATGGCGGCAACAGTGCACTTCACGATGTTTCTACTGCTTATGCAAGACGCTGGCGCTTCTTCTACGCGACAATGTGCCAAGAAAAGACCGGCGTTTCTTCGAACGTTGGAAGGAGCCATTTCGCAAGGACTACGAGCGCCGACAACCCTTGAATCCGACATGGCACTTGATGACGACAGCGGGATGACATCGGCTGATGATCCGGATTTCGGCTCATGTACGATTCTTGCCAACAACCAATTGAGGGATTACTGGCTGGACGGTATCAGTCTGCTTCATAAAGCAGCTCTCTTCAGTGCACCGATGGGGCGTGAAACCGGCATGGCGGCAACAGTGCACTTCACGATGTTTCTACTGCTTATGCAAGTCGCTGGCGCTTCTTCTACGCGACAATGTGCCAGGAAAAGACCGGCGTTTCTTCGAACGTTGGAGGGAGCCATTTCCCATGGACTACGAGCGCCGACAACCCTTGAATCCGACATGGCACTTGATGACGACAGCGGGATGACATCGGCTGATGATCCGGATTTCGGCGCATGTACGATTCTTGCCAACAGCCAATTGAGTGATTTCTGGTTGGACGGTATCACTCTGCTTCTTGAAGCAGCTCTCCTCAGTGCACCGACGGGGCGCGAAACCTGCATGGCGGCAACATTGCACTTCATGATGTTTCTACTGCTTATGCAAGTCGCTGGCTCTTCTTCTACGCGAAAATGTGCCAGGAAAACACCGGCGTTTCTTCGAACGTTGGAGGGAACCATTTCGCAAGGACTAAGAGCGCCGACTACACTTGAATCCGACATTGCACTTGATGACGACAGCGGCATGACATCGGCTGACGATCCGGATTTCGGCGCATGTACGATTCTTGCCAACAACCAATTGAATGATTACTGGCTGGACGGTATCAGTCTGCTTCATAAAGCAGCTCTCTTCAATGCACCGACGGGGCGCGAAACCGGCATGGCGGCAACAGTGCACTTCACGATGTTTCCACTGCTTATGCAAGTCGCTGGCGCTTTTTCTACGCGACAATGTGCCAGGAAAAGACCGGCGTTTCTTCGAACGTTGGAGGGAGCCATTTCGCAAGGACTACGAGTGCCGACAACCCTTGAATCCGACATGGCACTTGATGACGACAGCGGGATGACATCGGCTGATGATCCGGATTTCGGCGCATGTACGACTCTTGCCAACAACCAATTGAGTGATTACTGGCTGGACGGTATCGGTCTGCTTCATAAAGCAGCTCTCTTCAGTGCACCGATGGGGCGCGAAACCGGCATGGCGGCAACACTGCACTTCACGATGTTTCTACTGCTTATGGAAGTCGCTGGCGCTTCTTCTACGCGACAATGTGCCAGGAAAAGACCGGCGTTTCTTCGAACGTTGGAGGGAGCCATTTCGCAAGGACTACGAGCGCCAACAACCCTTGAATCCGACATGGCACTTGATGACGACAACGGGATGACATCGGCTGACGATCCGGATTTCGGCGCATGTACGATCCTTGCCAACAACCAATTGAGGGATTACTGGTTGGACGGTATCAGTCTCCTTCATAAAGCAGCTCTCTTCAGTGCACCGACGGGGTGCGAAACCGGCATGGCGGCAACAGTGCACTTCACGATGTTTCTACTGCTTATGCAAGTCGTTGGCGCTTCATCTTCGCGACAATGTGCCAGGAAAACACCGGCGTTTCTTCGAACGTTGGAGGGAGCCATTTCGCAAGGAATAAGAGCACCGACAACACTTGAATCCGACATTGCACTGGATGACGACAGCGGCATGACATCGGCTGACGATCCGGATTTCGGCGCATGTACGATTCTTGCCAACAACCAATTGAGGGATTACTGGCTGGACGGTATCAGTCTGCTTCATAAAGCAGCTCTCCTCAGTGCACCGATGGGGCGCGAAACCGGCATGGCGGCAACAGTGCACTTCACGATGTTTCTACTGCTTATGGAAGTCGCTGGCGCTTCTTCTACGCGACAATGTGCCAGGAAAAGACCGGCGTTTCTTCGAACGTTGGAGGGAGCCATTTCGCAAGGACTACGAGCGCCGACAACCCTTGAATCCGACATGGCACTTGATGACGACAGCGGGATGACATCGGCTGATGATCCGGATTTCGGCGCATGTACGATTCTTGCCAACAACCAATTGAGGGATTACTGGCTGGACGGTATCAGTCTGCTTCATAAAGCAGCTCTCTGCAGTGCACCGACGGGACGGGAAACCGGTATGGCGGCAACAGTGCGCTTCACGATGTTTCTACTGCTTATGCAGGTCGCTGGCGCTTCTTCTACGCGACAATGTGCCAGGAAAACACCGGCGTTTCTTGCAACGTTGGAGGGAGCCATTTCGCAAGGACTACGAGCGCCAACAACCCTTGAATCCGACATGGCACTTGATGACGACAGCGGCATGACATCGGCTGACGATCCGGAATTCGGCGCATGTACGATTCTTGCCAACAACCAATTCAGTTATTACAGGCTGGACGGTATCAGTCTGCTTCATAAAGCAGCTCTCTTCAGTGCACCGACGGGACGCGAAACCGGCATGGCGGCAACAGTGCGCTTCACGATGTTTCTACTGCTTATGCAGGTCGCTCGCGCTTCTTCAACGTGACAATGTGCCAGGAAAACACCGGCGTTTCTTCCAACGTTGGAGGGAGCCATTTCGCAAGGACTACGAGCGCCGACAACACTTGAATCCGACATGGCACTTGATGACGACAGCGGGATGACATCGGCTGACGATCCGGATTTCGGCGCATGTACGATTCTTGCCAACAACCAATTGAGGGATTACTGGCTGGACGGTATAAGTCTGCTTTATAAAGCAGCTCTCTTCAGTGCACCGACGGGGCGCGAAACCGGCATGGCGGCAACAGTGCACTTCACGATGTTCCTACTGCTTATGCAAGTCGCTGGCGCTTCTTCTACGCGACAATGTGCCAGGAAAACATCGGCGTTTCTTCGAACGTTGGAGGGAGCCATTTCGCAAGGACTACGAGCGCCGACAACCCTTGAATCTGACATGGCACTTGATGACGACAGCGGCATGACATCGGCTGACGATCCGGATTTAGGCGCATGTACGATTCTTGCCAACAGCCAATTGAGTGATTTCTGGTTGGACGGTATCACTCTGCTTCTTGAAGCAGCTCTCCTCAGTGCACCGACGGGGCGCGAAACCTGCATGGCGGCAACAGTGCACTTCATGATGTTTCTACTGCTTATGCAAGTCGCTGGCGCTTTTTCTACGCGACAATGTGCCAGGAAAAGACCGGCGTTTCTTCGAACGTTGGAGGGAGCCATTTCGCAAGGACTACGAGCGCCGACAACCCTAGAATCCGACATGGCACTTGATGACGACAGCGGGATGACATCGGCTGATGATCCGGATTTCGGCGCATGTACGATTCTTGCCAACAACCAATTTAATGATTACTGGCTGGACGGTATCAGTCTGCTTCATAAAGCAGCTCTCCTCAGTGCACCGACGGGGCGCGAAACCTGCATGGCGGCAACAGTGCACTTCATGATGTTTCTACTGCTTATGCAAGTCGCTGGCGCTTCTTCTACGCGACAATGTGCCAGGAAAACATCGGCGTTTCTTCGAACGTTGGAGGGAGCCATTTCGCAAGGACTACGAGCGCCGACAACCCTTGAATCTGACATAGCACTTGATGACGACAGCGGCATGACATCGGCTGACGATCCGGATTTAGGCGCATGTACGATTCTTGCCAACAGCCAATTGAGTGATTTCTGGTTGGACGGTATCACTCTGCTTCTTGAAGCAGCTCTCCTCAGTGCACCGACGGGGCGCGAAACCGGCATGGCGGCAACAGTGCGCTTCACGATGTTTCTAATGCTTATGCAAGTCGCTGGTGCTTCTTCTACGCGACAATGTGCCAGGAAAACACCGCGGCGTTTCTTGCAACGTTGGAGGGAGCCATTTCGCAAGGACTACGAGCGCCGACACTTGAATCCGACATAGCACTTGATGACGACAGCGGCATGACATCGGCTGACGATCCGGATTTCGGCGCATGTACGATTCTTGCCAACAGCCAATTGAGTGATTACTGGTTCGACGGTATCAGTCTCCTTCATAAAGCAGCTCTCTTCAGTGCACCGACGGGGCGCGAAACCGGCATGGCGGCAACAGTGCACTTCACGATGTTCCTACTGCTTATGCAAGTCGCTGGCGCTTCTTCTACGCGACAATGTGCCAGGAAAACATCGGCGTTTCTTCGAACGTTGGAGGGAGCCATTTCGCAAGGACTACGAGCGCCGACAACCCTTGAATCTGACATGGCACTTGATGACGACAGCGGCATGACATCGGCTGACGATCCGGATTTAGGCGCATGTACGATACTTGCCAACAGCCAATTGAGTGATTTCTGGTTGGACGGTATCACTCTGCTTCTTGAAGCAGCTCTCCTCAGTGCACCGACGGGGCGCGAAACCTGCATGGCGGCAACAGTGCACTTCATGATGTTTCTACTGCTTATGCAAGTCGCTGGCGCTTTTTCTACGCGACAATGTGCCAGGAAAAGACCGGCGTTTCTTCGAACGTTGGAGGGAGCCATTTCGCAAGGACTACGAGCGCCGACAACCCTTGAATCCGACATGGCACTTGATGACGACAGCGGCATGACATCGGCTGATGATCCGGATTTCGGCTCATGTACGATTCTTGCCAACAACCAATTGAGGGATTACTGGCTGGACGGTATCAGTCTGCTTCATAAAGCAGCTCTCTTCAGTGCACCCATGGGGCGCGAAACTGGCATGGCGGCAAAAGTGCACTTCATAATGTTTCTACTGCTTATGCAAGTCGCTGGCGCTTCTTCTACGCGAAAATGTGCCAGGAAAACACCGGCGTTTCTTCGAACGTTGGAGGGAACCATTTCGCAAGGACTAAGAGCGCCGACTACACTTGAATCCGACATTGCACTTGATGACGACAGCGGCATGACATCGGCTGACGATCCGGATTTCGGCGCATGTACGATTCTTGCCAACAACCAATTGAATGATTACTGGCTGGACGGTATCAGTCTGCTTCATAAAGCAGCTCTCTTCAGTGCACCGATGGGGCGCGAAACTGGCATGGCGGCAACAGTGCACTTCACGATGTTTCTACTGCTTATGCAAGTCGCTGGCGCTTCTTCTACGCGACAATGTGCCAGGAAAAGACCGGCGTTTCTACGAACGTTGGAGGGAGCCATTTCGCAAGGACTACGAGCGCCGACAACCCTTGAATCCGACATGGCACTTGATGACGAGAGCGGGATGACATCGGCTGATGATCCGGATTTCGGCGCATGTACGATTCTTGCCAACAACCAATTGAGTGATTACTGGCTGGACGGTATCAGTCTGCTTCATAAAGCAGCTCTCTTCAGTGCACCGATGGGGCGCGAAACCTGCATGGCGGCAACAGTGCACTTCATGATGTTTCTACTGCTTATGCAAGTCGCTGGCTCTTCTTCTACGCGAAAATGTGCCAGGAAAACACCGGCGTTTCTTCGAACGTTGGAGGGAACCATTTCGCAAGGACTAAGAGCGCCGACTACACTTGAATCCGACATTGCACTTGATGACGACAGCGGCATGACATCGGCTGACGATCCGGATTTCGGCGCATGTACGATTCTTGCCAACAACCAATTGAATGATTACTGGCTGGACGGTATCAGTCTGCTTCATAAAGCAGCTCTCTTCAATGCACCGTCGGGGCGCGAAACCGGCATGGCGGCAACAGTGCACTTCACGATGTTTCCACTGCTTATGCAAGTCGCTGGCGCTTTTTCTACGCGACAATGTGCCAGGAAAAGACCGGCGTTTCTTCGAACGTTGGAGGGAGCCATTTCGCAAGGACTACGAGTGCCGACAACCCTTGAATCCGACATGGCACTTGATGACGACAGCGGGATGACATCGGCTGATGATCCGGATTTCGGCGCATGTACGACTCTTGCCAACAACCAATTGAGTGATTACTGGCTGGACGGTATCAGTCTGCTTCATAAAGCAGCTCTCTTCAGTGCACCGATGGGGCGCGAAACCGGCATGGCGGCAACACTGCACTTCACGATGTTTCTACTGCTTATGGAAGTCGCTGGCGCTTCTTCTACGCGACAATGTGCCAGGAAAAGACCGGCGTTTCTTCGAACGTTGGAGGGAGCCATTTCGCAAGGACTACGAGCGCCGACAACCCTTGAATCCGACATGGCACTTGATGACGACAACGGGATGACATCGGCTGACGATCTGGATTTCGGCGCATGTACGATCCTTGCCAACAACCAATTGAGGGATTACTGGTTGGACGGTATCAGTCTCCTTCATAAAGCAGCTCTCTTCAGTGCACCGACGGGGTGCGAAACCGGCATGGCGGCAACAGTGCACTTCACGATGTTTCTACTGCTTATGCAAGTCGTTGGCGCTTCATCTTCGCGACAATGTGCCAGGAAAACACCGGCGTTTCTTCGAACGTTGGAGGGAGCCATTTCGCAAGGAATAAGAGCACCGACAACACTTGAATCCGACATTGCACTGGATGACGACAGCGGCATGACATCGGCTGACGATCCGGATTTCGGCGCATGTACGATTCTTGCCAACAACCAATTGAGGGATTACTGGCTGGACGGTATCAGTCTGCTTCATAAAGCAGCTCTCCTCAGTGCACCGATGGGGCGCGAAACCGGCATGGCGGCAACAGTGCACTTCACGATGTTTCTACTGCTTATGGAAGTCGCTGGCGCTTCTTCTACGCGACAATGTGCCAGGAAAAGACCGGCGTTTCTTCGAACGTTGGAGGGAGCCATTTCGCAAGGACTACGAGCGCCGACAACCCTTGAATCCGACATGGCACTTGATGACGACAGCGGGATGACATCGGCTGATGATCCGGATTTCGGCGCATGTACGATTCTTGCCAACAACCAATTGAGGGATTACTGGCTGGACGGTATCAGTCTGCTTCATAAAGCAGCTCTCTGCAGTGCACCGACGGGACGGGAAACCGGTATGGCGGCAACAGTGCGCTTCACGATGTTTCTACTGCTTATGCAGGTCGCTGGCGCTTCTTCTACGCGACAATGTGCCAGGAAAACACCGGCGTTTCTTGCAACGTTGGAGGGAGCCATTTCGCAAGGACTACGAGCGCCAACAACCCTTGAATCCGACATGGCACTTGATGACGACAGCGGCATGACATCGGCTGACGATCCGGAATTCGGCGCATGTACGATTCTTGCGAACAACCAATTCAGTTATTACAGGCTGGACGGTATCAGTCTGCTTCATAAAGCAGCTCTCTTCAGTGCACCGACGGGACGCGAAACCGGCATGGCGGCAACAGTGCGCTTCACGATGTTTCTACTGCTTATGCAGGTCGCTCGCGCTTCTTCAACGTGACAATGTGCCAGGAAAACACCGGCGTTTCTTCCAACGTTGGAGGGAGCCATTTCGCAAGGACTACGAGCGCCGACAACACTTGAATCCGACATGGCACTTGATGACGACAGCGGGATGACATCGGCTGACGATCCGGATTTCGGCGCATGTACGATTCTTGCCAACAACCAATTGAGGGATTACTGGCTGGACGGTATAAGTCTGCTTTATAAAGCAGCTCTCTTCAGTGCACCGACGGGGCGCGAAACCGGCATGGCGGCAACAGTGCACTTCACGATGTTCCTACTGCTTATGCAAGTCGCTGGCGCTTCTTCTACGCGACAATGTGCCAGGAAAACATCGGCGTTTCTTCGAACGTTGGAGGGAGCCATTTCGCAAGGACTACGAGCGCCGACAACCCTTGAATCTGACATGGCACTTGATGACGACAGCGGCATGACATCGGCTGACGATCCGGATTTAGGCGCATGTACGATTCTTGCCAACAGCCAATTGAGTGATTTCTGGTTGGACGGTATCACTCTGCTTCTTGAAGCAGCTCTCCTCAGTGCACCGACGGGGCGCGAAACCTGCATGGCGGCAACAGTGCACTTCATGATGTTTCTACTGCTTATGCAAGTCGCTGGCGCTTTTTCTACGCGACAATGTGCCAGGAAAAGACCGGCGTTTCTTCGAACGTTGGAGGGAGCCATTTCGCAAGGACTACGAGCGCCGACAACCCTAGAATCCGACATGGCACTTGATGACGACAGCGGGATGACATCGGCTGATGATCCGGATTTCGGCGCATGTACGATTCTTGCCAACAACCAATTTAATGATTACTGGCTGGACGGTATCAGTCTGCTTCATAAAGCAGCTCTCCTCAGTGCACCGACGGGGCGCGAAACCTGCATGGCGGCAACAGTGCACTTCATGATGTTTCTACTGCTTATGCAAGTCGCTGGCGCTTCTTCTACGCGACAATGTGCCAGGAAAACATCGGCGTTTCTTCGAACGTTGGAGGGAGCCATTTCGCAAGGACTACGAGCGCCGACAACCCTTGAATCTGACATAGCACTTGATGACGACAGCGGCATGACATCGGCTGACGATCCGGATTTAGGCGCATGTACGATTCTTGCCAACAGCCAATTGAGTGATTTCTGGTTGGACGGTATCACTCTGCTTCTTGAAGCAGCTCTCCTCAGTGCACCGACGGGGCGCGAAACCGGCATGGCGGCAACAGTGCGCTTCACGATGTTTCTAATGCTTATGCAAGTCGCTGGTGCTTCTTCTACGCGACAATGTGCCAGGAAAACACCGCGGCGTTTCTTGCAACGTTGGAGGGAGCCATTTCGCAAGGACTACGAGCGCCGACACTTGAATCCGACATAGCACTTGATGACGACAGCGGCATGACATCGGCTGACGATCCGGATTTCGGCGCATGTACGATTCTTGCCAACAGCCAATTGAGTGATTACTGGTTGGACGGTATCAGTCTCCTTCATAAAGCAGCTCTCTTCAGTGCACCGACGGGGCGCGAAACCGGCATGGCGGCAACAGTGCACTTCACGATGTTCCTACTGCTTATGCAAGTCGCTGGCGCTTCTTCTACGCGACAATGTGCCAGGAAAACATCGGCGTTTCTTCGAACGTTGGAGGGAGCCATTTCGCAAGGACTACAACTGCCGACAACCCTTGAATCCGACATGGCACTTGATGACGACAGCGGGATGACATCGGCTGATGATCCGGATTTCGGCTCATGTACGATTCTTGCCAACAACCAATTGAGGGATTACTGGCTGGACGGTATCAGTCTGCTTCATAAAGCAGCTCTCTTCAGTGCACCGATGGGGCGCGAAACCGGCATGGCGGCAACAGTGCACTTCACGATGTTTCTACTGCTTATGCAAGTCGCTGGCGCTTCTTCTACGCGACAATGTGCCAGGAAAAGACCGGCGTTTCTTCGAACGTTGGAGGGAGCCATTTCCCAAGGACTACGAGCGCCGACAACCCTTGAATCCGACATGGCACTTGATGACGACAGCGGGATGACATCGGCTGATCCGGATTTCGGCGCATGTACGATTCTTGCCAACAACCAATTGAGTGATTACTGGCTGGACGGTATCAGTCTGCTTCATAAAGCAGCTCTCTTCAGTGCACCGATGGGGCGCGAAACCGGCATGGCGGCAACAGTGCACTTCACGATGTTTCTACTGCTTATGGAAGTCGCTGGCGCTTCTTCTACGCGACAATGTGCCAGGAAAAGACCGGCGTTTCTTCGAACGTTGGAGGGAGCCATTTCGCAAGGACTACGAGCGCCGACAACCCTTGAATCCGACATGGCACTTGATGACGACAACGGGATGACATCGCCTGACGATCCGGATTTCGGCGCATGTACGATTCTTGCCAACAACCAATTGAGGGATTACTGGCTGGACGGTATCAGTCCGCTTCATAAAGCAGCTCTCTTCAGTGCACCGACGGGGTGCGAAACCGGCATGGCGGCAACAGTGCACTTCACGATGTTTCTACTGCTTATGCAAGTCGTTGGCGCTTCTTCTACGCGACAATGTGCCAGGAAAACACCGGCGTTTCTTCGAACGTTGGAGGGAGCCATTTCGCAAGGAATAAGAGCACCGACAACACTTGAGTCCGACATTGCACTGGATGACGACAGCGGCATGACATCGGCTGACGATCCGGATTTCGGCGCATGTACGATTCTTGCCAACAACCAATTGAATGATTACTGGCTGGACGGTATCAGTCTGCTTCATAAAGCAGCTCTCTTCAGTGCACCGATGGGGCGCGAAACCGGCATGGCGGCAACAGTGCACTTCTCGATGTTTCTACTGCTTATGCAAGTCGCTGGCGCTTCTTCTACGCGACAATGTGCCAGGAAAAGACCGGCGTTTCTTCGAACGTTGGAGGGAGCCATTTCGCAAGGACTACGAGCGCCGACAACCCTTGAATCCGACATGGCACTTGATGACGACAGCGCGATGACATCGGCTGACGATCCGGATTTCGGCGCATGTACGATTCTTGCCAACAACCAATTGAGGGATTACTGGCTGGACGGTATCAGCCTGCTTCATAAAGCAGCTCTCTTCAGTGAACCGACGGGGCGCGAAACCGGCATGGCGGCAACAGTGCACTTCACGATGTTTCTACTGCTTATGCAAGTAGCTGGCGCTTCTTCTACGCGACAATGTGCCAGGAAAAGACCGGCGTTTCTTCGAACGTTGGAGGGAGCCATTTCGCAAGGACTACGAGCGCCGACAACCCTTGAATCCGACATGGCACTTGATGACGACAGCGGGATGACATCGGCTGACGATCCGGATTTCGGCGCATGTACGATTCTTGCCAACAACCAATTGAGGGATTACTGGCTGGACGGTATCAGTCTGCTTCATAAAGCAGCTCTCTTCAGTGCACCGACGGGGCGCGAAACCGGCATGGCGGCAACAGTGCACTTCACGATGTTTCTACTGCTTATGCAAGTCGCTGGCGCTTCTTCTACGCGACAATGTGCCAGGAAAAGACCGGCGTTTCTTCGAACGTTGGAGGGAGCCATTTCCCAAGGACTACGAGCGCCGACAACACTTGAATCCGACATTGCACTGGATGACGACAGCGGCATGACATCGGCTGACGATCCGGATTTCGGCGCATGTACGATTCTTGCCAACAACCAATTGAGGGATTACTGGCTGGACGGTATCAGTCTGCTTCATAAAGCAGCTCTCTTCAGTGCACCGATGGGGAGCGAAACCGGCAAGGCGGCAACAGTGCACTTCACGATGTTTCTACTGCTTATGCAAGTCGCTGGCGCTTCTTCTACGCGACAATGTGCCAGGAAAAGACCGGCGTTTCTTCGAACGTTGGAGGGAGCCATTTCCCAAGGACTACGAGCGCCGACAACCCTTGAATCCGACATGGCACTTGATGACGACAGCGGGATGACATCGGCTGATGATCCGGATTTCGGCGCATGTACGATTCTTGCCAACAGCCAATTGAGTGATTTCTGGTTGGACGGTATCACTCTGCTTCTTGAAGCAGCTCTCCTCAGTGCACCGACGGGGCGCGAAACCTGCATGGCGGCAATAGTGCACTTCATGATGTTTCTACTGCTTATGCAAGTCGCTGGCTCTTCTTCTACGCGAAAATGTGCCAGGAAAACACCGGCGTTTCTTCGAACGTTGGAGGGAACCATTTCGCAAGGACTAAGAGCGCCGACAACACTTGAATCCGACATTGCACTGGATGACGACAGCGGGATGACATCGGCTGATGATCCGGATTTCGGCGCATGTACGATTCTTGCCAACAGCCAATTGAGTGATTTCTGGTTGGACGGTATCACTCTGCTTCATAAAGCAGCTCTCTTCAATGCACCGACGGGGCGCGAAACCGGCATGGCGGCAACAGCGCACTTCACGATGTTTCTACTGCTTATGCAAGTCGCTGGCGCTTTTTCTACGCGACAATGTGCCAGGAAAAGACCGGCGTTTCTTCGAACGTTGGAGGGAACCATTTCGCAAGGACTAAGAGCGCCGACTACACTTGAATCCGACATTGCACTTGATGACGACAGCGGCATGACATCGGCTGACGATCCGGATTTCGGCGCATGTACGATTCTTGCCAACAACCAATTGAATGATTACTGGCTGGACGGTATCAGTCTGCTTCATAAAGCAGCTCTCTTCAATGCACCGACGGGGCGCGAAACCGGCATGGCGGCAACAGTGCACTTCACGATGTTTCCACTGCTTATGCAAGTCGCTGGCGCTTTTTCTACGCGACAATGTGCCAGGAAAAGACCGGCGTTTCTTCGAACGTTGGAGGGAGCCATTTCGCAAGGACTACAAGTGCCGACAACCCTTGAATCCGACATGGCACTTGATGACGACAGCGGGATGACATCGGCTGATGATCCGAATTTCGGCGCATGTGCGATTCTTGCCAACAACGAATTGAGTGATTACTGGCTGGACGGTATCAGTCTGCTTCATAAAGCAGCTCTCTTCAGTGCACCGATGGGGCGCGAAACTGGCATGGCGGCAACAGTGCACTTCACGATGTTTCTACTGCTTATGCAAGTCGCTGGCGCTTCTTCTACGCGACAATGTGCCAGGAAAAGACCGGCGTTTCTTCGAACGTTGGAGGGAGCCATTTCGCAAGGACTACGAGCGCCGACAACCCTTGAATCCGACATGGCACTTGATGACGACAGCGGGATGACATCGGCTGACGATCCGGATTTCGGCGCATGTACGATTCTTGCCAACAACCAATTGAGGGATTACTGGCTGGACGGTATCAGTCTGCTTCATAAAGCAGCTCTCTTCAGTGCACCGACGGGGCGCGAAACCGGCATGGCGGCAACAGTGCACTTCACGATGTTTCTACTGCTTATGCAAGTCGCTGGCGCTTCTTCTACGCGACAATGTGCCAGGAAAAGACCGGCGTTTCTTCGAACGTTGGAGGGAGCCATTTCCCAAGGACTACGAGCGCCGACAACACTTGAATCCGACATTGCACTGGATGACGACAGCGGCATGACATCGGCTGACGATCCGGATTTCGGCGCATGTACGATTCTTGCCAACAACCAATTGAGGGATTACTGGCTGGACGGTATCAGTCTGCTTCATAAAGCAGCTCTCTTCAGTGCACCGATGGGGAGCGAAACCGGCATGGCGGCAACAGTGCACTTCACGATGTTTCTGCTGCTTATGCAAGTCGCTGGCGCTTCTTCTACGCGACAATGTGCCAGGAAAAGACCGGCGTTTCTTCGAACGTTGGAGGGAGCCATTTCCCAAGGACTACGAGCGCCGACAACCCTTGAATCCGACATGGCACTTGATGACGACAGCGGGATGACATCGGCTGATGATCCGGATTTCGGCGCATGTACGATTCTTGCCAACAGCCAATTGAGTGATTTCTGGTTGGACGGTATCACTCTGCTTCTTGAAGCAGCTCTCCTCAGTGCACCGATGGGGCGCGAAACCTGCATGGCGGCAATAGTGCACTTCATGATGTTTCTACTGCTTATGCAAGTCGCTGGCTCTTCTTCTACGCGAAAATGTGCCAGGAAAACACCGGCGTTTCTTCGAACGTTGGAGGGAACCATTTCGCAAGGACTAAGAGCGCCGACAACACTTGAATCCGACATTGCACTGGATGACGACAGCGGGATGACATCGGCTGATGATCCGGATTTCGGCGCATGTACGATTCTTGCCAACAGCCAATTGAGTGATTTCTGGTTGGACGGTATCACTCTGCTTCATAAAGCAGCTCTCTTCAATGCACCGACGGGGCGCGAAACCGGCATGGCGGCAACAGCGCACTTCACGATGTTTCTACTGCTTATGCAAGTCGCTGGCGCTTTTTCTACGCGACAATGTGCCAGGAAAAGACCGGCGTTTCTTCGAACGTTGGAGGGAACCATTTCGCAAGGACTAAGAGCGCCGACTACATTTGAATCCGACATTGCACTTGATGACGACAGCGGCATGACATCGGCTGACGATCCGGATTTCGGCGCATGTACGATTCTTGCCAACAACCAATTGAATGATTACTGGCTGGACGGTATCAGTCTGCTTCATAAAGCAGCTCTCTTCAATGCACCGACGGGGCGCGAAACCGGCATGGCGGCAACAGTGCACTTCACGATGTTTCCACTGCTTATGCAAGTCGCTGGCGCTTTTTCTACGCGACAATGTGCCAGGAAAAGACCGGCGTTTCTTCGAACGTTGGAGGGAGCCATTTCGCAAGGACTACAAGTGCCGACAACCCTTGAATCCGACATGGCACTTGATGACGACAGCGGGATGACATCGGCTGATGATCCGAATTTCGGCGCATGTGCGATTCTTGCCAACAACGAATTGAGTGATTACTGGCTGGACGGTATCAGTCTGCTTCATAAAGCAGCTCTCTTCAGTGCACCGATGGGGCGCGAAACTGGTATGGCGGCAACAGTGCACTTCACGATGTTTCTACTGCTTATGCAAGTCGCTGGCGCTTCTTCTACGCGACAATGTGCCAGGAAAAGACCGGCGTTTCTTCGAACGTTGGAGGGAGCCATTTCGCAAGGACTACGAGCGCCGACAACCCTTGAATCCGACATGGCACTTGATGACGACAGCGGGATGACATCGGCTGACGATCCGGATTTCGGCGCATGTACGATTCTTGCCAACAACCAATTGAGGGATTACTGGCTGGACGGTATCAGTCTGCTTCATAAAGCAGCTCTCTTCAGTGCACCGACGGGGCGCGAAACCGGCATGGCGGCAACAGTGCACTTCACGATGTTTCTACTGCTTATGCAAGTCGCTGGCGCTTCTTCTACGCGACAATGTGCCAGGAAAAGACCGGCGTTTCTTCGAACGTTGGAGGGAGCCATTTCCCAAGGACTACGAGCGCCGACAACACTTGAATCCGACATTGCACTGGATGACGACAGCGGCATGACATCGGCTGACGATCCGGATTTCGGCGCATGTACGATTCTTGCCAACAACCAATTGAGGGATTACTGGCTGGACGGTATCAGTCTGCTTCATAAAGCAGCTCTCTTCAGTGCACCGATGGGGAGCGAAACCGGCATGGCGGCAACAGTGCACTTCACGATGTTCCTACTGCTTATGCAAGTCGCTGGCGCTTCTTCTACGCGACAATGTGCCAGGAAAAGACCGGCGTTTCTTCGAACGTTGGAGGGAGCCATTTCCCAAGGACTACGAGCGCCGACAACCCTTGAATCCGACATGGCACTTGATGACGACAGCGGGATGACATCGGCTGATGATCCGGATTTCGGCGCATGTACGATTCTTGCCAACAGCCAATTGAGTGATTTCTGGTTGGACGGTATCACTCTGCTTCTTGAAGCAGCTCTCCTCAGTGCACCGACGGGGCGCGAAACCTGCATGGCGGCAATAGTGCACTTCATGATGTTTCTACTGCTTATGCAAGTCGCTGGCTCTTCTTCTACGCGAAAATGTGCCAGGAAAACACCGGCGTTTCTTCGAACGTTGGAGGGAGCCATTTCGCAAGGAATAAGAGCACCGACAACACTTGAATCCGACATTGCACTGGATGACGACAGCGGGATGACATCGGCTGATGATCCGGATTTCGGCGCATGTACGATTCTTGCCAACAGCCAATTGAGTGATTTCTGGTTGGACGGTATCACTCTGCTTCATAAAGCAGCTCTCTTCAATGCACCGACGGGGCGCGAAACCGGCATGGCGGCAACAGCGCACTTCACGATGTTTCTACTGCTTATGCAAGTCGCTGGCGCTTTTTCTACGCGACAATGTGCCAGGAAAAGACCGGCGTTTCTTCGAACGTTGGAGGGAACCATTTCGCAAGGACTAAGAGCGCCGACTACACTTGAATCCGACATTGCACTTGATGACAACAGCGGCATGACATCGGCTGACGATCCGGATTTCGGCGCATGTACGATTCTTGCCAACAACCAATTGAATGATTACTGGCTGGACGGTATCAGTCTGCTTCATAAAGCAGCTCTCTTCAATGCACCGACGGGGCGCGAAACCTGCATGGCGGCAATAGTGCACTTCATGATGTTTCTACTGCTTATGCAAGTCGCTGGCTCTTCTTCTACGCGAAAATGTGCCAGGAAAACACCGGCGTTTCTTCGAACGTTGGAGGGAACCATTTCGCAAGGACTAAGAGCGCCGACAACACTTGAATCCGACATGGCACTTGATGACGACAGCGGGATGACATCGGCTGATGATCCGGATTTCGGCGCATGTACGATTCTTGCCAACAGCCAATTGAGTGATTTCTGGTTGGACGGTATCACTCTGCTTCATAAAGCAGCTCTCTTCAATGCACCGACGGGGCGCGAAACCGGCATGGCGGCAACAGCGCACTTCACGATGTTTCTACTGCTTATGCAAGTCGCTGGCGCTTTTTCTACGCGACAATGTGCCAGGAAAAGACCGGCGTTTCTTCGAACGTTGGAGGGAACCATTTCGCAAGGACTAAGAGCGCCGACTACACTTGAATCGGACATTGCACTTGATGACGACAGCGGCATGACATCGGCTGACGATCCGGATTTCGGCGCATGTACGATTCTTGCCAACAACCCATTGAATGATTACTGGCTGGACGGTATCAGTCTGCTTCATAAAGCAGCTCTCTTCAATGCACCGACGGGGCGCGAAACCGGCATGGCGGCAACAGTGCACTTCACGATGTTTCCACTGCTTATGCAAGTCGCTGGCGCTTTTTCTACGCGACAATGTGCCAGGAAAAGACCGGCGTTTCTTCGAACGTTGGAGGGAGCCATTTCGCAAGGACTACAAGTGCCGACAACCCTTGAATCCGACATGGCACTTGATGACGACAGCGGGATGACATCGGCTGATGATCCGAATTTCGGCGCATGTGCGATTCTTGCCAACAACGAATTGAGTGATTACTGGCTGGACGGTATCAGTCTGCTTCATAAAGCAGCTCTCTTCAGTGCACCGATGGGGCGCGAAACTGGCATGGTGGCAACAGTGCACTTCACGATGTTTCTACTGCTTATGCAAGTCGCTGGCGCTTTTTCTACGCGACAATGTGCCAGGAAAAGACCGGCGTTTCTTCGAACGTTGGAGGGAACCATTTCGCAAGGACTAAGAGCGCCGACTACACTTGAATCCGACATTGCACTTGATGACGACAGCGGCATGACATCGGCTGACGATCCGGATTTCGACGCATGTACGATTCTTGACAACAACCAATTGAATGATTACTGGCTGGACGGTATCAGTCTGCTTCATAAAGCAGCTCTCTTCAATGCACCGACGGGGCGCGAAACCGGCATGGCGGCAACAGTGCACTTCACGATGTTTCCACTGCTTATGCAAGTCGCTGGCGCTTTTTCTACGCGACAATGTGCCAGGAAAAGACCGGCGTTTCTTCGAACGTTGGAGGGAGCCATTTCGCAAGGACTACGAGCGCCGACAACCCTTGAATCCGACATGGCACTTGATGACGACAGCGGGATGACATCGGCTGACGATCCGGATTTCGGCGCATGTACGATTCTTGCCAACAACCAATTGAGGGATTACTGGCTGGACGGTATCAGTCTGCTTCATAAAGCAGCTCTCTTCAGTGCACCGACGGGGCGCGAAACCGGCATGGCGGCAACAGTGCACTTCACGATGTTTCTACTGCTTATGCAAGTCGCTGGCGCTTCTTCTACGCGATAATGTGCCAGGAAAAGACCGGCGTTTCTTCGAACGTTGGAGGGAGCCATTTCCCAAGGACTACGAGCGCCGACAACACTTGAATCCGACATTGCACTGGATGACGACAGCGGCATGACATCGGCTGACGATCCGGATTTCGGCGCATGTACGATTCTTGCCAACAACCAATTGAGGGATTACTGGCTGGACGGTATCAGTCTGCTTCATAAAGCAGCTCTCTTCAGTGCACCGACGGGGCGCGAAACCGGCATGGCGGCAACAGTGCACTTCACGATGTTTCTACTGCTTATGCAAGTCGCTGGCGCTTCTTCTACGCGATAATGTGCCAGGAAAAGACCGGCGTTTCTTCGAACGTTGGAGGGAGCCATTTCCCAAGGACTACGAGCGCCGACAACACTTGAATCCGACATTGCACTGGATGACGACAGCGGCATGACATCGGCTGACGATCCGGATTTCGGCGCATGTACGATTCTTGCCAACAACCAATTGAGGGATTACTGGCTGGACGGTATCAGTCTGCTTCATAAAGCAGCTCTCTTCAGTGCACCGATGGGGAGCGAAACCGGCATGGCGGCAACAGTGCACTTCACGATGTTTCTACTGCTTATGCAAGTCGCTGGCGCTTCTTCTACGCGACAATGTGCCAGGAAAAGACCGGCGTTTCTTCGAACGTTGGAGGGAGCCATTTCCCAAGGACTACGAGCGCCGACAACCCTTGAATCCGACATGGCACTTGATGACGACAGCGGGATGACATCGGCTGATGATCCGGATTTCGGCGCATGTACGATTCTTGCCAGCAGCCAATTGAGTGATTTCTGGTTGGACGGTATCACTCTGCTTCTTGAAGCAGCTCTCCTCAGTGCACCGACGGGGCGCGAAACCTGCATGGCGGCAATAGTGCACTTCATGATGTTTCTACTGCTTATGCAAGTCGCTGGCTCTTCTTCTACGCGAAAATGTGCCAGGAAAACACCGGCGTTTCTTCGAACGTTGGAGGGAGCCATTTCGCAAGGAATAAGAGCACCGACAACACTTGAATCCGACATTGCACTGGATGACGACAGCGGGATGACATCGGCTGATGATCCGGATTTCGGCGCATGTACGATTCTTGCCAACAGCCAATTGAGTGATTTCTGGTTGGACGGTATCACTCTGCTTCATAAAGCAGCTCTCTTCAATGCACCGACGGGGCGCGAAACCGGCATGGCGGCAACAGCGCACTTCACGATGTTTCTACTGCTTATGCAAGTCGCTGGCGCTTTTTCTACGCGACAATGTGCCAGGAAAAGACCGGCGTTTCTTCGAACGTTGGAGGGAACCATTTCGCAAGGACTAAGAGCGCCGACTACACTTGAATCCGACATTGCACTTGATGACGACAGCGGCATGACATCGGCTGACGATCCGGATTTCGGCGCATGTACGATTCGTGCCAACAACCAATTGAATGATTACTGGCTGGACGGTATCAGTCTGCTTCATAAAGCAGCTCTCTTCAATGCACCGACGGGGCGCGAAACCTGCATGGCGGCAATAGTGCACTTCATGATGTTTCTACTGCTTATGCAAGTCGCTGGCTCTTCTTCTACCCGAAAATGTGCCAGGAAAACACCGGCGTTTCTTCGAACGTTGGAGGGAACCATTTCGCAAGGACTAAGAGCGCCGACAACACTTGAATCCGACATGGCACTTGATGACGACAGCGGGATGACATCGGCTGATGATCCGGATTTCGGCGCATGTACGATTCTTGCCAACAGCCAATTGAGTGATTTCTGGTTGGACGGTATCACTCTGCTTCATAAAGCAGCTCTCTTCAATGCACCGACGGGGCGCGAAACCGGCATGGCGGCAACAGCGCACTTCACGATGTTTCTACTGCTTATGCAAGTCGCTGGCGCTTTTTCTACGCGACAATGTGCCAGGAAAAGACCGGCGTTTCTTCGAACGTTGGAGGGAACCATTTCGCAAGGACTAAGAGCGCCGACTACACTTGAATCCGACATTGCACTTGATGACGACAGCGGCATGACATCGGCTGACGATCCGGATTTCGGCGCATGTACGATTCTTGCCAACAACCAATTGAATGATTACTGGGTGGACGGTATCAGTCTGCTTCATAAAGCAGCTCTCTTCAATGCACCGACGGGGCGCGAAACCGGCATGGCGGCAACAGTGCACTTCACGATGTTTCCACTGCTTATGCAAGTCGCTGGCGCTTTTTCTACGCGACAATGTGCCAGGAAAAGACCGGCGTTTCTTCGAACGTTGGAGGGAGCCATTTCGCAAGGACTACAAGTGCCGACAACCCTTGAATCCGACTTGGCACTTGATGACGACAGCGGGATGACATCGGCTGATGATCCGAATTTCGGCGCATGTGCGATTCTTGCCAACAACGAATTGAGTGATTACTGGCTGGACGGTATCAGTCTGCTTCATAAAGCAGCTCTCTTCAGTGCACCGATGGGGCGCGAAACTGGCATGGCGGCAACAGTGCACTTCACGATGTTTCTACTGCTTATGCAAGTCGCTGGCGCTTCTTCTACGCGACAATGTGCCAGGAAAAGACCGGCGTTTCTTCGAACGTTGGAGGGAGCCATTTCGCAAGGACTACGAGCGCCGACAACCCTTGAATCCGACATGGCACTTGATGACGACAGCGGGATGACATGGGCTGACGATCCGGATTTCGGCGCATGTACGATTCTTGCCAACAACCAATTGAGGGATTACTGGCTGGACGGTATCAGTCTGCTTCATAAAGCAGCTCTCTTCAGTGCACCGACGGGGCGCGAAACCGGCATGGCGGCAACAGTGCACTTCACGATGTTTCTACTGCTTATGCAAGTCGCTGGCGCTTCTTCTACGCGACAATGTGCCAGGAAAAGACCGGCGTTTCTTCGAACGTTGGAGGGAGCCATTTCCCAAGGACTACGAGCGCCGACAACACTTGAATCCGACATTGCACTGGATGACGACAGCGGCATGACATCGGCTGACGATCCGGATTTCGGCGCATGTACGATTCTTGCCAACAACCAATTGAGGGATTACTGGCTGGACGGTATCAGTCTGCTTCATAAAGCAGCTCTCTTCAGTGCACCGATGGGGAGCGAAACCGGCATGGCGGCAACAGTGCACTTCACGATGTTTCTACTGCTTATGCAAGTCGCTGGCGCTTCTTCTACGCGACAATGTGCCAGGAAAAGACCGGCGTTTCTTCGAACGTTGGAGGGAGCCATTTCCCAAGAACTACGAGCGCCGACAACCCTTGAATCCGACATGGCACTTGATGACGACAGCGGGATGACATCGGCTGATGATCCGGATTTCGGCGCATGTACGATTCTTGCCAACAGCCAATTGAGTGATTTCTGGTTGGACGGTATCACTCTGCTTCTTGAAGCAGCTCTCCTCAGTGCACCGACGGGGCGCGAAACCTGCATGGCGGCAATAGTGCACTTCATGATGTTTCTACTGCTTATGCAAGTCGCTGGCTCTTCTTCTACGCGAAAATGTGCCAGGAAAACACCGGCGTTTCTTCGAACGTTGGAGGGAGCCATTTCGCAAGGAATAAGAGCACCGACAACACTTGAATCCGACATTGCACTGGATGACGACAGCGGGATGACATCGGCTGATGATCCGGATTTCGGCGCATGTACGATTCTTGCCAACAGCCAATTGAGTGATTTCTGGTTGGACGGTATCACTCTGCTTCATAAAGCAGCTCTCTTCAATGCACCGACGGGGCGCGAAACCGGCATGGCGGCAACAGCGCACTTCACGATGTTTCTACTGCTTATGCAAGTCGCTGGCGCTTTTTCTACGCGACAATGTGCCAGGAAAAGACCGGCGTTTCTTCGAACGTTGGAGGGAACCATTTCGCAAGGACTAAGAGCGCCGACTACACTTGAATCCGACATTGCACTTGATGACGACAGCGGCATGACATCGGCTGACGATCCGGATTTCGGCGCATGTACGATTCTTGCCAACAACCAATTGAATGATTACTGGGTGGACGGTATCAGTCTGCTTCATAAAGCAGCTCTCTTCAATGCACCGACGGGGCGCGAAACCGGCATGGCGGCAACAGTGCACTTCACGATGTTTCCACTGCTTATGCAAGTCGCTGGCGCTTTTTCTACGCGACAATGTGCCAGGAAAAGACCGGCGTTTCTTCGAACGTTAGAGGGAGCCATTTCGCAAGGACTACAAGTGCCGACAACCCTTGAATCCGACATGGCACTTGATGACGACAGCGGGATGACATCGGCTGATGATCCGAATTTCGGCGCATGTGCGATTCTTGCCAACAACGAATTGAGTGATTTCTGGTTGGACGGTATCACTCTGCTTCATAAAGCAGCTCTCTTCAATGCACCGACGGGGCGCGAAACCGGCATGGCGGCAACAGCGCACTTCACGATGTTTCTACTGCTTATGCAAGTCGCTGGCGCTTTTTCTACGCGACAATGTGCCAGGAAAAGACCGGCGTTTCTTCGAACGTTGGAGGGAACCATTTCGCAAGGACTAAGAGCGCCGACTACACTTGAATCCGACATTGCACTTGATGACGACAGCGGCATGACATCGGCTGACGATCCGGATTTCGGCGCATGTACGATTCTTGCCAACAACCAATTGAATGATTACTGGGTGGACGGTATCAGTCTGCTTCATAAAGCAGCTCTCTTCAATGCACCGACGGGGCGCGAAACCGGCATGGCGGCAACAGTGCACTTCACGATGTTTCCACTGCTTATGCAAGTCGCTGGCGCTTTTTCTACGCGACAATGTGCCAGGAAAAGACCGGCGTTTCTTCGAACGTTGGAGGGAGCCATTTCGCAAGGACTACAAGTGCCGACAACCCTTGAATCCGACTTGGCACTTGATGACGACAGCGGGATGACATCGGCTGATGATCCGAATTTCGGCGCATGTGCGATTCTTGCCAACAACGAATTGAGTGATTACTGGCTGGACGGTATCAGTCTGCTTCATAAAGCAGCTCTCTTCAGTGCACCGATGGGGCGCGAAACTGGCATGGCGGCAACAGTGCACTTCACGATGTTTCTACTGCTTATGCAAGTCGCTGGCGCTTCTTCTACGCGACAATGTGCCAGGAAAAGACCGGCGTTTCTTCGAACGTTGGAGGGAGCCATTTCGCAAGGACTACGAGCGCCGACAACCCTTGAATCCGACATGGCACTTGATGACGACAGCGGGATGACATGGGCTGACGATCCGGATTTCGGCGCATGTACGATTCTTGCCAACAACCAATTGAGGGATTACTGGCTGGACGGTATCAGTCTGCTTCATAAAGCAGCTCTCTTCAGTGCACCGACGGGGCGCGAAACCGGCATGGCGGCAACAGTGCACTTCACGATGTTTCTACTGCTTATGCAAGTCGCTGGCGCTTCTTCTACGCGACAATGTGCCAGGAAAAGACCGGCGTTTCTTCGAACGTTGGAGGGAGCCATTTCCCAAGAACTACGAGCGCCGACAACCCTTGAATCCGACATGGCACTTGATGACGACAGCGGGATGACATCGGCTGATGATCCGGATTTCGGCGCATGTACGATTCTTGCCAACAGCCAATTGAGTGATTTCTGGTTGGACGGTATCACTCTGCTTCTTGAAGCAGCTCTCCTCAGTGCACCGACGGGGCGCGAAACCTGCATGGCGGCAATAGTGCACTTCATGATGTTTCTACTGCTTATGCAAGTCGCTGGCTCTTCTTCTACGCGAAAATGTGCCAGGAAAACACCGGCGTTTCTTCGAACGTTGGAGGGAGCCATTTCGCAAGGAATAAGAGCACCGACAACACTTGAATCCGACATTGCACTGGATGACGACAGCGGGATGACATCGGCTGATGATCCGGATTTCGGCGCATGTACGATTCTTGCCAACAGCCAATTGAGTGATTTCTGGTTGGACGGTATCACTCTGCTTCATAAAGCAGCTCTCTTCAATGCACCGACGGGGCGCGAAACCGGCATGGCGGCAACAGCGCACTTCACGATGTTTCTACTGCTTATGCAAGTCGCTGGCGCTTTTTCTACGCGACAATGTGCCAGGAAAAGACCGGCGTTTCTTCGAACGTTGGAGGGAACCATTTCGCAAGGACTAAGAGCGCCGACTACACTTGAATCCGACATTGCACTTGATGACGACAGCGGCATGACATCGGCTGACGATCCGGATTTCGGCGCATGTACGATTCTTGCCAACAACCAATTGAATGATTACTGGGTGGACGGTATCAGTCTGCTTCATAAAGCAGCTCTCTTCAATGCACCGACGGGGCGCGAAACCGGCATGGCGGCAACAGTGCACTTCACGATGTTTCCACTGCTTATGCAAGTCGCTGGCGCTTTTTCTACGCGACAATGTGCCAGGAAAAGACCGGCGTTTCTTCGAACGTTAGAGGGAGCCATTTCGCAAGGACTACAAGTGCCGACAACCCTTGAATCCGACATGGCACTTGATGACGACAGCGGGATGACATCGGCTGATGATCCGAATTTCGGCGCATGTGCGATTCTTGCCAACAACGAATTGAGTGATTTCTGGTTGGACGGTATCACTCTGCTTCATAAAGCAGCTCTCTTCAATGCACCGACGGGGCGCGAAACCGGCATGGCGGCAACAGCGCACTTCACGATGTTTCTACTGCTTATGCAAGTCGCTGGCGCTTTTTCTACGCGACAATGTGCCAGGAAAAGACCGGCGTTTCTTCGAACGCTGGAGGGAACCATTTCGCAAGGACTAAGAGCGCCGACTACACTTGAATCCGACATTGCACTTGATGACGACAGCGGCATGACATCGGCTGACGATCCGGATTTTGGCGCATGTACGATTCTTGCCAACAACGAATTGAATGATTACTGGCTGGACGGTATCAGTCTGCTTCATAAAGCAGCTCTCTTCAATGCACCGACGGGGCGCGAAACCGGCATGGCGGCAACAGTGCACTTCACGATGTTTCCACTGCTTATGCAAGTCGCTGGCGCTTTTTCTACGCGACAATGTGCCAGGAAAAGACCGGCGTTTCTTCGAACGTTGGAGGGAGCCATTTCGCAAGGACTACAAGTGCCGACAACCCTTGAATCCGACATGGCACTTGATGACGACAGCGGGATGACATCGGCTGATGATCCGAATTTCGGCGCATGTGCGATTCTTGCCAACAACGAATTGAGTGATTACTGGCTGGACGGTATCAGTCTGCTTCATAAAGCAGCTCTCTTCAGTGCACCGATGGGGCGCGAAACTGGCATGGCGGCAACAGTGCACTTCACGATGTTTCTACTGCTTATGCAAGTCGCTGGCGCTTCTTCTACGCGACAATGTGCCAGGAAAAGACCGGCGTTTCTTCGAACGTTGGAGGGAGCCATTTCGCAAGGACTACGAGCGCCGACAACCCTTGAATCCGACATGGCACTTGATGACGACAGCGGGATGACATCGGCTGATGATCCGGATTTCGGCTCATGTACGATTCTTGCCAACAACCAATTGAGGGATTACTGGCTGGACGGTATCCGTCTGCTTCATAAAGCAGCTCTCTTCAGTGCACCGATGGGGCGCGAAACCGGCATGGCGGCAACAGTGCACTTCACGATGTTTCTACTGCTTATGCAAGTCGCTGGCGCTTCTTCTACGCGACAATGTGCCAGGAAAAGACCGGCGTTTCTTCGAACGTTGGAGGGAGCCATTTCCCAAGGACTACGAGCGCCGACAACCCTTGAATCCGACATGGCACTTGATGACGACAGCGGGATGACATCGGCTGATCCGGATTTCGGCGCATGTACGATTCTTGCCAACAACCAATTGAGTGATTACTGGCTGGACGGTATCAGTCTGCTTCATAAAGCAGCTCTCTTCAGTGCACCGATGGGGCGCGAAACCGGCATGGCGGCAACAGTGCACTTCACGATGTTTCTACTGCTTATGGAAGTCGCTGGCGCTTCTTCTACGCGACAATGTGCCAGGAAAAGACCGGCGTTTCTTCGAACGTTGGAGGGAGCCATTTCGCAAGGACTACGAGCGCCGACAACCCTTGAATCCGACATGGCACTTGATGACGACAACGGGATGACATCGCCTGACGATCCGGATTTCGGCGCATGTACGATTCTTGCCAACAACCAATTGAGGGATTACTGGCTGGACGGTATCAGTCTGCTTCATAAAGCAGCTCTCTTCAGTGCACCGATGGGGCGCGAAACCGGCATGGCGGCAACAGTGCACTTCACGATGTTTCTACTGCTTATGCAAGTCGTTGGCGCTTCTTCTACGCGACAATGTGCCAGGAAAACACCGGCGTTTCTTCGAACGTTGGAGGGAGCCATTTCGCAAGGAATAAGAGCACCGACAACACTTGAGTCCGACATTGCACTGGATGAAGACAGCGGCATGACATCGGCTGACGATCCGGATTTCGGCGCATGTACGATTCTTGCCAACAACCAATTGAATGATTACTGGCTGGACGGTATCAGTCTGCTTCATAAAGCAGCTCTCTTCAGTGCACCGATGGGGCGCGAAACCGGCATGGCGGCAACAGTGCACTTCACGATGTTTCTACTGCTTATGCAAGTCACTGGCGCTTCTTCTACGCGACAATGTGCCAGGAAAAGACCGGCGTTTCTTCGAACGTTGGAGGGAGCCATTTCGCAAGGACTACGAGCGCCGACAACCCTTGAATCCGACATGGCACTTGATGACGACAGCGCGATGACATCGGCTGACGATCCGGATTTCGGCGCATGTACGATTCTTGCCAACAACCAATTGAGGGATTACTGGCTGGACGGTATCAGCCTGCTTCATAAAGCAGCTCTCTTCAGTGCACCGACGGGGCGCGAAACCGGCATGGTGGCAACAGTGCACTTCACGATATTTCTACTGCTTATGCAAGTCGCTGGCGCTTCTTCTACGCGACAATGTGCCAGGAAAAGACCGGCGTTTCTTCGAACGTTGGAGGGAGCCATTTCGCAAGGACTACGAGCGCCGACAACCCTTGAATCCGACATGGCACTTGATGACGACAGCGGGATGACATCGGCTGACGATCCGGATTTCGGCGCATGTACGATTCTTGCCAACAACCAATTGAGGGATTACTGGCTGGACGGTATCAGTCTGCTTCATAAAGCAGCTCTCTTCAGTGCACCGACGGGGCGAGAAACCGGCATGGCGGCAACAGTGCACTTCACGATGTTTCTACTGCTTATGCAAGTCGCTGGCGCTTCTTCTACGCGACAATGTGCCAGGAAAAGACCGGCGTTTCTTCGAACGTTGGAGGGAGCCATTTTCCAAGGACTACGAGCGCCGACAACACTTGAATCCGACATTGCACTGGATGACGACAGCGGCATGACATCGGCTGACGATCCGGATTTCGGCGCATGTACGATTCTTGCCAACAACCAATTGAGGGATTACTGGCTGGACGGTATCAGTCTGCTTCATAAAGCAGCTCTCTTCAGTGCACCGATGGGGAGCGAAACCGGCATGGCGGCAACAGTGCACTTCACGATGTTTCTACTGCTTATGCAAGTCGCTGGCGCTTCTTCTACGCGACAATGTGCCAGGAAAAGACCGGCGTTTCTTCGAACGTTGGAGGGAGCCATTTCGCAAGGACTACGAGCGCCGACAACCCTTGAATCCGACATGGCACTTGATGACGACAGCGGGATGACATCGGCTGATGATCCGGATTTCGGCTCATGTACGATTCTTGCCAACAACCAATTGAGGGATTACTGGCTGGACGGTATCAGTCTGCTTCATAAAGCAGCTCTCTTCAGTGCACCGATGGGGCGCGAAACCGGCATGGCGGCAACAGTGCACTTCACGATGTTTCTACTGCTTATGCAAGTCGCTGGCGCTTCTTCTACGCGACAATGTGCCAGGAAAAGACCGGCGTTTCTTCGAACGTTGGAGGGAGCCATTTCCCAAGGACTACGAGCGCCGACAACCCTTGAATCCGACATGGCACTTGATGACGACAGCGGGATGACATCGGCTGATCCGGATTTCGGCGCATGTACGATTCTTGCCAACAACCAATTGAGTGATTACTGGCTGGACGGTATCAGTCTGCTTCATAAAGCAGCTCTCTTCAGTGCACCGATGGGGCGCGAAACCGGCATGGCGGCAACAGTGCACTTCACGATGTTTCTACTGCTTATGCAAGTCGCTGGCGCTTCTTCTACGCGACAATGTGCCAGGAAAAGACCGGCGTTTCTTCGAACGTTGGAGGGAACCATTTCGCAAGGACTAAGAGCGCCGAGTACACTTGAATCCGACATTGCACTTGATGACGACAGCGGCATGACATCGGCTGACGATCCGGATTTCGGCGCATGTACGATTCTTGCCAACAACCAATTGAATGATTACTGGGTGGACGGTATCAGTCTGCTTCATAAAGCAGCTCTCTTCAATGCACCGACGGGGCGCGAAACCGGCATGGCGGCAACAGTGCACTTCACGATGTTTCCACTGCTTATGCAAGTCGCTGGCGCTTTTTCTACGCGACAATGTGCCAGGAAAAGACCGGCGTTTCTTCGAACGTTGGAGGGAGCCATTTCGCAAGGACTACAAGTGCCGACAACCCTTGAATCCGACTTGGCACTTGATGACGACAGCGGGATGACATCGGCTGATGATCCGAATTTCGGCGCATGTGCGATTCTTGCCAACAACGAATTGAGTGATTACTGGCTGGACGGTATCAGTCTGCTTCATAAAGCAGCTCTCTTCAGTGCACCGATGGGGCGCGAAACTGGCATGGCGGCAACAGTGCACTTCACGATGTTTCTACTGCTTATGCAAGTCGCTGGCGCTTCTTCTACGCGACAATGTGCCAGGAAAAGACCGGCGTTTCTTCGAACGTTGGAGGGAGCCATTTCGCAAGGACTACGAGCGCCGACAACCCTTGAATCCGACATGGCACTTGATGACGACAGCGGGATGACATGGGCTGACGATCCGGATTTCGGCGCATGTACGATTCTTGCCAACAACCAATTGAGGGATTACTGGCTGGACGGTATCAGTCTGCTTCATAAAGCAGCTCTCTTCAGTGCACCGACGGGGCGCGAAACCGGCATGGCGGCAACAGTGCACTTCACGATGTTTCTACTGCTTATGCAAGTCGCTGGCGCTTCTTCTACGCGACAATGTGCCAGGAAAAGACCGGCGTTTCTTCGAACGTTGGAGGGAGCCATTTCCCAAGGACTACGAGCGCCGACAACACTTGAATCCGACATTGCACTGGATGACGACAGCGGCATGACATCGGCTGACGATCCGGATTTCGGCGCATGTACGATTCTTGCCAACAACCAATTGAGGGATTACTGGCTGGACGGTATCAGTCTGCTTCATAAAGCAGCTCTCTTCAGTGCACCGATGGGGAGCGAAACCGGCATGGCGGCAACAGTGCACTTCACGATGTTTCTACTGCTTATGCAAGTCGCTGGCGCTTCTTCTACGCGACAATGTGCCAGGAAAAGACCGGCGTTTCTTCGAACGTTGGAGGGAGCCATTTCCCAAGAACTACGAGCGCCGACAACCCTTGAATCCGACATGGCACTTGATGACGACAGCGGGATGACATCGGCTGATGATCCGGATTTCGGCGCATGTACGATTCTTGCCAACAGCCAATTGAGTGATTTCTGGTTGGACGGTATCACTCTGCTTCTTGAAGCAGCTCTCCTCAGTGCACCGACGGGGCGCGAAACCTGCATGGCGGCAATAGTGCACTTCATGATGTTTCTACTGCTTATGCAAGTCGCTGGCTCTTCTTCTACGCGAAAATGTGCCAGGAAAACACCGGCGTTTCTTCGAACGTTGGAGGGAGCCATTTCGCAAGGAATAAGAGCACCGACAACACTTGAATCCGACATTGCACTGGATGACGACAGCGGGATGACATCGGCTGATGATCCGGATTTCGGCGCATGTACGATTCTTGCCAACAGCCAATTGAGTGATTTCTGGTTGGACGGTATCACTCTGCTTCATAAAGCAGCTCTCTTCAATGCACCGACGGGGCGCGAAACCGGCATGGCGGCAACAGCGCACTTCACGATGTTTCTACTGCTTATGCAAGTCGCTGGCGCTTTTTCTACGCGACAATGTGCCAGGAAAAGACCGGCGTTTCTTCGAACGTTGGAGGGAACCATTTCGCAAGGACTAAGAGCGCCGACTACACTTGAATCCGACATTGCACTTGATGACGACAGCGGCATGACATCGGCTGACGATCCGGATTTCGGCGCATGTACGATTCTTGCCAACAACCAATTGAATGATTACTGGGTGGACGGTATCAGTCTGCTTCATAAAGCAGCTCTCTTCAATGCACCGACGGGGCGCGAAACCGGCATGGCGGCAACAGTGCACTTCACGATGTTTCCACTGCTTATGCAAGTCGCTGGCGCTTTTTCTACGCGACAATGTGCCAGGAAAAGACCGGCGTTTCTTCGAACGTTAGAGGGAGCCATTTCGCAAGGACTACAAGTGCCGACAACCCTTGAATCCGACATGGCACTTGATGACGACAGCGGGATGACATCGGCTGATGATCCGAATTTCGGCGCATGTGCGATTCTTGCCAACAACGAATTGAGTGATTTCTGGTTGGACGGTATCACTCTGCTTCATAAAGCAGCTCTCTTCAATGCACCGACGGGGCGCGAAACCGGCATGGCGGCAACAGCGCACTTCACGATGTTTCTACTGCTTATGCAAGTCGCTGGCGCTTTTTCTACGCGACAATGTGCCAGGAAAAGACCGGCGTTTCTTCGAACGCTGGAGGGAACCATTTCGCAAGGACTAAGAGCGCCGACTACACTTGAATCCGACATTGCACTTGATGACGACAGCGGCATGACATCGGCTGACGATCCGGATTTTGGCGCATGTACGATTCTTGCCAACAACGAATTGAATGATTACTGGCTGGACGGTATCAGTCTGCTTCATAAAGCAGCTCTCTTCAATGCACCGACGGGGCGCGAAACCGGCATGGCGGCAACAGTGCACTTCACGATGTTTCCACTGCTTATGCAAGTCGCTGGCGCTTTTTCTACGCGACAATGTGCCAGGAAAAGACCGGCGTTTCTTCGAACGTTGGAGGGAGCCATTTCGCAAGGACTACAAGTGCCGACAACCCTTGAATCCGACATGGCACTTGATGACGACAGCGGGATGACATCGGCTGATGATCCAAATTTCGGCGCATGTGCGATTCTTGCCAACAACGAATTGAGTGATTACTGGCTGGACGGTATCAGTCTGCTTCATAAAGCAGCTCTCTTCAGTGCACCGATGGGGCGCGAAACTGGCATGGCGGCAACAGTGCACTTCACGATGTTTCTACTGCTTATGCAAGTCGCTGGCGCTTCTTCTACGCGACAATGTGCCAGGAAAAGACCGGCGTTTCTTCGAACGTTGGAGGGAGCCATTTCGCAAGGACTACGAGCGCCGACAACCCTTGAATCCGACATGGCACTTGATGACGACAGCGGGATGACATCGGCTGATGATCCGGATTTCGGCTCATGTACGATTCTTGCCAACAACCAATTGAGGGATTACTGGCTGGACGGTATCCGTCTGCTTCATAAAGCAGCTCTCTTCAGTGCACCGATGGGGCGCGAAACCGGCATGGCGGCAACAGTGCACTTCACGATGTTTCTACTGCTTATGCAAGTCGCTGGCGCTTCTTCTACGCGACAATGTGCCAGGAAAAGACCGGCGTTTCTTCGAACGTTGGAGGGAGCCATTTCCCAAGGACTACGAGCGCCGACAACCCTTGAATCCGACATGGCACTTGATGACGACAGCGGGATGACATCGGCTGATCCGGATTTCGGCGCATGTACGATTCTTGCCAACAACCAATTGAGTGATTACTGGCTGGACGGTATCAGTCTGCTTCATAAAGCAGCTCTCTTCAGTGCACCGATGGGGCGCGCAACCGGCATGGCGGCAACAGTGCACTTCACGATGTTTCTACTGCTTATGGAAGTCGCTGGCGCTTCTTCTACGCGACAATGTGCCAGGAAAAGACCGGCGTTTCTTCGAACGTTGGAGGGAGCCATTTCGCAAGGACTACGAGCGCCGACAACCCTTGAATCCGACATGGCACTTGATGACGACAACGGGATGACATCGCCTGACGATCCGGATTTCGGCGCATGTACGATTCTTGCCAACAACCAATTGAGGGATTACTGGCTGGACGGTATCAGTCCGCTTCATAAAGCAGCTCTCTTCAGTGCACCGACGGGGTGCGAAACCGGCATGGCGGCAACAGTGCACTTCACGATGTTTCTACTGCTTATGCAAGTCGTTGGCGCTTCTTCTACGCGACAATGTGCCAGGAAAACACCGGCGTTTCTTCGAACGTTGGAGGGAGCCATTTCGCAAGGAATAAGAGCACCGACAACACTTGAGTCCGACATTGCACTGGATGACGACAGCGGCATGACATCGGCTGACGATCCGGATTTCGGCGCATGTACGATTCTTGCCAACAACCAATTGAATGATTACTGGCTGGACGGTATCAGTCTGCTTCATAAAGCAGCTCTCTTCAGTGCACCGATGGGGCGCGAAACCGGCATGGCGGCAACAGTGCACTTCACGATGTTTCTACTGCTTATGCAAGTCACTGGCGCTTCTTCTACGCGACAATGTGCCAGGAAAAGACCGGCGTTTCTTCGAACGTTGGAGGGAGCCATTTCGCAAGGACTACGAGCGCCGACAACCCTTGAATCCGACATGGCACTTGATGACGACAGCGCGATGACATCGGCTGACGATCCGGATTTCGGCGCATGTACGATTCTTGCCAACAACCAATTGAGGGATTACTGGCTGGACGGTATCAGCCTGCTTCATAAAGCAGCTCTCTTCAGTGCACCGACGGGGCGCGAAACCGGCATGGCGGCAACAGTGCACTTCACGATATTTCTACTGCTTCTGCAAGTCGCTGGCGCTTCTTCTACGCGACAATGTGCCAGGAAAAGACCGGCGTTTCTTCGAACGTTGGAGGGAGCCATTTCGCAAGGACTACGAGCGCCGACAACCCTTGAATCCGACATGGCACTTGATGACGACAGCGGGATGACATCGGCTGACGATCCGGATTTCGGCGCATGTACGATTCTTGCCAACAACCAATTGAGGGATTACTGGCTGGACGGTATCAGTCTGCTTCATAAAGCAGCTCTCTTCAGTGCACCGACGGGGCGCGAAACCGGCATGGCGGCAACAGTGCACTTCACGATGTTTCTACTGCTTATGCAAGTCGCTGGCGCTTCTTCTACGCGACAATGTGCCAGGAAAAGACCGGCGTTTCTTCGAACGTTGGAGGGAGCCATTTCCCAAGGACTACGAGCGCCGACAACACTTGAATCCGACATTGCACTGGATGACGACAGCGGCATGACATCGGCTGACGATCCGGATTTCGGCGCATGTACGATTCTTGCCAACAACCAATTGAGGGATTACTGGCTGGACGATATCAGTCTGCTTCATAAAGCAGCTCTCTTCAGTGCACCGATGGGGAGCGAAACCGGCATGGCGGCAACAGTGCACTTCACGATGTTTCTACTGCTTATGCAAGTCGCTGGCGCTTCTTCTACGCGACAATGTGCCAGGAAAAGACCGGCGTTTCTTCGAACGTTGGAGGGAGCCATTTCGCAAGGACTACGAGCGCCGACAACCCTTGAATCCGACATGGCACTTGATGACGACAGCGGGATGACATCGGCTGATGATCCGGATTTCGGCTCATGTACGATTCTTGCCAACAACCAATTGAGGGATTACTGGCTGGACGGTATCAGTCTGCTTCATAAAGCAGCTCTCTTCAGTGCACCGATGGGGCGCGAAACCGGCATGGCGGCAACAGTGCACTTCACGATGTTTCTACTGCTTATGCAAGTCGCTGGCGCTTCTTCTACGCGACAATGTGCCAGGAAAAGACCGGCGTTTCTTCGAACGTTGGAGGGAGCCATTTCCCAAGGACTACGAGCGCCGACAACCCTTGAATCCGACATGGCACTTGATGACGACAGCGGGATGACATCGGCTGATCCGGATTTCGGCGCATGTACGATTCTTGCCAACAACCAATTGAGTGATTACTGGCTGGACGGTATCAGTCTGCTTCATAAAGCAGCTCTCTTCAGTGCACCGATGGGGCGCGAAACCGGCATGGCGGCAACAGTGCACTTCACGATGTTTCTACTGCTTATGCAAGTCGCTGGCGCTTCTTCTACGCGACAATGTGCCAGGAAAAGACCGGCGTTTCTTCGAACGTTGGAGGGAGCCATTTCGCAAGGACTACGAGCGCCGATAACCCTTGAATCCGACATGGCACTTGATGACGACAGCGCGATGACATCGGCTGACGATCCGGATTTCGGCGCATGTACGATTCTTGCCAACAACCAATTGAGGGATTACTGGCTGGACGGTATCAGCCTGCTTCATAAAGCAGCTCTCTTCAGTGCACCGACGGGGCGCGAAACCGGCATGGCGGCAACAGTGCACTTCACGATATTTCTACTGCTTATGCAAGTCGCTGGCGCTTCTTCTACGCGACAATGTGCCAGGAAAAGACCGGCGTTTCTTCGAACGTTGGAGGGAGCCATTTCGCAAGGACTACGAGCGCCGACAACCCTTGAATCCGACATGGCACTTGATGACGACAGCGGGATGACATCGGCTGACGATCCGGATTTCGGCGCATGTACGATTCTTGCCAACAACCAATTGAGGGATTACTGGCTGGACGGTATCAGTCTGCTTCATAAAGCAGCTCTCTTCAGTGCACCGACGGGGCGCGAAACCGGCATGGCGGCAACAGTGCACTTCACGATGTTTCTACTGCTTATGCAAGTCGCTGGCGCTTCTTCTACGCGACAATGTGCCAGGAAAAGACCGGCGTTTCTTCGAACGTTGGAGGGAGCCATTTCCCAAGGACTACGAGCGCCGACAACACTTGAATCCGACATTGCACTGGATGACGACAGCGGCATGACATCGGCTGACGATCCGGATTTCGGCGCATGTACGATTCTTGCCAACAACCAATTGAGGGATTACTGGCTGGACGGTATCAGTCTGCTTCATAAAGCAGCTCTCTTCAGTGCACCGATGGGGAGCGAAACCGGCATGGCGGCAACAGTGCACTTCACTATGTTTCTACTGCTTATGCAAGTCGCTGGCGCTTCTTCTACGCGACAATGTGCCAGGAAAAGACCGGCGTTTCTTCGAACGTTGGAGGGAGCCATTTCCCAAGGACTACGAGCGCCGACAACCCTTGAATCCGACATGGCACTTGATGACGACAGCGGGATGACATCGGCTGATGATCCGGATTTCGGCGCATGTACGATTCTTGCCAACAGCCAATTGAGTGATTTCTGGTTGGACGGTATCACTCTGCTTCTTGAAGCAGCTCTCCTCAGTGCACCGACGGGGCGCGAAACCTGCATGGCGGCAATAGTGCACTTCATGATGTTTCTACTGCTTATGCAAGTCGCTGGCTCTTCTTCTACGCGAAAATGTGCCAGGAAAACACCGGCGTTTCTTCGAACGTTGGAGGGAACCATTTCGCAAGGACTAAGAGCGCCGACTACACTTGAATCCGAAATTGCACTTGATGACGACAGCGGCATGACATCGGCTGACGATCCGGATTTCGGCGCATGTACGATTCTTGCCAACAACCAATTGAATGATTACTGGCTGGACGGTATCAGTCTGCTTCATAAAGCAGCTCTCTTCAATGCACCGACGGGGCGCGAAACCGGCATGGCGGCAACAGTGCACTTCACGATGTTTCCACTGCTTATGCAAGTCGCTGGCGCTTTTTCTACGCGACAATGTGCCAGGAAAAGACCGGCGTTTCTTCGAATGTTGGAGGGAGCCATTTCGCAAGGACTACGAGTGCCGACAACCCTTGAATCAGACATGGCACTTGATGACGACAGCGGGATGACATCGGCTGATGATCCGAATTTCGGCGCATGTGCGATTCTTGCCAACAACGAATTGAGTGTACTGGCTGGACGGTATCAGTCTGCTTCATAAAGCAGCTCTCTTCAGTGCACCGATGGGGCGCGAAACTGGCATGGCGGCAACAGTGCACTTCACGATGTTTCTACTGCTTATGCAAGTCGCTGGCGCTTCTTCTACGCGACAATGTGCCAGAAAAAGACCGGCGTTTCTTCGAACGTTGGAAGGAGCCATTTCGCAAGGACTACGAGCGCCGACAACCCTTGAATCCGACATGGCACTTGATGACGACAGCGGGATGACATCGGCTGATGATCCGGATTTCGGCTCATGTACGATTCTTGCCAACAACCAATTGAGGGATTACTGGCTGGACGGTATCAGTCTGCTTCATAAAGCAGCTCTCTTCAGTGCACCGATGGGGCGTGAAACCGGCATGGCGGCAACAGTGCACTTCACGATGTTTCTACTGCTTATGCAAGTCGCTGGCGCTTCTTCTACGCGACAATGTGCCAGGAAAAGACCGGCGTTTCTTCGAACGTTGGAGGGAGCCATTTCCCATGGACTACGAGCGCCGACAACCCTTGAATCCGACATGGCACTTGATGACGACAGCGGGATGACATCGGCTGATGATCCGGATTTCGGCGCATGTACGACTCTTGCCAACAACCAATTGAGTGATTACTGGCTGGACGGTATCAGTCTGCTTCATAAAGCAGCTCTCTTCAGTGCACCGATGGGGCGCGAAACCGGCATGGCGGCAACAGTGCACTTCACGATGTTTCTACTGCTTATGGAAGTCGCTGGCGCTTCTTCTACGCGACAATGTGCCAGGAAAAGACCGGCGTTTCTTCGAACGTTGGAGGGAGCCATTTCGCAAGGACTACGAGCGCCGACAACCCTTGAATCCGACATGGCACTTGATGACGACAACGGGATGACATCGGCTGACGATCCGGATTTCGGCGCATGTACGATCCTTGCCAACAACCAATTGAGGGATTACTGGTTGGACGGTATCAGTCTCCTTCATAAAGCAGCTCTCTTCAGTGCACCGACGGGGTGCGAAACCGGCATGGCAGCAACAGTGCACTTCACGATGTTTCTACTGTTTATGCAAGTCGTTGGCGCTTCATCTTCGCGACAATGTGCCAGGAAAACACCGGCGTTTCTTCGAACGTTGGAGGGAGCCATTTCGCAAGGAATAAGAGCACCGACAACACTTGAATCCGACATTGCACTGGATGACGACAGCGGCATGACATCGGCTGACGATCCGGATTTCGGCGCATGTACGATTCTTGCCAACAACCAATTGAGGGATTACTGGCTGGACGGTATCAGTCTGCTTCATAAAGCAGCTCTCCTCAGTGCACCGATGGGGCGCGAAACCGGCATGGCGGCAACAGTGCACTTCACGATGTTTTTACTGCTTATGGAAGTCGCTGGCGCTTCTTCTACGCGACAATGTGCCAGGAAAAGACCGGCGTTTCTTCGAACGTTGGAGGGAGCCATTTCGCAAGGACTACGAGCGCCGACAACCCTTGAATCCGACATGGCACTTGATGACGACAGCGGGATGACATCGGCTGATGATCCGGATTTCGGCGCATGTACGATTCTTGCCAACAACCAATTGAGTGATTACTGGCTGGACGGTATCAGTCTGCTTCATAAAGCAGCTCTCTTCAGTGCACCGATGGGGCGCGAAACCGGCATGGCGGCAACAGTGCACTTCACGATGTTTCTACTGCTTATGGAAGTCGCTGGCGCTTCTTCTACGCGACAATGTGCCAGGAAAAGACCGGCGTTTCTTCGAACGTTGGAGGGAGCCATTTCGCAAGGACTACGAGCGCCGACAACCCTTGAATCCGACATGGCACTTGATGACGACAACGGGATGACATCGGCTGACGATCCGGATTTCGGCGCATGTACGATTCTTGCCAACAACCAATTGAGGGATTACTGGTTGGACGGTATCAGTCTGCTTCATAAAGCAGCTCTCTTCAGTGCACCGATGGGGCGCGAAACCGGCATGGCGGCAACAGTTCACTTCACGATGTTTCTACTGCTTATGCAAGTCTCCGGCGCTTCTTCTACGCGACAGTGTGCCAGGAAAACACCGGCGTTTCTCGCAACGTTGGAGGGAGCCATTTCGCAAGGACTACGAGCGCCGACAACCCTTGAATCCGACATGGCACTTGATGACGACAGCGGCATGACATCGGCTGACGATCCGGATTTCGGCGCATGTACGATTCTTGCGAACAGCCAATTCAGTGATTACTGGTTGGACGGTATCAGTCTGCTTCATAAAGCAGCTCTCTTCAGTGCACCGATGGGGCGCGAAACCGGCATGGCGGCAACAGTGCACTTCACGATGTTTCTACTGCTTATGCATGTCGTTGGCGCTTCATCTTCGCGACAATGTGCCAGGAAAACACCGGCGTTTCTTCGAACGTTGGAGGGAGCCATTTCGCAAGGAATAAGAGCACCGACAACTCTTGAATCCGACATGGCACTTGATGACGACAGCGGCATGACATCGGCTGACGATCCGGATTTCGGCGCATGTACGATTCTTGCCAACAGCCAATTGAGTGATTACTGGTTGGAGGCTATCAGTCTGCTTCATAAAGCAGCTCTCTTCAGTGCACCGACGGGGCGCCAAACCGGCATGGCGGCAACAGTGCACTTCACGATGTTTCTACTGCTTATGCAAGTCTCCGGCGCTTCTTCTACGCGACAGTGTGCCAGGAAAACACCGGCGTTTCTCGCAACGTTGGAGGGAGCCATTTCGCAAGGACTACGAGCGCCGACAACCCTTGAATCCGACATGGCACTTGATGACGACAGCGGCATGACATCGGCTGACGATCCGGATTTCGGCGCACGTACGATTCTTGCGAACAGCCAATTCAGTGATTACTGGTTGGACGGTATCAGTCTGCTTCATAAAGCAGCTCTCTTCAGTGCACCGATGGGGCGCGAAACCGGCATGGCGGCAACAGTGCACTTCACGATGTTTCTACTGCTTATGCAAGTCTCCGGCGCTTCTTCTACGCGACAGTGTGCCAGGAAAACACCGGCGTTTCTCGCAACGTTGGAGGGAGCCATTTCGCAAGGACTACGAGCGCCGACAACCCTTGAATACGACATGGCACTTGATGACGACAGCGGCATGACATCGGCTGACGATCCGGATTTCGACGCATGTACGATTCTTGCCAACAACGAATTGAGTGATTACTGGCTGGACGGTATCAGTCTGCTTCATAAAGCAGCTCTCTTCAGTGCACCGACGGGGCGCGAAACCGGCATGGCGGCAACAGTGCACTTCACGATGTTTCTACTGCTTATGGAAGTCGCCGGCGCTTCTTCTACGCGACAATGTGCCAGGAAAACACCGGCGTTTCTTCGAACGCTGGGGGGAGCCATTTCGCAAGGTCTACGAGCGCCGACAACCCTTGAATCCGACATGGCACTTGATGACGACAGCGGCATGACATCGGCTGACGATCCGAATTACGACGCATGTACGATTCTTGCCAACAACCGATTGAGTGATTACTTGCTGGACGGTATCAGTCTGCTTCATAAAGCACCTCTCTTCAGTGCACCGACGGGGTGCGAAACCGGCATGGCAGCAACAGTGCACTTCATGATGTTTCTACTGCTTTTGCAGGTTGGTAATAAGGAATCCTCTTATTTTTTTCCGTTGTTTAGCTTGGCGGTCTCACCCCAGAAACTGTTTCACTGAGTTCTGTCGCACTAATGTACGCAACACGGTTCAAGGAAACAGTTTCACCTGTTTCACCGGTTCTGGTTTTATTTGCTGCTTTTAATATTATGTGGCGACGTTGAACTGAATCCCGGACCTTTAACTGAGGGGACCTTGCAGCAGCTCTTGGCAGGCCAGAATTTGATTGAGGAAAAAATAAACAGTATTGAATCTGTACAGGCTGCAAACAGGCTTGCTAAAGACGAATTAGGTGGTCGTATCAAATCTCTTGAAGCAATGTTAACCAAAGCTGATGAAATGAAATCGTCCGTGACGGAGTGCGCCCAACAATACGAGACTCAGGGTCGAGCTTTGAGGTCTTTAATGTCAAAGGTTGACGATCTCGAGAACCGTAGTAGAAGGGGCAATCTAATTTTTCATGGAATACCCGACCAGTAGGCTAATGAGACAAATGTCGACTCTGAGAGACTGGTCTTGGATATATGTTCTTCGAGGTTTGGAATTTGCATTGTTGAAATAGAAAGGGTTCACCCATTAGGGCGCTTTCACGCTGGGAAGAGAGACCTATTATTGCGAAATTTGCCTCGTTTAAAGAAAAACAGCGCGTGCTAAGTAACACAAAGCAGTTAAAGGGTACTGCAATTGCTATTTCTGAAGACTTTTCGGAGGCAATGTGAAGAAAAAGAACGATTTTATGGGACTATGCAAAAGTACATAAACGGGACTGCGTTAAGGCTACCATTAGGTATGATTACCTGCTCTTGAGCGGGCATAAGTTTGTTTGCGATGATGTAACAATGCAGGTAACCTCACAGAAGTGACGACGCCAGTCTAGCGCTGTTAATCTTACTTTTCTTTTACTCAATCGTAGCAGTATAAAAAATAAAAAAGATGAATTGTGTGCACTCATCGACGCAGTAAAGCCTTCAGTCATTCTTGGCACAGAATCCTGGTTATAACCACACATTAGTGATCAGGAGGTATTACTAACAGGATACACCTGCTACAGAAAGGACAGAAATTTTCATGGAAGAGGTGTATTTATACTGACAGATAAAAGCATAAGGTCTTATCAGATTCATGTGGATGTTGGCATATGTGAAGCCATATTGGGAAAACTAGAACTTCGGAATCGTATGATCATTACAGTATGTAGCTTTTATCGTCCTCCAAATGTATCACCAGACTTTCTCACGTGTTTCCAAGGCATAATTGGTGCAGTGCATACGGATACTATGGTAATTGGGGGCGACTTCAATTTACCGGATAATAAAAGGGATACATCTAATAGTATCACAGCTACTGGAATATGCAATACAGAAATGATGGATATGGTGAATCTGTATGCACTGCGCCAGCTGGTCCTCTCGCCAACGCAGGGAAACAATATTTTGGACTTGCTGCTACGAATCAACCCGATCTTGGGGATTCAACACTCTTGATTCCTGGCATAAGTGACCACCAGGCTCTCGTGTCGACGATGTCACTAGCCTATGCTAAAACCACAACCCATGTTAACAGAAGAGTGTACAATTATAAAAAAGCAGATCTAGATTGCAATAATCAACCGTTGGACGCCTATTTTATTGTGTTTGAAACAGAAGCCGACTGTAGAAATGTGGAACAGTTGTGCCGGTTATTGAAGCAAAAGGTTCTGGAACTACAGGAGCGGTTTGTCCCATCTTGGGTACTGACGACGCGAAGAAGCAAAAACAAACCATGGTTTACGAAAAGGTTGCGCCAATTCGCACAAAAAAGACAGATAATTTATCGCGCCTTTTGCAGCACGCCATCAAGAGAAACAGCGGAAAAACTGAAAGAAATAACTCGAGAGGCTAAAGACGCAACACGCACTGCTAAGACAGCTATTCAAAAACTATTCAATCATGATTATAAGGTAAACCAAAAGAATTTCGGAGACACGTGAAAAAAGCGGAAAGGATGTAGTAAATATTTCCCCTCTCGTCTCCAGTGATGTCACAGTTCATGACGACACTGACAAAGCAGAATGCTTACACGCCTACTTCTGTTTCCTTATTCACTCCTGCAACAATGCCTTCTGCTAATGAGCTAACGCTGTTTGAAACAAGTGACATGAATGATATTGTAATCAATATGCGTGGCATCGAATCGTTGCTTCGAGGGCTCGACACTTCTAAAGCCTGTGGTGCCGATGAGTTACCAAACTTCCAGTTCAAGCCACGCGCTGAACCACTTTCTAAGTACTTGAAATTAATTTTTGACAAGTCGCTGCTCGAAGCCTCCCTGCCCGATGACTGGAAAATGGGTATTGTGGTCCCTGTTCATAAGTCTGGTCTTAGAAGCGACGCTTCAAACTATCGTCCAATATCATTGATATCCATCGCATGTAAAATACTAGAGTATATTCTATTCACGAGCATTGTAGCTCATTTCAATACTAATTCTGTGATTACGTCCTCCCAACACGGATTTCATAAAGGGTTTTCTTGTATTACACAGTTGTTAGAATTCACAAATGATATTGCTTCTGCTTTGGATAAACGGCTTTCATTTGAATGCATCTTCCTCGATTTCAGAAAGGCTTTCGACACGGTACCCCATTCATTGCTCATAGAAAAAATGCATAAATATAAAATTCACCCGCAGGTTGTCGCATGGGATAAAGAATATCTTACCCTGCGCCCGCAGGTCGTGGTTGTACACGGGGTTCCGTCACGCCAGCAAGCAGTAACATCCGGTGTACCCCAGGGCTCCGTCCTGGGGCCTTTACTTTTTTTATTGTATATCAGTGATATTGGCGAATGTCTTACATCCCAGCTACGGCTGTTTGCAGATGACTGCTTGTGATATAGGGTGACTAACAACATGGATGATGCCAGTCTGATTCAGGAAGACCTCAATCTAATAAGTGAATGGTGCACTAAGTGGCGCATGCAGATAAACCTAACCAAAACGGACAACATGATATTCATTCGAAAGAAGAACTATATAAATTTCTCTTGCACCTTGAATAACAAGTTATTAGCTAAAGTAACGCTGTTTAAATACCTAGGTGTTTGGTACACCCCAGAATTATCATGGCAGAAACAGGTTAAGTATGTAACCGCTAAGGCAGGGAAAATGTTAGGTTTTCTTCGTAGGAACTCCTGGGTATTCAGCACGTCTACACGAGAGCTGCTATACAAGACGTACGTATGGTCCGTCCTTGAGTACGCCTGTGTAGTGTGGGACCCTCCGACGGCACGTGACATTATTAAACTTGAGAGCGTACAGAATCTAGGTGTGCGGTACGTGTCAGGTTGATATAAAGTTAATTTCAGCGTGCTAAGGAAGATTTAAATGGGATACCCTGGAGGTACGACGCAGAAGGCTGCGACTGAAGCTTTTCTATTCCATATTCTACGCTACAATCGGTATAGAAAGGGACAAATATATTGCCGCCTCATTACCGATCACAACGCGTGGGTAATGCGCTAAAGGTACGAGAAGGTCCGTGCAAGACAGAACTGTATAAAAAAACATTTTTTCCAAGAACTATACAAAAATGGAATAGGTTACCTGCCAGTGTCGTCAACGTCTTGTCAAATGGTGTATTTTTTGCCCGTTTGAAGTGACTCAACTAACCCGTTTGTTTTAACTTTAGATTGAATTGCCCATGTATAACTTACCATGTTTTGCAAATTCTGTAAGTTCTGTTGAAATTTTGTTGTTGTTTTTTCTCACGCCGGATAAAAAAAATTTTTTTTTGAAAGTTTATAACTGTTCTGTAAAACCTTCCCCCCCCCCCACTGTAATGCCTTATGGCGCCTGTGGGTACTGAATAAATAAATAAAAAAATGTAGCTTTCAATAAAGCTTACATGCTATTCACTCAATAAAAACTCTAGCCAGTTGAATGGTATAGCTTTTTAAAACGGCAACATACATGCGTTACTCATAACGCCATTACAGCGCTCACTGAAGTCCAACAAGGAGTGCTTGGACAGTTGCAAACAGAGTTTCAAGAAGCACATAAAAATTTTCTTCAGGGGATAATAAAATGTTTGTAAATGCTTGCGATATGTCCGTCGCACATAGTCGACAGGGTGTTACTAGCAAGTTCTTGGGTGTATAAAGGTGAGCAATAAAAAACAGCGCTAAACAACAGGACGAGTGAAGGGACACAGACAACAGCGCTGACTAACAACCAAAGTGTCTTTATTCTTCAAGTCAGCATATATATACTCCGCCGCCATCTCAAACCACAGAATGAACAGAACTGGGCATGCGCAGGGGGGGGGGGGATCGCAATAATGCGATAGGCAGGCAAGCTTCTTCGGAATGAGAGAAATCGAGGGAAGGCTGACACGTGCTTCACCGCTAACATGAATGTGGAAAGCCTCGGCAATAAGCCGTGCGTGGTCATCGCGGTATTTTGACAGGTTGGTCACATCTTTGGAAGACGGCTTGCAGCCGCGTTCATTGCAATGCAGTGATTACTGACTAACCTTAGCTCATTTTTTCGTTTTTGTACAAGCCCCATTCTGTTGATTCTGTGGCTTGATATAGCGGCGGAGTAAAGATATGTTGACTTAAAGAATAAAGACAATTTGGTTCTCAGTTAGCGCTGTTTGTGTCCCTTCACTCGTCCTGTTGTTTAGCGCTGTTTTTTATTGCTCGTAATCATGAACCAACCAGCCCAAAAGCGTACTCATCTGCAATATAAAGGTAGTTAATGAACAGTCCCTTCACAGTTTTGAGGAAGTAAATGCAAATTATTCAAAGATGATAAAGGGTTAAGCTTGCAATATACATTCGTGGCCAATAGTTGACAGGATATTACTCGGAAGCATAACTTTTCTTTGGGGGCTAGTTGGTGCATGTTACTGAAGTACTAAATTGCCAAACAGACGACACAAGAGAGGAAAGAAGAGCGCTTAATAACAACTGATGCTTTACTGACAGAAACACACAATATATATGCAAATCTGGCAGCGCAAATCAGAAGTTGTCGAAAATCATATGGTAACCAGGCAAAAGGTGATAAAACAATTGTAAAGGATGATGAACCTCGAATGAAAGATGACGTTCGCCACAATGGCACGTGTTGTATAGGGCCAAAGGGCTTTAAAAGATAATGGTTACACAATACACAAAACACCGCTGTAATGGAGTACTCCATTAGAAACTGACAGATTCAGATTTTTTACCAAGTGCAAGCCTGTGCACCAACATGCGAAGTTGTAAACAAGGGCTTCTACAAAAGAATTTTCACTTTTATACACTATTTTGACGGTTCGCTGACGCATTACACGCACTTGCCTTTAGTGTGGAAGGCTTCCTTCAGCTCACGGGCAACGCTGTCTCGATTTCGTTTCAGAACAATGTTATCTCTTAGGCTAGGCTTCACCCTCACGCTTTGCAATGGCTGGCCATACTGGAACCACTTCCTTTTTTCTGTGAGCGTTCAGGTTCTTTTAGCCTTTCATTTAATCATCACCCCGTTTGTCCAATGTAAACCTTCTTGCACGATAGCGGAATTTGATAAACCACCCCTTCCTTGTAACTGACAAATGGATCTGTATGCTGCGTTCCGCAGGGCACGCGTTCGGCTTTTTCCTTGTTAACGCGAGCGCACAGTGTAGCAAGTTTTGAAGAAGCTGATTAAACAATCGGGATATGAATCTATTAGCGACCTTTTTCAGGTTGTGGACTACGTGGTGAGAGCACGGTATGACTGCTCGCCTTAATCTCCTGATTTCGTCCTGCGTGTATTTTTTCTTTCTTTACCTTTTATCTTCTGGGGGATGGACCCTACTACTGAAGTTAAAACTGTCTGTGAGAACCCCGCCTTTTTTAGTCTTTCAATCTGCAGTTGGAAGCTGCTTCGTACACCATGCTTACATTACTTTTTGGCAGCCAATTCCAATGGCGCTGTGACTATAGCTCTTTTTACGGTCTTAGATTGGGCTGGCTCATCAGAGGACTCTTTTTGCGCTCGGGAGTGGTTCTTCCACTACACTCCTACTACCAGGCTGAGCTCGACGTCTAAAAACTAACTTATTGGGTTTTTGGTACTCAAAGGTGTATTCCAAACAATGGCTATATTTTCTAAAAAACCTCTAGCATCTCTAACAGTTTCTTGATGGTCTGATGGATCTTGTCGGTTTAACATAATTAAGAAATCGTTTACGTACATAAACAATTTGAAAACCTTCTTTTTGTCAAGCATGCTGTTGAAAATGCTATCAACGGCCGAAAGAAAAACATTGCTTGAGGTAGGGGCTACACTTGACCCTGTACAGATCCCTTCTGAACATACACCCTGTCTTCAAACTGAACTAGCGTGGAACTATGATTAACTTCAAAAGCCTAATGAAATTTCTAACTGACGTGCCCACAGAATTCTGAAACGGAGCAGTGCCTTTCTTTTCAATACATGGCTCAACAGCTAAATGCAGCTCGTTGTGTGGGATAGAATAGAAAAGATCCTTAACACCTACCGAGAAAGAATTGCCTACGGTACTGCACGACGGCAGAAATCATATAACATCAGTCGAAAGCATCTTCTATGTTAAGTAAACTGAAATGCTTTAAGAGAAACTGACTAACATAATGTTGCCAATATTCTCGTTGCGATGATACACGATGCAGCCCACAGGCAAGAAGAAGGCCACTGCTTCTGTAACAACACTGGGACAAACACAAGTCATGGAGGAAGTAAAAGAAACGTTCTGGCGGAGGGACGGAAGTTCAGCCACGAAACTGGAAACACAGTGCATGAACTATTTCAATAGGCGTGTTCCTGGGAAGGCGTCACCTGAAGACCAGGAAAGGTGCCTACTGGAAGAAGTAGACGCTTTGTCAAGAGCAGTTTCGAAGAAAACCTCGAGAAACTGGTCTGGGATTAAAGAAGTAGTCAATTTCTTCAAGGCCAAAGGCCTGCGGCTTTTACGGGCTGACAAGGAAGGAGGCTTCGTTGTGGTCCCGCAAGGAATTTGCAAGAAAAAGGCTTGTTGAGCTGTGGAAAAAAATTAAACACGTCCAGCCTCAAGCCGGCTAGAGCTAAATCTCAGGCTGTAACGCTCTGCAAGGGACTGGAACCTGGAAAGGTAGCAAATGCCATAAGTGAAAAATAAGTCTGGGCATATTTTTTACCGCTAAGACCCAAAAAGAAGGAGTTCCGTCCCCGTTTATCGTGAGCGAATGTGAATCTCCGGAACGTCAGGTTAGCCAGTTTCTCTTAAAACATTTTAGTTCACTTAACATAGAACATCCTTTTGAAACACAACAACTCCATTTTTGTGATAGCATTTCTGGGAGGAACGCCACAAAAAGCCGTGCTGTCATCGGTTCTTTTCAATGTGGCCACGATCAAACTCCCAGCCCAACTCGACAAAATATTGGGGATGAGTCATGCCTAGCTTGGTGACATCACTAGATGGACGATCGAAGGGCCCATAGGACAACACCAGGCAAATAGTCGAGGAATTTTCAGCGCACAACCAGAATAGGGCTTGGGAATGTAAGAGTCCAATGAGTAGACACGCCGCATAGAGGAACGCAAAAAGAAGCAGTGCTGCCCCGACAGTTTTCAATGTGGTCATGATGAAACTCCTAGCCGAACTCGAGAAAATATCGGAGACCGGCCATGCCTTATATGGTGACATCAATGCATAGATGCTCCGAGGGTACATAGGAGAACAAGAGGCGAATGACTATAGAATCTTCAGCGTAGAACCACAATAGGGCTTGCAAATGTGATGGCGCATTGACTCGGCACGCCGAAAAGAGTAACCCCACAAGGATCAGTGGTGTCGCTGACACTTTTTAACATGGCCATGATGAAACTCAGACCGACTCCAGAAAATACTGGGGATCGGGCATGCCTTGTATGGCGACATTACTATGTGGGCGGTCGGAGAGTCCATGGGAGAAATAACAAGGGGCGAATCAGTATAGAATCTTCAGCGTACAATCACAATGAGGCTTGGAAATGTGACGTCGCAGTAAGTGTACTCACTGAATGGAACGTCACAAGGAGCAGTGCTGTCGACGACACTTTTCAACGCGGACATGTTGAAGCTCCTAGGCAAACTAGGCAAACACCGCGGATCAGCCATGCGTTGTCGCTTTATGAACTTTCTGAGGGTCCATAGAACAACAAGAAGGAAATTAGGAAGGAATCTTTAGCGTAAAACCACAATAGAGCATGAAAATGTGAGGTCGCAGTCACTAGACACACCGAATAGAAAAACTCCACAAAGAGCACTGTAGTCGCCGACACTTTTGAGCATGGCCTTGAAAAAACTCCCAGCCCAACTCGCATAAATACAGGGGATCGGCCACACCTTTTATGGAGACATCACTATATGGACGGTCAGAGGGTCTATAGCAGAACAAGAGGCGAATTAGTGCGGAATGTTGTGCCTAGAACTGTAATAGGGCTTGGAAATGTGAGGTCGTATTGAGTCCACACACCGAGTGGAAGAACATGAAATGTAGCAGGGCTCTCACCGACACTTTCAACGTTGCCATGATGAAACTCCCAGCGGGACTCGAGAAAACACCGCATATCAGCCGTGCCTTACATGCAACATCGCTATATCGATGGTCTGAGGGTCCATAGAACAAGAGTCGAATTAGTATGTAATCTTGAAGTCGAGGTTTTGACGGAAGCCCGTTTGGTCAGGAGGCATCATGAAGAAGGGTAAAAAGAAGGACACCGACCACTGAATGAATACAAGAAAAGGTGTTTCGGCTCCCCTGACCGGAGCCTTGTTCACAATGAACAAGGCTCCCGTCAAGGGAGCCCAAACGTCTTTTCTTGTATTAATTCAGTGGTCGGTGTCCTTCTTTTTACCATTCTTTTAGTATGTAATCTCCAGCGTAAAACCACAATAGGACATGGAAATGTGAGGTCGCGGTTTATCGGCACAGCGAATAGAGGAACGCCACAAGGAGCAGTGCTGTCGCCGACACTTTTCAACGTGGACATGATGAAACTCCCAGTGCGACAAGACAAAATACCGGGGATCAGCCATGCCTTGTATGGTGACATCAATATATGGAGCTCCGAGGGTCCATGGGAGAACATGAAGAGGCGAATCACTTTGCAGTCTTCAGCGTACAACTACAATGGGGCTTTGAAATGTGACGTTGCAGTCAGTGCACTCAGCGAATTGAGGAACGTCAGAAGCAGCAGTGCTGTCGCCGACACTTTTCATTGTAGCCATGATGAAACTCCTAGTCTAACACTAGAAAACGATGGGGATCAGCCATGCCTTACAGGCAACATCGCTATATAGATGGTCTTGGGCTCTATAGAACAACAGAAGTAGAATTATTATGGAATCTTCAGCGTACACCCAAGCAGGGCTTCAAAATATGAGGTCGTAGTGAGTGGGCACGCCGAATGGAGGAACGCCACAAGGAGCAGTGCTGTCGCCGAGACTTTTGAACATATCTTCATGAAACTCCTAGCCCAACTGGAGGAAATTCCAGGTATCGGCCATACCTTTTATGAAGACATTACTGTATGGACGGTCTGAGGGTACATAGGAGAACAAGAGGCTAATTACTATGGAATTTCCTGCGTACAACTGTAATAGGGCGTGGAAATGTGAGGTAGCAGTCAGTAGACACACCGAATAGAGGAATGCCAAAAAGAGCACCGCTTTCACCGATACTTACAACGTGGCAATAATGAAACTCCCAGCGCGACTCCAGAAAATACTGGAGTTGAGCCATGCCTTGTATGGCGACATCACTATATGGACGGTTGGAGGGTCCATGGGAGAACATCAAAAGGTGAATCAGTATGGAATCTGCAGCATGCAACCCCAATGGGGCTTCGAAATGTGACATCGCAGTTTGTGGGTGAACCGAATTGAGGAACGTCACAAGGAGCAGTGCTGTCGCCGACACTTTTCATTGTGGCTATGATGAAACTCCAAGCGCGACTCAAGAAACTACGGGGGATCAGCCATGTCTTGTATGGAGACATCACAATATGGCCGGTCGGAATGTCCATAGGAAAACACAAAGAGCCGAATTAGTATGGAATCTTAAGCGTCCAACCACAATAGGTTTTGGAAATGGGAGGTCGCATTGGGTTGATGCATCCAACAGAGGACCGCCATAAGAATGCGTGCTTTGGCGGGCACTTTTAAACTTGGCCATGATAAAACTACTAGCGCGACTCGAGAAAATGCTCGGGATCAGCCATGCCTAGTATGGCGTCATCACTATATGGGCGGTCGGGTTGTCCATGGGAGAACGAAAAGTAGTACATCAGTATTTATTCTTCAGTGTAGAGCCGCAATACGTCTTGTATATGTGAGGTCGCAGTGACTTTACACACCGAATAGAGGGACGCAACAAGGAAAAATGCTGTCGGCGACACTTTTCAATGTGGCCATGATGAAACTCAGCCCAACTGGAGAAAATACCGGGGATCCGCAATGCCTTGTATGGCGACATCACTATATCAACGGTCGGAGGCTCCATAGGAAGCCAACAAGAGGGGAATAAATATGCAATCGTCATCGCACAACCAAAATATGGCATGCAAATCAGAGGTCGCATTGACTCGATGCATCGAATAGAAAAACGCCTCAAGGCGCAGTGGTTTCGCTGACACATTTGAACATGGCCATTATGAAACTCCTAGCCCAACTGGAGAAAATACTGGGTATCCGCCATGCCTTGTATGGCGACATCACTATATGGACATACGTTAAAGTGGGGCAAAGATAAAGGAAAAATAGAAAAATTATATAAATAAACGAATAATAATAATAATAATAATATAAATGAAAAATTATGAGCCCCTCCCATGCCACCTAGTATAACGGGATTAAAAAGAAGAAATAATAAAGGAATGAAAGAAAAGGAGAAGGAAGAAAAAGAGAGAGAGAGAGGTGAAAGGGTTAGAGCTGCTATCCGACTGGCCACGACCAAGGGAACGGACAAGGAATTCAGGGGCATTTATTGAATATCATTTGATTAATGTTTTTCTTGTAATCCCTTTTTGGATCCTTGATTGTCTTGTATTCTGGTTTCATGCTTGTTTCTTGTCTTGTTAGGCCTTGATTCTTCATTACAGATGGCATCACTTTTCTGGGCTTCTTGGTTGTACCTGTCTACGTGCAAAAGGATTTGAAAACATCGTTAAGTAGGAGGCAAGTGATAGATTTCTTTTAATGTTTTGTCTTTTTACGCGGTATGAAATTCTTTGTGTGGAAGAATAAAACTTTTATATATGTATAAATATTGTGTGTTACTGAGTTGGTATATGGAAGACTCCAGTAGTAGTAGTAATGTATTTTAAAGAGTTTGACTATTTTGTGTTTCACACCCAGTTTTAATTTTTGATATCTTGGTTATTGAGAATTGTACTTTTCAACCGAATGTATCGTATATATATATATATATATATATATATATATATATATATATATATATATATATATATATATATATACGCCCACTGCAGGGCAAAGACCTCTCCCATACTTCTCCAACTACCCCGGTCATGTACTAATTGTGGCCATGTTGTCCCTGCAAACGTCCTAACGTCATCCGCCCACCTAACTTTCTGCCGCCCCCTGCTACGCTTCCCTTGCCTTGGAATCCATTCTGTAACTCTTTATGACCATCGGTTATCTTCCTTCCTCATTACATGTCCAGCCCATGCCCATTTCTTTTTCTTGATTTCAACTAAGATGTCATTTACCCGCGTTTGTTGCCTCACCCAATCTGCTCTTTTATTATCCCTTAACGTTACACCCATCATTCTTCTTTCCATAGCTCGTTACGTCGTCCTCAATTTCAGCAGAACCCTTCTCGTAAGCCTCCAGGTTTTTGCCCCATATGTGAGTACTGGTAACACACAGCTGTTATACACTTTCCTTTTGAGGGATAGCGGCAACCTGCTGTTCATGATCTGGAAATGCCTGCCAAATGCACCCCACCCCATTCTTATTCTTCTGATTATTTCCGTCTCATGATCTGGATCCGCCGTCACTACCTGCCCTAAGTAGATGTATTCCCTTACGACTTCCAGTGCCTCGCTGCCTGTTGTAAATTGCTGTTCTCTTCCGAGCATTACTTTAGTTTTCTGCAGGTTAACTTTCAGACCCACCCTTCTGCTTTGCCTCTCCAGGTCAGTGAGCATGCATTGCAATTGGTCTCCTGAGTTACTGAGCAAGGTAATATCGTAAGCGAATCGCAAGTTGCTAAGGTATTCTCCATCAACTTTTCTCCCAAATTCTTCCCACTCCAGCTCTCTGAATTCCTCCTGTAAACATGCTGTGAATAGCATTTGAGAGATCGCATCTCCCTGTCTGACGCCTTTCTTTATTGGGATTATGTTGCTTTCTTTGTTCGGGACTACAGTGGCTGTGGAGCCGCTATAGATATCTTCCAGTATTTTTACATATGGCTCATCTACACCCTGATTCCGTAATGCCTCCATGACTGCTGAGGTTTCGACTAAATGAAACGCTTTCTCCTAATCAATGAAAGCTATAGATAAGGGTTGGTTACATTCTGCACATTTCTCTATCACTTGATTGATAGTGTGAATATGGTCTATTGTTGAGTAGCCTTTACGGAATCCTGCCTTGTCCTTTGCTTGACAGGAGTCTAAGGTGTTCATAATTCTATTTGCGATTACCTTAGTAAATACTTTGTAGGCAACAGACAGTAATCTGATCGGTCTATAATTTTTCAAATCTTTGGCGTCCCCTTTCTTATGGATTAGGATTATGGTAGCGTTCTTCCAAGATTCCGGTACGCTCGAGGTTACGAGGCATTGCGTATACAGGGTGGCCAGTTTCTGTAGAACACTCTGACCACCATCCTTCAACAAATCTGCTGTTACCTGATCCTGCCCAGCTGCCTTCCCCCTTTGCATAGCTCCTAAGGCTTTCTTTACTTCTTCTGGCGTTACCTGTGGGATTTCGAACTCCTCTAGGCTATTCTCTCTTCCACTGTCGTCGTGGGTGCCACTGGCACTGTATAAATCTCTATAGAACTCCTCAGCCACTTGAACTATCTCATCGATATTAGTAACGATATTGCCGGCTTTGTCTCTTAACGCACACATCTGATTCTTGCCTATTCCTAGTTTCTTCTTCACTGTTTTTAGGCCTTCTCCGTTCCTGAGAGCCTGTTCAATTCTATCCATATTATAGTTCCTGATGTCCGCTGCCTTACGCTTGTTGATTAGCTTAGAAAGTTCTGCCAGTTCTATTCTAGCTGTAGGGTTAGAGGCTTTCATACATTGGCGTTTCTTGATCAGATCTTTCGTCTCCTGCGATAGCTTACTGGTTTCCTGTCTAACGGTGTTACCACCGACTTCTGTTGCGCCCTCCTTAATGATGCCCATGAGATTGTAGTTCATTGCTGCAACACTAAGGTCCTCCTCCCGAGTTAAAGCCGAATACCTGTTCTGTAGCTTGATCCGGAATTCCTCTAGTTTCCCTCTTACCGCTAACTCATTGATTGGCTTCTTGTGTACCAGTTTCTTGCGTTCCCTCCTCAAGTATGGGCTAATTCGAGTTCTTACCATCCTATGGTCACTGCAGCGTACCTTGCCGAGCACGTCTACATCTTGTATGATGCCAGGGTTCGCGCAGAGTATGAAGTCGATTTCATTTCTAGTCTCACCATTCGGGATCCTCCACGTCCACTTTCGGCTAACCCGCTTGCGGAAAAAGGTATTCATTATCCGAATATAATTCTGTACTGCAAACTCTACTAATAACCCTCCTCTGCTAATCCTAGAGCCTATGCCATATTCCCCCACTTGTATCCAGCCTGGTTCTTGCCTACGCTGGCATTGAAGTCGCCCATCAGTATAGTGCATTTTGTTTTGACTTTACTGATCGCCGATTCCACGTCTTCATAAAAGCTTTCGACTTCCTGGTCATCATGACTGCATGTAGGGGCATAGACTTGTACCACCTTCGATTTGTACCTCTTATTAAGTTTCACAACAATACCTGCCACCCTCTCGTTAATGCTATAGAATACCTGTATGTTACCAGCTATTTCCTTATTAATCAGGAATCCGACTCCTAGTTCTCGTTTCTCCGCTAAGCCCCGGTAGCACAGTACGTGCCCGTTTTTTAGCACTGTATATGCTTCTTTTGTCCTCCTAACCTCACTGAGCCCTATTATATCCCATTTACTACCCTCTAATTCCTCCAATAACACTGCTAGACTCGTCTCACTAGATAATGTTCTAACGTTAAACGTTGCCAGGTTCAGATTCCAATGGCGGCCTGTCCGGAGCCAGGTATTCTTCGCACCCTCTGCAGTGTCACAGATCTGACCGCCGCCATGGTCAGCTGCGTCGCGGCTGCTGGGGACTGAGGGCCGGAGTTTGATTGTTGTATTCATATAGGAGGTTGTGGCCAATAATAATAATAATAATAATTGGGGTTTTACGTGCCAAAACCACTTTCTGATTATGAGGCACGCCGTAGTGGAGGACTCCGGAAATTTTGACCACCTGGGGTTCTTTAACGTGCACCTAAATCTAAGCACACGGGTGTTTTCGCATTTCGGCCCCATCGAAATGCGGCCGCCGTGGCTGGGATTCGATCCCGCGACCTCGTGCTCAGTAGCCCAACACCATAGCCACTGAGCAACCACGGCGGGTAAGGTTGTGGCCAAGTACTGCACCAGGGTGGCCAATCCTGCTTTGGTGAGAGAGTGCGTTACCGGTTCTGGTCACCGGGATCAGGCCGCACTCCAGGCCTGTTTGCGCAATTTTCTCAACACACGGTTTTTTTTTATTTTCCGGTAGAGAATTGCGCGGCACCGGCATTTGAACCACGGTCCTCTTGCACGGGAGGCGGATACTCTACCGTCCCCGCAGGAGTTAAATTTAAAAAAATTAAATTATGGTGTTTTACGTGACAAAACCACTTTCTGATTATGAGGCACGCCGTAGTGAAGGACTCCGGAAATTTCGACCACCTGGGGTTCTTTAACGTGCACCTAATTCTGAGTACACGGGTGTTTTCGCATTTCGCCCCCATTGAAATGCGGCCGCCGTGGCTAGGATCCGATCCCCCGACCTCATGCTCCGCAGCCTAACACCATAGCCACTGAGCAACCACGGCGGGTCCCGCAGGAGTTGTACGCCTCATTTAACCTACAGTGGTGCCCTATTTGATCAGTCAAGGTGGACCAATCAGAGCTCGGTTATACTGCACGGATGGCGCTCAGCTAGAGACCCTGGTATTTATGATCTGCACATGTGTGGCGATACCTAATTGAGGACATATATAATTTTTTTAGGAGGGTTCCCGTACAGTGATAAAATAAAGGAAAAGACATTAAAAGGAAAGAAAAAAAAGGGTGGGGAAAGAACATAACAGGTGATTTGAACTCGTGACCCTTGGATGTTGCCCGGAAAGACAGCTCAGTCGGTTGGTTCAACAGGCCCCAGGTTACTTTCAAGCGCCATAGCTCCTGCTCCGAGCGTCATACTTACGTGAAAAGGGACTGATGTTGTCCGCGATTCCGAGTGGTTGGAAGGCATACTTTCTTGGAAAAATGGCCGCCCGAGGAGAAGAGCGAACTCTAGCGGCTATAGAGACTAGGAAAACTGCCTTAAAATATTTAGGCTTGAGGGAAAGCTTCGTTAATAAACTATAACCCGGCAATCAGCACTCGAATACGACGAGAGAAATAACTGAGACGATAATTATTGAGAATAAGCTCAACCTTTGGACTTCATTTCCTTATGATGTATGTTGTGTTAATTCGAGTGAATAATAGTTTCAATTGTTGATTGTGTATAGATCACCAGGGTGACATCATTTTCTTTAAATATATCACTTCGTGAAACTGCCAGCATATTCCATTACTAGGTCTTATTGCCTAGGCTGTCGAAGTTGTCATATCTTTTTTGAACTAGAATGGTCTGGGGTGTTCTTTTTCATTGTGGACTTTAGTAGTATGAGATTTCTGGAAGTAGTAGTCTTCCACATTGTTATTATTATATTCTTTTTTTTGTGGCGGAAGCACTTAGTGTGAACATTCTCTAATTGATTTGATGATAACATCGTGTACTTGAATTATGATATTTTATAAGTATCCGGCGAAATCACTTCTGTGAACCTGCCGGTTTCAGAATATATGAGGGGTGCTTGCCCATGGTGAAATTATGAACTCGTCGACTTCGTCGACGGAAGAATGCATGATTGCTCAGAATAAACTTTCGACGAAATCACCTTCGGTGAACATGCCGGGTAGTTTGGTTGAGTAAGAAGTTCCTCTTTCTTTTTTTTGTGAGGGCTAAAGCACCTAGTAATACATGCTCAGTTCTTGTGTTTGGCGAAATGACACGAGGTGAACAAGCTTATTGATGCATTTCTGGGCAATTGAAGCGATTTTTCTTTTGCAGCTAAATTTTGCTCAGGTCTTTTGTTTCTTCATTAGTTTCAGTGCATATAGACAGATAATAGCCAAATGTTTTTGCAGCAGAAGCACATTTGCATTTCTTTCTAAGATAATAAATCTCAAGAAATAATATGGGAATCTTCCATGGCCCTAGACAGCTTGTGCAGTGTAGTGGTTTAATGGAAAATGTGCAGGTATGTTTCCAACGTCTTCAATCCACTCTGCTGCATATGTTTTATCAGTGTTCTTTCAATAATTAGTCCATTTCTCTGTGCATTCTTTAGAGAATAAGTTTCAAGGTAGGATTTTGTCACTGGTATTGCTATTTGTACGCCGTATTTCCATGCTGTTTTAGCCAGTTCATCTGCCATTTCATTACCTAGTATTCCCTGATGTCCCTTCACGTATATTAGTGTAATTTCATAATTTATAATAGTTCTTTTATCTCGTTTCTTATTTTATTTACGAATGGGTTTATAATATATGGATTATTTAGACCTCGTAAAGTAGACAGACTTTGAGGCAAAATTTGGAAACGATTACGCTCTTTTTTATTTGATATATATTTTTCTGCTTCTAATATCGCCGTAGTCTCTGCTCCAAATAACTAGAGTATTCGGGAAGGGAAAATTGTTTTTGCTCGTGAATTCTGTTTTCTTTCGTAATAACTATAAATGCTGCACCAGTTTTTTTACCATCTTTTAAACCGTCCGTACATATATTGTACTCTGCCTTGATTGGTTCAGTTCTGTACTCTAGTGCAACTCTTTCAGCACGGTGTGTATGTCATAACTCTATTTTACCAGCTAACTGATTTGTTGAAAGACATTTCTTTCCAAATGATATTGCTATGTTTGTGGAAGATGTCATTTAAAGCGTTTTCCTTTTCTATATTTAAGTGTGTAGGTGTGATGTTACATATGACTTGAATAGCCATGTTTGAGATTGTGATAAAATTCTCGCATATTTTCAATTAAAAATGTTCTCTGTATAGATGTTAGTTTCCTTATAATGTGAGTATGTTATTGTACCATACTTGAGAGCCATAAACCATTATTCTTTCTGCGCCTCTTATATAGATTTGTCTTAATTGATTAAGTTGCATTCCCCAATTTATTTTACTATATTGAGAGATTTTAGCTGTCACTTGAGTGATATTGTTTTTAACCTCTTTGAGATGTGGGATAAAGGTTAGTCCCTTGTCAAAAATCACACCTAGAAATTTTAATTCTTCTTTATTCTTTATAATGTCGTTGCCCCATTGTAGTTTTGGTGGTTTGCCTATGTATTTATTTCCTAAAACCATGGATTGGCATTTTTGAGGCTTAAAAGTTGATTTATTATTGTTAGCCTATTGATAGAGTTTCTGTAATGCTTCATTGCCTATTCTTTCTAACTGTGCGCTACTAGTGCCTTCGTCTGTTAAGGTGGCATCGTCTGCAAATACTTGTATGGCGACGTTCTTTGGCATTTTTGTATTTAAAAGTTCATAAATAGTAAGATTCCATAATGTCGGGCTGAGGGGTGATCCTTGTGGAGAACCACTGTCTAGTGTTTTGCTAAAATTAACTGTAGAAGACGTAGTAGATTATGATTCCTTCTGTCAAAATGTTCGCTGTGATTGTAATGAGATATGTACGTATTTGTTGCTTCTTCATAATCTTTATGATTAAATCTTTATTAATGTTCCCCAAAGCATTTTTGATGTCCAAGGAAATTATTAGGGACTGCAATTTATCAAGTTTTCCTTTGTTTATGACCGCTTTTATATTATCTAGTGCATTAATTGCGGATGTTCCATGTTTAAATCCATATTGATTTAGTGGTAATAAATCATTTACCATTAAGAAATGATCAATTCTATAATTCAGTTTTTCTAAGTCTTCTCGAAGTATTGAATTAATTGGAATAGGGCGATAGGACTCGTCTGTTTTATCTGATTTCTTGATTTTAAGTAATAAAGTGATCTTGGAAGATTTCCATCGTTTTGGAAAGTAACCTTATTTATACCACTGTTGAAAATGTTTATAAAGAAATGTTTATGTGAATAATAAAGTGTTTGAATAAATCAGCTTCTTAAATGGTCATGTCCTGGGGCTATTCGTTTTTTTAACATTTTGCATAATTTTATCCCCCTCTATAGAGGTAAAAGGTAAGAATTCATGGTTTTCTATTTTATCTGAAATAGTTGGATTATCAGGTGTTTTTTTATTACTTTCTTCAATGTTGTACAATTTTCCTAGTGGAAATTCGATAGATTCTGCTTCTGTTTCTGTTTGATGACGATTACCTTTTTTAATAACATGAATTATCACAGGGTTCCTAATTTTGTTTGTTTCAAATTTGTATGGAAGAGTAAATGCGTTGCGTTTTTGTTTTTCACAGTAGAACACAATTCTTTCCAAGATGTGTCCTTTGATTTAGTTATGTTATTGTTGTACTCATGTAATGCTGCTAGACATACTTGTTTAAAATGTTTTTTGTTGCCCTCCTTTGCTTTTTGATACCTTATTCTTAATGCTCATACTTTTTCCTTTCTATTTCTAATTCTATGTTGCGCCATGGTTTTGCTATTGAATTTCTTGGTTTTATTGTTTGTGTGTGTTTATTTACTAAATTTTCCATTTTTGTAGAGAAAATGTCATTATTTATATCTGAGTAGGAGTTACTACATCCTCTTCTACTATTTCTCGGAACCATGTGTCTCGTTTGAGTTTTTCTAGGACCTGATACTCTCCCTTCTAGTTAGGCGTTTTATTGGTTCAATATGTTTATTAAAAGCTGTTATTGATATATACCTATGGACGCTAAGGGAGTTTTCTTCCAGAACCTCCCATATTTGTATTTTCTTGGCCATGGTTTTATTATTATTAGATAAGTCAAACCAACATTTCCCATTTTTAGTTTCAAAAGTAGGGAGCGAATATTCATTGTTTACTATATTTAGCTCATTTCTGACAAAGAATTCAAAAAGTTTCTCTCCTCTTGGTTCAGAAATTAGGCCTCCCTATACTATGGTTTTTAGAATTAAAGTCTCCTAGAATTAGTATGTTCTCTTTAGTTGTTAACTTTAGATTTCCTCCATCTCTAACGAATAGGGTTCAATGTTATCCTTTGGTGAGACGTAACAATTAATTACGTTGATGAATTCATCTTGCCATTGAATTCTTATAGCTATTACATTTTATGTAGTTAGTAATGGGAAAATGGGGTTTTCATTATGGATTATAATGGCTGTTTTGGGGAAAACTAAGTGACTTACTATTTTCGACTTTATTGGGTAACCTATTATTTTATTATTTAATGCATAGGGTTCCTGAACAACTGATATATTCTGTTGAAAATGAGTCTCTAAATTATTTAATTGAATTGCAGCTTTATTGATCTAGCTTGATTTCGCTGAATTATGTTTAAAGACTTAGTACCCATTTTTTATGATTAATAAGTAAAAATAATTTTTTGAAAGAATACAAAAATATAACGAAACAGACCTTGAGCTAGTTACTGTGAGAAAAAACCCATTCGTCTCCTCTGAGACTATAGGCTTCATCAAAAGCCAGGCATGCTGCATCCCACATGGAATGCTTCTTATAGTTGAAACCTTTTTCTTTGCATAGAGGGCAGGACTTACTCACTGCCTGGCATTCGCTATAGTAGTGGGCTCCACCACATTCCGTGCACCTTACCTCTCTGGATCTGCATTGCTTCTCTGTGTGCCCAAAACGTGCATATCTCAAACATTTCGAGACAAGAACGTTCCCATACACCTTGCAGCGAGTCCACCCAATGTTTACGTGACATCTTTTCACAATTTTATTTGCAAGTTCTCGGTTTTTGATTCTTAAGGTGACAGATTTTGATGCCTCTTTTTTTGTCACCCACACTGCTTTGACCTCCTCCTCGTTTCCGATGAGGTTGTTTTGTTGGATGATTCTCTCTGGAATCTCCTTTTCATTTACTGCGAGATCCAAACCAACAACCTTGACTTCGGGAGAGAGACCCTCAGAAATTCTAGAAGAAAAATGACAAGTCTCTTGACTAGCCTTAAGGTCTGACTCTAAGTTCTTGAGATCCGCGACTCTAGCCGCAACTACTGCAACTCCGTCTTTGATGTTCTTAATTTCAACGTCCATAAGGCCGAACTCCGTTGGTTCAAAGCTCTTCTCAAGTTTATCTCTTATTTCCCGTTGAGGGTTCTCTTTTCCTGTTGTGCATTTCATTAGCAGAGCCTGTTTGGTTCCCTGCATGTTCTTGGTTTGCTGGCCACCTGCTGAAACTGCTTGTGAGTCGGTATCATGCTCGTTGGACTGAGCCTTGCCCGTTAAGTATGCATTATGCTCAATTGTCTTAAGAGCCACTGCTTTCATATTTTGAAATTCGCGCGAAAGGGCATTTAAGGCCTCTCTTGTTGTTGGCGAGTCTTGTCGTACCTCCATCATTGCTTTGATGAAGCGTTCATCGATGTCCATGACACATTTCAATTGTTTTTCACTTTCTCTATTTTCCATGTCGCATTCGGTGCACGAAAATGAAAGTTCTCTATGATTATTTTCGCTCAAAAATTCACATGTAGAAACAGATTCTTCGTGACTCTTTGCATCTGAATTATCAGTTTGACTCTTGCTTTGAGTCTCCTTGTGTACTTTCTTTGGCAACGCGGAGTCTCCTTCTCACCAATCAATAACTTCTTCCATCAAAAAACTGCGTTTCACTTGTTGTGTGCAGTACACGACTATCCTGCAACAGGCTAAGATGATAGTTCTGTGCAGTGCGGGTAAAGGCTACACAACTAATGGTTTTTTACTAACGAAAAAATGTTAATTAAATAGAAATGTTCTTATATCTTTCTTTGTTATGTATCTTACTAAAATACAGATGAAAAAGAAGTAACTTTTGTCGTTAGTTTGGAGCCGATTGGCGTGGATTCAAAATGGAACCTACGAGCTTCAATGTGGCCACCCTTCCCTACATTTTTACTGTGCTTCCTTACTCGTTTATCACAAGGCTATATGGCTAAACTATATTAAAATAATAGTTGGCTTATACTAAGTCGAGGTCGTACATTCCTAATTTTGACTTTTTAATGAGGATGTTGCCTAGTTATCCGAGATTGAGTGGATTAGTGTCCGATACACATGTGGTCGATAATCAGGGCGGATATATGAAATGAAGTTGCATTCAGTAGTGAGTAACGTTAGTTCTAATTATTGTAGCTTCATGAAATTTGCACTGATTGTTCTCCTCTTTAGTTCAAAGGAGGAATACGAAATCTCCGCCCCACTGCTCCAAGGGTTTTAGAATTAAAATTGAAGAAATGATTGTTTTTGCCCCTAGGTCTGCCGGTTTGTTTACATTTTTTAATTTCATTTATTCAACCTTAAGGGCCCGAAGGCATTACATAAGGGGGGGGGGGGGCGTGTATCAAAGTAAAACAGCTTCATAAGAAAGTTGCATAATAAAGTGCACATTAGTTGTAATAGGTACATAAAAAGAAAATTTCAAAAAAGAAGAAGGCGGCACATATACACAATAACAACAAGGCGATAAATAAATAGATGTAGTATTCATGTGGTTATGTTGGCATTATCGAAATCGTTTAGTTTTTCGCGGAATATTTTGCGATCACTGCACGAAACAATGTGATACCAGAGTTATGATTGAAAATTTGAAGAGCACACACTGCTGTCGCTCCCTTGGGTGGCCAGCCGGAGAGAGTGACACTATAAGGACATACGTTAAAGTGGGGCAAAGATAAAGGAAAATTAGAAAAAAGAATAAATAATAAATAACTATATGGACAGTCGGAGAGCCCATGGGAGAACAGCAAGACACGAATTAATGCAGAATCTTCAGAGTACAACCACAATGGGGCTTGGAAATTTGACGCCGCCGTGAGTGGACACACCGTTTTCAACATCAAAAGGAGTTGTGCTGTCGACGACACTTTTCAATGTGGCCATGATGAAACTCCTAGCCCAGCTCGAGGAAACATCCAGGATCAGCGATGCCTTGTAGGGGACATCGCTATATGAACGGTCTGAGGGTCCATAGAAAAGCAAGAGGAGAATTAGCATGGAATCTTCATTGACAAAGCGCTCAGGGTTACTCCGTTTAGGCAAAAGAGCGGCAACATTTGTTAATTCTTGCTCCCTCAGCGTTTGCGTTGACGAGAGTGCATCGCAGCGGGACTGGAACGTACGTACCACAGCATGTTTGTGTTTTCTAGGGTGGTGAGAGTCAAAAGTTCACAAAGACGGCTGCCCCCTACGCCCTATTGTTTTATTTGTTCGCTCGCTGACGTACAAATTGTCTAAGCTTTTGGTTGAAATCTCGAAGCCACTTACGAAAGGGAGCACGTTCATGGTCAAGTATTCTAAAGAATTTGTTACCATGGTACGTCAGCAGCAGCTTCGGGGTGACAATGTTATGCTATCTTACGATGTCGTGTCCTTCTTCACGAATGTGCCGATAATGTGCTTCACGGCTACGGATATTGAGAAACGCCTGCAGGATCACTGTACGTTAGAAAGTCGCACTTTCCTGACTGTCGATGACATCATGATTCCGCTTAGGTTCTGCTTATAGCAAACATTTTTCACGTTTGCCGGAACCATGTATCACCACATAGAAGGCGTCCCGATAGGCTGTCCTGTTTCTGTAATCGTGGCTGATCTGTTAATGCAACACGTGGAAACGGCTGTGATGACGTCCTTGCCCTTCCTTGTCAAAATGTACTGCCGCTATGTAGATGACACCTTTGTGAGTGTAGAAAAGAAAAACCTGCATGCCATGCATGAGGCGCTTAATGTCATCCATCATGTCATTCAATTTACATGCGAGACGGAGAATAGTGGGACACAAACGTGCCTTCACATGTTTTGTCAACGCAAACTTTAAGGGAGCAAAAATTAACAAATGTTGCCGTTCTTTTGGATAAACGGAGTTACCCTGAGCGCTTTATCAATGATACACCAAGGCGCAAGACTGAAATGTCGGCTTCCCTTGTGTGCATTCCGTATGTCCACGGTGTATAAGATGGAGTGCGTAGGGCTTTACGGCCTTTGGGTGTTCTAACTGCGTCCAAACCCTCGTACACATTGGCAAACGTGTTCCCGAAGCCAAAGGACCGCACAATTCCGGATGAACAAAGTGGTGTCGTCTACAAGGTCGACTGCTCGGACTGTGGTGCCAGCTACACTGGCGAGACGGGGCGGCGACGTCGCACTCGACTCAAGGAACAGTTAGGAGATGCTTCGATAGCCACCCATGCCACACGTGCGAAGACGGAATTTGTGTATCATTCTTTAACAAAGGGACCAATGTTCGATTTTGATGATATAAACACGTTAGCATGGGAACACCGATGAGGCCCAAGAAAACTTGTAGAATTATGGTTCATCCGTCGTAATGAATCTTAATGCAATTCTAACCGTGGCCCCCTGCCGGATGTTTACGGCAGCATCATACATATATAGGATGTATTTCTCATTTGTTGTCATTTGTGTACTGACGATTCCACCCGCATATGTGGCGAAACGTCTATGTTTTGTTATTTTATTGTTGAGCAAATCCAGTGAAAACAACATCACTATATGGATGGCCCGAGGATCCTTGGGAGAAGAAGAGGTAAATCAGTATGGAATCTTCAGTGTACAACCACAATGGGCGGAAGAAATGTGACGTCGCCGTGAGTGGAGACAGCGAATTGAGGAACATTAGTAGGAGATGTGCTGTCACCGACACTTTTCAAGTTTCTATGATGAAGCTCCAAGCCCACATTAAGAAAATACCTCTGATCGGCCATGCCTTGCATGGCGACATCTCTATATGGATGGTCGGAGGGGCCATAGAAGAACAACAGGAGGCAAATACGTATGGAATATTCAGCGTACAACCACAATTGGGCTTGGAAATGGGAGATCGCAGTCAGTCGACAGACCGAATAGAGGAATGCCAGAAGGAGCAGTGCTGCCACCGACTCTTTTCCAAGTGGCCATGATGTGATTCCCACCCCAACTCCAAAAAATGCCGGGGATCAGCCATGCCTTGTATGACGACATCACTATAGGGTAGAGTGTATAAGCGCGATAGGACGCGGACGAAGAAAGAAACAGATACACAGACACAGCGCTTCTACACTCTACCATGGATTCTAACCAACTAGCCCGCCAGCGTGTTTTAATCACTATAGGGACGGTCGCAGGGTCCATGGGAGAATAACAACAGGCGAATCAGTATGGAATCTTCAGCGTACAACCTTAAAGGGTCATGTAAATTGTCTTTGCAGTGAGTGCACACACCGAATTTGGGAACATCACACGGAGCTGTGCTGTCGCCGATACTGTTCAAGTTGCCATCATGGAACTCTCAACCCAAGTCGAAAAAATACCAGGTGTCAGCCATGCCTTCTAGGTGACTTTCCTATATGGACCGTCTTAGGGTCCCTAGAAACACAGAAGGAAAGATAGCATACAATCTTCAACGTACGACCATATTAGAGCTTAGAAATGTGATGTCACAATGAGTGGACACACCGAATAGAGGAACGCAAAAAGGAGCAATGCTTTCGCCAAAATTTTCAACGTGGCCTTGAGGTAACTGCCAGCCCAACTCGACACAATACCGGGGATCAGCCATGCCTTGTAGACGACATCATTATATGGATGGTGTGAGGGTCCATAGAACAAGAGGCGAATTACTATGGAATCTTCACTGTACAACCACAATAGGGCGTGGAAATTTGAGGTCAAGTGAGCGGACAAAACGAATAGAGGAATGCCACAAGGAGCAGTGCTGTCGCCGTCATTATTCAACGTGGCCATGAATAAACTCCCCGCTCAACTAAAAAAATAACAGATATTAACTATGGAGATCACAATCACCATAATCACCATTGACACCACTACAGGAAGGGTCGGAGGGTCCATAGGACAACAACCAGGAGCGAATCAGTATAGAATCTTAAGCGTAGAACCACAATAGGGCTTATAAATGCCAGGTTACGGTGTGTCGTCACAACGAATAGATAAACACCACAAAAAGCAGTGCTTTCGCCACGCTTTTCAACTTGGCCACGATGAAACTCCCAGCCTAACTCGACAGAATACCTGAGATCAGCCATGCCTTCTATGGCGACATCTCTATATGGACGGTCGGAGGATCCATAGCAGAACAACAAGAAGCGAATTATGATGGAATCTTCAGGGCATAACCACAATACGGCTTGGAAACCTGAGGTCGCCATGAGTGGGCATGCCGAATGAAGGAACGCCAGAAGGAGCAGTGCTGTCGCCAACATTTTTTGATGTGGTCATGATGAAACACCCAGCCGAACTGGAGCAAATACCGTGGATCAGCCATGCCTTGTATGGAGACATCACTATTTGGAGGGTCGGATGATGCATCGCAGAAGAACAAGTGGCAAATGAGTACGGAATCTTCGGCATACATCCACCATAGAGCTTTGAAATCTGAGGTCGCAGGGAGTGGACACACCCTATAGATGAACGCAACAGAGAGCAGTGCTGTCGCCGACCCTTTTTAACGTGGCCGTGATGTAACTCCCAGCCCGACTCGTGAAAATACCGCGGATTAGGTATGCCGTGCATGGCGGCATCGCTATATGGAAAGTTGGCGGGTCCATGGGAGAAGAGCAAGAGGTGCATCAGTATGGACTCTCGAGTGTTACCCCACAATAGCGCTAGGAAACGTGACGTCGCCGTGAGTGGACACAGCGGATTGAGGAACATCAGTAGGAGATGTGCTGTCACCGACACTTTTCATGTTGCCATGATGAAACTCCAAGCCGAACTCGAGAAAATGCCTTTGATCGCCCATACCTTGTATAGCTACATGAGTATATGGACGGTCGGAGGGTACAAAGGAGAACAAGAGGCTAATTAGTATGGAATCTTTAGCGTACGACCGCAATTGGGCTTGGAAATGCGAGGTCGCATTGAGTGGACACACCGAATAGGGGACCACCACAAGCCGCAGTGCTGTCGCCGACACTTTTCAACGTGACCTTGACGAAACTTGCAGTACGACTCGAGAAATACCGAGGATGCGCCATGCTTTGTACGGCGACATTCCTATATGGATGGTGGAGGGTCCATGGGAGAAGAACAAGGGAAGAGGTGCATAAGTATGGAATCTTGAGAGTTACCCCAAATAAAGCTAGGAAATATGACGTCACCGTGAGTGGACACAGCGGATTGAGGAAAATCAGTAGGAGAGGTCCTCTCAGCGACACTTCAACTTCAAGTTCCGATGATGAAACTCCAAGCCCAACTCGAGAACATATGTGGGATCAGCCGTACTTTGTATGGCGACACCACTATATGGACGTTCGGAGGGTCCATAGGAGAACAAGAAGAGGCGAATTGGTATGGAATCTTCAGCATACGACCACAATAGGGCGTGGAAATTTCAGCTCACAGTGACTCCACACGAAATAGAGGAACACTACGAGGACCAGTGCTGTCACCGACACTTTTAAACATGACCATAATGAAACTATCAGCCCAACTCGAGAGAACATCGGGAATCATTGTTGCCTTCTAGGTGACATCAATATATGTACGGGCTGAGGGTCCATAGAAGAGGCGAATTGCTATAGAATGTTCAGTGCACAACCTTTGCAAATGGGAGGTCACAGTGAGTGGTCACACCAAATAGATAAACGCCACATACAGCAGTACTGCCGCCATAGCTTTTCAACTTTGCCCTGATGAAAATCCCAGCCCAACTCGAGAGAATACCTGAGATCAGCCATGGCGGCATCTCTATATGGACGGCAGGAGGATCCATAGGAGACAAAGAAGCGAATTATGATGGAATCTGCACCGCACAAACGCAACGGGCTTGGAAATGTGAGTTTGCAGTGAGTGGACACATCGAATAGGGGAACTCAACAAAAAGCAGTGCTGTCACCGACAATTTTCAACGTGTTCATGACGAACCTCCTAGCCTAACACCAGAAAACGCCCGGCATGAGCTATGCCTTGCATGGAGACATCACTATATGCACGGTCGCAGCGTTCATAAGAGAGCAAAATGAGGCGAATCAGTATTGAATCTTAAGCGTACAACCATAATAGGGCTGGAAATTTAGGTCGCAGTGGGCCGACAAACCACATAGAGGAATGCCAAAAGGAGCAGTCCTCCCAGCGACGCTTTTCAACGTGGTCATGATGAAACTCCCAGCCCAACTCAAGAAAACGCCGTGAATGAGCCATGCCTTTTATGGAAACATCACTACATGGATGGTCCCACGGTCCATAGGAGAATAAGAAGGGGCAAATTAGTATGGAATCTTCAGCGTATAACCTCAATACGGCTTCAAAATATGAGGCCGCAGAGACTGGACACACCAAATTTAGGAACATCAAAAGGAGCAGTGCTGTCGCCGAGGCTTTCAGTGTGGCATTGATGAAACTCCCAGCGCGACTCGAGTAATACCGAGCATCAGCCATGCCTTGTATGGCGACATCACTAAAAGGATGGTCGCAGCATGCATGGGACAATAACAAGGGGCCCACCAGTACGGGATCTTCAGCGTGCAACCACAATGAGGCTTGGAAATGTCACGTTGCCGTGAGTGAACACAGGTAATTAAGCAACTTCAAAACAAGCAGTGCTTGTGCCGTAACTTTCAAGTTGCAATGATGAACCTCCTAGCCCAAATTGAAAACATACCGGAAATCAGTCATGCCTTGTATGGAGACATGATTCTATGGACTGTCGGAGGGTCCACAGGAGGACAAGAGGTGAATGAGTATTGAATCTTCAGTGTACAACAACAATAAGGGATGGAATTGCCAGGTTGCAGGGACTCGACACACCAAATAAAGCAACGCCACGAGCAGCAGTGCTGTCAACGACACTTTTGAACATGGTCATGATGAAACTCCCAACCCAACTCGAGAAAATACCGGGGATCGGCAGCGCCTTTTATGGCGACATCAGTATAAGGACAATCGGAGGGTCCATGGAAGAACAAGAGGCGAATTAGTATGGAGTCTTCAGCGTACAACCAAAATGTGGATTGTAAATGCAAGGTCGCACTGAGTGGACACAACGAATAGAGAACGCACAAGAATCAATGCTATCGACCACACTTTTCAACGTGGATATGGTGAAACTCCGAGCCCAGCTCGAGAAAATGCCGGGAATGAGCCATGCCATTCATCATCACTATATGGATGGTCGGAGGTACCACAGAAGGACAACAAGACGCGAATTTGTACGGAATCATCAGTGTAAAACCACAATTACGCTTGGAAATGTGAACTCACAGTGAGTGCTCCACACCACAAGCAGCAGTGCTGTCACCGACGCTTTTCAACTTGGCCCTGATGAAACTCCAGGCCCAACTCGAGAAAATACCTTCGATCAGCCATGAATTCTAATGCGACATCTCTATACGGACGGTCGGAGGGTCCATAGTGAACAAGAGGCGAATTGTCATGGAATCTTGAGCGCACAACCGCAATGGGGCTTGGAAATGTGAGGTCGCCGTGAGTGGACACACCGTATAGGGGAACTGAACAAAAAGCAGTGCTGTCACAGACACTTTTCAACGTGGCCATGATGAACCTCCAAGCGCAACTCGAGAAAATGCTGGCGATGAGCCATGCTTTGTATGGAGACATCACTATATGGACATTCGCAGGGTTCATAGGAGGACAAGAGGCGAATCAGGATTGAATCTTAAGCGTAAAAGAACAATAGTGCTTGTAATTGTCCGGCCGCAGTGAGTCGACACACCGAACAGAGGAGTGCCACAAGCCGCAGTGCTTCCGCCGACACTTTTCAGCATGGCCATGATGAAGGACAGGCCGCCATTGGAATATGAACCTGGCAACGTTTAACGCTAGAACGTTATCTAGTGAGGCGAGTCTAGCAGTGCTATTGGAGGAATTATAAAGCAGTAAAAGGGATATAATAGGGCTCAGTGAAGTTAGGAGGCCAAAAGCAGCATATACAGTGCTAAATAGCAGGCACGTCCTGTGCTACCGGTGCTTAGCGGAGAGAAGCGAACTAAGAGTCGGATTCCTGATTAATGAGAATATAGCTGGTAACATACAGGAATTCTATAGCATTAACGAGAGGGTGGCAGGTCTTGTTGTGAACCTAATGAGAGGTACAAAATGAAGATTGTACAGGTCTATGCCCCTACATCCAGTCATGATGGCCAGGAAGTCGAAATGTTCTATGAAGACGTCGAATCGGCGATGGGTAGAGTGAAAACTAAATACACTATACTAATGGGCGACTTTAATACCAAGGTAGGCAAGAAGCAGGCTGAAGACAAGACAGTGGGGGAATATGGCATAGGCCCTAGGAATAGCAGCGGAGAGTTTGCGGAACAGAATAATATGAGGATATTGAATACCTTCTTCAGCAAGCGGGATAGCCGAAAGTGGACGTGGAGGAGTGCGAACGGCGAGACTAGAAATGAAATAGACTTCATACCCTGCGCTAACCCTGGCATCATACAAGATGTCGACGTGCTCGGCAAGGTGCACTGCAGTGACCACAGGATGGTAACAGCTCCAATTAGCCTAGACCTGAGGAGGGAACGGAAGAAACTGGTACATAAGAAGCCGATCAATGAGTTAGCGGTATGAGAGAAAATAGAAGAATTCCAGATCAAGATACAGAACAGGTATTCGGCTTTAACTCAGGAAGATGACCTTAGTGTTGAAGCAATGAACGACAATATAGTGGGCATCATTAAGGAGTGTGCAATGGAAGTCGGTGGTAATTCCGTTAGGCAGGATACTAGCAAACTATCGCTGGAGACGAAAGATCTGATCGACAAAAGCCAATGCATGAAAGCATCTAACCCTACAGCTAGAATAGAACTGGCAGAACTTTCGAAGTTAATCAAGAAGCGTAAGACAGCTGACATAAGGAAGTACATTATGGATAGAATTGAACATGCTCTCAGGAACGGAGGAAGCCTAAAAATAGTGAAGAAGAAACTACGAATTGGCAAGATTCAGATGTATGCGGTAAGGGACCAAGCCGTCAATCTCATTACTAATATGGATGTGATAGTTCAAGTGGCTGAGCAGTTCTATAGATATTTATACAGTACCAGTGGCACCCACGACGATAATGGAAGAGAAAATAGTCTAGAGGAATTAAAAATCCCAAAGGTAACGCCCGAAGAAGTAAAGAAAGCCTTGGGAGATAGGCAAAGAGGGAAGGCAGCTGGGGAGGATCAGGTAACAGCAGATTTGTTGAAGGATGGTGGACAGATTGTTCTCGAGAAACTGGCCACCCTGTATACGCAATGCCTCATGACCTCGAGCGTACCGGAATCTTGGAAGAACGCTAACATAATCGTAATCCAGAAGAAAGGGGACGCCAAAGACTTGAAAAATTATAGACCGATCAGCTTACTGTGCGTTGCCTACAAGCTATTTACTAAGGTAATCGCAAATAGAATCAGGAACACCTTAGACTTCTGTCAAGCAAAGGACCAGGCAGGATTCCATAAAGGCTATTCAACAATAGATCACATTCACACTATCAATCAGATGATAGAGAAATGTGCGGAATATAACCAATCCTCATATATAGCTTTCATTGATTACGAACAAGCGTTTGATTCTGTCGAAACCTTAGCAGTCATGGAGGCATTACGGAATCAGGGTGTAGACGAGCCGTATGTAAAAATACTGAAAGATCGCTATAGCGTCTCCACAGCCACCGTGGTGCTCCATAAAGCAAGCAACAAAATCCCAATAAAGAAAGGCGTCAGGCAGGGAGATACGATATCTCCAATGCTATTCACAGCGTGTTTACAGGAGGTATTCAGAGACCTGGATTGGGAAGAATTAGGGACAAAAGTTAATGGAGAATACCTTAGTACCTTCCGATTCGCTGATGATATTGCCTTGCTTAGTAACTCAGGGGACCAATTGCAATGCATGCTCACTGACCTGGAGAGGCAAAGCAGAAGAGTGTGTCTAAAAAATAATCTGCAGAAAACTAAAGTTATGCTCGGGAGAGAACAGCAATTTACAATAGGCAGCGAGGCACTGGAAGTCATAAGGGAATACATCTTCTTAGGGCAGGTAGTGCCGGCGGATCCAGATCATAGACGGAAATAATCAGAAGAATAAGAATGGGCTGGGGTGCATTTGGCAGGCATTTCCAGATCATGAACAGCAGGTTGCCATTATCCCTCAAGAGAAAAGTATGTAATAGCTGTGTCTTACCAGTACTCACCTACGGGGCAGAAACCTGGAGGCTTACGAAAAGGGTTCTACTTACATTGAGGACGACGCAACGAGCTATGGAAAGAAGAATGATAGGTGTAACGTTAAGGGATAAAAAAGAGCAGATTGGGTGAGGGAACAAAGGCGAGGTAATGACATCTTAGTTCTAATCAAGAAAAAGAAATAGGCATGGGCAGAACATGTAATGAGTAGGGAAGATAACCGATGGTCATTAAGGGTTACGGACTGGATCCCAAGGGAAGGGAAGCGTAGCAGGGGGCGGCAGAAAGTTAGGTGGGCGGATGAGATTAAGAAATTTGCAGGCACGGCATGGCGAGGCCGAGTATGGGAGAGGCCGTTGCCCTGCAGTGGGCATACCTAGGCTGATGATGATGATGATGATGATGATGATGATGATGATGTTGATGATGATGAAGCTCCCAGCCCAACTAGACAAATTACGGGGGATCAGCCATGCCTTGTAGGCGATATCACTATATGAATGGCATAGGGTCCACAGAACAACAATGGGCGAATCAGCATGGAATCTTCAGCGTACAACCATAACATGGCTTGGAACTTGGTGTGTGCTGGGGCTAGTTGCTATTTCATGATAAAAATTAAATAATGTATATCACGAAGCACATGGACTACGAGAAACGACATACACAACTCTGACTTCCAAGAATATTTTATTGCGTTGCCACGTCGTTTGTATATATATACAAGAGGGGGCATGCACAGAAATCATGCGCAGAGGCGGCTTTGAAATGTGAGGTCGCAGTGAGTGGACACACCGAATAGGGGAATGCAACAAGTAGTAGTGCTGTCGTCGGCACTTAAACGTGGCCATCATGAAACTTTCACCCCAAGTCAAAATGTACCGGTCATCAGCAATGGCTTGTAAGGGGACATCACTATACGGATGGCCAGAGTGTCATTGGGAGAACAGCAAGAGACAAATTATTACGGAGCTTTAAGCGTACAACCACAATAGGGCTTGGGAATGTGAGGACGCAGTGAGTGGACACACCAAATAGACGACCGCCAAAAGGAGTAGTGCTCTTGCCGACACCTTTCAACGTGGCCTTGATTAAAGTCAAAGCCCAACCTAAGAAAATCCCTGCATTAGCCATGACTTGTGGGCTGCATCACTATTTGGACTGTCTGAGGGTCCATAGAACAACAATACGCGATATAATATGGGATCTTCAACGTGCAACCGCAATAAGGCTTAGAAATGTGAGGTGGCAGTGAGTGGACACACCGAATACAGGAATCCCACAAGGAGTAGTGCTTTCGCCGACACATTTAAACGTGCTGTTTATGAAACTGCCACCTCAACTCGAGGAAATGCCGGTTATCCGCCACGCCTTTTCAGGAGACATCGCTATATGGACGCTCTGAGGGTTCATAGAAGAGCAAGAAGCAAATTAGTACGAAATCTTCAGCGTACACCCGGAATAGGACTTGTAAACGTGAGGTCGTTGTGAGTGGACACACCTAAGTGAGGAACGTTACAAAGAGCAGTGCTGTCGCCAATAATTTCCAACATGGCCATGATGAAACTCCCAGACAACAATAGAAAATATCGAGGATCAGCCATGGCTTGCAGGCGACATCTCTATATGGGCGTTCAGACGGCAACCGGAGAGCAGCAAGAGGCGAATAAGTATGGAATCTGAAGCTTACAACCACAATAGGGCTTGGAAATGTGATGTCGCAGTGAATGGAAGCACCGAATAGAGGAATGCCACAAGGAGCAGTGCTCTTGCTGACACTTTTCAACTTGGCCATGATAAAACTCCCAGCCCAAATCGAGAAAATACCGGGGATGAGCCGTAGCTTGTAGGCGACATCACTATATGGCCGTTATGAGGGTCCATAGAACAACAATTGGCGAATTAGCATGGAATCTTCAGTGTACAACCACAACATGGCTTGGAAATGGGGTGGAAGCAGGGGCTAGTTTGTAATTCATCATAAAAAATAAAGATAACGTACATCGCGAAGAACATGGACTACGAGAGTCGACATACACAACGCTAACTTCCAACAAAATTTTACTGCGTTGCCACACCGTGTGTATATATGCATACAAGAGGGGGCATGTGCAGAAATCATGCGCAGATGTGGTTTGGAAATGTGAGGTCACAGTGAGTGGACACACTGAATAGAGGAATGCCACAAGGAGCAGTGCGGTCGCCGACACTTTTAAACGTGGCGATCATGAAACACCCAGCCCAACTCGAGAAAGTCCCGGGCATCAGCCATGGCTTTTTATGCGAATCATACTAGCCGCACAACCACGCTCTTCCTTGCTGCGCCGCTCGCGGCCGGGTAGTTACCATATGACGTCATAACAGCTGTAAAAGTGGAGGCTCAACTCGTGCGCTCGACATAGCCGGGTCTCAGCTCTGGCGCTCGCCTGCATGAGTTGTTTCTTCATCTAGCCTAACCAAATATAGCCAAGCAACAGCAGTTCACCAGGCTAAACAGTGCTTCAACAACTAAAATGAAGGCTAGAATGCTTCGTATCCTGGGATTAACCTCAGTTAGGCCACAGCCATTTTTGGCAACATCACTATACGGACGGTCAGAGCGTCCTTAGCCGAACAGCAAGAGGCGAATTACTATGGAATCATAAGCGTACAACCACAAGAGGGCTTGCAAATGGGAGGACGCAGTGTGCGGACACTGCGAATAGAGGACCGCCAAAAAGAGCAGTATTCTCGCCGAGACTTTTTAACGTGGCCATGGTTAAACTGTCACCCCAACTCGAGAAAATACCGCACACCAGCCATGACTTGTAGGCTACATCACTATATGGACGGTCTGAGGGTCCGTAGAACAACAATACGCGAATTAGTATGGAATCTTCAGCATGCAACCACTATGAGGCTCGGAAATGTGCAGTCGAAGTGAGTGGACACACCTAATAGAGGAATACCACAAGGAGTAGAGCTGTCGCCAATACTTTGAACGTGCTCATGATGAAACTGCCACCTCAACTCGAGAAAATACTGCTTATCAGACATGCCTTGTATGGAGACATCGCTATATGCAGGGTCGCAATGTCTATAGGAGAACTAAAGGAGGCGAATGGATTGAGAACTTTCGCGTACAATCGTAAGAGGTCTTGGAAATGCGACGTCGCAGTGAATGGACATACCGAACTGAGGAATGCCAAAAGGAGCTGTGCTGTTGCCGACATTTTTCAACGTGGCCATGATGAAACTCCCAGCCAAACTCGAGAAAATGGCGGGGATCAGCCATGCTTTCTATGGAGACATCATTATATCGGTGCTAAGAATCCCTGCCTCAGGACAGGCCACCATTGGAACCTGAACCTGGCAACGTTTCTTGCTAGAACGTTATCTAGTGAGGCGAGTCCAGCAGTACTATTGGAGGAATCAGGGGGCAGTAAAAGGGATATAATAGGGCTCAGTGAAGTTAGGAGGACGAAAGAAGCATATACAGTGCTGAAAAGCGGGCATGTCCTGTGCTACCGGGGCTTAGTGGAGAGACGAGAACTAGAAGTCGTATAACTGATCACTAAGGTTAGAGCTGGTAACATACTAGAATTCTATAGCATTATCTAGAGGGTGGCAGGTTTTGGTGCGAAACCTATAAGAAGTACAAATTGCAGGTAGTACAGGACTACGCCCTTACATCCAGTCATGATGACCAGGAAGTCGAAAGCTTCTATGAAGACGTGGAATCGGCGATGGGTAAAGTCAAAACAAAATACGCTATACTGATGGGCGACTTTAATGCCAAGGTAGGCAAGAAGCAGGCTGGAGACAAGGCAGTGGGGGAACATGGCATAGGCTCTCGGAATAGCAGTTGGCGGGAGTTATTAGCAGAGTTTGGAGAACAGAATAATATGCGGATAATGAATACCTTCTTCAGCAAGCGGGATAGTTGAAAGTGAACATGGAGGAGCCCGAATGGCGAGACTAGAAATGAAATAGACTTTATACTCTGCTCTACCCCTGGCATCATACAAGTTGTGGACGGTTCTCCAAGGTGCACTGCTTGTGACCATAGGATGGTTAAAGCTCGAATTAGCCTAGACTTGAGGAGGGAACGGAAGAAACTGGTACATAGAAGACAATCATTGAGTTAGCGGTAAGAGGGAAAATAGAGGAATTCCGGATCAAGCTACAGAACAGTTATTCGCTCTTAACTCAGGAAGAGGAACTTAGAGTTGAAGATATGCAGGACAATCTTATGGGCAGTATTAAGGAATGTCCAATAGAAGTATGTGGTAACTCTGTTAGACAGGACCCTAGTAAGCCATTACAAGAGACGAATGATCTGGTCAAGAAACGTCAATGTATGAAAGCCTCTAACCCTACAGCTACCATCGAACTAGCAGAACTTCCCAAGTTAATCAACAAGCGTAACACAGCAGACGTAAGGAAGTACAATATGGATAGAATTGAACATGCTCTCAGGAACGGAGGAAGCCTAAAAACAGTGAAGAAGAAACTAGGAATCGGCCAGATTGAGATGTATGCGTTAAGAGACAAAGCCGGCAATATCATAACTAATATGGATAAGATCGTTCAAGTGGCTGAGGAGTTCTATATAGATTTATACAGTGCCAGTGGCACCCAGGACGATAATGGAAGAGAGAATAGTCTAGAGGAAGTTGAAGTCCCACAAGTAGCTCCGCAAGAAGTAAAGAAAGCCTTGGGAGCTATGCAAAGAAGGAAGGCAGCTGGCGAGGATCAGGTAAAAGCTGAATTGTTGAAGGATGGTGGACAGGTTGCTCTACAAAAACTGGCCACCCTGTACACACAATGCCTCATGAATTCCAGCGCACCGGAATCTTGAAAGAACGCTAACATTATCCTAATCCATAAGAAAGGGGACGCCAAAGACTTGAAAAATTATAGACCGATCAGCTTACTGTCCTTTCCTACAAAGTATTTACTAAGGTAATTGCAAATAGAATCAGGAACACCTTAGACTTCCATCAACCAAAGGACCAGGCAGGATTCCGTAAGGGTTACTGAACAATACACCATATTCATGCTATCAATCAGGTCATAGAGAAATGTGCGGAATATAACCAACCCTTATATATAGCCTTCATTGATTACCAGAAAGTGTTTAATTCAGTTGAAACCTCAGCAGTCTGGGAGGCATTGCAGAATCAGGGTGTAGGCGAGCCGTATGTATAAATACTGAAAGATATCTATAGCGGCTCCACAGCCAACGTAGCCCTCCATAAAGAAAGCAACAAAATCCCACCAAAGAAAGGCGTCAGGCAGAGAGATACGATCTCTCCAATGCAATTCATAGCGTGTTTACAGGAAGCATTCAGAGACCTGGATTGGGAGGAATTGGGGATAAGAGTTAATGGAGAATACCTTACTAACTTGCGATTCGCTGATGATATTTCCTTGCTTAGCAACGCAGGGGCCAATCGCAATGCATGCTCACTGACCTGGCGAGGCAAAGCCGAAGGGTGGGTCTAAAGTAATATTTAACAGTCTCGGAAGAGAACAGCAGTTTACAATTGTTAGTGAGGCACTGGAAGTGGTAAGGGAATACATCTACGTAAGGCACGTAGTGACTGTGGATCCGGATGGTGTGAGGTGTGGGGTGCGTTTGGCAGGCATGCTCAGATCATGAATAGCAGGTTCCCATTATCCCTCAAGAAAAAAAGTATATAACAGCTGTGTCTTACCTGTACTCACGTACGGAGCGGAAACGAGGAGGCTTACGAAAAGCGTTCTACTTAAATTGAGGGTGACGCAACGAGCTATGGAAAGAATGATAGGTGTAACGTTAAGGCATAAGAAAAGAGCAGATTGGATGAGGGAAGAAACGCGAGTTATTGACATCTTAGTTGAAATGAAGAAGAAGAAATGGGCATGGGCAGGACATGTAATGAGGAGGGAACATAACCGATGGTAATTAAGGGTTGCGGACTGGATTCCAAGAAATGGGAAGCGTAGCAGGGGGCGGCAGAAAGTTCGGGGGGCGGATGAGATCAAGATGTTTGCAGGAACAACACAGCCCCAATTAGTTCATGACTGGGGTAGTTGGAGAAGTATGGGAGAGGCCTTTGCCCTGCAGTGGGCGTAACCAGGCTGATGCTGCTGCTGCTGATGATGATGATCACTGTATGGATGGTGAGATGGCCACGGGAGAACAACAAGAGGCGAATTAGTATGGAATCTTCAGCGTACAATCAAAATTGGGCTAGGAAACGTGAGGTCGCAATGAGTCGATACACCGAAAAGAGGAACGCCACAAGGAGCAGTGCTCTCACCGACGCTTTTCAACTTGGCCATATTGGAGAGAGAGAGCGTAAACTTTAATTTCAAATCAGCAAGATTTGAGTCCGGCGTCTTTTAGTGGGTCTGGGCACCCGCCGCGGACGCGGTTCCGAGACCTTGTCTCGAAGCGGCTTCCTCGGCTCGCTGGACGGCCCAGAGTTGTGTTGTCAGGTCAGAGCTGAGCAGTGCGGTCATCCAGCGTGACTGGAGGCTGGCGGTGGAAGAGACGGAGGGGTCGGCACTGCCCGACTTGTTTGTTAGGTCCCGACACTCCCATAGCATGTGATTTAGTGTGGCAACCTCGCCACACGATGTGCATCTGTTTGTAGTGTACATGTCTGGATACATGGCGTGCATGAGTCTGGGGTTTCTGTAAGAGTCTGTTTGTAATTGTCTGAAGTGTACTGCTTGCGTCCTGTCTAACATAGCGTGAGGGAATGGGTATATGCGTCTTTGTAATTGGTAGTGTGCCGTGATGTCGTGAAAAGCGGTCATACGATCCTCCCATGCCCAGACGTTTGCAGTACCCCGCGGGGGCTCTTCCTCCGATGCTGCTCGGTGAGTCAGGCCTCGAGCAACGCCGTGAGCCGCTTCGTTGGGGGTGCTCATTCCAGTGTGTGCCGGGATCCACAGCAAATGCCTTCGGTTATCAACGTCGGCCTCTCCCTGGTGTATGGGATGTCGCTGGAGTATCTGATAAGCCTCTTGTGAGATGCGCCCATTTGCAAAATTGCGAATTGCCGTTTGCGAGTCACAGATCACGTATGTAGCTTTGGTCTGTGTGAGGGCCAGTGCTATGGCCGCTTCCTCTGCCGCTTCGGCATGTGCCGTGTTCACGGTGACGCTCGTGAGGTGGTTGCCTCGGTGGCTAGTAACTGCTGCCACGAAACTCTTCCTGTCTCGATAGCGGGCTGCGTCGGTGAAGACCGCATCCTTGTCGTTAGAGTAACTTTTGTTCATCTGTTGTGCCCTGGCTTTACGCCTCCCGGTGTGGTGTTGGGGGTGCATGTTGCGAGGCAATGGGGGTACGTATAGTTGCTCGCGTATGGGTCTTGGAATGTCTACTTTGACGCCGTGTTGCGAGTGGTATGTGATGCCGAGATTTTCAAGCACGTGTCTGCCCGGGCGGGTCTTGGATAGGCGTTCAAGTTGGGACACTTGTTGCGCCTCCACGAGTTCTTCGAGCGTATTGTGTAGGCCTAGTTCTAAGAGCTTGGTGGTGCTGACTCCAGGCGCAAGTCCCAACGCACATTTGTACGCCTTGCGTATGAGCGCGTTGAGCTTGTTTTTTTCCGCAACCGTCCAGTTGTGAAACGCTGCCGTGTACCTTATCTGGGAAATGACGAAGGCTTGTATGAGTCGGAATATGAGTTGGCCATATTGGAACTCCCGGCCTAATTCAAGAAAATGCCTGGGATAAGCTATGGCTTCTATGGTGACATCTCCATGTGGACGGTTGAAGGATCCATAGGACAACAACAAGAGGCGAATTATGATGGAATCTTCAGCGTAAAACCACAATTGTTGCTTGGAAATGTTAGGGCGCAGTGAGTAGACACACCGAATAGAGGATACCAACAAGGAGCAGTTCTCTCGGCGACACTTTTCAACGTGGCCATTATGAAACTCGGAGCTCAACTCAAGAAAATGCCAGGGATGAGCCATGTCTTCTATAGAGACATCACTATATTCACGGTCGCAGGGTCCGTAAGGGAACAACCTGAGGTGATTTAGTATAGAATCTTCAGCATACAACCACAATAGGGCTTCGAAATATGGGGTCGAAGTGAGTGGACACACAAACTAGAGGAACGCAACAAGAGCAGCGCTGTCGCTGGCAATTTCAGCGTGACAACGGTGTAACCACCGGCACACCACGAGAAAATATCGGGAATCAACGATGGATTTGATGGCGACGTTAATATATGGACGGTCGGCTGGTCATGCGAGAACAACAAGAGGTGAATCAGTATTTTGTCTTTAGCGCACAACCACAATAAGGCTTGCAAATGTGAGATCGCATTGAGTCGACACACCGAATACAGGGACGCCACAAGGAGCACTGATCTCGCCGACACTTTTCAACTTGGCGTGATCAAACTCCCAGTCCGACACAAGAAAATACATTGGATCTGCCATGCCTTGTAGGCGACTCATGGTAGGGTCTATAAGTGCGACTGTACGAGGACGTGGAAAGAAAGATACACAGATACGGTATCATACACAGACACGGTAGATACACAGATTTCACTGATTGGACGGTATGAGTCCATCGAACAACAATAGGCGAATTAGTATGGAATTTTCAGCGTACAGCCCCAACAGGGTTGGAACTGGGGTTGTTGCTTGGACTAGATGGTAATTCATAATAAAAAATAAAAAAACACCGTACAGCGAGAAGGACAAAGACTGCGAGAGACGACATAAACAGCGCTGTCGTCCAAAAATATATGATTGCTTTGCCACACCCTTTGTATGTATACAAGAGGGGGGATGCGCACAAACCGTGCGCAGTTGCGGCTTGAAAATGTGAGGCGGCAGTGAGTGGACACACCGAATAGAGAAATGTGACAAGGAGTAGTGCTCTCGCCGGCACTTTTAAACGGGGCAATGATCAATCTCTCAGCCCAACATCAGGAAATACCGAGGATCAGCCATGCCTTGTAGGCTACATCACTATATGGACTGTCTGGGGGTCGATAGAACAACAATACATGAATTAGTATGGAGTCTTCAGCGTGCAACCACAATCGTGCTTCGAAATGTGAGGTCGCAGTGAGTGGGCACACCGAATAGACGAATCTCACAAGTAGTGCTGTCGCCGACACTTTTAAACATGGTCATGATGAAACTCCGAGCCCAACTCGAGAAAATACAGGTGATCAGCCATGCCTTTTATGGCGACCTCACTATATGGACAGTCGGAGGGTCCATGGGAGAACAAGAGGCGCATAGTATGGAATCTTCAGCGTACAAGCAAAATGGCGCTCAGAATGGAATGTCGCAGTGAGTGGACACACTGAATTGAGGAATGTCACAAGGAGCAGTGCTTTCTCCGACACTTTTTAACGTGTCGATGATGAAACGCCCAGCGTGACTCGAGAAAATACCGGGGATCAGTCGTGCCTTGTATGGAGACATCACTATACGGACGGTGGCAGAGTCTATAGGAGAAGAGCAAGAAACCAATTGGTAAGGAATCTTCAGCGTACAGCCGCAATAAGAGTTGTAAATGTCAGGCCGCAGTGAGAGGACAACGAATGGAAGAAGGCAACAAGTACCTACGCTGTCACCGGCACTTTTCAACGTGGCCATGATGAAACTCCCAGACCAACTCTAGAAAATACCGGGGCTCGGCAATGCCTTGTATGACGACATCACTATATGGACAGTCGGAGGGTTCATAGAACACGTGGTGGATTATTATGGAATCTTCTGCGTACAACCGTATGAAGGCTTGGAAATGTGAGGTCACAGCTAGTGGGCACACCGAATAGATGAAGGCAAAAATGAGCAGTGCTGTCGCCGACACTTTTCAACATGCCCGAAATGAAACTCCGGGCCCAACTCGAGAAAATACGGGGGATCAGCGATGCCTTGTCGGCGACATTATATGTATGATGTTGGGGTCCATAGAGTAACAAGAGGCGAATTAGTTTGGAGTCTTCAGCGCAAAACCACAATCGTGCTTGGAAATGTGATGGCGCAGTGAGTGGACATACCGAATAGAGGAACGCAACATTGAGCAGTGCTGTCGCCGACACTTTTCAACGTGGTCATGATGAAACTCCCAGCCCAAGTCGAGAACATACGGGGGATCAGCCATGCCTTGCATGGAAACATGACCATATGGACGGTCGGAGGGTCCATAGGGGAAAAGCAAGAGCCAAATTGGTATGAAATCTTTAGCGTAAAACCGCACTTCAACGTACAGCCACGAATCTAGAGAATGTACATATACTTCAGAAACATTTGTGCGAACTCTGTCTAGCTTACCTGACAATTCCCACTCAACATGACTATATGGACGGTCGGTAGGTCCAGAGGGGAAATACAAGAGCCAAATTGGTATGGAATCTTTAGCGTAAAACCACACGTCGGCGTACAGCCACCAATCTAGAGAAGAGACATATACTTCAGAAACATTTGTGCGAACTGTGTGTCTAGCTTACCTGACAATTCCCACTCATAAAACCTAGTTCCGGAAGCAAACATAATACACGTGTTTAACCTTTATGATTACAAATTAAGCCAAGCTTTCAAACTGGAGGTAAAAGAGGATTTAAAATTTCTTCATGAACAACAGAATCTCACAAGGAGCCCACATTATGAAGTCGCAAGGTGTACGGAAGTGTGGAAGGTCGTCGCTCCGCGAGCCAATTATTCTACACAAAAGATATCATACACACTACCAACAATTTTATCTTTGTTTGAGAAATCAATTCGTGATATTTATATATCTGATGCGCGAGTTTTACGTGAACACCTTGTCACTCATTCTTCCTAAAATAATTGAAGAGTGATTTTCAGGTAATTTGTGTTTTTGCGTTTATATTTTACGCATACTTCAGATGCCGTCTGTTGCTATGTATATATATTTCCTGTTCAATCCCTGTTTGCCTCTAAACTACCTGCAGTTTCCTCCATCACTGATAGAAATTAGGAAATTATTATAATGATTCGTAAGCCTATAAACTTAGTTGTCACTCAGCGCTAGTTTTGTCCATTCCTTGCCTCTCACCTGCGTAGCACCACAAATATACGTAAAGATGTTGCACGTAATATTCAGGTAAATTTCACACACCAAGGATTCAGTCAACGAGGTAAAACTGAGAAACGGAGAACCGAATGACTAAGCAGTGCGATTCAAGTGCCACGAATCGTCTCCTGGCGCGCATCAACAAACCTGGTGGAGTTAACTCGGAGCCATAAATATTACTATGCTAGCATGACTAATTGATGACAATAACATGATGAGATTAAAGAAGATTGTTGAAAGTAAGCCTCCAAGTTTTTAACAATGTTTTGAGAGTTCAAAACGACGAGGTTACCGAAGTGTCCAGAACGAAGTCAGGAAGCGGTTGAGGCGAGAGTCGAAGACGCAGGCCCATAAGGTAATGCTTGATTAATTACCAGTATTAATCTGCATGAAATGTCCTCCCTGTTACAACGAACCCTTTTAATGAAAGCATAACTGTATCTCAACTTTACAACAGAACCATTGTTATGAAAAACAATTGACGCTCACTTTCCGAACATATCTAATCCTAGAAGCTTCTGTAATCATTACTGTAATTACTGATTACTGTAATTACAGTTATCTTCTGTAATGAAAAAATCTGAGCCTTGAGTTTCTATGCCTTGTCTTTAACTGAGATCAGCGCGTGCACTAAAAGCCTGTGGTCGTGTTCAGTGTGAGGACACCTAATCTTCAAGGTCAGGGTAACGTTGGATAACAGCATGATAGCGTTATCATTGGGTTGTTCCAAAATACCGTTTGTGATAACATTATTTCTTCGAGAACAAATCTCCAGATCATTTTGTAATACCAGCATGGTAAGTTTGCAAGTTGAGTTCTGCACGTAATTCACAAATTTAACTGGAGTCATTAGATTAGGGTTCTAATGCACCGGCACGCAACTCTAAAGCACCCCGTCGGCAAGCGACTTCCTTTTGAAATGACTTAAAGCCAGCAATGTCGCGAGCCAACTTATTTTGCTCAGTCAGTATTTCAGAGAACACTTCGGATACAGAGAGAGCATCAGTGTCGTGGCATACAAGAGGAGAATGTGCACCAGGCTCTCATCGAGAGTGGAGGTGGAACCATTCGCATTCCGGGTTTCACGTCTGTTACCAGACTCAATGCTTTACCTGGTACTCGTTGACTTTGTCAGGGAACCTGGATTGATTTCGACATCAGTGCTCACGTTAAAATTACTAATGCAATACTAAGCATTCAAACACCATTGCACAAGACCATGTGGACAAGGAAGCAGCAACGGAAAGCGATCATTGGATCAGTTACATGCAGCGTTAGGATAGCAAAGCACTTGCATGAAGAGCAAGCAACGCATAAACATCGTAATGGTGCTGCGGCGACCAGACCCACTGAAGAACGGCTCAATGTGCAGCAAATTTATATACTTCGGGGCTGACGTCACCGACCGGCAGCTCACGGTTACTCGCTGATCAAAATGCAGGTTACTGGGATGAATGGCATACTGAAGTTTGAAGAGGGACGCGCCGGAGCTATCTCATCGAAGTGGCAGGTTCGTCCCAGAGCAAACACTGTGTAGCATCACGTCCGCGGACAGAAAAGATGGAGAAAAATCAAATGAAACTAACCAGGCCATGTGACGCCCCAGATGTTGTCAGCTAAACAGGCGAGGTACTTCCTGAATAGCAAGCAACGATTAAACATTTTACTGGTGCTGCCGCAACCTTGCCCACTCAGCTGTCACGTTGCTCGCCATTGGCCCACTCCATCATGACCCACTCATACTAGGGCATGACCCACTCGGTCATTTTGCTCGCCACTGTAACAAGTGCACTGCTATTTCGCCGCTATCCTTTCAATGTTGGCGCAGCCCTGACCAGATCGTGCGTCGTTAACGGACTTAAACAGCGACATTCCCTGGCAATGCGGCCTGTAACACTCACTCTTCGTCACTGCAGCGCTCATACAGCCAGACTGCCATGTCTTTCGCCACAGGCTCCTTATCAACCGTACCCGATGCGCCTTCGACGTTCTTCTCCAGAAAACTAAGCGATGCAATTAAAGTAGTGACGCTGCACTAACAACTCGACAGCAAGCCCTCTGCTCACTTTGCCGAGGCGAAAAAACTTGAGTTAACATTTAGCCAAAGTTCTTAGTGTTTCAGCACTCATTGAAATGGATGCGCACATATCCAGAACGAGTGCGGAACAACACACCACATAAACAATATCCAGGGAAAACACGGGGAAGGCGGGAGACAGAAATTCAAGACGATGAGGAAAATGACAACATGAAAATAGGAGCCAACGCTTCCACAAGTAGACTTGTCTTCTTCAAGCCGACATACGCTCCCCTCGCTACAGTATATATAGGTGGGGTTCTTCTAAAGGGGAGAGGGCATAAGGTGGGTGGCTGTGGAAACGAATGAAGATGTGTTAGGGGCTAGGGTGTCAAATTGAGAGTAAAGAGTGCTGTGCACAAGGCCAGGGACACGGCCGTCTGTCAATCACGTGTCAGCACCCACGTGTCAACCGGAGTGTGTCAAACAGCGGCCATCTATTACCTGTTTCGCTGGTTAGTATGACTATCGTATCTCTGAAAGAGATCATAAAAGGAGTAGCAGAAACTGCTGCTCGTGAAAACAACAAAACAAAAGAAAATGCTGAAATGACATAAAGAGATAAAAGGGAAAGAACTGAACGAAGAAGAAAAGTAAAACAAAAACAAGAACAGGCTAAGAAACGAAACGTAGTGTTGTTGCCTATATAGCTTGAAATTTAGCATAGCGAATAGATTATAAAGCTCCCTTTGAAACGTTTATGCTTATTGGTTGCAATGTCTTGAACTTATGGATAAGGCAGGATGCTGTGCGTTGTCTTTCTCGTTGAGAACGGAAACTTGACTGTAAGATGTCGAGTTTAGGTTCATTAAAGTTATGACCTGCTTGGTTGAAACACTCGGCGACGGCTTTCTGATGGTTTCAGCTGTGTCCGCGCGATATCTGTTTGATCTGACGTTCCCTGTAACGTGCTTTCCCTGGATTTTCACCAACGGAAGATGAAGGAATAAGGGGAGCGAACTCTGGATTTCCTTGTCACACGTAGCACTAATTGGAGACAGTTACTACAAGTACATGCACGAACACATCCCACCAGGACAACACACCACACATTAGCTTTGAGAGTAGCGCCACAACACACACCATCCAAGACTTCATTGCCGCAGCACCACAGCACATCCCAAATTTCGTCATTAACTGCAGGGCTAGTGACCTTAACAACGACACACGTGAAAACACAGTTAAGGCCATGAAAACGCTAGTAAACAATTCACACACCAACACACCAAACTCAGATATCACCCTTACAAAAGTACTTCCCAGGATCGCAAACAAACACCGGCAACTTTCTCAACAATCAGAGACAATCCTAGCTCACACACTAGGAACACGTAAGCTCAAAGATGTTCTTCTGCACATTGGAAACCAACATGAAAACGTCGAAATCATCCACCACACTGAAATACACCAGGACCCAACAATCAGCTCGACGGGATGGACTACGTCCCATTTTTTATGGTGTCAAGGTAATAGCTAACAACATCATATACAGGCTCAGGAACTCTTTTAAAGGGACGCAACCAACAACACTAATAAATCGTGCGTCCCAATCAGCTTCAACACAGAAACAGACGCTTGAAATTTTCAACACCAGCTCGCACGCACATTGCACCAAAGCTAGAACCCCAAAAGAATGCACACAGAAAGTGGACGCCGAACCAACACCACCCGTACAGCACCCACTCATACGGAAGCAAAAAAAAAGCAAAATCGAGTGCAGCAAGAAAGATATATAATTACTCAAAAGCTAATACTAAAGAAATAGACTTAGCGTTAGAAGCTTACTTTCCGCTTTACGAGGCCTTGTCAGAAACTTGCAGTGTTAATGATCTGTGGCTTAGTTTCAAAAACAAAATGTTAGATTTACAGGAAAGGTTTGTTCCTTCATGGGTGCAGTCGCCAAGGCGTTGGAAGAATAAGCCGTGGTTCAATGCTGATTTACGACGCCTTCATAACAAACGCCAAAGAACGTTTAAAAGATATAAGAAGAATCGAAACCCCTTGACGAAAACAAACTTAGAGGCGGCTAACAATGCTCTACAGATGGCTGTGGCAAAAGCTAAAAAGGGCTTCCTTGACTCCTTCTCGTCAAGGTTCCAAAAGAACCCAAAGGAATTCTGGCGATACGTCAAACGCAATGGTAAAGATAATGTAGGCATTCCAACAATAGCGCACAATGGCCACATGATAGACGACAGTCTTGAAAAAGCAAACTCTTTCAATGATTTTTTCAGTTCGGTATTTCGGCCCAGCACAACCTGTGACATCCCTTATCAGCCAGTTCAGCTTAATCCTATGCCACCCATAGACATAGATGAAAGGGGAATTACTGCATTACTTCAGCGACTAGATGCGTCGAAAGCTGGAGGCCCTGATGGTTTGTCCAATGGCCTTTTAAAGTTGTGTGCCGAATCTGTATCTCCTTTTTTAGCTCTCCTATTCAAGAAATCTTTGCTCACTAGTTCTCTTCCTATAGATTGGAAGGTTGCCTGCGTGGTCCCTATTCATAAGACCGGGCCTCGGGAATTGGTCTCTAATTACCGTCCTATATCCTTAATAAGTAATGTCTGTAAAACTCTAGAGCACATCCTATATACGAACATAATGAATCATCTCAATCCCTTGTTAAATCCAAATCAGCACGGCTTCCGGCAAGGGAAATCCTGTGTTACACAACTAACCGAGTTTGTTCATGAGGTATGCGAAGCTATGGATCGTTGTAGCATCATTGACTGCATATTCATTGATTTTAAAAAGGCTTTTGACGTAGTAGATCATGGTCTCTTAGTCCACAAGTTGCGTTGTTTAAATGTGAATGAGAAGGTTGTAGAATGGATTAAGGAATATTTAAGTTTAAGGTGTCAGTATGTCACAATAAACGGAGCCAAATCAAATGCAACTTCGGTTACGTCAGGCGTCCCACAGGGGTCAGTTTTGGGACCGTTGCTTTTTCTTGTGTTCATTAACGACATATCGGAGAATATTACTTCCCACATGCGACTCTTCGCTGATGACTGTGTGGTCTACAGAGAAGTGCAAAATTCCCAGGATTCGCTTGCTTTACAGGAAGACCTAAATACATTGCACCGGTGGTGCGAACAGTGGCACATGAATATAAGTTTGCAAAAAACAGTGCACATGTGTTTCACGAGGAAAAAGAATGTACCTAATTACGTCTATAACTTAAACGGCCACTTATTGGAAACTGTTCTAGAATATGAGTATTTAGGTGTGTACATCACCTCAAGACTATGTTGGCATCGACATGTTGATTATGTTGCTGGGAAAGCTTGCAAAATGTTGGGTTTTTTGCGCCGTAACACAAGAATGTTTCCGCAAGACTCTAGGGATTTACTATTTAAAACGTATATTAGGTCCGCGTTGGAATATGCTTGTATTGTATGGGATCCGCCGACAAAGACTGACAGACAAAAATTAGAGAGAATCCAGAACTTAGCGGCTCGCTACGTTTCTGGGAGTTATAGTAGATACATTAGTGTGTCTGGCATAAAACAGGAATTAGAATGGGAACCCCTTGAAGTAAGAAGAAGAAAGCTAAGGCTTAAATTTTTTCATAACATATATTACGGTAAGATTGCTATTCCTAGGGAGAAGTACATTTTTCATCCGCACTACAGATCCGAGCGGGTTGATCATAATCATAAAGTGCGTGAATTCAGGTCAAGAACCGATATGTTCAAGATGTCGTTTTTTCCTCAGACTGTAAGAGAATGGAATGATTTATCTTCATTTCTTGTTAATATTACTGACACTGAAGTGTTTGCATTGTCATTGTGACTGCCATTGTAATATTTTTTTTTCATTTGTACAACCCCCCCACTGTAATGCCACTGTGGCGCTGTGGGTAAATAAATAAATAAATAAATAAATAAATAAAAAGAATGCACACAGAAAGTGGACGCCGAACCAACACCACCCGTACAACACCCACTCATACGGAAGCACACAACCATCCGCGAAGGCTTCATGCAAACAGCTACATACACTAATAAGCAGACCTATACACAGACAGATACACAGAGAGACATTGGTGCAGGCCTCGGCAAAAAAATTAGGCGCAAAAGACACCTCCTGAGGATGTTTCGCCGCGGAGGTCTGCCCTAACCAAACAGAAATTACTACTACGCACAAGGAATAGCACACACAACAACAAATCTCGCCCATTGCTCAAATTCCCGCAAACTCACCGCCAAACAAGCAAATTACCGATTTAACCTAAAATTTGCACTAGCTGCATTAAACAGAGCAAAATCCCACAAAGTCTCGGAATTAAGGCTAGATGTGCCCTTGGTTTTTTACCTTCCAGGCTATTATTCAAGTGGAGTACTGTCCTGGAAAACGCATCGCTCTCCCTTATTGATATTCTTGAAGAACACTGCAAGGAACAACTTACAATAATTCCTGATCAACCCGACAGCATGAATTTATGTGAACCTGAAAGAAGAGAACTTGAACAATTCGTCCAAACTAGGGAGGAAAATTACTAGATAAATACCAGGCATTCTCAGATCATGAACAGCAGGTTGCCATTATCCCTCAAGCGAAAAGTGTATAATAGCTATGTCTTACCAGTACTCACCTACGGGGCAGAAACCTGGAGGCTTACGAAAAGGGTTCTACTCAAATTGAGGACGACGCAATGAGCTATGGAAAGAAGAATGATAGGTGTAACGTTAAGGGATAAGAAAAGAGCAGATTGGGTGAGGAAACAAACGCGAGTTAATGACATTGCCTGCGTTCTCTCAATAAAGCTGTTGGGAGAGGCGCCCTGTCCCGTTCTCTGCTCTTGTGTGTGTCCGTTTGTTTGACATCTTTATGTTTTGTCGTTGGGCTAGTTGGAAGCAGTTCACTACAAAAAATAAAGCTGTAAAACAAACGGACAGACACAGAAGAGATTAGGAATCCCAGCATTGTGTATCATGAATATTTCATTAGATGCGTGAATGAAAGCTTCCTCTGTGCACATCTGTTGACCAATGGTATTATTGTGACTGCTTTCTCTTAATAAAGCAATTGGGAGTGGCGCCCGGTCCCGTTCTCTTCTCTTGTGTGTGTCCGTTTGATTGACATCTTTATTTCTTGTAGTTGGGCTAGTTGGTAGCTGTTCACTACAAAAAATAATGATGTCAAACAAACGGACAGACACACAAGAGATTAGGAATCCGAGCGTTGTGTATCATGAGTGTTTGATTAGATGCGTGAATGAAAGTTTGCTCTGTTCGCATGTGTTGACCAATGGTATTATTGTGCCTGCGTTCTCTGAATAAAGCAGTTGGGAGAGGCGCCCTGTCCCGTTCTGTTCTCTTGTGTGTGTCCGTTTGTTTCACATCTTTATTTTTTGTAGTTGCGCTAGTTGGTAGCTGATCACTAAAAAAATAAAGATGTCAAACAAACGGACACACACAAGAGATTAGGAATCCGAGCGTTGTGTATCCTGAATGTTTGATTAGATGCGTGAATGAAAGTTTGCTCTGTGCGCATGTGTTGACGAAAGGTATTATTGTGCCTGCGTTCTCTGAATAAAGCAATTGGGGGTGGCGCCCAGTCCGTTTCTCTTTTCTTGTGTGAGTCCGCTTGTTTGACATCTTTATTTCTTGTGGTTGGGCTAGTTGGTAGCTGTTCACTACAAAAATAGCGATGTAAAAGAAACGGACACCCACAAGAGATTAGGAATACGAGTGTTGTGTATAATGAATGTTTGATTAGATGCGTGAATGAAAGTTTGCTCGGTGCACATGTGTTGACCAATGGTATTACTGTGCCTGCGTTCTCTGCATAAAGCAGTTGGGAGAGGCGCCCTGCCCCATTCGCTGCTCTTGTGTGTGTCCGTTTGTTTGACATCTTTATGTTTTGTAGTTGGGCTAGTTGGTAGCTGTTCACAACAAAAAATAAAGTTGTCAAACAAACGGACACACACAAGAGATTAGGAATCCCAGCGTTGTGTATCATGAATGTTTCATTAGATGCATGAATGAAAGCTTCCTCTGTGCACATCTGTTGACCAATGGTATTATTGTGCCTGCGTTCTCTGAATAAAGCAGTTGGGAGAGGCGCCCTGTCCCATTCTCTTTTCTTGTGTGTGTCCGCTTGTTTTACATCTTTATTTCTTGTGGTTTGGCTAGTTGGTAGCTGTTCACTACAAAAATAACGATGTCAAAGAAATGGACACACACAAGAGATTAGGAATTCGAGTGTTGTGTATGTTGAATGATTGATAAGAAGTGTGAATGAAAGTTTGACCTTCCCGCATGTGTTGACCAATGGTATTATTGTGCCTGCGTTCTCTGAATAAAGCAGTTGGGAGTGACGCCCTGTCCCATTCTCTTAACTTGTGTGTGTCCGTTTGTCTGACATCTCTTTTTTGTACTTGGGCTAGTTGGTAGCTGTTCACTACAAAAAAAAGAGGTCAAACAAACGGACACACACAAGAGATTAGGAATCCGAGCGTTGTGTATTATGAATGTTTGATTAGATGCGTGAATGAAAGTTTCCACAGTGCGCATGTGTTGACCAATGGTATTATTGGGCCAGCGTTCTCTGAATAAAGCAATTGGGGGTGGCGCCCAGTCCGTTTCTCTTTTCTTGTGTGAGTCCGCTTGTTTGACATCTTTATTTCTTGTGGTTGGGCTAGTTGGTAGCTGTTCACTACAAAAATAGCGATGTAAAAGAAACGGACACCCACAAGAGATTAGGAATTCGAGTGTTGTGTATAATGAATGTTTGATTAGATGCGTGAATGAAAGTTTGCACTGTGCGCATGTGTTGACAACTGGTATTATTGTGCCTGAGTTCTCTGAATAAAGCAATTGGGAGAGGCGCCCGGTCCCGTTCTCTTCTCTTGTGTGTGTCCGTTTGATTGACATCTTTATTTCTTGTAGTTGGGCTAGTTGGTAGCTGTTCACTACAAAAATAAAGATGTCAAACAAACGGACACACACAAGAGATTAGGAATTCGAGTGTAGTGTATCTTGAATGTTTGATTAGATGCGTGAATGAAAGTTTGATCTGTGCGCATGTGTTGACCAATGGTATTATTGTGCCTGCCTTCTCTGAATAAAGCAGTTGGGAGTGGCACCCTGTCCCATTCTCTTCTCTTGTGTGTGTCCGTTTGTCTGACATCTTTTTTTTTATATACTTGGGCTAGTTGGTAGCTGTTCACCACAAAAAATAAAGGTGTGAAACAAACGGACACACACACAAGAGATTAGGAATCCGAGCGTTTTGTATCATGAGTGTTTGATTAGATGCGTGAATGAAAGTTTGCTCTGTGTGCATGTGTTGACCAATGGTAGTATTGTGCCTGCCTTCTCTGAATAAAGCTGTTGGGAGAGGCGCCCTGTCCCGTTCTCTGCTCTTGTGTGTGTCCGTTTGTTTGACATCTTTATGTTTTGTCGTTGGGCTAGTTGGAAGCAGTTCACTACAAAAAATAAAGATGTCAAACAAACGGACAGACACACAAGAGATTAGGAATCCGAGCATTGTGTATCATGAATATTTGATTAGATGCGTGACTGAAAGTTTCCTCTGTGCACATCTGTTGACCAATGGTATTATTGTGCCTGCTTTCTCTTAATAAAGCAATTGGAGTGGCGCCCGGTTCCGTTCTCTTCTCTTTTGTGTGTCCGTTTGTTTGATATCTTTATTTTTTTAGTTGGGCTAGTTGGTAGCTGTTCACTAGAAAAAATGAAGATGTCAAACAAAGGGACACACACACAAGAAATTAGGAATCCGAGCGTTGTGTATCATGAATGTTTGATTAGATGTGTGAATGAAAGTTTGCTCTGTGCGCATGTGTTGACCAATGGTATTATTGTACCTGTGTTCTCTGAATAAAGCAATTGGGAGTGGCGTCCTGTCGCGTTCACTTCTCTTGTGCGGGTCCATTTGTTCGACATCTTTGTTTTTTTTAGTGAACAGCTACCAACTAGCCCAACAGGAAGTGTTTTTCGTTAAGTGAAAGCTCTTTCGTCGCTGCGGTTTCATGCTCTTTTTTTTCCCTGTTCAATCTCTGTGTTGCGGGTACGACTGTCGGAGGATTGCAAGCCTGACACGTCCACAAATTAATGGCAGTATCGCTCATGTATTTTTTAGCCAGGATTTGTTACCCGTGTGCATTTCCCATTATGGTAGCTATTGTGGCATATGCCACATAGAATTCCTGCATGTAGAGAGCACAATCACCATTTGTTTTCTATTTCACACGAGTCAGCAAAGCCAAAGAACGAAACGAAAGTACAGACAGAGCTGAAGAGTGGTCCAGCAATGCCCCTTTGATTTAAAAAAAGCAGGAAGCAAAAAAAAATCCGAGTTCATACCTAAAAGAGAGACCGAGTGTTTCTTTTTGCCAGTGCGGTTCAAAGGCCCTACTGGACTGCAACAATGCGATGTCGCGCTTCTCTTTCAAAGCGTGAAGGTTCCCGGTTGTCACTTGCACAATCGTTGCCGATAATGACGTCATCTGGTCACGATTATTAGTGCATCCTTTTTTTTTTCTTGCTCATTGCCGTGCCACACTTCATTCCCGTGCAGGGCAGACTCAATCTAAGTACACTGGTATTTAGCATTTCCCCCTCATTGAAATGCGGGTGCCACGGCCTGGATTCAATCCCGCCCCCTCGTGCCTAGGAGCCCAACACCACGAAGCAATCACGTCGGGTTACGCGCCAACGTCACATTAGGGTGTTAATGTTGGACCAAGGCATCAAACACATTCGTGTTTACCTTTAAGCGAGAAGCAGCACAATGTGTTGGCTCTCCTCTATTTGAGGTCTTCCTCACGCCAGCATTGTGAAAGTGAGTGTTCGCAATGATCGACTGATTTTTATTCATGTTCGCCTGTACGCAGTGTACACCATGCTGAATACTGAGTGGGTGGGGGCGGGGCAGCGTACAGAAACTAAACAATAAGAAGTGCAGGGAGAAGACACAACGCTGCTTCTACTTCTCTGTTTTCGGTTTTTGTGTGCTGCCTGACCCCCTCGGTATTTAGTATGAACGCATGCCAACTTATTCAACAGTCGACTTCAGGGAACTTCATGACACCATGTTTGTTATTTTATTTCGTAAGTGACTATAGTTATAAGTAGCTTGTTAAAACGACTACAATACTGCAATTCATACCATCGATAAATGTAAAACCTTATTTTGTGCAGTTTTATAATAGTTTCCAATTGCTCTCAAACCTTCGTCTTTCGAGTGAAACTGCGGCTTCTTTCAGTTCACGGGGGAAGGCGGCCGGAACCACTTGACCGTGTGCGGCAGCGACCTGCGATCTTACGAGACGACTGTGCCCTTCAACGTCCAGATGTACATCAACCCGACACAGTACTACGAGCCAGGAGAGCTCGTCGCCTTTGTAATTACCGGTTACAACAAGAGTACGTGCAGCCCAGTACATTGTTGCCATCCAAATCAATATTGACTGCTTTGATATAAGTAACAAATATTGGTTACCAGTAATGGCTACAAGCCCTAGGTAATGGAATTCGAGTGGTCTGGGAAGCAGTAAACCGGACTTTTTTCTCTTCTCGCAACGGTCACGCTGGAAGGCCCCCACTTTCGCGCGGAGGCAAGTTGCCTTCGCATAGCTTGTCGATAAGCTATCTGTACGTATTGAGTAGTGTATCGAATTCCTCTTTCATGCAGAATGTTCTGCGTAGTCCATACGGGACGCTGCCTAAATGACAGATTAGAAAAACTTGACAACAATCTAAAGAAAGAACTTATGGCTGGCTGTCTCTGCACCGTAGCAAGTGCCGTTGTGAGCCGTTTTTCAGAATTTATTTTCGTGTCCAGACACAGAGATACTCGCGTCACTGATTACTGTAGCAGCAAAAATATAAAGTTTAAATTACCAGTGCGTGAGCATGCCTTCGCTTATTGACAATTTCTGAAAATGCAATACAGTGTGCAGATGAATCGTTGCTGCTGCGCGAACGCAGTATGTATGCGCTAAGATGTGCACCAGCTTGCAGCAATATATTGTCACGTGGTAGTGACTGTGAAGAAAGTAGCCAAACTGAGAAAGACGAAACTACCGTTTTATTGGGCGACGTTTTGCCATCAAAAACAGGCTACACTCAAAGAATGGCGACAGCGGCGAACAGAGTCGGCGATCGTCAAAAATCTCATCAACGGGTCAAGCGCGTCGGCTTTTATACATCCATCGTCGAATGTTCCGGACTAATCGATGGGACCCGCCTGTCTTCGACAAAGTTCTACACTGACCAAGGGGAAAATCAGACATCCACCCGTTCGTAGCGATTGCTACAAAGGAAACCCATACTGGTCCCTCGAAAGAAAAGCCTCATCGTTGAAGAAAAATTTGTCCTGGTCCGGGACTCGAACCCGGGACCACCGCCTCTCCGCTCTACACTACAAGAGCTACACTATTCGCGTCGCGTACATGTAATCAGATTATACAAGTTTCGGCGACAATAGACAGCCAATAGAAGCATTGATACCATTCTAGAAACTTCCGATATATGTAGACGCGTCCTGCGCTGAGTGATAACATTTCGTGGGCGGTAATAGCGCTCACCCATAAAAGATAAACGAGTTCACGCGTCAATATTGCTAAATTGAGTGATTGTGGCAGCTTGAATAAAGCTGGCGCATTAGACTGCGATGAAGTTCACTGTCCTTTTATAGAACACCAATCGAGGATGTGTTTCTACGGACAGTTTATTTCTCAATAAACTATCCCACGATGCCAGCAACATTTCTTTCGCTGGCGAGCTCTTTGTGTCTATAGAGAAAGCCTTCTGCGATTTAACCGCGCTTGTCCCATCGTAGACCTTAGGTACGTTTTGACGCAACGGAGGTATGAAAACGGTATCTCAAATGTGCATTACGTGCCTGGGACAGTCAAAGTAATTTTCAAGGGCTTAGCCACCAGGGCAAGAACCCTCGCAGCTGCTCCCAGTTATAGCCCGCAAGTATTTCTACAGTAGCCTGAAATTTTTTCAAGGGTCTATTGCGTTGCGCTGCTCTACTACGATGAACTTAAGGGTTCATGCTCAAAACTTTGCCCGTATAGCGTCAATAGGCACATGCTGTCAGCGATTCCCAGTCCAAAGAAACTGCTCATTCTGTGTCATGTGCATTGCGTGGGCATACCTGTCATCCAATGAGGAATCTGCTGTGCCCAATAGGGGTAGAACCGAGGGCGGTATATGTCCTCGGCCGAAGGAATTACTTGCAGTACAGATCCATCTTCATACCGTCGTGGAGTTTACCGTTGCATTGGCACAGGAGCCTCTTCAACATCCATTTCCAATTCACGCGCCTCTTCGTGTGTCTCTTTCCAAAGTAGGCTAAATCCTTTCTTCCAAAGTGTGTTAACACTCTCCCTGACGGCCTTCACCATTCTTCTTCTTGATAAAATCTCCGTTCTGCAACCCCTTACAGGCTGCTTCTAATCGCAGAAACGCGATTGTCAGGAGATTGAGGATCAAGTACTTGTCGAATTTCGACAGCGCTTTCAAAGATACACTGGCTTTGGCTCCGAATTTGGTCGGTTTTTCTGATTCTAGGCCATGAAGAAACGAGATCAGGGGACTATAGTTCTGAACAATTGAATTAAGAGACGTGTGCCCTACTGTCCACCTGGTAATGAATTTAATTTAATCATAATTTCATCCTTCTCAACACGAATCAACCTAACCGGCTGTGTCGTGGCGCGAGGAATTATAAGCAAATGTGACAAACAGTAGAGCTAGGCCCCAGTAAGTGTGGTCTGAAGAGAGATATTTCGCGAGCATGTCTGAAAGAGTGCAATTGAGACGCTCCGTGAGGCCATTTATTTGCGGATGATATGACGTGGATAGCTTGTGCCTCGTGGAACAGGGCAGCAGGATGTCCGCGATAACTTTCGATAGCAATGTGCAGCCACGGTCAGTAAGAAATTGTCGTAGAGCTCCATGTAATAAAAGCACGTCACGTACAAGAAAATCGGCGACATCTTTGGCGCAGCTTGTAGGAAACGCTCGGGTGATGGCGTAGCGCGTTGTGTAATTTGTGGCCACAGCGATACAACTGTTCCCCGAGGCAGAAAGAGGAAAAGGGCCAAGTAAGTCCAAACCAACCCGAAAGAATGGTTCCGCGGGAATGTCGAGTGGTTGAAGGTACCCAGCAGGGAGCGTTGATGGTGTCTTGCTTCACTGGCATTTCTCCAACACAGCTACGTATCTTCGAACGGAGCGAGCTAGCACTGGCATCGGTGGATCCGGTCGTAGGTACGTGACACACCCAGGTGAGCAGCAGTGGGGAGGTCGTGAAGTTTGTGGAGAATAGCTGAGCGAAGGTGTTCAGGGATCACAAGGAGTAATGCAGGTCCGTCAGGGGTGAACATTGTGGCGGTAGAGTACGCCATCTTGAAGTGTGAATGAGCAAACGGAACTGCCGGCGAGGGACGATTCCCAGCGGTCTATGATGACACGTAAGGATGGGTCGCGGCACTGCTCGTCGGTTACAAGGAGCAGTGGAAAAACAGAGAGAACACAGGCGTCGGTGTCAATATCAGACGTAGAGGTCGCGTCTTCGACTGGCTAGCGGGAGAGGCAACCTGCTCCTGGTGTTGGCGTCCCGACTTGTAAGTCACTGCGTAGGGATATTCTTCTAGTCGGAGGGCCGAACGACCGAGCCGGCTACAAGGATCCTTGAACGACGAAAACCAACAGAGTGCATGATGGTCTTTGATTACTGAGAAATGCTTTGCATATATATATAGGCGGAACTTTGAAACAGCCGAGACGAGAGCAAGACATTCGCGCTCGGTAATGAAACAGTTGCGCTCTGCAATTGGAAGGAGCCGGCTAGCGTAGGCTATAAAGCGGTAGTGTCCGTGCTGGTATTGCGATAAGACGGCACCAATCCCATAACCACTGGCATCGGTTCGGACCTCTGTAGATGCGGACTGGTCAAAGTGGGCCAAGACCGGAGGATTGGTGAGAATCATGATAAGGCGCGAAAAGGCGGCAGCCTGAGGGGAACTCGACGTAAAAGGCACGTCTTTCTTCGGAAGGTCAGTGAGTGGTCGAGCGTTTGCTGCGAAATTTTTCACGAACAGTCGGAAATAAGAACAGAGCCCCACAAAAATCTGGACGTCTTTGACAGACTGAGGTAGAGGAGAAGCCGTAAGCGCTCGAACTTTCTGCGGGTCGGGTTGTACTCTGGAAGTATCGACGAGACGGCCTAGCACTGTAATCTGTCGGCGCCCGAAGTGGCACTTCAATGAGGTGAATTGGAGCCCAGCCTTATGGAAGACGTGAAGGATGGCTGCGACGCGATCAAGGTGCGTCTCAAATGTACGAGAGAATACAAGGACTTCGTCGGAGGTAACAAAGGCAAGTCGACTATTTGAAAACTTGAAGCAGAGAGCCGATCATCCTTACGAATGTGGCGGGGGCAATGCATAAACCGAACGGCCTAACCTTGAAATAGTAGAGGCCATCTGGCGTGATGAAAGCGGTCTTTTCTTGGTCTTGCTCATCGACAGAAATCTGCCAATAACCAGATCGAAAGTCGATGGACGAAAAATATTTAGCACCGTGAAGACAATCAAGAGCGTCGTCGATTCGGGGTAAAGGGTAAACGTCCTTTTTAGTAATTCGGTTTAGGTGTTGGTAATCAATGCAGAAACGCCACGTGCCATCTTTCTTTTTGACGAGCACGACCGGCGACGCCCAAGGACTCGACGAGGGCCCAACATTGGCTCTGGCGAACATCTTGTTGACTTCCTGCTGAATAACTTGCCGCTCGGCCGTGCACGCGCGATACGGTCGGCGGTGAATGAGAACATCACCAGTGTCTATCCGATACGTAACAAGGGACGTCTGACAAAGCGGTCGATTGTAAGTGTCAAATATGTCGCGGTAGAAAACCAACAGGCGATAGTGGGCGGCTGCTTGGTCAGGTGCGAGTTTAGAATTGCGACCATAGGGCGTGATGGGCCATCGGGGTTCAAGGCCTCCATTGGGTAATGAGAATCTGGAGACGCGTCGGCTGCAAAAGCAGTGACGCGGTCATCTGTCACTGACCCGGCCGTGGCCACCACTATGCCTTCAGGTAACACTTACTTCGTCAAGTCAAAATTGATAACGGGCAGCCACATCTTATTAGCGGCAAGGGTTACGACGGAGTGTGGCACAGAGATGTCATGCGCCAGGCGTACATCACGAATAGGTGCGACGACATATCACCATCAGGCACGGTTGGCGTTGAGGCCAATTTGACTATGGTTAGGGCTTTTGGAGGTAAGCGAGGAAACGCTGTAGTGCAGAGGGTGTTCGGTTGTTCGGGGCGAATGTCTGAAAGAAGAGCAAGCTCTAGGCATAGCGTACTGGTGGTACAGTCGATGAGGGCAAAATGCGTCGTCAGGAAGGCAAGCCTGAAGATTAGGTCTTGAAGGCAACTGGTCAGCACGGTGACAAGACTGGAACTTGGCGACCAGCAATTCCTATGCGAGCAGTGCCATACCAATGACGGTAACTGTGGCGCCATTGGCAACGCGTACGGCTGGAGTGATGGCAGGCGTAAAAACTTTTTTGAGGCGACGACGTAGGTTAGTGCTCATTATGGACACTTGGGCTCCTGTATCAATTAATGCCGTCAATGCAAAACGATCCACATCTACTTTAATTAGGTTCGTGTTGGTGAGGAGCGTCAACGCAGGATTTGGGCAGGAAGAACGTGATGTAGCACTACCTCCAAGAGCTGCAGGCCTAGTTTTCCGTCCGTTGGTTTGGCCAGAAAAAGCGGCGAGGATGGGGTGATCGGCATCGAAGACGTTGAGGCGACGGCGATCGCGCTGAGGAGCAGCTGTCAGGGGCATCAAAAGTAGGGTACAGACGGCGAGGGGAATAACGGCAAACGTCGGCGTATGGTCGAGGAGCAGGAAATGAGCCCCAGTGCAGCGGTATCCAGGCGGTGCGGCAGTGGTGGAAAACAAGACAAACGCGTTGGCAGCGAAAGCAGATCGGTTTGTCGTCTGGGGTTCATCATTCGGCAGGATTGCGTAGTCTGGGAGAGAAATACTGGTGATTACAGGTTGTGGACATGGGAATGGGTGCCGAATCAGGTCGGGAAACAGAGCTGGCGGTAGGGATGCCAAGGTTTGCAATTTCTTGCTGCACAACTGCATGGATAATGGAAATAGTGGGGGCCGCTTGGTCAAAAGTACATTCGGGGGGTAGTGGATGAAGAGGGGCTGGACTCGCCGCTTGAATCTCACGGCGAACGATACGGGTCACGTCCTCTTTAAATTGTCGTGTGGCGGTAAGAGTGGAGAAAGAGGACCTGGCGGAAATGTCACACGCGTGTAGCAATATTAGCATTGTACTTGCTAATTGACGCTGTACTTGGACGACCATTTTTATTGGATCCTCAACTAGCCATTAGGCTATGGATCTAGATGCTGCCGCAGTCATATTGTCACGTGGTCGTGACGTCAAAGAACGCAGTAGCAATACTGTGAAAGGCAAAAACTAGCTTTTATTGGGCGAACCTGTGCCCACAAAACACGCTACACTTAAAGCACAGCGAGAGCGGCGAACACAGTCGGCGATCGTCGTAAATCTGATCAGCGGGTCAAGCGCGTCTGCTTTTATACAGCAGTCGTCGAATGTTCAAGACTAATCGTTGGGATCCGCATGCCTTCTACAAAGTTCTACATCATTCGCGTCAAGCGATGATATCAGATAACACAAGGTTCGGTGACAACAGACAGCGGATAGAAGCATCGACAACTTTCCAGAAACTTCGGATAAATGCAGGCTCGTCCCGCGCTGTGCGATAACATTTACTAGGCGGCAAAACGTGTCGTCCGATAAAGATAAGTACACGTGTCAATATTGTTATAGAAGGATGAAAGATGAAGAAGAAGATTGGAGACGCTAGCTGCTGCGTGTTGGTGGCGGTCAGCCATCTCGGCTACTCTGACTCATCGTGTATATATATTGTTAATACAGTCTTTCTATACTCGCAACATACCCATAAGGTATTGGTGGGAGGTGTGGGGTTCAACGGCTGGAAATTGAGCTCCGCAGTAGACGTCGCATCACCGTCCGCACCATGAATGACGGTGAGCACGCGGGATCAACGTCGTTGTCGCCTCCAACATCACCGTCGCCAGCTACGTCGCTGTCACCTTCGGTTGTGGTTGTGCAACCCACAGATCCTGGAACTTCCGTGGGGCCGATGGCACGGACGTCAAAGAGTGGGTGGCTATTTACTAACGCGTGAGTGGAATCAACAGCTGGGACCCTATGCTAATGCTAGCTAACCTGTTCTACCTAACAGGCACGGCAATGGGGCGGTACGAAAATGACGACGAGAAGCTAACCAGCTGTGACCAACGCAAAGAGAAGTTGACAGAGTTGTTTGGCAAACCAGCCGACCGTAAAATTGCCGCGAAGCATGCACGGGCCTCCCATTCCCAATCCCCCACGGAGTCCTGTTTCGTACATCCAGGACATGCTGGCACTTTGTCGTAAAGCTGATCATGACATGATAGAAGCCGAGAATGTCGGGCACATGCTTAAGGGCATTGCTGATGACGCCTTTAATCTGCTTATGTGCAAAAGCTGCTCTACAGTTGATGCTATCATTAAAGAGCGGTGGCAATTCAAGCAGTCCAAAAGCCGACGCGTCTTGCACCCATTCGCCAAATTTCCTAATACTGCCGCATCGTCGACGTGTGAAGACCAACTCGCATGGCAGCATGAATCGCCGTCAGAGAACGTGGTGCGAATCGTCCGACGTGAACTAGATGCGGTGGCGCCCGCACCTTCCTGTTCGCGTAGCCCTGATGCCACCACTTTTTCCGTTCCTCTCATAAAAGCCATCGTTCGTCAGGAACTTTAAAACACTGGTTTACATTCTGTGTGTGCTGTCCCCTAACCCAGAGCCAACGAACGCCCTTCTACTATTTTGGCTTCACACCGACAGTTTTCTCCACGTTATCGTAACCCGACTAAGTGGAGAACTTTCGCTGCACTGGTCACGTCGCCCGATACTGTCGCGACTCGTGGCCCTCAACACCTCGCACACCGACCAACCTGAGCCATTTTGATGCAAATGCCCGCAATGTTTCGCCCACCGCCGGGACTAACAGTGCCGACAACTCAGCTGGGAACACATGGTATAGTCGCTCACCATCACCGCACGTACACCAGTCTCATCCACCGCAAACACCTCGTCGTTCGATCTTTCGCCGCAGCCACGTCGCCCTTTGTCCCCTGTGGCGTTTGGCCGCACCCTTTCGGAAAACTAAGAAATGCAGTGCTCGGAGATGGTGCTGCATTGCCTATTACTGCAGCAGAGCTATGTCTGTGGGCACAAGGACAAGTGCAATAGACGTTAAAATAGACAGCGTACCTGTCCAAACACTCGTCGACACTGGAGCTCACTTATCTGTCAGCATTGCCATTTGTTGGGCGTGTTGCTAAACTGAAAGCATATTTAGTGCCAGCAAACAAGGACGGAAGAGAGACGACACAACATTGCGCTAACTTCAACCTGTGATGACTGGTAAACTACGTAGACGTTTGAAGAAGGCCCTCACCCCAGCAGCTGCCCGAGTGCTTCGTGTGGCCGACGGCTGCGTGCTGGTTCTTCTTGCAATGTGTACTATGCGTTTCATTATAGCTGGACGCCCTACTTCTGCTCTCTTTGCGTTCATCGACAACTGCCCTCACGACGTTGTCTATGGATTGGACTTTTTATCCAATCATTTTGCTCTCATCAACAGCGCGACCGGCGTTCTTCAGGTAGAACAGCCTTAACTCGCCGATGCTCCAAGCACCGCCCCACGAAACTTGGGCGCGCTTTACGATGTGCGTCTGTCACCCGAGGCAGTTACGTAAGTCACTTTAACCGCCCAACCACAGTTTCCTGGAGATAAATGGGTTTAGACACATCATCGACGTGCTTCTGAACCGGAATGTTGCTGTTCCGCATGCGCTGGTCACGGTTACTAATAACGACGTCGTTCTACCGCTTCTGAATTACAGCCTGCGCCCTCAAGTGATTCCGGCCGGCATGCTCTTAAGCAGCGTTTCTAGAGGTTTTGAATGTTACAGTGAGAGTCTGAATGCCGAGAGAGGCTTATTAGCGCCAATTTCAACTCACAGCTCTTGTTCCCTAGCGGATGACTTCGCGAAAATGACTGCACCTAACCTGACCGCTGCACAGGCAGTGGACATACGTATCCTGCTTGAATAGTACAGTGGCATCTTTGATTTCGGTGACAGGCCTTTAGGCCAAACATCTGCTGTTCACCACCGTATACAGACTTTAGACACGAATCCTATTCGCCGGCGTCCCTATCGTGTATCCCATGCTGAAGGTCGAGTCATCCAGTCAGAAGTGAACAAAATGCTCCGCAACGGGGTCATCGAGCAATCAGCTAGTCCTAAGGCGTCACTTCTCGTCCTCGTGAAAAAGAAATATGATACCGGTTGCTTTTGCGCCACTTAAACAAGACCACGTGAAAAGACATCTACCCAATAACATGCAGTGATGACGCCTTGGGCTGCTTGCACGGAGCTAAATACTTCTTGTGCATTGATCTTCGGTCCGGCTACTGGCAGATTTCAGTTGATGCAATGGACCGCGAGAAAATGGCTTTTATCCCGCTGGATGGTGTGTATCAGTCAAAAGCCATGTCCATTGGCCTATGCAATGCTCTTGGCGCATTTGAAAGCATCATGGGGCGCTCTAACGTAAAACGATTCCAAACTTTTCTATTCCTATTCTGCTATGAGCCCTCCACGATTAGTCAAAACCTTTTTTCGACCCCCCCCCCTACACCTCTCTATCAAGTGACGTCAGGAAAACCGCGATACCTCCCCCTCTGATATGATGTGTACACACTGATTGTGCATGATTTGACAGGAAAAAGAAAACAGTTATTTCTGATTCGTCCCCTTTTCGCCATTAGCCATCGGCTATTGGTAAAAAGTTTTCGGGCTGCACCCACTTCACCTGCTTGTCACGCGACGTCACAAAACCGCAAGAACTCACCGCGTCAAAGTGACGTGTACGCGATAAAGATGCGTTAATATGCCGAACAAAACTGAATTTTCTGAAGAATAGCCGCAGGCTGCCCCGTTCCGAAAGGAATAAAAGATGGCTGCAACCGATCGCTCAGACCCTGGCTACTCGCACCTGCCGGAGAGCATGGGTGTATTTGCGTGTAAAAAAACTTCTTGCGTGGCCGTGGAACGTTTTCGAGCACTTTCGGCACGTTTACCCCTTCATTCTGCCAACTGTTCTTTGCTGAGGGTCCGTTTTAGCGTCATTCTTAAGCTTCCGTTCCATGTCGCCGCGATTTTCGACCAGCCACCGCAAGCTCAGTAAGGGAAAGCCGACCAATCGTAGACGCCGGCACCACCCTCTTTATCCGGTTATCGACTTTCAGTGCAGTGGCTCGGCCCCATCGAATCCCTCTCCACTTGAGCGTTCTCCTCGCCTCTTGTCAGCCAATAGATACGCCAAGCCGCTCAGTGTAGGCAATGTTATTCGTTTTTCAAGCAAACAAAAGTGACCTCCTATGAACAAGGAGAGCATTTGATCGGTCTGTTCAGACAACCCTGCGAGTGACCGCCCGGTGCTTGCGTTGGTGGTTACGTAAATTTGACGTCAGGAGATTGGAATAGTTTTACGTTATAGGGCCCATGGACTCTGTTCTGCGAGGCTACAAATAGAGCACCTGCCTGTTACCTTTACGACGTTCTTCCTCCCACTTTCGGCAGCCACTTTACTCGATTCACTGCAATTCTTATGGTCTTCCGAAAAGCCGGCCTCCAACTGAACTCCACGATGTGTCAATTCGGCCACCGTCAGATTACTGCGTTGGGACACCTCGTTGACGCTTCCGGTTTCCAACCAAATCCGGAAAATTTCGTGCCGTACGCAGTTTCCCTCTGCTATGTTCCGCTTCTGACGTGCGCTGCTTCGTCGGGCTGTGTTCATACTTTCCTCGTTTCATCAAAAACTTCGCCGACGTTGCTCGGTGTTTCACAGATCTTCGAAAGAAAGAGACGCCATTCTCATGGAAGCCGCAGCAGGCTCACGCATTCACAGCATCTTTTATCCTTCCCTAACAATAGTGTATACCTTTTAGTGCTATAAAGCATTCTTTTTTTTTCTTGTCCCCTGGCCCAACACTAGGCAATGCCTCCCAGCGCCTTATTTCGACTATCAGACCCTTGGACCCGTGCTGGCACCCCTAGCTTGACCGACATCCAGGAATGCGCCACCTATAAAACAGTGGCCCTCACCTTCGGTACACTGTGGGCTCTCTGGCTGTGCCACTGCACGCTTCGCTAACGCGCTTACCTTACGCTTACGCTTGCGCTTATTGAGCGAAGGTCATGAAAACCTTCGCTCAATTTCTCACCTGCGCTTTCCTTCCACCTTTGGTGGTTGGCACGACTGACATCACATCGGTTACCCCATTTGCACATCAATATGACGAAATGATGGCTTGCTAACTGTTGGCCACATATTGAGAACATTTCCTAACGCCAGCTTTCTAGTACTCTTGGACCTGTATCGGCAACCCTAACATCACCGACATCCAGGAACACGTCACCTTTGAAGCAGCGGCCCTCGCCTTGGGCACACTGTGGGCTCCGTGGCTGTGCCATTGCATGCATCGCTAACACTCTTACCTTCTTCATGCAGGTCTTCGTTTGATTTGTCACCTGTGCTCTCATTCCGGCCTCGGTGGTTGGCACGCCTGACATCACATCGGTTGCCCTATTTGCACGTCAGTATGGTGAAATGACCACTTGCCCTCTGCTCGCCACCACTTTGGAACACTTGACTATCGTCACCCTATCGATCCCTATCGTCACCGACATTCTGGAACACGTCGCCTATAAAACAGCGGCCTTGTGTACAATGTGGGATCTGTGGCTCTGCCATTACACGCGTGACTAACACGCTTACCTTCTTCATGCAGACCTTCGCTTGAATCGTTACCTGGGCTCTCCTTCCGGACTTGGGGGTTGCAATGCCTGACATCACATCGGTTAACCTATTTGCATGTCAATATTGCAAAATGAAAGGCCAATGTATTAAAGCCTTTAACCCTACAGCTAGGATACAAGTGGCAGAACTTTCCAAGTTAATCAACAAGCGTAAGACCGCAGAGATAAGGAAATATAATATGGGTAGAGTAGAACATGGTCTCAGGAACGGAGGAAGCCTAAAAGCAGTGAAGAAGAAACTAGGAATAGGCAAGAATCAGATTTATGCGTTAAGTAACTGACTGCCTTGCCACACATTCTTAGAATGAAATTCACACATCTGAGGCCCAAGGCCTCTTTGGCGACGTCCTTGCGGGCATTCGAACGCCACACAAAAAGTGAAACAAGCAGTACTGCTGCACAGAATACGCAACTGCTACATGTGGGAATCATACATTTGGGTGAAGTTGCCATAAATCAGTTGCAGCAAGGGTATTGAGGCTTCTTAGAAAGACTACAGCCAGAGTTGCCTAACTGTCAATAAATGCGATGACATCAGTTATGCAGTATACAACTTTACAAACTAGAAAAGTTCCTCAAACATTAATACTACACTTTTATTGTATTTAGCAACAGTAGACTCATCAGTAATAAACGCAGGTCCCTGTATTACCCAGCTATCATAATAATAATATTAATAATCACCATCATCATCAGCAGCAGCAGCCTGGCTACGCCCACGCAGGGCAAAATCCTCTCCCATACTTCTCAGCTATAGATATTCTATAGCTGAGCTATAGAATATCTATAGCTGACCATAGTGTCTCACCAAGAGTATTCGACATTCTATTTGACAGATTCCCTCTGAACTAGTATTTAGACGAAATGCTCCATATTGAATAGAGTTATGAACCAATTTCAAAAACAGTAATTTCGAAAGTGTATATCGTCTTGACTGTAGACTAAAGAAAAATAAATGAGCAGAATGAACCATGAAAAACATCGATATGTACTTTTACAGCAATGTTACAAAATTACTTGCCCTTTACTACAAAATACAATGTGCATGTAAATTTGTGTGTTACTCGGCCAGGTATAACTATTACAGACATGCAGCTGAAAAGCACTTTGCTTCAAGCAAATGCCAACTCGTGTCGTCAAATGCTTTAGCAGAGCACACAGCATTGATTAAGTACAACAGTGACTGGATGAACTCTAGTAGAATTGGCCAGAAAATAAACTGGAAGCCACGCGTGCACTTGAGGGGCCCCTAAAGATGAAATCAACAGGACACACGCTCATGGAAACCAAGGAACCCTCATCGCGCCTTGCACGCGGTGATTGCGGCGCATGCTAAAACCTACTTAATTATGCACTTCTACTTTTTGGCCCCATTGTGAATAAGGGTTTCCTATGGAAGCCAATTTGTCTAGCTTTTACAGTTTTATTTGGTTATTCTATGTCTTTATTTGTCATGTGTCATCACGGTCAGACAAGGTTCCATCAAACTCTCGATGATGGAACTTTTGTACGAAAGCATTAAAGTACTGTTTACCTAAACCGTGTATTTCTGTGATATAACACATTTTTTTCTAGGCACTCAAGAGCGCATTATTCCCAGTTCGAAACCTCAATTCGCTAAGAGTGCAACAAATAATTGCACCATATTAAACAGTGAAAGTTTCAAAAGTTAAGTGCAGGGCAGCTTGAGCTTGTAGCAGGCATCCTTGTGACATCTTGGTAAATCTGAGGGAAAGAAAAATGAATTATTCCCATTAAAGGTAAGTAACTATAAAGAAAAAGCTTTATCCCATGCCAAGTGAATAAGTAAGAAGAAATTGAGAAAAATATGGCAATGTAAATGTGAATACTCAGCATTCAGCTGTGCTGTCATGGTATGGCTTCAAACTACTCAACTGGGCTGACTCTTATGATTCAGCAGCTTCCTTTACCATGTTGCCAACTCAAATTTTTGTAATGTATAAAGGACACCTGCTTCCAGCCCGAAGCGAACCTGCACTTGGGGCTCATAGTGAGCTCCTAGCAGTACAAGTCTAATGATTTGTTACAAGCTTGAGGAATTGAACTCTCTTACTGTAACTAGGACTTGAGGAGCTACCTAATAAAGGCAAAAATATATTGTTTTATGCAATTGGTTTCAGGAGATGAAGTATGGTATGGAATACGCAAGTGTGACTGACTGGTGGGAAGAATGTAGGCACACAGGCATTATTGTGAGAAACTTACAGCGTAAGAATTTACTGCGTAAGTTCCAGTAACGCACGTGCCGTTCGTTACTGGAAAGTTCCGGGCTCGCATCGTTAAAGGAACGAAACGCATAAAAGCAGATGAGGATTATCGTTGTGTGGCAGAAGGGGCATGCAAAAAGGTGTAAACTTTTCTTGAAGTGTGCGCAAAGTCCCGAAGTTGATTAACGCTGGTAGTATGGCTTGAGTCGCACAAAGCGGACTATTTCAGGTTGTGAGCGGCACCGCTGTGATAGCGAAATGCCGTATGGCACGACCTCACAGTCCAGTGCGCCAATACGTCGGATGATCTTGTACGGTCCGAAGTAGCGACGCAAAGGTTCTCGCTCAGTCCTCGTCGACGTATAAGGGTCCAAACCCAAACACGGTCACCGGGCTGGTACTCGACGAAGCGTCGTCGGAGGTTGTTGTGTCGGCTGGCGGTACGCTGCTGGTTCTTGATCTGTAGGCGGGCGAGCTGTCGGGCTTCTTCGGTGCACTGGAGATAGGTGGTGACGTCAAGATTCTCTTCGTCGGTGACGTGCGGCAGCATGGCGTCGAGCGTCGTCGTCGGGTTCCAGCCGTAAACCAGCTTAAATGGCGTGATATGTGCTGTTTTTTGCACTGCCGTGTTGTAAGCAAAGGTTACGTACGGCAGGACAGCGTCCGACGTCTTGTGCTTGACGTCGGCGTACATTGCTAGCATGTCGGCGAGGGCCTTGTTCAGGCGCTCCGTGAGACCATTCGTCTGCGGATGGTGGTAGGCAGTTGTCCTCCTGTGGCTTGTATGGCTGTACTGCAGAATGGCTTGGGTAAACTCTGCTGTAAACGCTGTTCCTCTGTCGGTGATGAGGACTTCTGGGACACCATGTCGCAGCAGGATGTTCTCCACGAAAAATTTTGCCCCTTCAGCGGCGCTGCCTTTCGGTAGAGTTTTAGATTCAGCGAAGCAGGTGAGATAGTCCATCATCACGAGGATCCATTTATTTTCGGATGTTGACGCTGGAAATGGTCAAAACAAATCCATCCCAATCTGCTGAAATGGTTGGCAAGGAGGTTTGATCGGCTGTAGTAATCCCGATGGCCTTGTCGGTGGTGTCTTGCGTCGCTGGCAGTCTCGGCATGTCTTGATGTAACGGGCGACGTCGGTGGTCAGACGCGGCCTGTAATACCTTTTCTGTGTCCTCGACAACTTGTGGGAGAATCTGAGGTACCAAGTGGTTGGATCGTCGTGTAGGGCGTACAGTACTTCTGGACGCAGCGCTGACGGAACAACAAGAAGCTAGCAAGTGCGGACTCATGAGAAGTTCTTTAGGAGCAGGGTGTTTTGTAATGTGAACGAAGACAATCCGAGCCTAAATGCCCTAGGTACTACGTCGGTGTTCCCTTCCAAGTACTCGGCGAGGCCTTTTAATTCCTGGTCTGCTAATTTCTGTTTAGTGAAGTCTTCTGTGCTTATTATTCTGAGGAAGGCGTCGTCACCCTCGTCTTCCGGCGGGGGATCGATGGGGGCGCGTGATAGGCAGTCGACGTCTGAGTGCTTTCGTCCGGACTTGTAGATTACCGTGATGTCATATTCTTGCAGTCTGAGACTCCAAATCGCCAGCCGTCCTGAAGAGTCCTTTAAGTTAGCTAACCAACACAACTCTGTGAATGTGGCTGTCGACTTTGAACGGCCTCCCATATAGGCAAGGGCGGAAACTTGCTGTAGCCCAAATGATGGCGATGTATTCCTTTTCAGTCGTAGAATAATTGCCTTCCGCTTTTAACACCGACCGGCTAGCATAAGATACCACCAGTTCATGTCCGTCTTTCTTCTGGACTAGGACGGCACCGAGGCCTAAGCTACTGGCGTCAGTGTAGATTTCGGTATGGGCGTCTTCGTCGAAATGTGAAAGTACCGGCGGTGACTGCATTCGTCGTTTTAGTTCTTCAGAATCAGAATCGGTTTTATTTTCCTCAAGGAAAGGAAAAATGGACCCCAGACAAAAAGCTGCTCATTGAGCAGCTTGACGAGGCCTGAGGCCCTACAGGCAGTGGCAACAGCGGCAAAACAGCAGTGTATGTCGCACTAGAAGAAGAAAAAAAAGCAACTTGAGAAACAAAAAAAAACGAACGGAAAAAAAAGAAAAGAAACTGTTCGCACCAAGCTGTGACGAATGAGAACAAAAAATATTTACATATATATACACCAATAACAAACCAATATTGTACACTGACGTGTTATATTCACACGTACACACGCAAAAACCCGTACAAGTGGCGCGCATACGCCCCATATATATACATATATGTACACCTACATATACACGCGTACATGGCATATATACACACACCATTCAAGTGCACACATGCATAACTTCAAGCAAAATATTTTATGAAGAATGAGCTGTTATAAAAACGGGGAGCGAGAAAAAAAAAGTGAAATTGGACAATGTCTGCAAAATCATTCCACACTAGTCCACACAAATGAACGCAAATTGCCGAATGTAAACTGCATGATATAAATATATTGCCGATTAAGCTATACTGTTCAAAAAGTATTCAATTAAAGCACGTTTATTTATTGCGGGGCCATCAATTAAGGTTGTATTATGGTTCAGGGTGTAAGGTATTATATACTTTAACATTTGTTGACCATAATTCGTTCGAGTTTTGGGAAGACACCACTTTTCTAATTGTCGAGTGTTGGCTGCCGGTACACGTTCCTTGAGCGTTGATATTCTGATAAGGAAATTAGTACGAAACGTGGTTTTAGCGGTGAATAAAGAAACAATAATGTGTGGTAGCATAACACTGATGGGCAGAATTTTTAACCGAATAAAAAGCGGTTTGGAGTGTGCGCAGTACTCTTCGTCTGCAATGATACGAATCGCCTTCTTTTGCAGGCTCACAATTCTATTCATGTTAGTCGGTGATGCCGTGCCCCAAACAAGATGACAATATGCAATGTGTGATTGAAATAATGAAACATATATCTGTTTTTTAATGTGCACTGGAAGAATGCCACGACACCGGGAAAGTGCTCCAACAGCTTTAGATAAATTTAGAGATACGTAATTAGTGTGCTCAGTCCATCGAAGGTGCTCATCAAATACAACACCCAGTGTTTTATGGTGGCTAACGACCTCAATAATATTATTGCCTAGGTTAATGGTTAAGTTAGTCCCTATGTGACGATTTATAGCGCGGAACATAACAGCTTTTGACTTGGTTGTATTTATTTTGAGATTGTTTAATTTAGACCAATTTAAAAGGCTGTTTAGGGCATTGTTTGCTTTTGAAATTATTTCTGTAACCGAAGGACCAGAAATAAATAGGGAAGCGTCGTCGGCATAAATTACAAAATCAGCTTCTGTCGAAATTGTTATCACATCGTTTATATAGACATTGAAAAGAAAAGGTCCTAATATGCTGCCCTGCGGGACGCCACATTTTAGATAACGTTTGGATGAACAAAAACCGTCAATGTTCACTATCTGTTCCCGGTCTTTAAGATATGAACTGAAAATTTGAAGTGTCCTTCCCCTAACGCCGTATTTGTTTAACTTATCTAAGAGAATATTATGGTCTAGACAATCGAAGGCCTTACTGAAATCCACAAGATCCCTAGTGTTAAGAGCTTGTTTTCAATATTCCGTAAAATAATTTCTTTTTGGACTAATAAAGCTGATTCTGTAGAAAAACCTTTGCGGAAGCCGAACTGAGAGTGTGATATTAACTGATTAGCATCAAAGAAGTTCTGCAAACGTTTGAGCAGAATTTTTTCTAGCACTTTCGAAAAAAGAGGAAGAATAGAGATGGGGCGATAATTACTCATGACGTTTTTCGAGCCTGACTTGAAAATGACTGTAACCTTAGCCAGTTTCATTCTTGCAGGGAAAACACACGATTCTAGTGAAAGGTTAATAATATGACACAAAGGTAGTGCAAGAAAGTCAGCAACAAACTTTACTGGTTTAATTGTGAGGCCTTCTACATCAGAGCTGGAATTATTTCTTAAGGACATGAGAACGGTAAATATTTCTGATGGATCTGTTGGGCTAAGAAATACTGAGCTGGTTGTTTCATTTGAAATAACAGAACACGTATCTGCGTTATATTTTGCTGTTGCTTGCTCGGTGAAGAAGTTGTTAAAGCAATCGGCTAATAGTACGCCTGATTTTGGTGACCCGTCGATAATCAATTCGCCAATGTCATTCGATACATTTCTATGGTTAATTATCTCATTTATTGCGCGCCAAATTAGCTTTGAATTATTCTTTCTTCCAGCGAAAATTACTGAGTAATAGTCACGCTTGGCTTTGCGCAAGTCATTATTTAATTTATTCCTAAACTGCTTAAACACAACGTAATCATTAGGATTTCTGGTTACCAAGAAACTGTGGTACAGGCGATCTTTTCTTCTAATCATTTTGAAAAGGCTAGGTGAAACCCATGGTTTCTTAATCTTCTTGGGTGATTGTCTCGTTTTTAATGGGAAACTTAAGTCATAAAGAACTTTAAATTTATCAATAAACGCATTATAAGCCTCATCCACTGAACCATAGTTAAGACATTGTGTCCATGGTGTCTCACTAATCAGTCGCCTGAATGATTGTAGTTTGTTATCAGTAATTGCCCGAAAGGTTACCGGTCCGCTTCGAACAGGTGCAGGTTGATGCTTTTCTATTGTTATGAAAATTGGACAATGATCGCTTAGATCACAAGACAGTGTGCCCGAAGATTTTACGATGATATCTATATTAACAATCAATAAGTCAATAATGCTTGACGAAGAGACCGTGATTCTCGTTGGGGATGTGATGGTGTTGGTGAACCCATTGGATTCAATGGCCGTAAGAAATTCTACTGAATCAGCGTTCACTTCGTTTAGATTAATATTAAAGTCGCCGCCGAGCAATAGGGTGTAATTATTTTGTGAACAGTAATTACGAAGAGCATTCAAAAATTTGAAAAAGGTGTTACAGTTTCCACCAGGGGGCCTGTAAATTACAGAAAGAATGTAAGTGTTGTGTTGAAGCACGAGAGCTTCGTAGTCATTGGTTATAACGGTAAATTGTGGAATGATGCTACACTTTAAAGAAGACCTAACATAAATAGCTACTCCTCCTCCGCGGGAAGGCCTATTTAGGAAAAAGGTGGCGTACGATGTTAATTTCAGTAGGTCTGCTTCATGCTCACACCACGTTTCAGTGAATAACAAACAATCAAACGTCAATGCAAGGTTACCTAAAAAACTTTCAATCTGATCGTGCTTATTTTTCATTGAACGAATATTAATATGCACTGCGGAAAAAGAATTGCTGGCGCTCGCACTGTTGCTGATGTCGCATGGCATGACCCGATCATAATAATTTACAGCAGCCATGATGAAAAGAACAGACGCAGCACTGGGAGTGGCAGAGAAGTAATAATTTGTAGACAAAGGGCAAGGGGACACGCAAGTGCTTCACATGTAGAACTGACATGGAACAATGTGATGGCTTCATAACTCGGGGTGTATATGGCTACACAAAATACAAGTACACACTCTCGGTTGCGCAAACAAGAACAGACCAGAGCGGCCGCAGTTAGCTTCATGTCACATAATGATAACAATGATACAAAACAGCCCGCAAGGTACATTATCTTAAGCATGCGCCGACATTCTGGCAAGATCCTCGCTTCGCAGAATCTTAATGCAAGGTGCATTATCAGAGTGCCTGGCAAAGATCTTTCCATTGCGCACCCACACATACTTCCAGTTTACTTCGCGCTTACGAGCAGTTGCTTGGCCTAGCAGGCGTTTCAAAGATGCACACAAATGCTCATTGATGAAGACCGGAGCTTGCGAATCAAAACTAAGAGCACTGCTTGTAAGTCTAATAGGGCGGGCCTTTTCAAGAAACAGGTCTCGTTTCTTGCGACTGGCGAACTGCACGACAATATTGTTTGTAGTGGGATTCTTAGCTGTAGGAACTCGATGAATGACTTCGATATCGGCAGGATTTACGGGTTCATGAATGACTTCGCCAATTTTAGTGATTACTTCCGTAAGATCTTCTCCCTTACGGAAAGGCACTCCTTTAATCTCAAGGTTTGCAAGACGGGAGTATTGCTCAAGCTGAACAAGCTTGTTTTCCTGCTCTTTGACCTGTTGAGACAGGTCACTGCAGCGTGTTTCAAGCCTGGTGTTCGTCTCCTTCAAGAGCCGATTTTCGGCAATCACCTCCTCATGCGCCTTATTGATACTTGCCAGGCTAGCTTTAATTACCCGCATTTCTTTCCGGAAATCACGATCAAAGCCGTCCCGGAACTCCTTCAGTTCCGCCCTCAATTCCCGCTTAAATTCTTCAAAAAGAGCAATCAGTTCTTTAGACATGGTCAAAGCAGTTCAGTGAAAAGCAAATATAGCACACTGTGGCAGCAGCAGCAGCAGCAGCAGGGGCAAAATGAAAAGAAATACCAAGAATGAAAAAACACACCTGCGTGTGCGAAGAATACGTCCTGTTAGCGCGCTGCAATCTGGCCGCTGCCGCTGCTGCCAAGTGATCGGTGGTCAGTCGGTTCCTCGATTTATATCCGCAGCAGCTGATGAGGGTCCAATGGGAGTGCAGGGCTGACGTTACTTCACGTCACCGGCATGATCCCTTTCAGGTAGTCATTGCGATGAAGAGAGCCGATGAAGAGAGCCGCAGCAGCTGATGAGGGTCCAATGGGAGTGCATGGCTGACGTTACTTCACGTCACCGGCATGATCCCTTTCAGGTAGTCTTTGCGATGAAGAGAGCCACGGTGAATTGCGCAGACAGCGGACTATCGGCCCGACGAAGGCAACCGGTGTGCAGGATAATCTGCGTATGCGAAGAATACGTCCTGTTAGCGCGCTGCAATCTGGCCGCTGCCGCTGCTGCCCAGTGCGTCGAATGCGTCGGCCTGCGGCATTTGCCACTTGAATACTTCCCCTGGGGTGTCACTGCGAGCTGTCAAGGAGAGTGGACGCATTTCACGTCGGCTCCATCGAATCGATGTCCTGCCGCTAAATATTTCTTCTGCACCGCCCGAAACCAGTTGGACTACATCCGTGAAGTTACCAGGAACCCGTGAACATCATTATTATCCATGTGGGCCAATTTTCGGCAGTTCTACGGGACTCTATTCTTCAACCACGCGAACGCTGTAGGTGTGGTAGCCGCGGAGGCGGCACCAGATGCGGCCTCCATGGCTCTCGTACGGGGCTATGACCCAGACAGCATGCGAGAAATGGAGCATGCGAGAAATTCAGTTTTAGAAGAAACTACGGAGTATAACATCCAGAAAAAGTTGGAACGGTGGGAGCGAGCAACCTCGACGCGCGCCTGTTCCGAACATCAACGCAGCCACGGTGGCGGCAGTGACGGCCACGTCACCACTCTGGCTCTTGGCACGCAAGCTCAAAGTAGACGCTGGAAGCCACAAGTCATGCCGAATTGCGGAGCGGAAGACGCTGTGGTCATCATCAAGGCAAAGGGAACTCTGAACCTCGCACAATTTAAGGGCGGCAACCAGATAGGGGAAGCAACGTACGCTGCCACCGGCATTCTGCGGGCGTCGCAGGCACTCGCTATTTGGCTGGCCTGGGACAAAAATATAATTATTATTGGCATCAAGAACGCCCAACTTATTCGTCAGGTTCTTGCGATCGAACAGCTCCAACGTGGAAGACAGGCCCGAGCGGTTCAAGCCTACCTCAAGTCTTCGGACAACACAAGCCATGGTGTTATTCAAGTGGATCCCACAACCACTGAAGCGGATATTACTCAAGCCATTTATTCGCCAGAGGCTCCAGTAGTATGAGTCCGAAAATTAGCAGAGACCAACGTAGCAGCGATCACATTCGAGGGCCGGAAGGTGCCTTTCAACGTTTATTATTGGGGCGAAGCTGTGCCGGTTCGCCTCTACCGCAAGACGACGCCAGCCTGTCCCCGCTGCGGCACGATCGGACATCGCGCCGATGTTTGCCCTAATCCACAGGCCGGTCGATGCCAGGCTTGCGGCGAGACGGATCTAGAAGAGGGCCATGAGTGTCAACCCAGCTGCCTCATTTGCGGGGGCCCTCATGCCACGGGATCAATTCAGTGCAAGAAAAAGTACAGGAGAGGCGGTGCTGGAACTGGGGCCAAGCGGAAGCCCTTCAATGGAAAAGCCAGTCAGCAATATCACTCCAGGAACGCTGGAGGGAGTGAAGCCCCCGACCTGCAAGCTCAGACGCAGGAGGTGACCCCTTCGCCTCGACCGCATGCAGGAGCCTTCAGAGGGGGCCCTGAAGGAGGCGGTCGTCCAGCAGACAAGCACGATGGGCCTGAGCCAGAACACAGTCCCGGAAACAAAACGAGCCGCAACAAGGTGAGCTGGGCCAGTGTGGTTGCCTCCGCTCCCCTCACGTTGTCTAATGAGAGTCTTAGGGCTGAGAACGAAACACTCAAACTAGAAATACAACAACTTAAAGAGAAGACGGCAGCCAACGATACAGGAAACTGTAGAGCACTTCAGGTACCCTCAGCTCAGGCGATGTAGGAGGACAACCCTCCCCCGCTGCCGTCAAGTAGTGCAACTAAGTCACCCCCTCGTACGGCAGAAGTCGGCCGAGGAGCGTCGGGCGGCAGCGTAGCGTTGGCGGCTGCACCTTCGGCAGAGGAGTGTACGACACGCGCAGATGTGGACGCAATTACAGAGAAATTAAGTGCATGGATGGAAAGCATGGAAAAGCGCATGCGAGAGGAAATCGAGAAAATGGAATGTCGCATGCTACCAAGCCTACAGGCTAGCGTAGAAAGAATTGAAGAGACGCTAAGCAAAAAAATTGAGCAGAACTCACAAGGAATGAGAGAGCAGACAATTCATAAAATGTTAGAGCCGCAACTCTCAAAACTCCATGCTTACGAGATTAGGATTGACCGTAAGTTACAAGAAATCGCTGAATGCTCGCGCACTAAGACACAGGAAAAATTAAGATTGACAGGAAAAATGGGCACCAGGCAGATTGCGTCTGGTGATGCACTTGACCTGAGTAAAGAACAAGGACTGACCTCTTCCAGTTTGCAATATGGCTCGTCAACACAATGCGTTGGCGGGCTAGTTGGTGCGAATCCATGAATACTTTGTTTAGCGCAAAACGACAGAGACAAGAAAGACGACAGGACAAGGCGCTACTCTCAACTGACATCATTTTATTGCGTCACTCCTTTATAGACCGCTCAAACTAGAGGAACATGCGCAGTGAGCACCATGTGGTGGAGCCACCAACATCCGATCCCAAGCGCACTCATGCGACAGAATCCAAAAAACCAAATTCAGCGCTGTACAAGGTTAAGGAAGGCACACTAATGCACTGTGACCCCAATGACTGAATGAAAAATGCTTCCGATAACTCTCGGGCGGTGGTGTCACGGCTCATCTTCAAAATCGTGGTATCACGAAACAGGGGTTTGCACTTGCATGTTTTACAATGCAGAGCCAAATTGGAACCTGTGCCTGTTGGTATGGATCGCTCATGTTCTCTAAGGCGCTCGTTAACACAGCGGCCTGACTGCCCTACATACACTTTGCCACATGACAAGGGAATCTTATAAACCAGTTGAGAGTAGCGCCTTGTCCTGTCGTCTTTCTTGTCTCTGTCGTTTTGCGCTAAACAAAGTATTCATGGATGGCTCGTCAAACTAAGTTAACAATATTACAATGGAACTGCAGGGGTTTTAAACGTAAGCGGGAATCTCAACAACAGTATGTGGACTGTCTAGATGAGAGGCCGGATGTAATCGCGCTACAGGACGTTAATGTGGCAGTTAAACTCAGGTCGTACAGTACGCATCAAACTAACACTTCGACTTGCATACTTGTACATAAAGACAGTACGGCTTCAACTATAGACCTCGAACTTAATGCTGAAATAGAACATGTGTTTATTCGTAACCTCCCTAACACTCGTTCCAGTAAAGGGGCGTACGTACTTAACATATACAGCCGCCCTAAACACAGGACAGCAGTCTTCGACGAAATTTTTCGGAAAGCAATGCAGGCTGCATAAACTGCGCCTCTCATTATAGTGGGGGATTTTAACGCGCACAGCTTTCTTTGGGGTTACAACAACGAAAACGTAAAAGGCAGGAAACTGGCAGCAGCAATATCGGATATGGCTCTAACTATTCTGACGGACCTGCAGCATCTTACAAGAATAGGCAATAGCGTTTTAAGGGACACATGCCCCGATTTAACGCTAGTCAAAAATGTTAAAAATTGCGAGTGGCAAAATACGCACGAAACCTTAGGCAGTGATCATTATATACTCCGAATTCGCCTAGACCACAACAAGCATCGTAAACACAGGGGACAAGCCCGGCTTACGGATTGGTCGCTTTTTCGAGAGTCCAAGGGTTCTCAACTCGACTCGCCTAATGAAGATTATGAGCAATGGGCTGAGTTTCTAGCTGCCAGAGAGAAAGTCGCGAGAACGCTGCACACCTCAGAGGATGTCCCGGCAGTCGACAACCACCTTCTCCACCTCTGGGTCGCTAGGAGAGGTCTCACCAGAAGGTGGAAAAAGCAAAAACACAATCGCAAGCTTAAAATCAAGATCGCTGAAATTACACGACAAGCGGAGGATTACACGTGGACCTTAGCCAAAAAGAACTGGATAATCAAGTGCGACTCATTGAGAGGCGGGCTTGGCGTCAAGTCGATGTGGAGGCTTCTGCGATGCCTCATCAAACCCAGCAAGACGAGCGGAGAGCAGCAGCGGAACCTCAAGAAAGCCCTCCACGGCTATGAGGGTACGGATGAGCAGCTGGTGGCAGCCCTAACGAGCAAATACCTTTGTACGACCAAAGATGACGAGCCTGTGTTGCAGTATCAAAGCAAAGACAGTCCAGAACTCGACAGAGACTTCGAAGTAGAAGAAATACAGGCGGCGCTACTAACCATGAGAAAAGGTACGACGCCAGGACATGACAAAGTTACAGTCGGCTTGCTCGCCAACATGAACAAGAAGATGCTAGGCCAGCTGACGGATTATATCAATGATTGCAGGAGAGCTGGCAAGCTGCCCCTGGCGTGGAAATCGGCAGATGTCAGCTTTATCCCTAAGCCGGACAAAGAGGTAAATATTAACAACCTCCATTCGATTTCGCTCACTTCATGTGCCGGCAAGCTGATGGAGAAAGCAGTGCATGCAAGACTTTCAGCGTATTTGGAGGAAAACGGTTGCATTCCCTACACCATGTTTGGCTTTAGGGAGCGCCTATCCACGCAAGACGTACTGCTGCAGCTCAAGATGGAAGTTATGGACCCACCCAGCAAACGCAGTAGCAGAGCCATCTTAGCCCTAGATCTCAAGGGCGCTTTCGATAATGTGAAGCACTCAAAGATCCTGGAGAACCTGCGGAAGACATGGTGTGGAAGAAGGACTTTTGAATACATCAGAGACTTCCTACTAGATAGACAGGCTGATGTAAAAATTGGAGATTTTAGGTCCCAGCCATTGCCCATGGGCACCAGGGGTACGCCACAAGGAGCCGTGCTCTCCTCTGTGCTCTTCAATATTGCTCTTATAAATTTGCCTGAGCAACTCGATCGCATAGAAGGAATTCAGCACGCCCTTTATGCAGATGGCATCACGGTCTGGGTGACGAAGGGCAGTCTGGGGCAGATAGAAGAGGCGCTCCATAGGCTGCTTTGACAGTTCAAAAGTATGCAGAGGAGTGCGGACTGCGCTGCTCTCCGGAAAAATCGGCGCTTCTAATCATGCACAGACGAGAAGATGAAGCCCCGGTCAAAATTAGGGTGCACGATGCTGCGATCCCTGCAGTGGAGACAATGTGTATCCTGGGATTACTGCTTAACAACAAGGGTGTCAACGCAGCAATGATTACTCAACTCCGTACATCCAGCGAACAAGTAATGCGAATGATCACACGTATCACCAATAAAACGAGAGGGATGATGGAGAACGACACTCTTCGGTTGGTCAAAGCCTTTATGCTCAGCAGAAGTGTGTACGTAGCTCCGTACCTTCGGATTAGGAGGTGCGATTTAAAACATTTCGATGTCATGATCAGACCATCATATAAGAAGGCACTAGGACTGTCGGTCAAAAAGAACGCTTATAAGCAGGTTGCGAACGTAGTTCCCGCGCCTACTAGGGCGCCCCTCACGGCGGCGAGCGCGGAACCGGCAGGATACGACCGGCCCGCTTGCGTTCGGAATGCCTGTCTGTTCACTGTTTCGCGCGTAGCTGTTGCCTTTTCTGAGCAAGGCCGAAGTGCAACCCGAGCTGTTGCGTAGCGGGCTGCAACAGCACGTACACCAACTCACGAGGAACAAAGTTTTACAGGTTTCCAAGCCGACCGTATCAAGCAGAACAGCGTCAACAGGGATAGCGCTCGTCCGACGGCGTAAGCTGTTTTGTGTTCCAGCGTTATGCCAAGTGCGTTAACGCTGAATGATTTGCTTTTACAGCAATGATGGCAGCAACGGGACACCTGCAGTGCGTACCAGGATATGCAGAAAACAAAGTAGTTTGTTCCCACACTGTACCGCAGTAAAGCTGTGGAACTCTTTCCCAATCCTCTCTCATTCAAACAGCGAGGGCTTGTTGAGAGATTTGAGGAAAGGTTGCGGCTGTTTGAGCTGGCATACACCCTTCTGCGCCCAGCTTATCAACTAAGGGGCAGTTGATATCACCAAAATTTTTGACGACGTGGTTTATTGGAACCCCCTTTGCACGCACTGAAAAATCGCAACATAAAAGTGTTGCACTTCCAGTAAGTAACTTGGGCGAAAATATTTTGCCAGCGTAGTCTAACACAACTGGTATGTTCCTCCCCTTTTTTGTGTGTGTGTTTGGGGAGAGCAACGTTAGAATACCTCGGTAGGTCATACGAGTCGTTCGTACGCCCCACGTTCTTGGATGTAATGTTTTAGATTCGTATTTGCCGTCCTGCATGTACAGGAAAACTACCGCGGCGTCCTTGCACTTCCCTGCGATGCCAGCACGGCAATCGCAGCTGCCCGCTAGGATTTGTCTGCTGTCACCGATCTTCAAGAATCAATGTCGCCTATAATTTCATGCATCCACACCGTAGATAACGAAGTAACTTACGAACATTGTTTAACTGCGCGAACAGACGGACCTCAGAGACAGCATGGGACAAGGACGGGCGCAGACTTGCAACTAATGTTTATTCCAGAACGACCACATATAAGTACACCCGCGACATACACTACTGCGCGTCCGCGAAAAAAAGAAAAGATAAAAGAAAAGAAAAACCTTGTATATGCAAAACGCGACCTAGCTAGAAATAGTAAAGGCAAGGCGCAGAAGAGCAGGACTCAAGAAGAAAAACACAAACGACAGGACCGGTCCTGTCGTTCGTGTTTTTCTTCTTGAGTCCTGGTCTTCTGCGCCTTGCCTTTACTACTTCAAGCATGAACCAACTAGCCCAAGCAAGAGGTTTGCGCGACCTAGCTACGCTCGTCAATAAAGCTCATCTCAGTGTCGTGTATATAAACAAAAGTGTCACTGACACAGTCTTGTCCCTTCTTTTTAATATGGTACGCCTCGAGTGGCTCTCTGTCTCGGCTATCTCGGCAGCGGCACAAAAAAAAAAAACTTGTGGAATAAACTTTAGTTGCAAGTCTGCGCCCGTCCTTGTCCCATGCTGTCTCTGTGGTCCGTTTGTTCGCACAGTTAAAAATGTTCGCTGATATGTACCAACTCGCCCAACAATAAGTTCTTCGAAGTAACTTACGCTGAGCTTCACGCATCTCGCTGGTGCGTTATTTTTCGTTTGTGGAATACACATAGCAGTCACTTCCGATCAGTGCGAGTTCAACACTTCCCTCACGTCGTAGACGTGCCCCACTTCAAATAGACGGCTTCCTTTCTCTAAATTCTTTTCACAAAAAAAGCTGCGAAGATGTTGTTTTCCCGAAACCCGGTAAAAATTAATATCGGCACGCTGTTCCGCGCCATCGCTACCGTTTGACAGGGCGCCAAACACGCAGCGCGAGCTGCTGACGCCGTGAGCAATCCTACCGCATTCGCGCAACTGTTCGTCAGATGGCGCTAGGGGTCGGAAAGACAGGGCGCTGCCTAGCACTTGCAACGTGCCCATTGCAGTAGGGGGTGCACAATACAACAGATGAGATAATTAAGGCCCACCTATTAAGTCAATATGCCAGATTGGCAGGAACAAAAACGGGACGCAAGGTTCTAGAGGACCTAAATACCAACTGTCCTTACTATATAGCAACAAGACAAGACATCCCGAAAGAGTGGAGGGGAAAATTCGCGACACTGCCCCTTCCTAAAAACATGCACCCAGAATATCATCAAGCAAGGAGGAGGGCAAGAGCCAAGAAGATGGACCAGATTTATTCTAAACTAGAGGGAGCCTTCTTTGTGGATGCTGCAGGTCCGGTGGGAGGAGTCTCCACAATATCGGTGGTGCATCAAGGGCAGACGGTCAATGGAATTTCTGTTCGGCACGGAGAAATTGCAGAATTGCAAGAGGCGGTGATCGCCATGGCGGCTTCGCATCCTAGTTCAGGATACATCATTACAGACTCGCAAACTCCATATAGAAATTACACGCGGGGCCGAATTTCACCGCTAGCTTGCAGGATCCTCAAACAATCTGCGGTCTTCGCTTCGCGCAAAGAGCTGATTTGGGTGCCAGGTCACGAGGGTATAGAGGGATATGAGCGTGCACACGCTGCCACCCGAGCTTTTCTCCCCCGGGGTCCCTCCTCCTCCCTTCCCGAAGACTCGGACTTCCCAGTGCCATTCATAACTTATGCATACGTATTACAACACTTGCGCTTATCGCGACAAAAATACCCGGGCCCAACTAAGGGATTAGACAAATCAGAAGAATGTCATTTACGAAGGTTACAAATCCTGTCATTTAATAACCCAGTCAAGCTACATCCTATTGAGCCACAATCTTTTTCGGCCAAGTGTAAATTATGTGGGCAGAAAGCAGATTTGTACCATATGGTATGGGCTTGCCAGGCTAATAGTGCCTTAGAAGCTATAAAACAGCCAACGTTGGAAAGGTGGGAGGCAGCCCTGTCCAGCTCAACCCTCAAGGAACAGCGAGCCCTCGTGGAAAGAGCTAGGGCGGCGGCCTTAGCCAATGGAATTCCGGAATATTAATCCCCCCACCCTTCTCCTAACTTCCCTCTCCTTTATTTTCTTTAAATAAAACGTTTTCATCGTTAACATCTGCGCTTATTATTCTGAGGAAGGCGTCGTCATCCTCGTCTTCCGACGGGGGATCGATGGGGGCGCGTGATAGGCAGTCGGCGTCTGAGTGTTTTTGTCCGGACTTGTAGATTACTGTAACGTCATATTCTTGCAGTCTGAGGCTCCAACTCGCCAGCCGTCCTGAAGGGATCTTAAGTTAGCTAGCCAACACAACACTATGATGGTTGCTGACGGCTTTGAACGGCCTCCCATATAGGCAAGGGTGGAAACTTGCTGTAGCCCAAATGATGGCGCGGTATTCCTTTTCAGTCGTAGAATAATTGCCTTCCGCTTTTAACAGCGACAGGCTAGCATAAGATATCACCCGTGCATATCCGTCTTTCTTCTGGACTAGGACGGCACCGAGGCCTAAGCTACTGGCGTCATTGTAGATTTCGGTATCGGCGTCTTCGTCGAAATGTGCAAGTACCGGCGGTGACTGCATTCGTCGTTTTAGTTCTTCAAATGCGTCGGCCTGCGGCATTTGCCACTTGAATTCGACATCAGATTTGGTTAGATGTGTTAGCGGCTCAACGATGCGTGAAAAGTCCTTGACAAAACACCTGTAGTAGGCACACATGCCAAGGAATCTACGCACTGGATTCTTGTCGATGGGCTGCGGGAACTTTGCGATGACAGTTCTTTTCCACGGGTCGGGGCGTACTCCGGAATTGCTGGTGAGGTGGCCTAGGAACAGAAGCTCACGTAAGCGAAGTGGCACTTTTCTGGCTTCAGAGGCAGCCCTGATGATTTCATGGCATCTGTCGCAAGCCGCCTAAGGTGATCGTGGAAATTTCCGGCGAAGACGACGACGTCATCCAAGTATACAAGACAGGTCTGCCACTTCAATCCTGCTAAAACCGTGTCCATAACGCGATGGAAAGTTGCAGGCGCCGAGCACAGTCCGAATGGCATAACCTTGAACTCGAAGAGGCCGTCTGAGGTGATGAAGGCGGTCTTTTTGCGATCTCTTTCGTCGACTTCTCTTTGCCGATAGCCAGACTTGAGGTCCATCGACGCGAAGTTCGGTGACCGTCAAAGCTCTAAACTTAAAGAAAAACTTGAACGCGTCCAAAACCGCACTGCAAGATTTGTTTCTGTTAATTATAACTTCCGTAGCAGTATTTCATTAGCTAAAGAGGACCTTGGTTGGAAAACACTAGCACACCGCCGATTAACTGCAAACTTAGAACTTTTTTTCAGAATCTACTCTGATCTCACAGGAATAAATAAGAACTTTTACATTTTCCCTCCCAACTTCATCTCTAAACGATGTGATCATGACCTGGAAGTTCTTGAAATGTGCTGTCGTACTGATGTCTACCGTAATTCATTTTTTCCGCATGCTTCCGCACACTGGAAAAGGCTTCCCAAGAGCATTGGTGAATGTAAAACGTGTTCAGAGCTTCTGTCTTTATCGTCATGCAGAGTGTCGTAGCATAATATCATCCCGTTTTCTTTATATTGTTACGTAAGAAGACAAGATGAAAAGCTATATACAAGTATATTGTCACGTGGTGTTGATGTTGAATAACCCAGTAGCAATACTGTGAACGACAAAACTAACTTTTATTGGGCGAACCTGTGCCCACAAAACAGGCTACACTTATAGCACAACGATAGCGGCGAACACGCTCGGCGATCATCGAAAATCTGACCAGCGGGTCAAGCGCGTCGGTTTTTATAGAGCAGTCGTCGAATGTTCCAGACTAATCGTTCGGACCCGCGTGCCTTCCACAAAGTTCTACACCATTCGCGTTACGCGATGAAATCAGATAACACAAGCTTCGGCGACAACAGACAGCCGGGTAGAAGCATCGATAACTTTCCAGAAACGTCGGATGCGTCCCTCACTGTGCGATTACAGTTGTTAAGCGGCGAAACGTGGTCGCCCGATAAAGATAAGTACACGTGTCAATACCCCCCTCTTAAAAAGCATCGACCAGATGCTGCAAACAAACGAAGGTAATAAACAAAAGCACTCGTAGCAAAGAAAAGAACAAAAATGACGAAGTTCGTCAGCGTCCGTAAAAGGGTTTAAGGCGCACCACGCGGACCACTTCAGATCGTGCGCGGCGCCGCTGTGAATGCGAAATGCCGTCTGGCACGACCTCATAGTCCAGAGCGCCAATACCTCGGATGACCTTGTAGGGTCCGAAATAGCGTCGGAGTAGTTTCTCACTGAGTCCTCGTTGGCGTATCGGGGTCCAGACCCAAACACGGTCGTCAGGCTGGTACTCGACGAAGCGTCGTCGGAGGTTGTATTGTCGGCTGTCGGTCCTCTGCTGGCTCTTGATTCGCAAGCTTGACACGTGTACTTATCTTTATCGGGCGACCACGTTTCGCCGCTTAACAACTGTAATCGCACAGCGAGGGACGCATCCGACGTTTCTGGAAAGTTATCGATGCTTCTACCCGGCTGTCTGTTGCCGCCGAACCTTGTGTTATCCGATTTCATCGCGTAATGCGAATGGTGTAGAACTTTGTGGAAGGCACCCGGGTCCGAACGATTAGTCTGGAACATTCGACGACTGCTCTATAAAAGCCGACGCGCTTGACCCGCTGATCAGATTTTCTACGATCGCCGAGCGTGTTCGCCGCTATCGTTGTGCTATAAGTGTAGCCTGTTTTGTGGGCACAGGTTCGCCCAATAAAAGTTAGTTTTGTCGTTCACAGTATTGCTACTGTGTTATTCAACGTCACCACCACGTGACAATATTTACAACGTATTACGCCGCACTTGGCCAAGACGCAAAAGCCCACGCTAGCCTTCAATCGTCGTCGTCGTCTTCTTACTGCTCGCCTCTTCGTCATTAGTAATACTATTCTGTATCACTACGTAGCACTACCCCGGGCGGCAAAAGCACCGTCCCGGAGCGACTGAAGGCTGGACTCGGAATCAGTGTAGCAAGCCTTGAGCCTACTGACGTGCACGACATCACTAGATGCCAGAGTAGATGACGAGGTTGAGCTCACAGGAGCAATTTCGTACGTCACAGGCGTCACCTGGCGCAGCACGCGGTAGGGTCTTGTGTATCGCGAAAGGAGCTTTTCTGAAAGTCCGACGTGACGAGAGGGCGACCACAAGAGCACGAGCGCACCAAGCGAAAACCGTACTGTCATGGTGGCGGGCGTTGTACTGACGCTGCTGAGTGGTTTGCGAGTCCGTCAGTCGAGCACGGGCAAGCTGGCGTGCATGGTCGGCGAAGGCGATGGCGTCGCGCGCATACTCGCTTGTTGAGATTGAAGCACGAGGAAGAGCCGTGTCAAGGGGCAAGGTCGCTTCGCGACCGTAGAGTATATAAAAGGAAGAAAATCCGGCGGTGTCTTGCCTGGGTCCGGTTGCACTCCGTTCGCGTCCACGAGATGGCCAAGGACGGTAGTCTGGCGGTGGCCGAATTGGCACTTCGATGCGTTCACTTGCAGACCGGCGCCAAGAAAAACGTCCAGGACTACCGAGAGACGCTCGGGGTGCGTAGGGAATGTTGGGGAGAATACTATAACGTCGACCAAGTAGCACAGGCATGTGGACCACTTGAAACCATGAAGAAGGCAGTCCATCATGCGTTCAAAAGTGGCAGGAGTGTTACACAGACTGAACGGCATAACTTTGAATTGATAAAGACCATCCGGAGTTACAAAAGCAGTCTTCTCGCAGTCGAGATCGTCCACGGCAATCTGCCAGTAGCCGGAGCGGAGCTCAACAGAGGAGAGGTAGCGAGCACCATGGAGGCAGTCAAGCGCGTCATCGATCCGCGGTAGGGGATACACGTCCTTTTTGGTAACCCTGTTAAGTTGCCGTTAATCCACACAAAAGCGCCATGAGCCATCCTTCTTTTTTACCAGTACAACAGGTGACGCCCATGGACTACATGACGGTTCTATGATGTTCTTGGCACGCATTTTGCGAACTTCTGCGTGAATAACTTGACGCTCAGCCGGTGACACTCGATACAGGCGGCGATGAATAGGAGGGGCATCGCCGGTATTAATGCGATGTCTAACAGCTGTAGTTTGGGCCAAAGGACGATCGTTAAAGTCAAAAATATCGTTGAAGGAAAACAGAACGCGGTAGAGCTCACGAGCGTGCTCGGACGGCATGTTGGGCTCAATCATTTTCTGTAAGTCGGCGATGGTACAAGTTGTCGACTGCGATGGTAGAGGAGGATCGGCTGAATTGTCGTCTACCTCAATAGATGCTATTGAGTGATCCTCGAATGAGCAAAGCTGAGCCAGAGCCATCCCGCGTGGCAGCACCTGTGTCGTCAAGCCAGAATTGACCACTGGCAGGCAGACGCAATTCCCCGTAATAGATAAAACTGTATGAGGTACCGTGATCCCGTGTGTAAGGAGGACGTGTTGCATAGGAGCCGCAATATAGTGACCGTCGGGCACAGGTGGGGATGACACTAGGTAAACGTACGTCAGTGCCGAAGGTGGCAAGCGAACGAAGTCGACGGAACTGAGGCGACTGAGGTGTGGTTCAGTGGGATCCAGAACAGGCAGGTCAAGGCGGAGAGTACTGGGGGAACAATCGATGAGAGCAGAATGTGCGGAGAGGAAGTCTAAGCAGAGGATGATGTCGTGGGGACAGTGGGCGATGACTGTGAATAGCACAATTGTGGAGCGATTGGTGAAGGAGACACGGGCGGCACACATACCAATTACGGGGGCTGTTCCGCCGTCGGTGACACGGACCACATGCGTCGTGGCGGGCGTGATTATTTTTTCAGGTGGGTACGAAGGTCAGAGCTCATTACCGACAAATGCGCCCCTGTGTCTATAAGAGCAGATACAGGAACACCGTCGACTTGCACGTCAAGAAGGTTCGGATGAGTGGGCAACATCAGTAGAGGATTTGGCGGCGTAGGGAGCAATGCAGCCTCACCTCGAGGCGCTGCATCATCTAGTTTTCCGGCTGGTAGCGGCGTCCGAATGGAGTCGGTGAAAAGGAGCGGCGGGGCGAAGGTGAACGAAAATAGGGGCGGTTCGGCGCAGGAGAGTCAGTGGCGGCATTATCGGAGCGTGTGGCATAGGGATTGAAGGGCCACCTGAGGGGTTAGAGTCGGCCGTATAAGCCGACCGGGTCGGGGAAATCCAGCGTCTTCGACAGTTCCGAGAAATCTGCCCGATGCGACGGCAGTGAAAACATATGGGCTTGTCGTCAGCAGCGCGCCATTCAGAAGGGTTGTGGAAACGTGGTGGGTAAGAACATGCGGGACGGGGCGGAATCGAAGAAGCTGGGCGAGTATCAGGACGATGGGCCGAGCAGATGGTGCGAAGACCCATGTTTTCGGACTCTTGGCGGACAACTGCCTGGATCAGTGAGACCGTGATTGCAGATGTGTTGGTGGGGCTGGAGTCGAAGGCAGCCGGATAGGTGGCCTCAATCTCACGCCTGACGATCTTGGTAATATCGCCAGTGTTGTTGGGACGAGCAGCGTCGGCACAGGAAGATGTCACTGGTGTGCTGGGCAAACGGGCAAACTGCTGGTCGATGCGTCGGCTTTTAGCGAGTTCCAGGCGGCGGCACTCTTTTATAACAGCATCCACCGTGAATACGAGCAAGTTGAAGGCGTCATCGGCAGTGCCTTTGAGGATGTGGGATACCTTGTCTGACTCAGTCATGTGTGCATCAGCTTTGCGGCACATAGCCAAGACGTCCTGAATGTACGCGACATAGGGCTCTGTTGACGTCTGCACACGGCCGGAAAGCGCCTTCTGCGCGACAAGTTTGTGAGCGTAGGGGTTGGCGAACAACTCTCGAGCTTTTGCTTGAGCGAATCCCAACTGGTGAGCTCATCTTCGTGCGTCCGAAACCAAACTCGAGGTGTGCCACCGAAGTAAAAGACTACGTTGGCGAGCATGATAGTAGGGTCCCTCCCGTTATTGCGGCTGACGTGTTCGTGCAGGCTGATCCAGTCCTCGACATCTTCCCCATCTTTGCCCGAGAATACTCCAGAATCACGAGGAGCAGGGAGAGTGATGTAGGTCGTCGAAGTGGCGGCAGGTGTCGGAGGCGGCTGAGTCGAGTTGTCATCGTCGGGAGCCATGAAGCTAGGCTCGACGTACCCTCCACTGCGATGCTCCTTGACGAGGTACAAAGAACGTCCACCTCCACCAGATATGTTACCTAAGAAGACGCAGACGAAAAGCTATATACAAGTATATTTGCAACGTATTACGCCGCACTTGAACAAGAGGCAACAGCCCGCGCTAGCCTTCAATCGTCGTCGTCTTCTTCTTACTGCTCGCCTCTTCGTCATTGGCAATACTATTCCGTAGCATTACGTAGCAATATTATTTGGCTGGCATTGCACTTCATGCGATATTGTACCCTTTCCATTTCTGTGTTGCAATTTTTCACCGCAGTTCACTGAAGACCGTTTTGCCGTCGAGATGACTCATCGATATTACGTATTTTGTTACTTCCACCACGTGTGCTTAGCTGTGTCAAGTGTTGTCACATTTTCTTTTTACTTCAATTTGCCCCCTCCCCTGCAATAATGCCCTTGTGGTGCTGCAGGCACTTGTATAAATAAATAGATAAATAAATAAATATTTAGCGTTACAGAGCCGATCCAATGCGTCGTCTATCCGTGGAAAGGGGTATACGTCTTTCGTCGTGATCTTGTTCAGTCGACAATAATCGACGCAGAAACGTAGTGTTCCGTCTTTTTTCTTCACCAGGACAACAGTAGATACCCACGGCCTTGTCGACGGCTGGATGATGTCGTCGCGGAGCATTTTGTCGACTTGTTGCCTAAAAGCTTCACATTCTTGCGTCGAAACTCGGTAAGGGCTCTGGCGGAGTGGTTGAGCGCACTCTTCAGTTATTATGCGATGCTTTGCAGCTGGTGTTTGTCGAATCCTCGATGACCTCGAAAAGCAGTCGTTGTATTGTCGGAGAAGACTTCTTAGCTGTTGCCGCTTGCACATGGGGAGACGTGGATTTACGTCGAAGTCTGGTTCGAGAACTGTGGTCGTCGGGTTAGATGCGGCAGAACTGGAGAGAACAAACGCATTACTGTTTTTCAGAATTTCCTCCATGTACGCGATCGTAGTGCCCTTGTTGATGTGATTGAACTCCCGGCAAGAATTCGTCAGCAACACTTTAGTTTTTCCTTCCTGCAGTCAAGCGATCCCTCTTGCGACGCAAACTTCATGGTCGAACAGTGGATGTTCGTCGCCCTCGATGACGCCTTCTAGGTCGGCACGTGTTTCGGTGCCGACGGAAATGACAATGCTGGAGCGAGGCGGGATGCTGACTTGACTTTCGAGCACATTCAAGGTGTGGTGACGAGGAGACCTCGGCGGCGGTATCGCTTGGTCTTCCGACAGCGTTATAGATTTCGACTTCAGGTCGATGATTGCGCCGTGTCGGTTCAGGAAGTCCATGCCGAGAATCACGTCTCGTGAACACTGTTGGATGATGACGAAGGTAGCAGGGTAAGTCCGGTCATGAACAGTAATTTTTGCCGTGCAGAGTGCAGTCGGCGTAATGAGGTGTCCTCCAGTGGTTTGAATTTGAGGGCCTTCCCATGCAGTTTTAACTTCCTTAAATTGGACGGCGATGTGTCCACTCATTACGGAGTAATCCGCCCCTGTGTCCACTAAGGCGGTAACTGCGTAGCCGTCGAGAAGCACGTCGTGGACGGTGGTTCTTTGTCTGGCGTTGCAGTTAGGTCTTGGCGTCGTATCACGGCTGCGTCGTGTTGAACTGAAGCTGAACGTCGTGTCGTCAAGTCGTCTTTCGTTGGTGTAGTCTTGGCTTCCTGACCGTCGGGACGGTGACGTGCCGTTATTATGTCGTCGAGATGGGCTCTTCGTCGTCTTCGTCGGCGGCGGAGGATCTTCGTCAGTTCAAAGAACAGCAACAGCACCTCCATCGGTTGCTGCTTTTAGTTTTCCGGATATGGGCTCGCAGAGCGGCCCCGGGCTGGGCCAGTGTATGATCGGCGCTGCGGCGATAATAGCGGCCTAGTGACGGCGAACGGTACGGTCGTCGAAGGCTCCACTGACTGGTGCGAGGTAGTCGGTGATATCGCGAGGTCGTTCGTCAATCTGTGGTCGAGGCGCGTTAACAGCGAAACCTCGCAGACCCATCTCCCGGTATGGTCATTGGCGGTGCACATGGCGGGCTTCTCCGCAGTGATCGCAGAGCGGGAGGTGGTCAGGAGCGCGCCAAATCTCCGTCTTCCTCACGCAGCGGCGCTGGGCGACGAGCGGACGTTCTGGCGGCAGCGGTGGCGGACGGCGGAATCGCGGCGTTACAGGGCGCTGGCGCGGTCGATGAAGGGGACCTTGACGGCGGGTGACGGCGGCGTAGGTCATCACTTCGGCCTGGGGCTGCGATGATAGTGGCTGCACCTCTGGAGCTGCGAGCGATCGCTGGACTTCTTCCTTCACGATGTCAGCGATCGAAGCTACTTGAGGCTGCCACGTAAGCAAGACCTTGCGCAGTTCTTCGCGCACATAAAGCCCTGATAGTCTCTTGGAGATCAACGGAGCCCAGCGCTTGGATGGCGCACTGAGGCGTGAGCACTTGCTGGTTATATTGCCTAGTGCGCATTTCTAAAGCTTTATCAATCATGGTAGCCTCTGTCAGGAACTCAGCTACGGTCTCCGGTGGGTTTCGGATTAGTCCGGTGAAAAGTTCTTGCTTTACGACACGCATCAAATAACGTACTCTTTTCTCTTCGGACATTTCAGGGTCGGCGTTCCGGAAAAGACGGGTCATCTCTTCTGTAAAGATGGCGATGGTCTCATTGGGTAGTTGGCTTCGGGTTTCCAGGAGAACTTCGGGCGACGCAGGAGGCTGTCCCGTACCGTATGTCTCCAGTGTCTGGCTTGAGGTTGTGGTGGACATCCTCGGCAGATCTTGCAGGCCGTATTCCGGAGGCAGTCTTTGAAGCCGTTGGCTTTTGCGTAGGTTGTCCACATCCAGTTCCTGGGGGTTAGAGTACATAGACGCGTACCCAGCACCTCCACCAGTTTGTCACAGACAAAGCCACAAAGCATTTCGGTCGACGCTGTAGATCTCGTTATTTATCGCTGTTCTGGCACCTTCGTCGTTCTCTTCTTCTGGGAGCCACCCAGCATTCCTAGCATGTGGCACCGAATTGCACCGTGTGGCTGTCAACTGTGTCGAGGTCTGGGCAATATATATATATATATATATATATATATATATATATATATATATATATATATATATATATATATATATATATATAGTGACACGTGTGCTTCTTGATGTTTATCGGGCAACCACTTCTCAACTCCTAACAAATGTTATGGTGTTTAGGCGGACGCGCCAGCATGTACAAGAAGTTTCTGGAATGTGATCGATGGTTCCATCCGCTGTCTTTCCCCGCAACTTGTGCAATCTGATTGCATGCATGCGCGAGGCGAATAGTGTAGAACTTTGTGGAAGACACGCGGGTCCCAGCGGTTACTCTGGAACATTCGACGACTGGTCTATAAAAGCCGACGCGCTTGACCCGCTGATCAGATTTTCGATGACCGCCGACTGTGTTTGCCGCTATCGTTGTACCTTAAGTGTAGCCTGTCTTTGTGGGCATAGGTTCACCCAATAAAAGCTTGTTTTGTCTTTCACGGTATTGTTACTGTGTTCTTTAACGTCACTACCACGAGAGATCTGGTGGAGGTGCTTTTCGTCCATGTACCGGACGCCCCTGACAAGCCGGGATCCAAGCCCGGACCACAAAGAGAGCACCAACGTAGTGCCGAGCCGTCGAGCAAGCCATCGTCCACAACAGCTGCCCCTGGAGCATGGACTTCTACTTGAGCAGACCAAAAAGATTGTGGCCAAGACAACCACTATGAAAGCCCCAGTGTCACCCGTGGTACTTCAACACCCAGAGAGCCCCCTACCTTCCGTGAAGCTACGTCGGAGGATCCGGAAACCTGGCTATAAACCTTCGAAAGGATCTCGTCCTTTAACAGCTGGACATCTGAGGATAAGCTAGGACATGTGTACTTCTCCTTGGACGATACCGCGAGGACATGGTGGTTATATTGCCTAGTGCGCATTTCTAAAGCTTTCTCAATCGTGGTAGCCTCTGTCAGGAACTCAGCTACGGTCTTCGGTGGGTTTCGGATTAGTCCGGCAAAAAGTTCTTGCTTTACGACACGCATCAAGTAACGTCCTTTTTTCTCTTCGGACATTTCAGGGTCGGCGTTCCGGAAAAAACGGGTCATCTCTTCTGTAAAGATGGCGATGGTCTCATATGGTAGTAGGCCTCGGGTTTTCAGCAGAACTTCGGCCCTTTTTCTTCGGACAACGCTCGTGAACGTCCTCAGGAAGTTACTCCGGAAGAGGCCGTATGTTGCAAGGGTGGACTCCCGGTTCTCGAACCAAGTCCTCGCCAACCAAACCCTGGCCTGCTGATGCGTGCAGTGAAAGAGCAGCTGTTTGCTGGACTGATGCGAAAGCCTCCAGCTACAGTAGCTGAGTTCGTCAGTCAGGCTACGACAATGGAGCGAGACCTTCAGCAACGTTCCTCAGTCTACGATCGCCAAATCAGCCTGGGATCAGCGTCTTCCCTCTCATTGCCCCATGACAACAGTGCGCTTCGAGAGCTTGTGCGTAGTGTCGTGCGTGAGGAGCTCGATCGACCACAGGGAGCACGATTTCCACCGACCGTAACGTCCCTCACAGATATAGTCCGCGAAGAAGTCCGCCAGGCGGTACAGCCATTCGTGCAAACCAGACCTGAAGCCGCCCCCGTATTGACTTATGCACAAGCAGTGAGGCTACCATCGCAACCCGGGAACCACCGTAACCCGCCTTCTTCTGAAGAACCGCTGTGCCACTTCCAGGGCCAAGCTTCACGTACAAATATATACGGGTCCACGAGCCCCCGAATCAATACGCGAAAGTCAGACGTGTGGCGTACGCCGGACTATCAGCCACTTTGCTTCCACTGTGGCGAAGCGGGCCACTTGTACCGTGCCTGCTACTACCGAAGAACAGGACTCCAGGGCTATCACCCCGACGCTCGTCGCCCACGTGAGGGAGAGCGCCCGAGAGAAATCCAGCAATATCTGGCCATTCAACCTTCGTCGCCGTACGCGCAATTTCCACCGGTTGAACAGTCCCTGCCAACGACCCGATCTCCGTCTCCGCAGAGGCGCCAGTCACGATCACCACCTCCTCGACGATCGGCGTCACCTAGCCGCTACACTACGTTCTCCGCTTCCGTGGGCAACCGGGCCACGAGCCCAAGTCGGGGAAACTAAGAACAGCAACCTCCGGGGGTGGGGCCGCTGTCCAACGTACTTCGAAAGATCCTCCGCTGCGACACCCCGACGACGGCGTCGCCGACGACGACGATAACGATGACGACAACGACGACTGCGTACCTTCGACACCTTCCTTCGAAAAGCGTGAACCTGTTTCAGCCTACATACTTGTTTCTGCAGATAACCACCCGGTAACCGCTCTTGTCGATACTGGTGCCGATTATTCTGTCATGAGCGGACAACTGGTTACTGCACTTCGCAAGGTGACGACACCATGGCCAGGACTTAAACTCCGTACAGCCGGCGGTCATGTTCTCATGCCAATCGGCAAATGCACTGCGAGGATACAAATTCGCGAGGCCACATTTGTCGGTTCATTTATTATACTGGCAGAGTGCTCTAGGCAGGTCATACTCGGCATGGACTTTCTTCTGGAGTACGGCGCAATCATGAACCTTCGCGAGTTACTTGTCACTTTTTCCAGCGAACACGCAACTCATTCGGACGACTACCACCCACAGTCCACGGTGTTACGCGTTTCGGGTGACTGTGCTATTTTACCACCCACGAGTACTGCGTTGATCACCGTACAAACAGACGATGATCCCCCCCGTCTCGGAATCGCTGAAGGCAATCTGTCAGTCTTGTTGGCTCGACGGGTTTGCGTAGCCCGCGGCATCTTGCAGCTGTCGTCACGGACTGCTAAAATTTTAGTAAACCAATTTCAGTCGTGAATACCATCACTTCGCCCCACGAACTGCCATTGCCTATTTGGAGCCAGTCAGTTACTTTCCCGCTTGTTTAACTGTAGGAAATAATGATGGGGATTCTAACTGTGACGTACCAGCCAACAGCAACATTGACTTGAATTCTAAATTATCAGTTGAACAACAGGCTAGGATTCGGAGCCTTTTACAGTCTTTTGCGCACTGTTTCGCTTCAACATCGAAGGTCAACCAAACGCCCATTGCGAAGCACAGAATTATTACAAATCCTAATGAAAGACCTGTGCCCCAACGTGCCTACCCTGTTTCTCGTAAAGAGCAAGACGCCATTCGAAATCAAGTCCACCAAATGCTTACCGACGATATCATACAGCCCTCCACCAGTGCATGGGCGTCACCTGTGGTTCTGGTGAAAAAGAAAGACGGCACACTGCGTTTTTGCGTTGACTATCGCAAGCTTAACAACGTTACGAAGGACGTTTATCCCCTGCCCCGCATCGACGACTCTTTGGACAGCCTTCGACATGCTCGATACTTCTCATCGATGGACCTTCGCAGCGGCTACTGGCAAATAGAGGTTGATGAGCGTGACCATGAGAAAACCACATTTATTACGCCTGAGGGACTCTACGAATTCACCCGCCGTGGTTGCTCAGTGGCTATGGTGTTGGGCTGCTGAGCACGAGGTCGCGGGATCGAATCCCGGCCACGGCGGCCGCATTTCGATGGGGGCGAAATGCGAAATCACCCGTGTGCTTAAATTTAGGTGCACGTTAAAGAACCCCAGGTGGTCAAAATTTCCGGAGTCCTCCACTACGGCGTGCCTCATAATCAGAAAGTGGTTTTGGCACGTAAAACCCCAAATGTTATTATTATTACTCTACGAATTCCTTCGGTGGGAACCGCCATGGGAACGAAGATGGCGCCAAATTATGCAAATATCTTTATGGCATCTTTAGAAATACCCTCCCTCGCAAACTCGGCCGTAAAACCAATATTCTATAAGCGATTCCTGGATGACATTTTTTTTGCGTGGGCCGACAATGAACAAAGTCTCTTAGACTTCATTTCCGATTTCAATTCTCTGCACCCGTCAATCTGCTTTACGCACAATTTCTCCCAAAATAGTATACACTTCCTCGACGTCACTCTGTCACTGAGTGGCGGTCGCATTTCCACGTCCCTATACAAAAAGCCGACAGATGGTCAGCAATATCTGCATTTTTATAGTAGCCACCCCCATCACTGCAAAACAGGCATTCCCTACTCCCAGGCCCACAGATACAGAAGAGTCTGTTCCGAATCTGCGCAATTTGAGCGACACGCGGAGGAACTGAAATCTGCTCTCATACGCCAAAAATATCCTCCAAAAATAGTAGACGATGCCATTGAACGCGCCCGCAGCTTAGATCGAGCACAGATAATGGGAGAAAAGGTTAGCAATACCAATACACAATCAGATCCAAACTTCGTCCTCACATACACCACCGGTGCTCCGCGGGTCAATGCCATTCTCACCCGCCATTTTAATATCATGAAACAGAGCATCCGACTCGCTACTATCTTCAAGCAGCCGCCTCGAGTTGTGTATAGAAGAAACAAAAATTTAAGGGATTTGTTAGTCAGGGTGAGGACACAGAAGTCAAACACGCCCAAGGGCTGTCGACCGTGTGGGAAACCTCGTTGCAAGGTATGCCGTCACATGACAACCGCAGACACGGCTGAAGCATCGAACTCGCCCTTCGTATATAAAATTACCGAAAACCTTGACTGTGATTCCAGTAACATCGGTACGAAATTCGATGCAAGGTGTGTAAGCAGGAATATATCGGCCAAACAGAGACCCCTTTCCGCCTGCGGTTTAACAATCACCGCGCGCATGTGAAAAGTCTCCCCAATTTACCCTTCTCCAGGCAAGTTCGGCTGCCAGATCACTACTTTGAACTTGTGAGCGTTGTGCTCTTGCAATCTGGTTTCCAACACACCCGTGCATGCGAGCAGAGAGAATCGTTTTTCATCCATAAATTTGGAACGTACACTAAAGGAATTAATGAGAGTCCGGGGCGGATGACGTGCCTCCGGGATATGCCGTGAAAGTGCATGGGAAACGCGAATACATGCTATGTACTCTAAAATTGAGACGCTGGCTATTCACTGCTTGCTCACCCCTCCGCATGCGCCTCAAGGGGGCGAGCGGAAAACCAATAAATTCAGTTTCCTGGACCCTGCCACTGAAGTGGTCATTCTGAGTGACCTATTGCCCTTCCTGAAATACGCACGTGCCGACTTGATGTCGGTTGTCTGTTAAACGTTCAAAAACTGGACCACAAGGAGGCTATTTAACTCGACTCTCTAAATCTAAGCCCATGGGCGCACTTGCTTTGCGAATCCCATGCATATATTCTTCTTTGGAACTATTTTTTTCTTTTTTTTTCGCACCATAGCTGGACCACAAAGCTGCCGGAACGGGCCGTGCCTTGTATATTTGTACTGTGACACTGTGTTTCTTTCTACAAGTTGCCGCTCTTCTGTCTTCCTTCTGGGCCCCTTCTCTATTGTGCCCCCCGCCACCCGCTCCCGCTACAACGGCAGCCCACGCACTGGAGCTGCGGAGCGACCGCTTTCTCCCTCCTTGCCTCGGGTGCACGGGAACCTAGCTGCCGCTACTTCCCGCCCCCCTCCCTCTCCGTCTTACGTCTCCCTCCTCCTGTGTGCTTTTTTCTTTTTCTTTCCGTTTTCTTTCTTTCTTCCTTTTTCCTTTTTTTCCTCACTTACCTCCTTGCTCTACATCATAGCCTCCTATATTTTTCCTGCCCGCGCAATGGTGCCGCGGAGACCGTCCATTGCCCTCTCCTTTCCTCCTCGATTTACGCCTCGGCTCTCCGCGAGAGGCGCTCACACCCCATACTACCTACGCTAGCTAGCAGCACCTACGCTAGCTAGCACCTCAGATTCTTGCATGGGGTAGGGAGTGATAATTCTTTATTTTAGTTTGGGATAGCGGTCGAGGTCGGCTTTGCTTGAGTGATTTGGCGAACTTCCTCGTTGGGCCTCGGGAACTAGGCCTAGCGATGAAATCGAAGAACGCGAAGGCCGCGGGGGACGGGGAGCAAGTGCAGTGCGACGAGTGCCTGCGATGATGCTTCCTCGATGAAACTAAGTTCCGGAATGTAGCAGACGCGGAGGGGTCTAGCTTCACGTGCAGGTCGTGCGAGGGCGTCAGCGAAGCCGTCCAAAAACTGGAAGGGAATTGGGCGGCTAAGGGCCGATTTACGCTCGAGCCGCCCATCGCCGCAAGCCGCACCGCACGCTTGCGGTCACTCGAAAAATTGCACGTATCCAGAACTTGTGCACAAATTACCGTTTACACTGTGTACACAGTGTATACCTTACACATTGTAAACCGACATTTGTGCACAAGTGTTTGATACGTGCAATCTTTCGCGCGACCGCACGCGTGCGGTGCGGCTTGCGGCGATGGGCGGCTCGAGCGTAAATCGGCCCTAAGTTCGACGAGCTTAAGGCAGAACTGAGGGAGGAACAGGAGAAGCAGGTAGCACTGCAGGCGAAAGTTGACAATTTTGTCAAGGTGGAGGCGGCCCAGGCCGCGCAGTTAGTAAGGGCCGTGGCCGAGCTTGAGGCAGAAAAAGAAAGGAGTGCCGAACTGGAAAGGCGGCTCGACGCGCTGGAGACGCGAGCAGCGGAGAAGGTCGAGTCAGGTCAACAAAGTGTTGGCAAAAACTCGGAAAGTAGGGTAGACCCTACAGGCGAAGTGGGAGGCAGGGAGCCAAAGCAAGCCGTCGTCAGCTCGCCGCCGGTGAAACGGTGTAGTTATAGTGAAGCTGCACAACGCGCCCCGAGTGAGGCGACGCTGCAGTCACAGGGGCGCCAGCGGGCACAAAGGGAAGGGCAGCAGGCACAGGCTGCAGTCGAACGGTTTGCACGTAGAAGGGTCCTGGTGATAGGGGACTCCAATGTGGGGAGGGCCGAACAGGGCGTGATGGCGAGAGTGAAGGCGGACGGGCGAGTACAGGTGGAGGTGCAAGCGGGCAAGGGTATGGCGGAAGTAATGACCAAGGCGCGGGAAGTAGTTGGGGTCAGCACGGATAGCGACAGCTTGGTCATTATGCATTCTGGGCTCAATGACGTGCTTAAGGGGAGAAGCCAGGACCTTCAGAGGCACATTGAGACTGGGCTGAGTAAGCTTAGAGAGGCCTCCGGGAGGGTGCATGTGACCATATGCACTATCCCAGAGGTCCAGGGCCAGGCTTACCAGGTAGAAAGGAGGGTGGTTGAGGCCAATCGGGTCATTAGGAGCCTGAGCGGACGACTCGGGTACAGCGTGATGGAGGTAAACAGGGACGTGTACGGAACCGGCTTCCGGCCTTTTGTGCAGGATGGTATTCACTACAGTGGTGCCACTAGCAAACGGATAGGGGGCAGGATGGGTCGCCAGGCAACAGCTTTTTTAGGGGGACCCAGAGCCCTGAAGGAAGCAGTGTAGGCGTGGACGATTCGAGGCAGGAGCCACAAACACGCGAACATCGGTACTGTAGGAGAGGTGACAGGAATAAGCGCAAGAGCCAAATTAAGTCAGACATAGGGTTCATTAACATGCAAGGTGGCAGAAATAGGCTAAAATGGGAGGAAATCGAAGAACAACTAAGGCAGGAGAACTTAATGGTTTATGGGTTTGTAGAGACACATCTTAGGGACATGGAACAACCGCCCTGTAACCCTGATAATGCACGGGAATACTGCAACAGAGTGCAGGGTAGCAGAAAGGGTGGGGGAATCGGAGCATTCATTCATAAAAATACAAATTGGCAAAGGGTCAAACAGGAATGCAAGGAGCATTTATGGCTAGAAGGAAAAGTAGCAGGGGCGAAAACACTTCTAGGCTTTGTATACCTTTGGACAGGATCAAATGCTAAAGAGGAAAACAAAAAAATGTTGGACTGTATAGCAGCGGACATCAATGAGCTGGGAAAAGGATGTGAAGTAATTGTATTAGGAGACATGAATGCGCATATTGAAGATATGGATGGGCACACAGACTCCACAGGTAACATGCTGCTGGATATGTGTGAGAGGCTTAACTTAGTTGTCTGTAACTCTACTGAAAAGTGTGACGGGACCATAACATGGGAGGTAGGGGGTCGACACTCGACAATAGATTATGCGTTAATGTCACATAGGATGTAAGATAGATTAGGAGCCATGATTATAGATGAACAGGGCTCCAGAAGTATAGGTAGCGACCACAAACGTATCAAGTTGAGTTTTAAGAGTGAAACTAAAACACGAACGACGCGCGAGGAAACGCCAGATGTGATTTTTTACTCAGAAGACGAAGTGGAAATAGCGGCCAAACAAATTGAAGAGGAAATATCAGAGGGTACTGAAACGGATTGGACTTACCCAAAGTTAATGAGACTATTTGAGCGTGAGCTAGGTAAGGCGCGAGTCAGGAAAACAAGGCAAGGGATACGAAAACTCAAGAGCTGGTGGGATGAAGAGGTTAAGAAGGCCATAAAAAAACGTCAGGAAGCCTCCAGGGAACACAGGTATTCCAAAAGTAAGGCAGAACCTGAAGCAGAAATAGAAAGGAAATGGGTAAACTGCATAAAATGCAAAAGGGAAGCATCTTATTTGATCAAAGAGAAAATCAAGACAAAAGGGTCCCAATGGCTGTCAAAAATAAGCAATAAAAAAGATAAACAGGCAGCTAGGAAATTCTGGCAACATCTCAACTCCTTGGGTAATAGGACAAGCCTAGAGCAGAGGTATATAGTAACAGCTCAAGGTACTCGGTTAGAAGGAGAGGGGGCAATGGAGCATATAGGAACCATGATGAGGGAAAAATTTACAAAACAGACAAATGGTACATGCAGTACGTCGGAGAGGGATAGCCCGGTCAACCCACTGCTTTCGCTTGGACAAAAAGAGTGGGAAAGGGCGGAGAAGAGGGTACCAAGTAGCACATCGGCAGGCCCCGATGGTATTCCAATTATGTTAATAAAGAAATTGGGCCCGAAATCTAAGAAAGCATTGAGGGAGGTGGTGAGCAAAATGCTAGTGGATGGTAAAGTACATGACGAATGGAGGCTAAGTAGGATGAGAATGATATATAAGGGAAAGGGGGACAAAGCTGACATAAATAACTACCGGCCTATAACAGTGACGTCAGTGGTTTACAGGGTGGTTATGCAGATTATAAAGGACAGACTGCAGGCATGGGTAGAGAACGAGGGGGTACTTGGGGAGCTACAAAATGGGTTCCGGAAGCATAGGAGGCTAGAGGACAATCTGTTCTCGCTAACACAGTGCATTGAAATAGCTGAAAAGGAACACAGACCCCTATGGCTGGCTTTTTTGGACATCAAGGGAGCCTATGACAGTGTACTTCAAGAGGGCTTGTGGGGCATTCTGGAAACTTTAGGAGTGCAAGATGGAGTAACCAATTTCTTAAAAGATATCTATAAAGGTAACCGGGTGATTATACAATGGGAAAAGCAGGTTTCGGAGCCTGTAATGATTCGGCGGGGGCTTAGGCAGGGGTGCCCATTGTCGCCTCTGCTGTTTATGCTGTACCTACAAGGTCTAGAGGCCAAAATACAGCAAAGCGGACTCGGCTTCAACCTATCATTTCTCAAGCAAGGAAAATTGATTGAACAGTCATTACCAGGACTGATGTACGCGGATGATATCGTATTAATGGCTGACAATGCAGAAGATCTGCAGGAATTAATGGACATATGTGGTACAGAAGGAGACAGATTAGGCTTGAAGTTTAGCAAAGAAAAATCAGCAGTCATGATTTTTAATGATAACAGTTGCGGCGAGCATAAGATACAGGAGGCCACGCTGGAGATAGTCGATAAATACAAGTACCTTGGGGTGTGGATAAATAATGACATTGAGTATCTGACAGAGTACGAAAAATATCTAACGACTAAAGGTAACAGAAGTGCAGCGATTATGAAGAGTAGGGCACTGTGGAACTACAATAGGTACGAGGCAGTACGAGGGATATGGAAGGGGGTAATGGTACCAGGCCTGACTTTTGCCAATGCGGTTCTATGTATTAGAACAGAGACCCGGCAACAGTTGGAAATTAGGCAACGTGGGGTGGGTAGGCTCGCTCTGGGAGCACATGGCAAGACACCAAATCTTGGAGTGCAGGGGGATCTGGGATGGTCTTCTTTCGAGGGCAGAGAGGCCAGTAGCAAGATAGCCTTTGAGGAGCGATTGAGAAAAATGGGGGAAATTCGGTGGGCTAGGAAGGTTTTCAGTTACTTATACACGAGGAATGTTGACACGAGGTGGAGGAAGCGAACTAGAAAATTGACAAGCAAATACTTGGGCAGTAGCGGGGGAACAAGTAAGGAATCATCTGTCAAGAAAAAGGTTAAGGAGGCAGAGAGGGGTATGTGGAGTACAGAGATGCAAACCAAATCGGCATTGGAGACATACAGGACGTTTAAGCAAGAAATAGCCAAAGAAAATATTTACGATAACTCTAAGGGAAGCTCATTGTTGTTCGAAGCCAGGACAGGTGTACTGAGGACTAAAACGTACCGAGCCAGATACCAGGAGATAGATTTGGTATGCGAGGCGTGTAGAGAGGAGGAGGAAACGGCGGAACACCTGATACTTGCTTGTAAACAACTTCACCCTGCAGTTGAATCTAACGGGGAACTATTCAAAGCCTTGGGTTTTAAAGACAGTGAAAGTAGAATAGACTTTGAACAGGTAGAAATAGCTAAACGGAGGCTAACTGATTGGTGGACAATATCAACGCAAAAGTAAAGGAGTAAATACATAAGTATGCATGCATATAGAACGATTAAAGGCTAGGTGGCGCGCGTCGCCGCCGCCCGATTCAAAGGGTTGAGCCACAATCATCCATCCATCCATCCATCCAACCTAAAATGCTGCCCTCACATGCCAGACCGAGCTACGCGTCGAGGCCCATCGAAGCACCCTAACCGATCCGTCAAGCAAGAGTTGTGCGATTTCCGTCGTGTTGGTTGCAGGTAAGCGTATGCGTTTTGCAACTGCAGCATGTTTATATACATATTTTCTTGAAATATCAGGGATGCATGACCGAACTTGTAAGCAGTGTACACAAATGAAGCGACCGTTTGTTTACAAGATTTTCCGCGACCACGTGTTAGTTGTTGGCGTTGTTGCAACGTGTATTGCTTTACTAGTGTAAGATCAGTGATTTACGATGTACAGTTCTTATCGTTCCCTTGCGTTACTTTCTTTTTTATACCCAATCAGTTCTCTATCTGCAGTGTGGAATCGGTTGTGGTGTCCTGCGCCCGACAAGATGCCGTACTGCTGTGTGCCACGCTGCAAGTCATCCAGTAAACAACGGACGCCGGGCATATCCTTCCACGAAATACCAAGCGATCCGGAACTGTGCGCAAAATGGCTGAAAGTCATTTCTCGTGAAAACTGGGTGCCGAATACGACGTCGTGCTATTCTACTGTATGCAGCCGACACTTCAGTTCCTCTGACTTTAAGGAAGGTTGCAAAATTCGGAAACTTAAGAAAGATGCTATTCCCAGCATTTTCGAAGAATATCCTGCGTACTTGCAGCCTCCTAAAAAAAGAGAGAGAAGCTGCGCGTCAGTGAAAAAGCGCGAGGCTGCTGCGCTAGCCAACCCACCACCGCGGAAGCGACGAGCAGTCATTGATGACAACCAAATGGAGTCGTGTCCGCATCCGCTCTACGAATTGCCGGTTGTCGACGTCGTCTTTGAAGATTTGTCACCTGTGGACTGCACCGCTACCGAACCGTTGCCACCCGTGAAAAACGGCGCTAGCGAGCGCTGCATCACCGCGACTTTGCAGATGGACAGAGCAGTGCAGGTGTCCTCACAATTCTCGGTTTCGACAGTGGACAAACGAAAGTGGAGACGCAAAGAACGAGACTTAAACGCGCATATTGAGCGGCTCAAGAATACCGTCGACAATTATAAACAAGAAATACAAAAGCTCAAGGAAGAGTGCTTTGTTCATGCATTCCTCCAAGTTGTCGAGAAAGCGAAGGAGAAAGACTTGGCTGCGTCAGTTATAGTAGAACAAGTTAAGAATTTCGGGAAAACGAAACCAACGTGGTCTGATCTGACAGTGCGCCATGCTGTAGTTTTACGTAACCTCTCGACTCGCGCATACGAGCACATAAGGACTACAGGCATTCTCCGGCTGCCCAGTCGAAGCACCCTGGAGCGTTTTATGGGCACATCACGTGGCGAAGTCGGCGTGACGGAACTCGCGAAGCAAAGGCTGTCAACCGAGCTCGCTTCTCATCCCTCATCGCAAGCCAGAGCGTGCTCTTTAATTGTCGACGAAATGCGCGTGAAACAGAGGCTACTTTACCATAAACAAAGGGACGCCTTCATCGGTGAAGTAGACTATGGTGGGAGCTTTCCTAAGGAAACAACAAATGAGCCTGTGCTAGCCAACTCACTTCTGTGCTTCGTCCTCAACGGCCTTTCAGTTTCGTTTAAAATACCCGTGGCATACTTTTTCACGAGAAATTGCACTGGCCGCGAGCTGCACACGCTCATGCGACACGTCCTGAATGAAGTTGAAAACATAGGATTTTTCATCGTGCGCATTGTCACCGACAACCACAAAATCAATGTCTTAGCGTTCCAACTTCTATGCAACGGAAGCCTCACGCATTGCATTGAGCACCCAGGAACACCGAATCGAAAGCTTTTCTTAGCATTCGATCAGTGCCACTTGGTCAAAAACGTGCGCTTGCAGTTTTTATCGCGTGACATTGGAAAAGGCGGCGAAATAACGGCGAACCACTTGAAGAGCCTCTACAAAATGCAGCAAGGCAGCCTTGTAAAGCCAGTTAGATTTCTAACGACAAAACACGTGTTCCCCACAAACATTGAAAAAATGAACGTAAAAAGAGCAATCCAAGTTTTGTCTCCTGCGGTGACAGCGGCACTGAAGCTCCTGCAAGAGCAAGCGGGCCACACATGCGACGCAAGTTTCGCGGGTGTCGGACCGACCGTTGAATTCATGGACACCGTGCACCGCTGGTTCATGCTCATGGACGTGAGCAATTGTACCCAGCACATACACCAGAACAATGCCGATTGCAAGCAGTTCGAATTTACAAGCGATGAACGGTTAATCTGGCTTGAAACAAGCTTCCTCGACTACCTGGCCGATCTCAAAAGCCAGTGCCTGGCGAAGAACTTCCTAACCAAGGAGACTTACGAAGGCCTGGTCATGACGACTCGTTCAAATGTTGAGTGCTTTCGATATCTTCTTAAAGAGATGCGCTTTCACTTTGTTTTAACGAGAAAAATGTCGTCTGAACCAATCGAGTCGTTTTTTGGCTGACTGAGGAAGTCAGCAGGGTCAAATTATCAAACGGATGCCCGAGCTGTTCTGTAAGGTATTGAGAAGACTCTGAAGACTGGCATCGCGTCGGCGGCTGGTACGAGCAACGTACTGGCAGCAGAAGGCAGCGATTACTTGTCAACGATGCCGCAACAGAAAAACACAAGGGAAGGAACCAGCGAGGAATTCCCTGCAGATGCATGTAGAGAGCTCACAGAGCGACTCAAGCGAGGACAGCCTCTGCTTCCTACTCCAGATGTCGCAGCATTGGCTATGGTCGGCGGCTACTTGGCAAGAGTTGTACAAGAAAATATCAATTCCGAGGAGTGCGTCAGCCTGTTAAAAAAGCCAAACGCCTCGGCGCCCTCGGACTCGCTGATAAAGCACCAAGACCGCGATGGACTCATCTACCCATCTGGACAACTTTTAGCGGTTCTCTACGCATTAGAGAAATTTATCGACGTTCTTCTCGCAAGAAGAAGGCACATGAATCAGCCTTTGAAGGAGGCTGTGAGTAATGCCGCTGCAATACTCCGCGAGCACAAAACTTTGATGTGCTCGACGCCAGGACACCAAGAGAACCTGCTGCAACTGTTGCTGACAAAGTTTTTTCGCCCAATATTCACAAATTTTGCAATGAAGGCGACAGACAAACACGACATGGCTAAAGTGTTTGAAATAAAACCGCTGTCACGAAAGACCCTCAAACTGTGAGCTTTGATCTCACAGTTCGGCGCTTTTTGGTGAAGGGCTGGCTCTCCACAACATGTTTTGTGTTGCTTACTTCCACTGTACATTGTGTACGAACATCAATTTAACGTGCGATTATATTTTATAATTCCATCTCAAATACGAACGCCAAACTTGTCTCCACGAGCGCGTGCGCAAGCGGCGGCGTCGCGTCGTCTGCTCTGGGACAGGGTATGGGAAGGCAGCGCGGTCTGGTGGCGGGCGCATGAACTAGGTGGTACGGATGGCGCGCTTTGTTCCCCCACTCAGTGAGCGGGCATGAAAAAATATAGGAGGCTATGTCTACATACATGTGACTCCGCCTTCCTCTTGCTCTGCATAGCTGCCCAAGGCCGCTGTAAATCTGCCAAGGCGCCGAAAATCAATCACTGTCACAACTGTTCCTCTCGGTTTGATGTATGTAAGAACGACCGGGTACCCGGTCTGGTGTCTTCCCTACCACGGCCGAACTGCCATTTTTTTGTAAACCCTGACGAAGATCGGTCCATCGATCGAAACTGTCGAAATTAAATACTTGTTCTGTTTACCTTGTAGCACCACTCAAGTTCTTTACGTTTGAAAGGTAGCCTGAAGAATCCCTCTTTGCCTACATATGTGTATATATATATACATATATATATAAATGTATATATATGCCACGCCTTTTCACATGTTCCCAAACGAGTCCCAGACACGTCATTGCACATCATGGGAAACACGCACTTCTGCGCACTCAGGAAAATGATTTCCCGTGCAAATAACCAAGATCGACAAAAGCCGTGTTTCTTTCAAATAAACGTGGTCGAAAGTCGGCGCTCATTGTGTCATCGTCCTCTATCGCGTCGTTTCTATGTTTTGCACGGTTCACACCAGGATAGAAAACCAACGAGTCCAAGCTGCTATTCTAGAGACATGTACTATACTTGCGGGATCGCCTATATAACGCGCAACATTATGGTGCTGTGATACGGAATTCTTGTATCCTTGTATTTATTATTTATTCTTGTATTGTTTAATACTCACTCCTGCGCAAGGCCGACACTCAGGCCGGCAGTATGTACTTAATAAAATAAAAAGTAACGAAGAACTTCTTGCCAAGAAACTGCCCGAAAACCGTGAATTCTGGTGTTTTCATAATTGTTTCCCCATTCAGCCATAGCAATCACAGAGGTTAGCATACTTCGCAGTGATTGCAAGAGCGCCGTAGCATTGGAGGAAGCTTTCGTGAAATTGCTTGCTAAACGTGCACTGCAACATGGGCACCCTACGCTTAGAAAGCGCTCTGCTCTAGTTACACAAAGCTCGTCACATGAACCATAATCTACAAGAATGCGCGCAACCTTTCAAACTTGCGTACCTTTCAAGACGTAGTCAGCAAACGCTCCTTAGGTTCACAGGTACCGTCGCGCCCACGCTTTTCCGGCACAAATACCGTAGAACTTCGGATGAGCTCCAGCTCCACGAAAGCACAACCTTCAACAAATTCTTCCATAAACTACGATTTCACACTGGAGTACCAGGCTTTTCACGAGAGAATGCGGGCGGGCAGCTCGGCAGAAGAAAGGCTCCTCGGACGGGCGCTGTAGTAGAACACTTGTGACACTGGTTCATCGCACAAAACACACAGCTAACTATTAGTGTTACACGAGTCCAGAGGTTCTACAATGGTGTGGCACAGAATGAGGAGCACATTTTGTTTAGTCACTTCTAAAATATAATTAATCTACAGCCTTTCGGCAACGAGCGCTCAGGCACAGCCACCGTCGTCGGTGGTCCCAACAAACACTGCAGCAGCGCCACACTGCGGTTAAAGTGTTCTGCGATTAACCAAGCGGATTGCGCCTCAAATATTTGCATCCGTTTAAGGCGCATGCAGTTTGCAAAACCAAAGCCTCCGAGATTCGAGTTTGGTACTCAAAGGAAATTGTATGTGGGAGGAGGGCCGGTATTTAGGCCCCTTTGTTGGCCTTACCTTCCCAGGGTAGGCTTCCTCATTTATAAAACATATACAGGGATTTAAGCCGAACCATGGGCGAACTTTAGTTCCCCAACACGAGCCAATGAACACGATGCCTGTGCATTTGCTTGCAATGGTGGGCTGCCCACGGGCTTCTCTGACGGCTACCGAGCGCAAATTCATGATCACCGCCCATATACAGGTTTCTTACTACGCCAAGAGTCGTGTTTTCGAGAATATGCGCCCTTACCTTGAATTGGCGAGACCATATGTCCTCTTAGCGTCATGAATAATGACGACAAAATGTGTAGATGGCTGACGTGCTTCAGCAGGTGGAGCTTCGACTGAAGTGCAAGAAGCGTACTGCTTGCATGCACGCGTAAACAAACAGATACGGCCGTGCTATATTCACTTTCGCTACTTTCATTGCTCAGCCAGAGAATCATAAATTCTTGAGTTCTGCACCCAAGCAAGCATTTACGGGGTTCGCGCGGTCGTTCCGCCAACACTCTCCACGCAGTGATCACCCGCCGTTATGAAAGGAAAAGCACTTCTAACAGCGACCGCAGGTACTTCATTTGTGGGACGACCGTGTTTTGTGTATAATTTGCATAGAAGTGTATAAGAAAAGTTTCTTAACAGCCGAGATAAAAAAAGTAGCATTGGAAACAGCCTTACAATTTGTCAATGAATACGATAGTGCAACTATTTTAGGTGGACCAGTAGTAGCGTCTCTGCTTCACACGGAGAAATAAATAGTTGGATTCCCAGTGTCTAAAATCTTTCTTTTTTAGAGTAGAAGAAACATTATAAATATACACTTTCACTGTATAGGTTAACTATATTTTACCTCTGCTTCTGTTGAATACACGTGCATGCGACGCGAAAAGTTATTGTGTCTTGTTGATTTCTTTTAAACTGCACGAAGGAATTAGTACTCTGACACTGTGCTATTCGTACTAACAATTTCATTACCAATTTCTGATGTTGTGCTTTTTTATCGCAGTGGTAAATGAACAAATGAATCAATGAAATACAACTGTTATAATTTTCTTTAAACAAAGGAACACCGCCAGCCAACTTTCTTTGAATTAACATTCTTCAAACTTAAGCGAAAACAGATCCTACCAACTTTTCTAAAACTTTCTTTTAGCAAATTTTCTTCAAACGTAAATAAAAACGCAGCCCACTTACTTTCTTGTTGCATGCGCTAACAACAAGTAAAAGTACATGTTAATAAAGTTGATAGAAAGTCGTAAAGAATCCTAAAGAAAGTAAGGGCGCATTTTTCTATGGGAGAAATGGCGTGATCGCTGGAGACATTCGCGTTTGGAACGACCTTTCTCACGCCATCGCTTATGAGAGTGACAAAGAAGATTTGCAGCGTCATCTAACAAAGCGTCATTCACTCTACATAACCTAACGTGTGATTTTTTCTTGCATTTCCAGTTAATAATGTGCTACTATCCATTAAATACCGTTTTGTTATAGCCAAGTATTTGCCGCTCGCACTGTAATTGTATTGATTATATTCTACTCTGTGAAAGTTTACTTTTTAATGACCTCTCGCGTTCAAAAGCATTCGATTTGTCATTCGTACGATTACAGCACAACGTTAGTGTATGTTTCCGCATTTCATATACTGTATTTTTGTATAGGTGTTCACATATGTTTATAATTATTCCTCATTAAAATCTTTGAGCGTATTCTCCACCCTTACACAATGCCTCTAGGGATCCGCAAATTAACCTTAAATATACAAATAATGATGTTAAATGCTCCAAAAACTGTAAGCTCGTATCCTTTACTCGCCAGTGTTACCCCTTCACTTCTATGAAGTTACAAACTCTTCCATAGACCACATCCAATCACATAAATATCTTCGAATCACCTTCTGCGGCGATCCCTCTTGTAGCGAACACACAACTAATATCATCCGTTAACGGGCCCTTTGGAGTCATGAAACGTTACCTTCGTCAAACACCCCAGCACGTAAACTTGTGGCACTAAAAAACTTATTAGAACAAATCTTTTGTATGCCATTTCAATCTGGAATCCACCTCAGAAATATCAAACGAATCTACTGAAAGCAACCGAAAGCCTGTTGCATTCATCATGCATATTCATGCTCAATGAGTGTTTTATTTTTCCCGGTAATTTCAAGCTTCCAAAGTGTAGAATCTCATCGCCACATCACCAGCTTTTACTTGCCGCACAAGATATTTTACAGCTCACTAAATCAAGCACAATCAATCAAGCACATCGCACCCACCATATGCCACTGCACTGTGCATTCATTACACAAGCAGCAGCAGCAAGAAGGCGAAGCTTTCTTTGCCTATCTCGACTTTCCCTCTGGTGCTCCTGCTGCAACTGCTTTTGCCGCTGCTGTCTGGCACACTGCGTCGAGGGTGGCTCAGAGCGTGTGTAGACATGTCAAGAGTGTGGTAGACAGTAAAGGCAAAGCGAGAAAATTGTTTGAACCTTTTCTCCGTGCCGAATGTGCATAATGCCCTCTGGAGCTCCTTGGACGTCGCGCTTTAGCCTCTTGACAGTTGCAATGGGCCGTGACCCCCCTTAAAGCATTGCCGAAATTGCAGCGCTTACCTTTCAACTAACGCGCAGTCCAGAGGGAAGCTGGATAGAATGTCAGAGAGGAGGGGGCAAAGCAAGATTGGTAGAACTAGCGCAGTCGGGAAACGAACGAGTAACAGCTCCGCGACTATTCGATCGAGCTCCTATACAAGGGGGCGGGGGAGGGAGGAGACTAAGAAAAGGTGACGTGAGAAGGCAAGGCAACGCTACCACTATCGACATGACTGCAGTTGCGGACAAACGATATAAATTCAAGTTGAAGGTATGGTATGGTACCTTTCTGCTATTTTTAAAAGACAAACACCATGAAAATATGTCAAGCCGGCAACTCACGCAGGGCGTACAGAAGCAGAGCCGCATTAAAGCGCACTGTAGGGTCTACGCGACACTACGGAAGCGGTCCCACGTCAAATCAACGCTACTGTTCCGGCTGAGGCAGCTTTCTGGTTGTCACAATGCTCGAAGTCGTGGGTTGGATGCCGACCGCGATAGCCGAATTTTGACGGAGGCGAAATAAAAAGTACGCTCGTGCACTTAGATTTCGGAACACGTTAATTGACACCATGGTGTGAAAATTGATTATGTGTCCACCACAACGGCGTGATGCGATTGTGCTTTTGGCACGTACAGCCCCGTAATTCACTTTTCTTCTGCCCCGATGCCACGTGCCATTTGAGGCAATGACAATGCTCAATCGCCTAAGAGGTTATGAAGTATAGAGCAAAACAACGCCTCCAGCAAACACTTCCTCCTGTGTCTTCCACATACTACGCAGAGAAACAGCAGTAGTGCACGCAACGTAACGTTGAGCAATAACTCCCCACTCTCGCATTTGATTAAACGGTGAAGAAATTCAACATGCGCCTCCAGCGTGCAATACCCTTAATTATCGTCAGTCTAAGCGAACATCATAGAACGCTTCGCTTACATCGATTCACACAGTGCGTGGGATCCGTATATTGTTCAGGATCCTTCATCTCGCGAGCAATGATCGGCTGGAATCGCCTTCCCTATGAAGTCGCCGCCATCATATTGTCACGTGGTGGTGATGTTGAATAACACAGTAGCAATACTGTGAACAAGAAAACTAACTTTTATGGGGCGAACCTGTGCCCACAAAACAGGCTACACTTATAGCACAACGATAGCGGCGAACACGCTCGGCGATCGTCGAGAATCTGATCAGCGGATCAAGCGCGTCCGCTTTTATAGATCAGTCGTGGAATGTTCCAGATTAACCGATGGGATCCGCGTGCCTTCCACAAAGTTCTGCACTATTCGCGTCGCGCAAACATGCAATCAGATTACACATGTTGCCGTGAAAGACAGTGGAGGGAACAATCGATAACATTCCAGAAACTTCTTTTACATGCAGGCGCGTCCCGCGCTGCACAATAACATTTGTTAGGCGGCCAAACGTGGTCGCCCGATAAAGTACACGTGTCATTACCCCAGTCTTAAAAAGCATCGACCCGATGCTGCAAACAAACGAAAGTAATAAATACGCACTCGTAGCAAAGAAAACAACAAAATAAGGGAAGTTCGTTAGCGTCCGTAAAACGGTTAAGACGCACCACGTGGACCACTTCAGGTCGTGCGCGGCGCCGCTGTGAATGCGAAATGCCGTCTGGCACGACCTCACAGTCCAGTGCGCCAATACGTCGGATGACGTTGTAGGCTCGGAAATAGCGTCGCAGTAGTTTCTCACTCAGTCCTCGTCGGCGTATCGGGGTCTATACCCAAACACGGTCGCCGGGCTCGTACTCGACGAAGCGCCGTCGGAGGTTGTAGTGTCGGCTGTCGGTGCGCTGCTGGTTTTTGACCCGTAGGCGGGCGAGTTGTCGGGCTTCTTCGGCATGCTGGAGACAGTTAGCGACGTGAAGATTCTCTTCGTCAGTGACGTGCGGCAACATGGCGTCGAGCGTCGTCGTCGGGTTCCTGCCGTAAACCAACTTGAAAGGCGTGATCTTTGTTGCTTCTTGCACCGCCGTGTTGTAAGCGAATGTTACGTACGGCAGGACGGCATCCCACGTCTTGTGTTCGACGTCGACGTACATCGCTAGCATGTCGGCGAGGGTCTTATTCAGCCGCTCCGTAAGACCATTCATCTGCGGGTGGTAGGCAGTTGTCCTCCTGTGCCTTGTCTGACTGTAGTTCAGAATAGCTTGAGTGGGCTCCGCTGTAAAGGCCGTTCCTCTGTCGGTGATGAGGACTTCTGGGGTGCCATGTCGCAGCAGGATGTTTTCGACAAAGAATTTCGCCACTTCGGCTGCGCTACCTTTCGGCAGTGCTTTACCTTCAGCGAAGCGGGTGAGGTAGTCCATCGCCACGACGATCCACTTATTTCCGGTTGTTGACGTCGGAAAAAGTCCCAGCAAGTCCATCCCGATCTGCTGGAATGGTCGGCAAGGAGGCTCGATTGGCTGTAGTAATCCGACTGGCCTTGTCGGCGGTGTCTTGCGTCGCTGACAGTCTCGGCATGTTCTGACATAACGGGCGACGTAGGCGGTCAGGTGCGGCCAATAATACTTTTCTTGTATCCTCGATAGTGTCCGGGAAAGTCCGAGGTGTCCAGCGGTCGGATCGTCATGTAGGGCGTGCAATACTTCTGGACGAAGTCCTGACGGGACAACAAGAAGGTAGTTGGCGCGGACTGGTGAACAGTTCTTCTTCACGAGTAGATTGTTTTGAAGCGTGAAGGAAGATAATCCGCGCCTAAATGCCCTGGAGAACACGTCGGTGTGCCCTTCCAAATATTCGACGAGGCCTTTTAGCTCCGGGTCTGCCCGTTGCTGTGCAGCGAAGTCGCCCTCGCTTATCATTCCAAGGAAGGTGTCGTCATTCTCGTCGTCTTGCGGCGGCGGGTCAATGGGGGCGCGTGATAGGCAATCGGCGTCGGAGTGTTTCCGTCCGGACTTGTAGGTGACAGTGATGTCATATTCTTGTAGTCTGAGGCTCCACCGCGCTAGTCGTCCTGAAGGATCCTTTATATTCGCTAGCCAACACAACGCGTGATGGTCACTGACGACTTTGAATGGCCTGCCATAAAAATAAGGGCAAAATTTAGCTGTAGCCCAGACGATGGCAAGGCATTCCTTTTCGGTCGTAGAATAGCTGCCTTCCGCTTTTGACAGCGACCGGCTAGCGTAAGCTATCACCTGTTCGATTCCGTTTCTCCTCTGGACCAGAAGGGCACCGAGGCCTAGGCTACTGGCGTCAGTATGGATTTCTGTATCGGCGTACTCGTCGAAGTGCGCAAGTAGCGGTGGCGACTGCATGCGTCGTTTGAGTTCTTCAAATGCGTCGGCCTGCGGCGTTTCCCACTTGAACTCAGCATCACATTTAGTTAGACGTGTCAACGGCACGGCGATGCGTGAAATGTCGTTGACAAAGCGCCTGTAGTAGGCACACATGCCAAGGAATCTACGCACTGCCTTCTGTTGATGGGTTGCGGGAACTGTGCGATTGCAGCTGTCTTTTGCGGGTCTGGACGGACACTAGATTTGCTGATTACGTGGCCTAGGAACAAAAGCTCATTGCAAGCGAAGCGGCATTTTTCCGGCTTCAGAGTAAGCCCTGACGACTTGATAGCTTCTAGTACTGCCGCAAGCCGCTTGAGGTGATCGTCGAAATTTCCGGCGAAGACGACGACGTTTTGCGTAACCGAGACAGGTCTGCCACTTCAATCCTGCTAATACCGTGTCCATAACGCGCTGGAACGTTGCAGGCGCCGAGCACAGTCCGAATGGCATAACCTTGAACTCGTAGAGGCCGTCTGGTGTGATGAAGGCGGTCTTTTCGCGATCCCTTTCGTCGACTTCTATTTGCCAGTAGCCAGACTTGAGATCCATCGATGAGAAGTATTTAGCATAGCAGAGCCGATCCAATGCGTCCTCTATGCGTGGGAGGGGGTATACGTCTTTCTTTGTGATTTTGTTCAATCGACGATAATCGACGCAGAAACGTAGGGTTCCGTCCTTTTTCTTAACTAAATCTACTGGAGAAGCCCACGGGCGTTTCGATGGCTGGATGATGTCGCGCAGCATTTCGTCGCCTTGGTGTCTTATAGCTTCGCGTTCTCGCGTCGAAACTCTGTAAGGGCTCTAGCGGAGTGGTCGAGCGCACTCTTCGGTTATTATGCGATGCTTTGCGACTGGGGTTTGTCGCATCCTCGATGACGTCGAAAAGCCGTCTTTGTATCATCGAAGCAGTCTTCTGAGCAGTTGCAAACTGCTCAGAAGACTGCTTCGACTGCTCAGGCTTCTTAATCACGGGGAGACTTGGATTTATGTCGAAGTCTGGCTCGGGAACTACGGTCGTCGGGGTAGATACGACAGAATTCAAGAGGACAAACGCATCGCTTGTTTCCTGAATTTCCTCGATGTATGCGATCGTCGTGCCCTTGTTGATGTGCTTGAACTCCTGGCTGAAGTTTGTCAGCAACACCTTCGTGTTTCCTCCGTGCAGTCGAGCGATCCCTCTTGAGACGCAGATTTCACGGTCGAGCAGAAGACGTTGGTCGCCTTCGATGACGCCCTCTATGTCAGCGGGTGTTTCGGTGCCGACCGAAATGACAATGCTGGAGCGAGGCGGGATGTTCACTTGATCTTCGAGCACACTCAAGGCGTGGTGACTACGAGGGCTGTCCGGCGGTATCACTTCATCATCCGACAGCGTTATTGACTTCGACTTCAGGTCGATGATTGCGCCGTGTTGGTTCAGGAAGTCCATGCCGAGAATGACGTCTCGTGAACACTGTTGGAGGATAACGAAGGTGGCAGGGTAAATCCGGTCATGAACGGTAATTCTTGCCGTGCAGACTCCAGTCGGCGTAATGAGGTGTCCTCCAGTGGTTCGAATTTGAGGGCCTTGCCATGCAGTTTTAACTTTCTTCAAATAGGCGGCGATGTGTCCACTCATTACGGAGTAATCGGCCCCTGTGTCCACTAAGGCGGTAACTGCGTGGCTGTCAAGAAGCACGTCGACGTCGGTGGTTCTTCGTCTGGCGTTGCAGTTACGTCTTGGCGTCGGATCACGGCTGTGTCGTGTTGAACTAAAGCTGGAACGGTGCGTCGTCAAGTCGTCTTTCGTCAGTGTAGTCTTGGCTTCCTGACTTCGTCGAGACGGCGGCGTGTGGTTATTATGTCGTCGAGATGGTCTCTTCGTCGTCTTCGTCGGCGGCGTAGGATCTTCGTCAGTTCGACGAACAGCAACCGCACCTCCATCGGTTGATGCTTTTAGTTTTCCGGATATGGGCTCGCAGAGCGGCCCCTGGCTGGCCCGGTGTATGGTCGGTGCTGCGGTGACAGGTAGCGGCCTGGTGACGTCGAACGGGATGGTCGTCGAGGGTTCCACTGAGTGGCGGCGAGGTAGTCGGCGATATCGCGAGGTCGTTCGCCAGTTTGTGGTCGCGGTGCGTTAACGGCGAACCCTCGGAGTCCCATATCCCGGTATGGGCATCGGCGGTAGATGTGACCCGCTTCTCCGCATTGGTAGCAGAGCGGGTGGTGGTCAGGAGCGCGCCAAATGTCCGTCTTCCTTGGAACGCCACGTGAGGGGACGGCGTGGCGTGCTGGCGGCGGGGGTGGTGGTGGACGACGGAACTGTGTCGTCACTGGGCCCTGGCGTGGACGCAGTTCACAGTAGTTCACAGTATTGCCAGGGGGCGGACACTTCGTATACATCCCATTGGCCGTTTTCGAGCAGACGCTCTTTCGACGCTAGCGCCAAGGTCCCCTTCAGTTACGGCCCTAACCAATGGGCGACGCATTAAGCAAAATGGCGGCGCACATGATTGTTTACGTTGTCATGGCAACAGCAACAGCAGCGGCGCGGCACCTCCTCTCCCAAACGTGTTTTTTCCTTTTTGTTTTTATTATGCCGACCCGCTCCACTCCATTTCCCCCTTTCCCCCATGCCGCGCGCGCCGCTCACTTTTTTTTTGTTTTTACCCGTAAGCGGCGCGTTTTTTCTTCTTTTTTATTGCGCGCTTGTTACCGCGTGCCTCGCGCCAGCTCGCAAGCAATGCGCGCGCTACGCCAGGCATTGGCATTGCGTGCGAGCTGGCGCCTGGTGCGCCGTGGGCTATGCGTTGGCACGCACGCAGTCTTGCCCATACATATATTATACCAGCATGTGCCGGAACATAAAAAAAAATCCACTTCCAGCACAACAGATGTTTAGTCTCGCTTTATTGACTTCGTTTCCGAAAAGCGATTTTTCTTACAACGTGGTGTGATACACGCTCAAAAAACGAGCAAAAGTGAGAGGTGCATGACATATACAAGAGTACTAAAGACAAAAGTTCACAGATGGTGAAATAACAAAAGAAAGCGCTAGAAAACGCGAAGGCCATTTCATGTACACACATATAAAAACAAGATTTTTATATAACGTCCTCAAGACCTAAATGTAGACGAGCTCCTGATATGTGCACTAAGATATTGCACAAGATTGGACGACGTGTATGACATAGTCATGACAACTATAAAAAGGGAAAACTCACTAGTAATGGCAAGAACAATGACACGCAAAATACCTGAAAGATAGAATAAAATGCTAACATGGTTTGATTGAGAGCCATACCGAAAGAAAGCTTACTTATACATCTGCACGAAAGTATATGAAATGCTTGACATGTTCATTACTGCTGAACAAATTGAAAAAACATGGCAGAAAAAAATAACATTGTACTAAAAACTGAAACACACATTATCACATTTTGCACTTGGCCACAACTTGAGTAACGGTGGCAAGGCGAACAAAAGATAGTCGGCTTTTGCAGCAGCACATAGAAAACATTCGCAAAAAGGCTTATTCCTCAATCAAAGACCAGGTAAAACAAGCCAACACGACTTTTCTTTCTACCCGAATGCAATGCTTAGCAATAAAATGACGTCACTTAATGCACTAAGTCGTACCTACTGGCCTCTCCCTTGTATAATAAACACGAACTGCAAAAATCTGCATGCAGGACACTTGCAATGCTCACGCTTTCCAGAGGAAAAAAAGCGTATCATGCCTACACATGAAGGTTGTTCGCGCGGTTTTCCCATCGGGCGTTACTGAGATAGTACACAAACACTAACAGTAATTTTTCAGCTGTTAGTTGGTTTGTAGAACGCGATACACAGAAAAAGCACTGAGGGCGGTATGGAAAGCTGGGCAAGTTACTGAAGTTGCAGAATGAGACTTGGCACAGAAAAACACAAGTCACAGACCAGGTGACAATGAGGAGGAACATCTATTTGTCAGCTTTCTCTACCGGGAAGAGGCAAGTGTAGCACAATCAAGGCGCAACGACGTCCGGAGCCTCATGGAGTACACAAATGGACAGGGCTGTGGTCGTGTACATGCGCCTTCTGATGTCCTTGGGTCTGAGCGCTCACCTGTTGTCTTTAGGCACCCGGAACAACCTTGCAGAACTTGTTTTTGAGGTATTTGTGCACCACGGCACGATGCACAAGCGGTACGAGTCGTGAAACGGGTGAAACATCGCGGAGCACAAGCACACAGCTACCGAGGACCACAGAACTGACGAAACTAGCCACGTCGGTCAACGCACAGCAGCGCACGCATCTCGATGACAGTAGATAACAAAAATAAAGCGTTACGTAGCGGACTAAGCAGCAGCCGGGCCGGCGGGGATGGCACGGCGGCGCGTGCGCGTAGACAGTCGAAGGTGAGGGAGTTGAGAGGGTGTTACGAGAGAGGGCGTAGGGAGAGGAGTTGAGCGGGGGGAAGGGCTTGGCCACCTGGATCGGCGCGCGTGCGCGCGACGATCTACGAGGCGATGCAAGGGAAACGGATTTTCGCGTCGCCCATAACAGAGATGGCGCCAATTTCCTGTGCCACCGGAACCGGGGAGTGTCCCCCCCCTGGTATTGCTACTGTATTACCCAGCACCTCCACCAGGTGTCACGTGGTGGTGACGTTGAATAACACAGTAGCAATACTGTGAACAAGAAAACTAACTTTTATTGGGTGAACCTGTGCCCAGAAAACAGGCTACACTTATAGCACAATGATAGCCCGAACACGCTCGGCGATCGTCGAAAATCTGATCAGCGGGTCAAGCGCGTCGTATTTTATAGATCAGTCGTGGAATGTTCCAGATTAACCGATGGGACCCGCGTGCCTTCCACATAGTTCTGCACTATTCGCGTCGCGCATACATGCAATCAGATTACACAAGTTGCGGTGAAAGACAGTGGAGGGAACCATCGATAACAATCCAGAAACTTCTTTTACATGCAGGTGCGTCCTGCGCAGCACGGTAGCATTTGTTAGGCGGCCAAACGTGGTCGCCCGATAAAGAAAAGTACACGTGTCAATATGCGCATAAGCATTTTTTGATGCCGTGACCACTGACATCCAGAGGCG